>NC_056726.1:433583199-434275699 GCF_019279795.1 Protopterus annectens
TCTCTGGTTCAATGCTTTGCTTTTTTTTGCAACCAATGCACAGGATCTTCAAAAGAACAGGATCTCTAAAGGTCTTGAAGACAGAGACCTCTTTGCAGTAATCAGTATGACAGATGCATTAAAGCTATTAATCTGTATTAAACCCCTCCATTTTTGTATGTAAAAAAAAAATTACACTTTTCTCAAGCTGAGCAAGTGTTCATGACAGGTTGTTGTTGTTGTCTTTTGGCTTTTCCCGGTTAGGGGTCGCCACAGCGAAACTCTGGTCCGCTAATGATTGGCAGTAGATTTTTATGTGCCGAGTTACCAGCCTTGACACACAACCTTCAATGAAGGTACGCCCATTCACGCATGTCTCCACACAGAAGACGCTCTAGTGGAGCATCGAACAGGACAATGTCTTACTGTGAGGCGACAACGCTATGCAGCACCACCACTGCAGTTTGCAGAATGGTATCAGGTGTTCAATAACAAGGATAATAAAGGATACATTCACTGGGAAATTAACATCTCTACAATCGATGTGTGAGTCGCACACGCTTTACCCACAGATGGCATGATTTGGTCAGAGGGCAAAGCCTGAATGCCTTTAGTGCTCTTCTGCTGACTGCTGGTAGTGCAGGGCATCTAAGATGCATAGTGTGCATGCTCTGTGACTGCAAAGTACATTGTTGTCTCTGCCATTTTTTAGACTCAGCTATGTGATACCTTTTGTGAAAAGTCTATATTGGTGCATGTAGGATACTGATGTGCCCGTTTTTCATAGAGTGTGGAGGTAATTACCTCATATTTTTGGCTTGTTCTTCATAAAAGTTGCGGTTTTCTGGCATTTCACTAAAGAATAGTCACTAAATAATTAAAAGCATGCCATTTTGATATGTAAGAACCTGCACGGTATGCCACAGGGGTGCTTCTGACATCAAAATTAAGATTTTTTTAATGCACTATATTATTCTGCTTCACTGAGATGTTTATTAGTGAGAAAAGGTCCCCCCCTCCAATTTAAATTCTCCACTGCCAGAGTGGAGAAAGTGAGCTAACCAAACTACTTCCAGTGGGGAATGCTCAATTTTCATTGAGCATGCTAAAAAACAATTAGCACTTGCATTTTAATTAGCACTTGCATTTTTGAATGGTAATATCCTTTTATTTTGTAACACCCCTTTTAGTAACATGGTACTCAAAGTTTTTTTAGCAGTCACTAGAACACTGTAATCAAAGGTCAGCCAGCCATCTAGTACTGTTTGCAAATCACTGACAATGCAGTCTGTTTTAGAGCATTACCTTCTATGATAACATTTGTAAGGGATAATCCTTTCCAGAGGCTACTATGCTACATTTCTAGACAATGAATCTCAAAGCTCAGTGCACCAGTGAGGGACACTATCAAAACCTATGGCATGCTGTGGAATTTGGATTATATCAGAACATAATAGCCAGTTGTCTTTTGTGTAGTTTTGTCTTGTCCATCTGGGCTTCAGAAAAGAACATTTTGAACATAAGGTGGCAAAATCCTGAATACTGCAGCATACCGTCTGTCTCCCTAGTTTTTCAAACAGTATTCAGCCCACCACCACCATTTACTTTTCCATTTAATCATCTGCTGACCCACTGCAATAAATGCCATTTCAAAATGAATTGAACAATTTTATCAATAATTCCTGTCTGGGGAAGCAGTATCAAATACTTTGGCCAAAGCATGACAGGCTACATGCATAATCAGTCCACTGTCCATTGTTGTGGCAATATTCTCAAAGAAAGTGGCAAGACTGACAAAATTCAGAAGGAAAGAACTGCCCTGTGTAAAACCTCAGTAGTCCCTATCCACAAAAGAGGAGGCTGTTCTATGATTTAGTATCAAGTACGCTTTCAATGAAATGTGTTCAGTCAAAAATAAATAAAATAAATATAATACAAAATGGCATTTTTGCATGGGGACATGCTTCCTGCACACCCCCAGGCATCAATCCAAAGAGTCAATACTGAAACAATGAATTACAAAGAACATTCTCAGGTGCACCGCTTCCCCAGGATGGCAGCCAAAAATGAGATTACCCAGACCTCAAGATATTTAAATGGCACTGACAGCAACCTCATGCTTGTTCCTTTGTTTGATAAGCTCACCATCTGAAGTATTTGAAGAGCAGCTGAGTCATCAGACTTATCTCAGAGAAGTTCAGGCTTGTTTCTGACCTCCTACTGTTTGCCCTTATGGCAGTGCTCATTACTTATGAGTGGGTAGCAAACAGGACCCCTCTTGCTGGTCTCCAGTCTTTTCTAGATCTCTGCCATTGTTATTGTTGCAAACTGTTACAGCAACTTTTTCCACCTTTTGGCATAAACTAATAAGACTGAACCTCTGAAGCTCGCAGCAGTTCAATTCCTTGCACTTCCCAAAGGCAGTACACACAATACTGACGTGAATCTTGGCTGGTAGCTACCCGACTACATGGACTCTTATTATGATGCTTACACATGAGAACAGTAATGCCTGATATCCAAACTGTGAATACAGCAAAACAGAACTAGTGGGCTCCAGGAACGAGTACACTACGTATCCATCACAGTACATAATGTGCAGTGGTTGTGACAGTGGATAATCCAAATATGAGAATTTGATGAAAAATGCCAAATTTCAATGTGAAGCTGACCTACCAAAACATTACACTGTGCTTGCGAGCAAGTGTGTGTGTGTGTGTGTGTGTGTGTGTGTGGGAAGTTGTCATCGTGAAGGCATTTAATGCATTATGCTCAGTTTTTGTAAAGAATTTTATGGATTTCTATGCACATATGTAGCATTTCAAATAAAAACACACTTAACACTTCTTGTAGTAGTTGTTATGAGATACTTAACATCCACCTAAATTACCAGTAGCTCGGGCAGACAAAATCTCAATTCAACATTGCATCTGGAGAATAACAACTCAGTGGTGGAGTTTCCCAATTATGACAGAGTTTAGCAGTAGTAAAGGAAAAGGGATCCAAGGACTTGGTGTGAGGACTGAACCTACACCCTTTTGATGATCCTGGCATCAGTGGCAAATGTGCTACTTGCTGAGCCACTGGTACTATAAAACGATGCGCACTAGGGAGATCTGAATTGCATGAAAGAACTGGAGCTTAATGAGGCATACATACTCCTAACCTCAGCACAGGATCACCATATACGTACCAAAAGGGTCATGTCTCAACGGATATAGGACATGAGATTTTTAGACAAGCAGTGTCAGATGGTACCAGAAATAAATACTTAAGTATCCAGCTGTTTGTAGAGGGCTTCTCAAAGTATTTGTGGAATCTGCAGTAAGAAGGGAAAATAGGCAAAATTTAAAGGCTCATGGCATTATCTGATCATTTCTTCTGTATGTACATTTTAAGTTAAACATACTAATGAAACATACTCCAAATGCATTGAGAAACAGAGCCCCGATTATGGTCCAAATGACCCACGTTTCATTAGCAGCTCAGGCATTTGACAGAGCTGGTATACAGCCATAATCCCTTGGAGGAGGGACAGTGTTAAGGTGCACGTTCTGGGGGTGAGCTTTTGGCTCAGCAAGCCACTCTGTCTTTTTGGTAGCCTTCCTTAGCAAGAGTACAGGAAAGTACACTTGCAGGTAAGAAGGCACTGAGTCCATTACAGTGATGCAAGCAGCCTGTCCTCCAGTTCTTGGTGTGGAGTCAGTTTACAAATGCTCTCATGGCTGGGATACAGGTCAGGGCACAAGCAACCCTCATGGCTGGCAAATGATAGTCCCTTTGGATAGTTCATGCCTCTGTATCAGGGCAGAGTCTAAGTGAGGAAGGCTTCATGGTTAGCAAACACAAGAGAAGAAAGAAAACATACCAATGACTGCAAGCAAAAATAATGTTTACTAGCATGATATTGATTGTTTTTGATAACAAGGTGATAACAGACACAAAGGTAAAAAATAAAATAGCAGCAGAAAATATAGCTGTACTCACTTGCTTTCTTCAAAGATATGCTTGACAGCAGCATTGGAGCATATAGCTGGTGTGTCTTGGTTCTTCTTACTGATTAATCTGGGCTTACTATCAAAACACAACTGAAAGGAAGCAGATAAAAATGCAAGTGAAAAAGGGTATTACACACATCACTGTCTTGCTCTATTTCTGATATCCTGTGCAGCCTGGCACTTTTTTTTAAATTTACTATACTTTATAGTCCTCAGTATTACTCTTCTGTAAACCTTTAAACCTTCAACTCATAGACCTGTGCACAACAAAGAAGCACCAACCTCATAGTCTCATTACACTTTCTCTTTTAACGGAGTTATGTGCACTATGGGACAAACCGTTTGTGTGCCTCCGAATGGAAACCTCTTTTTCCCTCCAGGTAATGTGAGCTTTCTAGCCACTAGTGTGTGTCCAGTGCTGGTTTCTGGAAAGTGACATGAAATGGGACTGCTAAGCTGCCTGAAGACTGAAGTTGAGCAGGGTCTAGTATATGCAGAATGAATGACTCCCCACACACGCTTACTATTATTTTCCCAAGACAGTATGACTACCATGGTATCACCCTATGCTGCATTCTCTACTTTCACCTTCACAACTTATACTGCTATTCCAACCTCCACTGGGAATAGTTGAACCACAACAGCCCCAACTCTCCTCCCCATACAGACAAAGGAAGAGTTGGCACAGGAAATCAATGCACCCCCCCCCCAATGGGCTTGTCACTGACCCATCCATCCATCCTCAACCCCTTTTCCCATTTTGCACATGGGGTTGGGGTGTCACTTCCGTAGTAGAAATCATCTCATGTCCATGCCAAGGTTTACACCACCGGGAGGCTAGCCCTGCCGCAGAAGTTCATTCGCACTACTCACATGCGCGCACACACACACACACACACACACACACACACACACACACACACACACACACACACACACTCACTCACTTATGGCTAATTCAGAATGCCCAATCCACCTATTGCATGTCTTTGGAAAGTGGGAGAAAACTGGAGCACTAGGAGGAAACCCACATAACTGTATGGAGGACATGCGGACTCTGCACAGAAGGCATCCCAGCCAAGAACTGAACTGGAGAACCTCTTGCTGTGAGGCGGCAATGCTAACCGCTGCACCACTAGGGCCACCCATCACCGCAGCCTGGTGTCACAGTCAAAAATAAAAACAATAAACCAATGCAAGTGCATTTGTCAAAAACTAAACCATCTTAATTATTCTACATCCAAAATACAGCTGGAGGACTACTACCAGCAAGCAACAAACAGCACTATTAACCTCCGCTTCCAATAGAGTTAGATGAAAAATGTAATATTCATATGTACATAAACTTTTTTCAAGTATTTATTTCTTTATTATAATGGATATTTGAAAACAATCAGTTACAGTACCACATTTTCTGCTTATCTGCCAATATCAGGCATTCAATCCATACTGTTATGGAAAAAATACAACACTGTAAGTAAGAAGTTCAGCAGCGACTGTACAATGCAGAAAAAATATGCAAAGTCCAACACTCAGCAGGTCTCATTCCTGAAACTAATCTCAATAATGAAAACAAATACAGAAAACTAAAACAATAAGGTGTTCATTATATGTATCAAAATGCTGAAAAGGAAAAAGATTGTAAATCTAACAAAATTTTAATAGACAATGAAGTGATCCCTCAGCTGCATGACACAGCAAATCATGAACTTGCAGAAAAACTTATTAGACACAAGCAAAAACATATTCTGGAGGGTTAGAGATGCAATGAGTGAGAATTACAACTGCTGCCACAAATTAAAAAAGAAAATTTCCATAGGACCAGACAACATACCCAGTGACTTCCTATACAGTAGCCAAGGAAACTTAACTGCACTTTAAATCATGTTAAATAAAATGCTGATGTGTGGAAAAATCCCTGACATATATCAAGAGACTACAATGGACACCAAACTACAAGATGGTTGGGGGAGGTCACGTGATCCACAAATTTTAAGACCCATTATCATGGTCAATATTCCATGCAAATGTAATAATGGAACTTCTCCAAAATGGTAGAAAAACCTATATCTGTCAGATATGGAACAGCAAGGCTTTGTTAAATGGAAAGAATCTTGAATTTTGACTTTGGTAAGTCTGCATAACCTGCCCAATGAATTTCCTTTCTGCACTCAAGGGAAACATTCTTGCCTCCAAGTGGAGCATGATCTTTCCATTACATTTGTACCCCATGAGGAGGTGGCAGTAGGATGTTGGGGAGCAGGTTAGTATGTTGATCCTGTGGAATGTCGTATCCCTTTCCCTTCCCCTTCTGCAGTGAAGCTGTCCTCAGGAGGCGACTGCATGCTATCACGCATGCCCAACCTCCCGACAACACATCTCACTACTGTGTAGCATGCGCACAGCAAGGAATCTAGTGTGCCTATATGACACCTTGGTATGAGTGATACACTTAGCCAAGATGCCTCTTCCACGCAGGATGAGTAAAGTGTTCTTGGCCACTCACTCCCATCCTCCTCTGTCCAGTCACTCCAATAACCATGCCATCCCTCTGCACCATATAGCTAAGCCCTACATGTTGAAGCTTGTGGTATTTTTGAACAAGTAGCAGCAACACTTGATGATGGTCTGAAAAATACAGTTTTGTACCTACCATAAATGCAGATGTTCGAGTGTATATACTGCTGCAGTCATCACACTTGGGTTATCCTGCCGTCAGGCGGTCCCGCAGTCGGCCGAATCCCAAAGTCTTGGTCCGGCGTCGGTTGTCGTCACTTCTTCCCCGACGTCAGTGTGACAGGGGTATAAAAGAGGCAGCCGATGCCATTTTCTTCAGTTTTTCTTGCCCCAGATGCCAGGTGCCCCCAACAAGGAAGGCAATCCAAATAAGTATGCAAAAATACCTTAGTAGATAAACAATAGCACTAGCTGTTAGCAAATACACTATATAGACATGCATCCAACTGATTGATGTACATGGAGTTATAAGTAACACCCTGGTATGTAGATGGGATGGTGGGAGGGTAACCTGGACTGCAGCAGTATATACACTCGAACATCTACATTTATGGTAGGTACAAAACTGTACTATGTTCATCGTGTTATACTGCTGCAGTCATCACACTTGGGTTGAATCCCAAAGCTATGGCTGGGTGGCTGGTACTAAACTGGGTTAGGCGAAGCTAGGATGCCTTGCAGGCAGTGGCAAAACCAGCTCTGTTTTTTGAGTATAATGGAAGGTGGTAGTGCTTGGTAAAGGTGTGCACTGAACTCCAAGTAGCTGCCTCCAGAATATCCTTGGTTGGAACCCCCCTGAGAAAGGCTCCAGAGGTTGCTGTAGCCCTGGTAGAATTGGGACCTAATACTAACAGGCACTGCTTTCCCATGGTGCGAGTAGCAAAAGCAGATACAATGTGCTATCCATTTGGAGATGGTCTGTTTTGAAATAGCCTTTCCTTGTGTACCTGCAGCACAGGATACAAAGAGTTGGTCAGTTTTTCTGAAGGTCTTTGTCTTATCCAAATAAGTAACATAGCTGTCTGTGAATGTTCAAAGAGTGAAGGAGTTTTTCTCCTTTATTCTGGGGGTTTGGATAAAAGGTGGGCAAATGAATGGTCTGATTCAAAGCCATACTGGATACTACCTTTGGCATAAAGGTAGGGTTAGTTCGTAAAGAGACTCTGTCCTGATGGAAAATGATGAAAGGTTCCACTGCCATGAGTACCTGTAGTTCTGAGACCCTGCGTGCTGAGGTGATAGCCAGCAACAGAGCTGTTTTCCATGACAAGTATTGTAGTTCTGCTGAGAAAGCTGGTTCGAAAGGAGGCAGTGTTAATTTTTCTAAAACGAAGTTTAGGTCCCAAGCTGGCGTTGGGGGTTTTCTGGGGGGGGGTCTTATATTCTTAGCTCCTCTGAGAAACTGCCTTAGTAAAGGATGTGAGAATATGGGAGGATCCATATTATATTGAGCTGAAATGGCCGAAGCATGGATCTTAATGGATGAGAAAGAAAGGCCTTTGTGTAGCATCTCAGTTAAGTATTGCAGTATTTGAGGAATGTTTGGTATCCCAGGATTTTGGCCTTTAGCCTGGTGCCATGCACAAAATCTTTTCCATTTGTCTGAGTAAGTTTTTCTGGTGCTGGGCCTCCTGGCCTCCAAAATGACATTCAGGACGTCCTTTGAGAGAAGTATTGATTGATAATTCAAGGTATTCTCCATGCAGCTAAATTTAAAGTCCTGAGCTGACTGTGAAGGATCTGAGAGTTTTGCTGAGTCAACAGAAGTGGGAATTGAGATAAGATCCATGGAGGGCTGCGAGTCAAGTTCCTTAGTAATGGGTACCAGTGCTGATGTGGCCAGTCCGGAGCAATGAGGATCATTTGTGGTCTCTCTGATCTGACTTTCAGTAATACCTTGGTCAATAGAGGTAGTGGTGGGAAGGCATAGACTGTCAATGCTGTCCAACTGAATGATAGGGCGTCCACTTTCCAGGCTAGAGAATGAAAAGTCCTTGTGCAAAATTTCTGTAGTTGGCAATTGTTGGGGGAGGCAAATAGATCTATGTCTGGGCGTCCCCACCTTTGAGTTATCATTGAAAATACTTGTGGGTGTAGTCTCCACTCGTGCGGATCTGCCATATTTCTGCTTAATTCATCTGCCAATATGTTTTCCTTTCCTGGCAGGAATTGTGCTTGCAGTTATACTTGGTAAGTCAATGCTGTGTTTCACAAGGTCATTGCCTGTCTGCATAAAGGGTAGGAGAGTGTTCCTCCCTGTTTGTTTATGTACCACATAACTGTGGTGTTGTCTGTCCTTATTAGTAGTTGTTCTGGATGCAAGAGGTCCTTGAAGGCTGTCAGTGCATTTTGCACAGCTAGCATCTCCTTTTGGTTGATGTGTAGATGCATTTGTTTTGCAGACCATTTGCCCTGTATGCACTGTCCTGCCATGTGTGCTCCCCAGGCATAGTCTGAAGAATCTGTTGTCATAGTTTGGTTTGCTGGAGGTAAGACAAAAGGAAGACCCTTGTTTATTTGACATGCTTGAGCCCACCATAGGAACTCTTTTTGAAGGCAAGGAATGAGAGGTATACTTGTTTCGAGGCTGTGCCTGTGTTGAGTCCATACACTTTTCAGGTACCATTGTAATTTCCTCATATGCAGCTTTGCATGTGGAACTAGTTGAATGCAGGATGCCATGAACCCCAATGCCTGCAGGATTTTCCTTGCAGTGAGCTGGGTAAAAGTTGCCATCTTTTTGAAGTATTGAGTCAGTTGTTTTTGTCTGGCATGAGGTAAGCCATCTGGGCCATTGTATTTAAGCTGGCACCCAGGAATATTATCTCTTGTGAGGGAATTAGGTTGGACTTCTTTTTGTTTACTGTGTACCCAAGGCAACTTAGCAGCTTTGTTACAAATGCCAGATGCTGTAATAGAATGTCCTTGCTGTCTGCTTGGATCAGGCAGTCGTCCAGATATGGATACATTTGTATTCCTCGTTGTCTGCAGTATGCAATTACTGATGCCAGGCATTTCGTAAATACTCTGGGCGCAGTAGATAAGCCAAAGGGCAATGCAGAGAATTGATAATGCGTTGTACCTGCCAAAAATCTGAGGTATCTTCTGCAATCTTGTCTGATAGGGACATGCAGGTATGCCTCTTTGAGGTCCAACTTTACCAGCCAAGACTCCTTGCCCAGCATGGGAAGAAGCTGCTGTAGTGTGAGCATTTTGAATTTGGGTACCTCCAGGTGTGCGTTTAGAATTGAGAGGTCTAAAATGGGTCTCCAGGCTTTGTCCTTTCTTGGTACTAGAAATAGTCTTGAGTAAAAACCTTGACCTTGCTCCTTTGTAGGTACCTTTTGAATTGCTTTCATATCCATGAGAGCTGAAATTTGCGTTTGAGCCTCTGCCCATTGGTTTGGAGGCAGATTTGGCATGCCTCTCATCCGTGGTAAAGTGTGAAAATGAAAACTCACACAAAGACAAACTAGCGGGACTGCCACCTTGCAGCTATGTGACCCAGAGCACTGAATCTGCCAATTTGTAAACAAAGTTACAGCGAGGAGGGCTGAACTGAAGCCCATAAGTAAGAGAATCCTCTTTGTGAAAAGGAAAACCATTCTCTATGGATAGTCAGATATAAGGTATAGATACAGAATTAAATGGCAAGGAAAAAATAAGTTATGTACTCACCATAATGTTCCATGTTTGTTGTCCTTGATCTCGCCTTCCTTCTTGTTGATTGGGTTCGGAGCCGATCCTTGGCTCCAACTTGGCCGCATTCTAAAGCTCGAGAGCCCTACTGGGGTGAAAGCGCTTCTGATTAAAGGACATTCTGTTCACTATTGAGCTGGAGTATCTGTCCATATATTTTTATGTTCGAGTGAATATTGCTTAGTGAATTGCTGAACTTTTGGTTTCATTCTCAAGCCACAGCGTTCCACACCTGATTTTGTTTTACTTGACTTTACTTTTGGAACGCTGCTCTTCGTGTGAGTATTTTTCGTTGTTTGGATTTATCTGCTTATTTCTCACGCGAAGGGCATGGCTTGTATGCATGGAGGTGACGACATTGAATTGGCCTATGCACCGGAAACGCTTAGAGGTACTGAAAGGAGGTTTGTGGATTGTGTGGCTGGCACCGAGAACGTTTTGCTGATGTTTGAGCCTAATGAAGAGCGTGGAACTGAAGGAGACGACGTGGATGACCTGACTGCACTAGCGGATGATTTGGAGTCGTTAGAGGACGATTTCCTGAAGCTTAAGAGATTGCAGCTGCAACGGCAGCATTTTGAAGCTTGCCTCACCAAACGGATTATACCTAGAGGGCTGCGCGTGTTGAAGATGCCTACCACAGGTAATAACTTTCCAGAACTATTATTAAAATGGCAGAAGTTGAACATGGAGTTGAGTTTCAACTACATGAAATTATTAATAGAGTACCATGGTCCGGAAGAGGAGTTACTTAGGTCTAGAGTGACTGAAAAGTATAATGATATTGGTATGAAGTACAAGACTGTTAAAAAAACATTAGGTTTGGAGAGACTAATGGACAATGTGTTGCTGTATGAGAGAAGGCTTTTAAATCAAAAGAAGACAAAGATTGAGAGAGACATTACTGATTTCAAACATGGTCATGTCTTCACTTGGCCCAGGACAGTTACCACCAATGCTGCTAACAGCAGCCACATTAAAGGACAGAAGGAGCCAGTGAGACATGAAACAACAGTGACTGGTAATGTGACTGAAGGCATTAATAATATTGATGTACTGCCTGATAAGGATGTTATAATTAATGATGTACCTAATATTGATAATATGGAGATGAACCTAGACGTGAATCAGACTAAATGTAACAACAATGTCAATCTTTATCCTATGGTTATTCAGACCAATAGGAAAACAGGATCTGTAGAGAGTAACAGTTCCAGTAATGTTAAAGGTCTAGTGAATTCTTTTAACACTATAAACAATGACTCAATAGTTAAAAAGAGAAGTGCTCCTGTTAGTAATGGGAAGGATGTTACCCCCACAGCACCTAGACAGGAGGTCCCTTTCCCTATACAGTCCCCCCGGTTCAGAGGGAGGTCTCGCTCCATGAGCAGGGGGAGACAAAAAAGGAAAATAGTAGGCTTAGAACAAGCAGGACCCACGCTGAAGAAAATGTGGGGAAAAGGAGGGAATCCTTAGTCGTTAATTTGTCTAAAAGAGAATTGACGGTTTATGAGGAACAGGTCCTTAACAAAGGCCTTTCCTTTATACCCAGTAGGGATAGTGAACTCACTAATAGTATAGTTGATACTAAAATGTTTATTAGAAATGTCCAGTTGAAATTGGAATTTGGATCCAGTGATAATGATAGAGCTACAGACACTTTTAGACAAGTCAGTACATATGTACCCCCTTTGCATCCAATCTTGGAAACATTTTCTCGGTTGATTGAAAGTGATCTACACTCATATTATTCCACTAGATATGAGAGTAAGAAGAATAATAGGAGAAGAAATTTAACTGTTTGTGAGACGAGAGCTTTGAATGAACTGAGGACTGATTGTAATATTATTATAACACCTGCGGACAAGGGAGGGCCTATTGTAATAATGAATACATATGATTATGTTAGTAGTATGAATTTATTACTGAATATGGATAACTCCTACACGAAATTGGACATAAATGAAGTTATGATGAAAGTATTTAGAGTATTTGATACTATTGATGATTTGTTAAGAAGTAACTTGATAAGGAAAGATTTTCATAAATTCCTTAAGGTTAATCATCCACTCATACCTATACTTAAGGGCCTACCTAAGGTGCATAAGAGCATGGAAAACCCACCTATGAGACCCATTGTCTCTGGACGAGGGTGGGTGACTGAACCTTTTCCCTGTTTGTGGAGTATCATTTGAGGAAAGTTGTCAATGAAAATCCATATGTGCTGAGAGACAGCAAACATTTTTTGCTAGATTTATATGAGTTTTTCTCGAGATTAGGTAGTGAAAAAGAATATTTTATGGTGACACTTGACGTCAAGAGTCTGTTTACTGTGATCCCCAATGATATAGGGATAGATTGTATTCAAAATTATCTGAGGGAACATACTGAGATGGATGCCCAGTTCATTGAACTACTGGCCTTATTTTTGGAAATTATTCTTGAGAATAATATATTCTTCTTTAATGGAGAGATGTATATCCAGAATGATGGCGTAGCTATGGGCACCTCGTGTGCCAATAGCTACGCCAACTTAGTTATGGCAGGATGGGAGAAAGAGAGATTGTTCCCATTAGAATTATTTAAACAACACGCTGTTTTTTATAAGCGTTTCGTCGATGACCTTTTCCTGATTTGGGAAGGTAATGAAGGCTCTTTATTGGAGTTTGAGAAACAGATAAATGGGCTCACTGACTATCTGAAGTTCACTATTTGCTACTCCAAAGATTACATCTCGTATCTGGATGTTAATGTTATGAAGTTATCAAATGGTCTAGTGAACACATCAGTACACAGGAAAGACTGTTATAGGAATACTCTCCTTCACAGGAGTAGCATGCATCCCAAACATGTATTTGACAACGTAGTTAGAGGCCAGATTATGAGGGCCTCTAGATTAAATCCTACAGAGCTTGGGTATAGAGATGAGCTATTGGGACTAACGGATAGATTAGTGGAAAGGGAATATCAGATTGAATTTGTTAATGATACTGCTGTGGAGGTATCCACCATGAGAAATGACAGAGCCAAACCATATTTTTCTGATCCAATAGACCATTCTATAGGTAGTGGAAACAGGGAGGTAGGACAACCGAAATGTTCCAATGTTAATATACCTCTATTTTATACTAATGATGTGTTTGATATTAAAGCTATAATAGAGAAGCATTGGCACGTATTAGGCGTAGATGAATCTATTAGTAGATTGGTTGGGACTAGACCTAAGTATTATTATAAGAATAGCTTGAACCTCAAAAGGATTTTATGTCATAGAGACCCTGAGTTAAAACACATGAGATACTCGTCCAACACTGTTCCATGCAATAATTGTAAACAGTGTGCCTATGTCAATACCAGTACCACCTTTAAACCACCTCTGATGAACAAGGTTTTTAGTTTTTATACTGGAACGACCTGCAGGTCTGAACATGTTATTTATTTAGCCCTATGTGGTTCCTGTACCGCGTTTTATGTTGGGAAAACCAACAGACAACTAAGAGAAAGGGTGAGGGAGCATTTATATAGTATCAGAATAGGAGATGATAGGAATGCCCTATCTAGACATTGTAAGGCTAGAGGTCCATCACATACTTTCAGTTTTTTAGTCATTCAGACTATTGATTGTAATCCTAGAGGAGGTGACATAGAAAACTTGACTTTGGAGAACGAGACTAGGTGGATTATAAGGTGGAAAGCTGATTTTCCACCAGGATTAAATGATAAGGTTAGCCTTCACCCTTTCGTGAAGAAAAGGAGACTTAGGGCTTTGTAATAGTTCAATTAATTACTATAGCTTTTGTTTTTAGGATGCCAGGATTTTTTAAGATGTTATGAATGTTTTATTTATTATTTTTTGATATACTGTATATACATTTTGCCCCTTTGCAATGAATTTAATAGATTTTTATATATGAAATATTTTTAGAAACTTGTTGAATGTGATTGTAATGTGTTGCTGCTATGTTTAGCACCATCTAGTGACCTATTTATTAATTACAGGTCGATATATTGACTTAGATAGAAAAATGTATATTTATTTAAATTAGGATTTTTAAAGTATATATATATAGAAATGATGTCATGATATCAGCTATTGAATATACCTTATGCATGTACTACATACATATTGTGTTATATCAGCTGTTGAAATATCATCAATTATGTTTAATTAACATTTTAATTAATTAATTATGTTTGGGTATATAAGACTGTGCTATTCATTTGTTCTTTGTACAGTCTGATGAAGCCCTACTGGGGTGAAAGCGCTTACTGATTAAAGGACGTTCTGTTCACTATTGAGCTGGAGTATCTGTCCATATATTTTTATGTTCGAGTGAATATTGCTTAGTGAATTGCTGAACTTTTGGTTTCATTCTCAAGCCACAGCGTTCCACACCTGATTTTGTATAACTAAAAATATGCTCATTCCAAATTAACATTGCTCATCTTTGGAAAACCTTTAAAAATTCTCCAGTTTTTGTAATGCAATTTTGCAACAAATGATTAGAATATCCATATTTTAAAATCACAGCTCTATAATAACCATTTCTACTATCAATTATAAAATTATTTTCTCCCAACATTGGCTTCATGTTCATATGCATAAATACCTAATGGAGCCTTATAAAAAACACGTCATATAGATTTTCCACAAATTTCCACAAGATTCCCCTTAATCTGACAAAAAAATTCTCCTTCAAAAATATACATATTTTTACAATAGTATCCATGAATTTAGATAGGATATTAACATCAGTCCCGTAAAAACAACAGACATCAAAATAATTTCTCTAATCCATTTAACCCCCACATCAAATGTGATAGAAGTAAATAAATCATTTACATCTAAAATGACAAAAATTCCTTTTCCATCATACAATTCAGGAGTAAATAGGCCAAGAAAATCCGGTGAAATTTTTAATAAATAATAATAAAAAAAATCCCTATATATATATATATATATATATATATATATATATATATATATATATATATATGTGTGTGTGTGTGTGTGTGTGTGCCTGAAACACATTTGATTGTGCACAATTCACTGAAAGTTCAATTCACTGAAAACAAAATTCACTGAAAACACATTTCACTGAAAGTTATATATGGCCTTTTCCCCACTGTAGTGCGACCCTGGCGTTAGAATATATAGTAAGGGGGTGGGAGGCAACTATTTTAAATATTTTGAACTATACACATGGATACTTGCAATTTCAATAAATTACTATTTTCTAAACTTTATATAAAAACTATATAGCCCCCCCACATCCCCCCTTACTATATATTCTAACTCCTGGGTCATACTACAGTGGGGAAAAGGCCATATATAACTTTCAGTGAATTGTGCTTTCAGTGATTTGTGCACAGTCTTTGACTTTCAGTGAATAGTCCTAAACCCATATATATATATACATATATATATATATATATATATATATATATATATATATATATATATATACATACATAAAACCTTTCTATCAATAAATACTGCAAGAGGCTCCATTACAGATCCAATTGGGCATCACGCTGAATTTAAAATATCTTTATAGACTTTGGGGAAACTTATACATTTTGGGAGTAATAAACTTTTGAAGTAACAAATCATCCAACATAAAATAAAGACATGATATATTTAACTCATTTAAGGACAAAATTTGATAGTTATAATTATATACCATTTTAAATCAGAATTAAAAATAGCAATCCCCATCCTACCAGGTTTTAAACATTTTAAATCCTCATTATTCGATAATTCATGTAATAATTTCCAGTCACTATCAGGCAAGTTCAATCCTATGTTCTTATTATACTTTTTATATAAGGATCTAATATCTTCATCTATACTTTGAAATATATTTAAAATAAAATACAGAGGGGGATTGTAACTACTTTTTCTTGAAAAATCATCCCTAAGTGTAATAGTACAATCTGCAAACAGAATGTTAAAATTCAATTGATGAATAAAATACCCGGGTTCCAAAATATTATCAACTAAATCAATTTTACCTGTAGGCAAAAGATTCAATCCATGAGACAATAAAGAAAAGAAACCATCATGGATCCTAGGGATAGAGTGCCACATGGTTACATGAAAATATTAATTTGGTTCTTACTAGAAACAAAACTATGTCTGGACTACAAAGCTTATTAATTCTGAGAGCACCTAGTGATAAGCGGTGATTTCAGTTGTACAATCTTGCTTTACATACAAGCGAGCACTGTATCATCAAGCCAGTATAGTGCCTGCTGCAGTCATAATAAGATTCTAGTTACAGAATTAAATTCCAAGAGCAAACAGTACACTACTGGGTGCTCCCACTTCTATATGAGCATTTTGCGCTTCACCCAAAGACTTTACATCACTGATGTCAATTGATGCAAACTCTCCCAGCTCCAGACACAAATCCACTTGTGCCTCTCCTCTGTGGCTGAGCAATCTTGACCAGTGTACCTCACAGTAATCTGGGCTGCCACAGAATAAAAAATCTAAGTTAATAGCACAAGAAATCAACCAACAGCATGAAGCAGAAAATTTTCATCTGAACTTTCAGTTCTTTCTAAGCTTAATTTTTACATGTCCTGACATGAGAGGTAGTGGTTTTGCTCAACTACTACCTCACAGTGTTACTACATTCCTACTGTAGACAGCAGACACGGCATCAATAGTTCTACTGCCAATAAAGGAAATAACTATTTTTCTCTTTCCTTTTTCTCAGTTAAAAAAGTAGGTAAGCCAACACCAGTGGCAAACAGGGATAAAGTCCTATGTCCCAGGTGCTTGACTGTGTTGGCACGGGAGGATGGGTATGCCCATCCTTTGGTGTAAGGTGAGACACAAAGCAACAATCCCTTGGAGAAGGGACAGAGCAGCACTGGGCTTCTTGAGAGCAGGCTTTCGACTACCAACCCACCAGCTGGTGGCAACTCTAATTAATGAGTATCCAGAAGCATGCACTTCCACTGAGAAGATAGTGATGAAGACAGCTTGCCCCAGATCCAGGGGCAGTGTTAGAGACTTGGATAAATGTTCTCACTGCGAGGATGTCACTGAGAGACATAATTCAGGAAAACTGCTCTCGTCCTGAATTAAGGCCCCACCAAATGGCTCTTACATTAGTGGCTATGGGGAATATCTATCACAAGGAAAAACATGGACTTGAGTCTGTTAGGGAGTGGCTTGACACCTTGAAAAAAAGCAGGAATGCTACATGCACCCGGAATAAAGTCCTCTCCACTGGGTGACTTTACAAGCACTTTTGTCAGTATTCTTAGGAAATGGTGGAGGTAACGACACATTCTATAAGCTTAACAGACTTCTGATTTAGAACTGTTAGCAGCACTCAAGGTGCATGAAGGTGTATTCCACAGTATTCCAAATGACTTGTTTCCTCCTATCTGTGACATTCATTAGTGAGTGGTCATGCAGCCTCTCCAATTATCTTCATGTTAAAGACTTCAAAATACATCACATGCTATAAAAACCAAGAGGGAACTATAAAACTACTACTTTCTTTCAAAATAGCAACAACGTAGTCCCGTGCTAGAAAAGAAAGCTTGTTCATAAAATAAAAATAGGAAAAACAGTAGAAACACCTACAGAAGATTCTCCAAAATGTCTCCTGTTGCAGCAACAATAATTTCTGCAAGGATGTTTTGTCTCTTGCAACACTTGTTTATCGAAATGAAGGCTGCTCTGCAGACACAAATGTACTTCAAATAACTCTCAGCGCCAGATTATAGGTTATTACACAGGCAACTACCGACTCCCCTAAAGCATCTAAACTTGACGTTCATCCCATTCTGAACTCCTTCTACCACCAGAATGAGGTTCAGGTACAAAAACTACACAGTAGTAGTAATCTCTCCAAAGGAAAAAGCTTTCAGTTGCATCTGTTGTGGTGGTAATTAGAAGAGCCACAAGGAGAGCTCTTCCTTGACATCTTCACATTACATCAATTCTTTCTTGCATAAGAAAAAAATGTTCTCCTTCCAAGGCAGTGAGTGGAAAGGTAAATTTCTGGCTGAGATGCTTTAGACTATGTTACTTACTGTAGGTGCCTATGTAGAAACTTATCTATGGGTTTAAATGAGCAAGCACTTCGTCATGTTTTGAAGTCACAAACAGAAGTCCATGTGAAAAGCGTTTAGTTTTGTAACCCTTGGAAAACGGCCCAACCAAAACTGCTCAGACCTAAAACTCAGCATTGACAGATAGTGCCTGACAAAAAGTATGCACAATGCACCAGCACAGGCTTCATAAATCTCATAAAGAGATGCTCCTAAAACAAGCAGCAGATACAGCAGCATGTCTGGAAGAATGCAGCTTTATCTGAACTGGAACAGCCTTACTCATGCTTGAGTAACAGATGGAGTACAATGGGGTAACTAAGCAGCTGCTGCCTTGCATGACAATAAGCTTTCAGTGCCTGCTCAAAGCAAAAGAAATAAAAACAGCAACTTTGTCCATTTATAAAAGGTACTATGCAAGCTAAGTAAAGCCCAATGGCTTCTTTCAACATGCTGGAAATCGACTGCTGGGGAAAAGGAGAGCAAGTGTATAGTCAGACAGAAGTTAAACTTAAAAACAAATCTGGAGGGGGGGCAACTCTGTGTTAGTACTAAGACAAAGTTTCCTTATAGATAACTGCTTATACCAAACACCTTGAAGTTCATAAACTTACTCACAACAAAACAATGTTAGATGAAGCCATGGGCTATATCATGGAAGAGTAAGAACCTTGTAGATCAAAACTGGAATTACAGTTTGGAAGGAGATACCAAACGAGATATTTCAAACTGGTGATACATTTCAGGAAACTCTTTGGCTGATTAAGGTTGGGACAAGAAATTGTCCTTCCTCCTCTTCATGGACAGTGGAGATACTAGCAGGTGAATCTTAATAAAAAACTTGAGAGCTAAGAAGGGGACAGCAGTTAGTCCAAGTAGCGGCCTTAAGTCAACTGGTGCCCTAGACAAAAGGGTTCCACAGTGCCCCCACCACATCACCTGGCACCCCTATCCTGGTCTATCTACACCAAATAAATACTTGAAAAGCACCCCTGCGAGAGCGGCGCCCTAGGCGGCCGCCTAGTTGGCCTATGCCTAAGGCCGGCTATGAGTCCAACACTTTTGTAAAAGGGTTTAACACTCTCACTGACCATTCATATTGTAAACCTCTTCCCCTATGTTCTATAGCTGATACTGTTAATTTGTTTTTACAGTTGCTAGCAAAACCTGAGAAATAAACATTCCAAACCTAGCCAGGGTTATTTAAACAGGAAGACAAAAACGCAGACATAAAGAGGGCAAGTTCAGAATGCAGGAGGAGGCTGTTGGATAAAAATATCAAAGGGGCAGGGGGTACAAAAGCAAATCTTTTCAGGCCTGAAAAGTGCTACCAAGAAAATAATAAATTCTTCTGCATTTTGTAAGAACTCTAGAAAACAGGAAAGCTGTAGATGAACCTGATTCTCTAACAAACACACACTGAGTCATGTTAAAATCGTCCAGGCTCTGGCATTACAAGTCAAGAGCAGAACCTCTGAATATGTTCTCACAGTAAAGAAATCCAGCCTAGGAAAGCCACACATACATTTAAATACTGCAGTAGCAACCGCGCTAAGGAGATGCAACTCAACTCCCCTATAAAACACAAAGACTCAAGAACTGGGCTGCCAAATTCAATACTCCTGGGAAGTACAAGGCTATGAGGAATAGATTTCTATATGACGTTGATAACATCTACAACTGCTTACCTTCTTTGCACATTAAATATGGACTTAGCAGGAGACAAATCTTCACAGCAACATACCTGATCCCAAAGCTATTTAATTGGCTATACGAGCATTACTCCTAATCCAATGTATAGAAGCTATTTTAAATGAAACAATGTGTAATAATGTAGTACATCAATACACATGGCAATATGATGTCTCATTCTCTGGGTCAGCAAAGACCACTTCACTGCTTCCCATCCTGCCAGAAGGCAATAAGTAGGCAATGTGTGTATGGGAAATGGCTGACAGAAGGTTACACACCAGAGGAAAGCACTCCTAATGTAAGCTACCAGTGTATGTCCCAGATGGAATGTCTGAGAAGGGCAGGGATTCTGGGAAAGCTAGACAAGTCTAAAACCTGTGATTACTGGTTCCAAAGGTACCACTGGATCCTACTCACACAAAGACAAACTAGCGGGACTGCCACCTTGCAGCTATGTGACCCAGAGCACTGAATCTGCCAATTTGTAAACAAAGTTACAGCGAGGAGGGCTGAACTGAAGCCCATAAGTAAGAGAATCCTCTTTGTGAAAAGGAAAACCATTCTCTATGGATAGTCAGATATAAGGTATAGATACAGAATTAAATGGCAAGGAAAAAATAAGTTATGTACTCACCATAATGTTCCATGTTTGTTGTCCTTGATCTCGCCTTCCTTCTTGTTGATTGAGTTCGGAGCCGATCCTTGGCTCCAACTTGGCCGCATTCTAAAGCTCGAGAGCTTCCACTGGCTCGAGACTAGATCCTATCCCATCATGCCTTGCGAGAGTTACCCAGATTTCGTTTGTGATAACCCATAACACTAGACTACAATATGCAGATATATAAACTACAGGCGTATATAAATATATATGTATATAAACATACATATATATATATATATATATATATATATATATATATATAAATATATATATATATATATATAAAAACCCACCCAGTCATTAGTAGGCGGACTCAGTCTACCCCACTCATACGGCAGGAAGGGAGTCAAGGCCTATACAGTCAAAAGATGGATAATTCCTCTCGATCATCCAGGAGGGGGAAAGAGGGTGGGATGCAAGATGGAAGGCGAGATCAAGGACAACAAGCATGGAACATTATGGTGAGTACATAACTTCTTTATGTTATGTTGTCCCTATCTCGCCTTCCTTCTTGTTGATTGGGAATGCATCCCCAGCACCTTCTTCTTGGGTGGCTCAATGGAATAGACTCCTCAGAACCGTGGAACCAAAGGATGCCCTGTTCCGGGAGGCCACATTTACTTTGTAATAAGTAATGAAGTTATGGGGATTAACCCACGTAGCTGCCGCACAAATTGAGTCTGAAGGTAGCCTGACCTGAAAGGCAGTAGAGGTAGACAAGGCCCTAGTTGAGTGTCCTCAAATCTTTCCTGGCAGCTGTTTGTTCTGAGTTATAGACATAAGTGATGGTGTCTGAAAGCCATTTTGATAAAGTTACTTTTGAGACCGAAGTTCCTTTTCTATTCTCTGCAAAGGATACAAACAATTGGTCAGATTTCCTGAATTCCTGTGTCCTGTGCAAGTAAAAATGTAACTGCCTATGAACATCCAGTTGATGGAGTTTATACTCTGCCTTGTTGCCATGATCCGGGAAGAATACAGGTAGTTCTATTGATTGGTTCAGATTGAACTCTGAGCAAACTTTTGGTAGGAAGGAGGGGCTGGTTCTGAGAGAAGCCTTATCTTTGTGGAAATTTAAATAAGGAGGACAAATGGATAGAGCTTGTCATTCTGATACCCTCCTAGCTGAGGTAATGGCAGTCAAGAAAATAGTTTTCCAAGTCAATTTTAGAGAACAAGTATTAGCCAGTTCGAACAGAGGAAGAATCAAGGGAGTTAGGACTAAATTTAGATCCCAAGGAGGAGGTGGCTCTCTTATTGGGGGTCTTAAAAGGATAGTACCCTTTAGAAAAGCTTTGTATAGCCTGTGGGACATAACATTGGAGCCCATTTCTCCCATATGAAATGTGGAAACAGCAGCCAGCTGAACTCAGATAGTTGCTGCTGCTGCTCCTTGGTTAAAGGTTTCAGCGAGAAATTTGAAGATCTTTGAAATAGGTGCAGTAAAAGGATCAATACTATTTTTGGCTGCCCAACAAAAGAACAGTTTCCATTTGCTAGTATAAAGTTTTCTCGTGGCGGATTTGTGAGAGGAAATTAGAATATGTTGTACTGCAGGGGAGATGTCAGGATGCCTGGCTAAGATGGGAAGTGGAAGAACCAAGCTGTCAGCTTCAAGGTCTGTAAGGAAGGGTGGAGTGTGCCCGACGGATGTACCAGCAGATCTGGAACTGGGTCTAGGATCCAAGGCTCCTCCTGAAGATGGGGCCATAGAAACGGGAACCAGATTTGATGAGGCCAGTAAGGGGCAATGAGTATTAGCTTGCCACTCAATGATTTTGCTTTCTGAAGAACCTTTGGTATTAGAGGGAACAGGGGAAAGGCATACAAAAGTTCTGGGGGCCAATCGTGAACAAGTGCATCCCTGGGTGATTGTCCCGGTGGGGGGACTAGGGCAAAATAGCTGCTGCATTTGGCATTGATGGAGGTGGAAAAAAGGTCGCAGCAAGGCTGGCCCCACTTGTGAAAAATCTGGTTCGCAATATCCCGCTTCAGGGACCACTTGTGAGGCATAAGGATAGCCCTGCTTAGCTTGTCCGCTATCACGTTGGATTTCCCCAGAATGTGTGTCACAATCAGGAAGCGTTGGGAAGACATTGCCCACTGGCACAATCTTAGAGCCTCTCGACACAAGGGATAGGATCTGGTTCCACTTTGCTTGTTGATGTACCATACTACTGACATGTCTGTCTGAACTGCAATCGTCCCCGTGGGTAGAGAGCTGTGTAGTGTTTACAATGCCAGGAGCACTGCTCTCATCTCTAGGACGTTGATGTGCAAATGGTACTCATGCTGTTGCCAAGTCCCATGAACAGTCTGTCACAGATAATGCCCCCCCCACCCTATCTGGGAAACGTCTGTGGTCACTGTGGCCACTGGTTGGGGGAGGACGAATGGTCTGCCTATTGTCAGTTGTGTAGACTGAAGCCACCATTTTAGGTCCTTCTTGCAGGTCTCCATGATGAGAATTTCGTGGGACATGGGTAGATCTTGCATAGACCATTGCGCAAACAGGAGGAACTGTAATAACCTCATATGGAAGCACACTAAGGGAACTAGCGTTACTGCTGCCGCCATTGAGCCCAGGACTTTTAGAACTTGAGTCTTTTTCCTCCCGATTAAGACTGCAAGCTGATGTCAAATGATCGACACCCTCTCCTGAGTCAATTTTGCTATCATGTCTTTGGTATCTAAATCTGCCCCTATAAATGTAATATATTGACAGGGCAACAAAGCAGACTTTTTGTAGTTTATAGTGATGCCTAGCTGAGAGCAGAGGCAGATTGTGGTGTCCTTTGTCTCGGTTAGTCGATGCTCAGTGGTTGCAGTAAGGAGCCAGTCATCTAGATATGGAAACAACAGGAATCCTAGATGCCTCAGATGAGCCGTGACTACTGCCATGCAATTGGTGAACGCCCTGGGGGGTGTGGTAAGGCCAAAGGGCAGGGCTCTGACCTGGTAGTGACTGGCTCCCAGTCAGAAGCGTAGAAATCTCCTGGATTGCCTGTCCATCTTGATATGGTAGTACACATCCTGGAGATCGATGGAGCACATCCAACTGTCCTTTTCCAGGAAGGGAAGTATGGACTGCAGTGTCACCATCCAGAACTTTGTCTTCTTGAAAGACTTGTTGAGTCTGCTGAGATCCAAAATGGACCTCCAGTCCCCTGTTTTGTTTGGTTCTAAAAAGAACCTTGAGTAAGTTCCAGATCCGATTTGGTCTGCGGGGACTTCTTGGATGACTTGTTTTCTTAGCAACCTTTGAACTTCTAGGGTTGCTTGTTCCCTTAGATTGGGTGGCACATCTGGGATGGATTTTTGTTTTCTGGTGAGAGGTGGCATGGAGAAAGGAATACTGCATCCCCTGGAGATGACTCACTGTACCCATGTGTCTTTTGTGATACTTTGCCAGGCTTCTGGGTACAGTGACAATCTGCCCCCAATTGCCTCCAGAGGTGGACAGGCGGGCCTCCTTTCAGAAGCGCTGGCAGGGCCTACCAGAGAATGTATCTCTGTCGCCCTGACTCTGCAGACCCCCTCTGCTGCAAGGGCAGTGTCTCCCATTATTATTCCCCCCTCTGCCCCAGGGGGAAAAAATCACCATGTGCATCAGGCAAAGCTCCCTGGGATTTCTGGAACCACATTTTTCCGCCTTTTTGACCTTTGGGACAAGGTCTAGTAGGTGCGGAAAAACGTACTCCCAAGGCAGAGAGTCTTGCCATCCTGCTCGCACCTGGTGAGAGTCTCTTTTACCTTGGGCCCGAACAATGACGAGCCATCAAAAGGGGCATTGGTAAAGGAGGACTTGAAGGGCTCCTCAAACTGACAAAGGTGCATCCAAGAATGTCTCCCCGTAAGGCGACTCCTGTGCCTGCTGCCCTGCTCGCTCCATCGGCTGCATAGGAAATAAGCCGCATGGAGGAGTTAACTATAGAATATAAGGTCACAAGCTGAGAAGCAGTTCTATCTGTAGCTTTCGCAGCTGAAGGATCCTGTAGGGTATCTCCTAGCTCTTTCAGGAGATCCCTCTGGAGATGGATGAAATGGGATAAATAATTCAGTGACCTAACGGTAAATGCCGCTGAAGAAAAGACATGCATCCTGTATCTGTCCATCGTATGGGACTCTCTGTTCGGCGGATGGACAGAAGTAGAAGTTTCTGCTAATTCCTTCTTTGTGGCCGCCACCGCTACCACCATAGCATCAACTGGCACGCCCTTGGTCAGGAAAGATTTGTTGTGCGGTGCAGTTATGAACTTATAGGGCCTCCGCAGAACTGGTTCCATCGATTCCGGGGAGCTACACGCCTTTCGACTTACTATCCCTAGCAGCGGGTTGAAGGGCGGAGACACCCAATAGGTGGAGGGTCAGGAACTGAATGTATCCAGGTACACGGACTCATCTTCAGAAGGGGAAAGGGACTTCCAGCCACCCCTCTGCTTGAGGATTTTTAGGATGTCCGAGAATGAAACATCCTCAGAGGGGGACCCTTCCACGTCCTCCAAGTCCATGTCCAATGTCAGAGACTCGGGGGAGTCCAACTGCTTCCTCTTACATGTCCTATTCCGAGAGACCTCCTCAGAGGGATGCTCTGGGGAGGTTTCAGAAGAAGGGGGGGGGTCGCCCAATGGGGCATCCTGGGGCATTGGTTCTCTACACTTAGAATGGAGGGGTGGTGATAAGGAAGATACTGGCTCCTTAGGGGATGGAGTAGCTAAAGCTCATCACCTCGAAGGCACCACGATCCCGGCCCGAGAGGGTCCCCGGCTCCAAAGAGTCGAGAGACCTCTCCCACGCCAAGGGAGATGGCTCTGAGGCTGATGTGGGAGCCAAGCTCACCTGCGTTGAAGCTCCAAGAGAAAGAGTAGGGTTGGACACGGATGCAATGCCAATCCCCCCTCGGAGTCGTCGAGGGAGTGTTGGTTCCCAGATCTCTCGACAGAAGGCGGTATTCGAGGAGATCAGAGTGGATGTCAGAACCGAGACCCTGTAGGATTTTGGAACCGATGGTTCCACCACAATGACTTTCATGCACTCCGACTCCGAGCTCAAGTGAGTCTAAGGAAGAATAGATAATCTGGGAAGTTGTATAGTTGGCTCCAAATCCATATGTGCTGGGCTGGATAAGATTTTTGCTAGAGCTGGTGTCTTGAGTAGTCTCTTCACCACCCTCTCCACATCATCGTCTGAAAGGCTCCTGGATGACAGAGAGGAGTGGGTGGACGATCAGTGATTGCCCGCAACAGACTGGAGAAGCGGGGACTGGGGATTGGACTGCACCGGTTCCAAGGAAGGAGACCTTGTTCTTTTGTGACTCCTAGATGGTTCTGAGGACAATGACGGAACCGCACGAGATAAAGTCTTGTCAGACCCGAGAGTTTTCGGATCTGATGAACTGGAAGATTTGTCTTTTTGCTTCGATGGCTCCAAGGTCGCAACCGACGAAGATGTCAGTTTGGAGGATTTGTCTAGTTCTCTTGGCTGATTCCCTTCCACTGATGCGTCAAAGGGCCCTTTTAATAAACCACTCAAAATGAGTTTGTTCTTATGCTCCTGCAGGACTCTAGCGCTGAATGCATGACAAATGGAACACGAATCCTGCAGGTGCACCGCTCCCAGGCAATAAACACAGCTAGTTATGTCGGTTAGTCAGGGACATTTTTTGGGAGCAAGAGTCGCACTTTTCGAATCCAGAAGGCTTGGATTCTTTGGATGCTTCTTTGGACATATCTGAATAGTACAAATAGCAACAAGCACAACAAAACCACAGCTACAAGTAGCAAAAAAGGAAGAAATATAACACTCTACAACAGACAACAATAGCACTATATCTAAATTACTTTTTTTTTTTTTTAACAGAAGGTAATGGATGGTAACGGAATGGGGCGAGCCTCTAAGTTAAACGACAATTCCCCCCATCTGAGGAAAGCCTCTAACTTAAATGGCTAACTCCTTAAGCTGGAAAGGGGAGAAGGAGGGAATAAGGGGAAACCCTCTAACTGAAACAGGCCGAAAGCAAAGGGTGAATCCTCTAACTAAAAACAGATTCGTAAGTGGGAGGTAGTAGGCCTGAAGGAAAAACAACCAAACAGAGATAGGTGGTATCCTAAGAATAAACACTAACTACTACTAATCTACAGTAAAGTCTTCCCTGTAAACATTTTACGATATTTAAGCAAAAATAGAAGAAAAAATCAAAAACTTAGCCTGAGCCAGTCTCCAGCAATCTCAAAGCTTCAAGCAGCAAACGAGATCTGGTTAACTCTCACTAGGCATGATGGGATAGGATCTAGCCTCGAGCCAGTGGAAGCTCTCGAGCTTTAGAATGTGGCCGAGTCGGATACGAGGATCGGCTCCGAACCCAATCAACAAGAAGGAAGGTGAGATAGGGACAACATAACATCAAATCTTTTTCCAAATTAAATGTGGACCCTTGGGTGTGGAAGAGACAATGGTATGTTCGATACCACAATGGAAAGCCTCCCTGGAGGAGGCAACAATAAGCCAATTATTCAGATAATGGAACAAACTAATCCTCTTCTTCTGCATGGTAGCAATCATAACAGCTAAGTATTTTGAAAAGACAGTGCGCACAGGGCAACATAAATGCTGAAGAATAAAACTGGCATCTATACCCACCTCTGAATCTGAGGAACAGCTGATGAGTGAGATGAATCAGAATTAGAAGCTGGCGGGAGGAATCTGGCAGATCCAGTCTACAGATCAGATCATACTGAAGAGAGGTAAAACAGACAATGGCAAGCATATGAAATAATTTGTACTTATCAAAAGGACTGATATCCTTTAAAGTCCAAAATGAGATAGGGGTTTCTCAAATATTTTGTCACCAAGAAAAAACAGGAGCACCATTGCCACCCTTTTTCTCTTATGACCCTTTAGCTAGAAAGACAGAAGCCTCAATTGCCAGCAACAGAAGATACCCTGCCAAAGATAGAAATAAAGCTGCCCTGATGAACACTAACTATCTGAACTTTTTGGTGTTCCACTGCTGCAAAAACCTGAGGAATTCAACTATCCTTGGTGATGGTTCTCAGACTGATGACCTGGATGAAGAACTACTCTTCAAATCCAAAAAGCCTGGGGAATGCTAGATAGTCTTGTTTAAACCATGGTTTATTAATTTAAAAAAAGAGATGAGCGTTTTCACCCTTGTCAGAGCTTCGTAAGATCTAAGTTATGCATAGGAATAACAAGTAATATACACTTTTTTACTTTTCATATAAATAGCCATGTAAATTACAACAAAGACTTTATTCTAGAAGCACTTAAACAGCTCACATTCAATGACAGTTTGAAATCACACATTCAAAATTTGCATCTTTGTTGTGATTTGTGCTGTTAACTTCTTATTGCGATGTGCATGCGTGCTTGTCTGCGTGCGCTCATATACATATGAGACGTATAAAATAACACTGAGTTATGAAAATCAAGCTTCTGTAAGATGAACAGGTCATAAGATTTACAATCAGACCTGTGAACTTATTAGTAACATTCTGTGGAAGTGTCGGAATCGTGGTGAACAGGGACAGACAGAGTTAGAGAGAGCCCTAACAGACCCATATGACATGAAGCAGACAGCAACAGAGGGGGGGAGACAGCAGCGAACATTAGCTTACTCATGCATGGAGGACAGAGACAGTCAGACCCTTTGTAATAACAGTACCTACTGGAGAAAGAGGTGTGTTGTACATAGTTGTAACCTGTTGGGGATGTGAACGTAATGCTACTAAAAGGTGTATACAGCAGCTCCAATCCTGGTTGTGTGAAAACATGCATGAGCATGGCAAAGTTAGTGAAGGTTGTCACAACACTGAGCATTCATATCAGCTGATGGGGATGGGATTATGGAGTAAAGCAAAAATCCCTCAGCGCAACACACATTAGGGGTCTGCCACAGAGTTCTTCCACATGGAGCAAGTTTAGGAGTTAAAGAAAAAAAGCACTCCTCAGCAGTAATGTGATGTTACCTCAGTTGCCTCAATCTCCTCACTGGCCCAGGTCATGGATCAGATTTATTCTGGGGGTGGAGGACAAGGTGAATTTGCCAGACCTAGTGAATGAAGAAAGGCCCTAGGGGTAGCTGATGGTTAACTGCATGCAGCTAAAAAGTGGAAAAAAAAGAGTGAAACAGAACTTAATCTGGCTGTAACCAAGAAGAAACATCAATATTTAAATATCATTATCTAAAAGAGCTTCAAACACAACGGAAATATTGGCAGCAAAGTGACTGAATGGGTCAAAGCAACCAATCTGCATGCATACTCAAACAGAATGCAAACTCGACACACCACTTTTACAAAAAAAGATGCAGGACAGCACAAAAATCTCCATCTTCTTAGAAAATGGGCTACTTTTACCCCCCCCCCCCCAAAAAAAAAAAAAAACAGCGATCAAAAAAGACAGCACCTAAAGAGGTAGAAAATACTTTAGTTTTAATTATCATCCAAGGGTAAACACACTTTATGCTCCACTCAAATTCAATCCTAACTTGGTGCCAAAATCCTTCTGGTTCATAGGAAGATGTATAACCCAAAGCTGGTACACTGACATTCTAACTAAACCGATGGCTCTTTGACCAGCTCTCTCATTAATTGGTTGTGCAAACAGAAAACACTTTTGCAAAACAGCAGTTGCCTGAGGTAATCATAACTATCAGACCTTTGGGACAGACTGCTCTAACAGCACTTTAAAGACGATAATACTTTATAACGTATCAGTTTAAAGGCTATCTTGCGCATTCATTCTCTAGTGGGTATTTTCTCCAACCAGTATATCCTCCACACACCAATGCACTTCATCCAAGTGTCTGTCATGCAAGCATGCAGCTGCATAAACAGCATAATTCTTCATATTTCTAATGCTTTTGATGAAGTTAAAGGGCTAAATTTTCAGTTAAGAACATATTTTTTTTCCAGAGGAAGTAAGAAAGTAGCACTGAACACCTGAGGATTACACTCTTGGCAGAGGTACTAGTTTAAGGGAACCCCCCCAAACAATAGAGGGAATGAAGTAATGAAGACAGGAACCAGAACACAAAACAAAATTACTTGCAATGTTGCTCTACTAAAGTCTACTCCGCTTCTAGACATAATTGTTCACCTTGTAATATTTTGTGCCTGTGTAAAGCAGATCACACAACAGGTACACAGACAATCTGCACTAGAACACTATCTGAAGTAAGCTGCTTATCTTACCACTATCCCACCACCACTTTATTCCTGAGTAAGCATCAAATGTTTTTATTAAAAGCGCAGATCAGGCTGCCATCCACCATCCACTTTTCTTCTTACAGTGACCACTAGTCACTAACAACCTTTCATGAAGTAGAAAAATACGTGAGCTAATTCTAAGCATTGTGCTTTTCAAAGGGTATTCACCTCTGAGTTGCTGCACAGATCTTGTAAACAGGATGCCTAAAGCATTAAATAAATGGAGCTAACCAATATGTCAGCAGAAAAGGCCAAAGATTATAATAGGTTCATAAATGATTCATAGACGGTCACCAGGCATGCAGTACAGGAGACCACTGAGTAGCCTAGCCTGAATTCACAATAACCCCAGAGCACTGTCTGGTCAAGTGCTCAGAGTCATAGAGTAGGCAAATGTATTTATTTATTTGGCATTTATTTACTGGGGAAAGTCTGACTGGGCATGAATCCCATTTTCAGCGGAGGTTCGCTCCAGCATACATAGTTTAATTAATAAACTACATAATATTATCATATGAAGTGCAGTAAGAAATAGTAGAATCAACATACAAGATAAATAAAATCAGATCAGAAAATCATACATTAAGTATTAACAACAATCACAGGATAATGAACACCTAGTAAAGTACAATCAACAGTGATGACCAATGGTAAAGATGTTAAGCATTTTAAATATGGGCAAAAGACAGAGAAAAGAAGAAGATTTTTAAGGTGGGGGAGATTAAGAAACGGAGTTAAGTAGGAAGCTATCAGAGAAGTTACTGGTTCTTTGGCTAATAAGAGAAGGGAGGAAAAGAACAGGGAAAAAAACAGCAAGGGAAAGATAAGGAAGAAGGTAGAGAGGGGAGAAAAGGCAAGAGAAGGAAGGAGTAATGGGTAGTGTCAGCCTGGTGCAACACATGTACAGAGCCAGGAGTTAAGGAGAAATCTCTTTAGAGATTGTTTGAATACGCGACTACATGGCACTGCTTTAACATCTGTAGGAATACTCTTCCAGAGCTTGGCTATTGAATAGGAATACAGGCAGTGACCAATAGATTTTTGTTGGTTTATGGATTTCAAGGAGGTTTTCCTCAGATGAGTTAAGAGGACAATCAGGAAAGTTAATGGTTAAGAATGGTGCTGGTTGCTGGGCAGGATGAGGATTTGTATACCATTTTATGAGTAAGGAGTTCAGTGAGCTCAAGGTAGTGCGGTAACTCAAGCCAGTTTAAATATCTTGAGGGTGGAGCAGTGGTGGGGGTTGTACGACTGACTGGCTGCAAATCTAGCTAGTCTGACACAGCAAAGCTCAAGTTTTGATCTTGGGGAGATCTGAATGTTGGTGAAAATGGGTGAGGCATATAGCAGTGAAGGAAGAACATATGCATTGGCTACAGCAACTCTTGAGGAGTTGGCAAGAAATATTTTTGATCTATAGAGCATGCCCAGTTTTTGGTGTGTTGTTTTTATGCACTTTTGAATATGAAGATCAAATTTCACTTGATTGTCTATTATGACACCAAGTAACTGTGAGGTACAACATCAATTTCAATATTGCTGAGAGAGGATACTTTGTAGGTGTCCTATGTGTGATTAGGATTAGGGCAGAAATAAGAGCAGTTTTGTTTTATTTGGATTTAGGAAAAGCTGACTGCCAGTGAGCCAGTTTTCAATAGAGTTAAAAGCCTGCTGAATGACAGTTTGTAACTGGGAAGGATTATTAGATGAGCATATGACAGTGGAGTCATCTGCATACTGTACAGGTGTAGCTTGTTGAGAGGACGTATGTAGATTATTTATAAATATGTTAAAATGAAGAGGGCCAAGTACAGAGTCTTGTGGGACACCCGTATTAACTGGGAGAAAAGATGAGTGAGTAGAGAGCCATTTAACTGATTTTAGTCATTAGATAGGTAGCTAGAGATCCAACTGACTGTTGTACAGGAAAAGCCTAAAGCAGACATTTTTGAGAGTATTTTGGTATACAAGACTGTACTGAAAGCTTTAGAGAGATCTAAAGAGAGGGAAGAAACTAAATTGTTTTTATCTCTGGCTTTAGTGACATGGTCCAAAAAGGCAACAAGGGCGGTTGTTGTGCTATGATATGGGCAAAAGCTGTGTTGGATAGAGGTTAACAGATTTTCTTGGAGTAAGTATTGTAAAAGTTGCTCATGAATACATTTTTCTAACATCTTGGAAAGAGGGGACAAGAATGCAATTGGTCTGAAGTTTATTTTAGTGGAGCTTCCCCCTTTATGAGGAGGAATAATTAATACATTTTTTTTTCCAGAGTGATGGGACATATGACTCACAAATGGATCGATCAAGATAGAGTCTGGGTAATCAACAGAGGGGGCAGCAATGTTTAGATATCCATATGACATATTGTCTACAGAGAGTGAGCAGGGCATAAGTCTGTGTAACCATTTTTTTATATAGGAAAAAGAGAGATTTTAAGTTGAAAATGGCATTGTTTGAGCTTTGAAATTTGTCAGGGGTGGCAGGATTGTTTAGTGGGTTTTCGGTGAGGGTGGCTACCGAGTCTATAAAGTGGGAGTTAAATTTACAAGCAGTTTCTAAGGGTGAGATGTCTGGACAAGGGTTATGGGTACTAGGAGTTCCAGGGTATACTTTCTTGATAGTGGACCAAATTTTTGGCGGCTGTGCTTTTGATTATCCTGTGGGTTGAAGTAATACATTTCTTATCAGCAGCAACTTTTTTTTTTTTTGTCATGTCTCGAAATTAAGGCTGAGGGACTCAAACCCTGTACTACAGGAAGCAGCTTATAACCTTACTTTTCTACACTAGCTGCCAGACTAATGAAAATAATTTAAGCAAAGAGATGTGTTATGGTTTAGCACTGGTCACAGGCAAAAGCTCCACTGAAGCACAACATTCTGACATGTCCATTCAAGTTGCTGTATAATGGAAGGGCAGTAAAAAACTGAACCTAAACTGCTTTACTTTTAATCTTATGCTGCTGCTAATGTTCAAAACGCCAGACACTTCCAATGTCAGCTTCAAATCCAGGGCAAGTTACATTTTAAAGGCCAGCTGTTTTACTTCCGTCATAAATTTTTCTCACTTGTGCCCAACCTGCATTATGATGTAATGTCATACAAAAGAATTGCAGCACAAGTGCTCATTTAATTGTGAATTATCCTTGTTTTGGGGTAAATTCCACTCGCAAAGCCTCAGTTCCTGTTATGGTTGAAATGCACTGTTTAAAATGAAAAATGTTGCTGAAGGAGAAGAAAGTATGAATGAGCAATCTACTTCCTTACCTCACAAAGGAACAAGAATACACCTCGATGGTCCTGCAGAAGTCTAGTAACTGTAAGGCAGCTTCGATCTATACCACCAAGCGGGTCAAAGAGAAGGTCTCTGTTCAGTGTGCCTTTTCTTTCCTGTGTCCATACATCAATCTCTTCCTGGCAGTAAGCAAAGGTGCAATTGTCCCCATAATAACATTCTTCTCTACTAGTTATATCTGTGCATTAAAAAAAACATGCAATAATTGTTACACCAGAGATATTCTGCAGGCATAATTAATTAGCTGAGAGGTATGAATTTCAAACCAGAAAACATTTCCAATGAGACCAGTAAGAGTGGACATACTGCACTCCCCCACTGCCTGGACAGACTATGAACCCTACTCTCCATCAAAATATAAATATTCAAACTCTTAACATTAAAAGTATGCATTCCCAAAATTCAGTAACACCAGAAGCCAACTTATAAAGCTAAACGAACTCCTCATACCTACATACGAATTACTTTACACAGTTCCAGAGACTTCACTTCTGGAAAGATGTTGACAGTTCACAGCTATGCAAAGAAAGGATAGAACATGGTAGAGTGCATTTGACAGGGCACTTTCAAAGACTAAAGGAACTTAATGGGTGCACCCTGGAGGAAGGAAGGCCTTTGGGAGGGCACAGCAGAAAGATTTAAGTTCCTTGGAGGAGTAGGTAAAATTCAGAGGATTGCATCTTTTAAAGAGGTATTCATTAATAGTATGACAAATGTCGAACATTGACAATGGCTCAGGCTGTGATGCATTTTACACAGAGGGGGTTGTGAATGCATGCGATAACCTTACTAGTATTAGACATTGTTGATCATTTGTAGAGTGATATAGGATGCTAACTGGCAAAACAGTACAGTTGTGTACACTTACCATAAATGTAGATGTTCGAGTGTATTCACTGTTGCAGTCATTACATTTGGGTAATCCTGCTGGCAGGTTGCCTTCAGTCGGCCTGAATTCCAAAGTCCTGGGTCCTGCATCGGCTGCTGTCGCCGATTCCCTGATGTCAGGTCATCAGGGGTATAAAAGAAGCAGCAGACGCCATTTTCTTTAGTTTTTCTTGCCCCAGATGTCAGGTGCCCCCCTAAAAGGGTAGCCAAAATTTATATATATATAAAAATACATGCACCAATATAAACTTTACCTTCATCTACAAGCAAATACACCACATAGGTTGTATAAATCAGAGAAGGAAAGATAAGTTCCATCAGAAGAAAGGGGGATGGCGGGTGGGTAACCTGGACTGCAACAGTGAATACACTCAAACATCTACATTTATGGTAAGTGTACACAACTGTACTATGTTCTTCATGTTTCACTGTTGCAGTCATTACATTTGGGTAGAGTCCCAAAGCTATAGTTGGGAGGCTGGAGCTAAACAGCATTAGGAGCGGCTATGAGGCCCTGCAGAACTGCAGTGGCAAAGCCTGCCCTGGATTTAGAGTAGAGTGGCAGATGATGGTGCTTTGTAAAGGTGTGCACTGAACTCCAAGTAGCAGCCTCTAAAATGTCCTTGGTTGGTACTCCCCTGAGAAAGGCTGTTGAAGTGGCTGCAGCTCTGCTTGAATGTGGCCTAATGCCCTTAGGCACTGGTTTGCCATGGTGTAAGTAGCAGAAACGAATGCCGTGGCCTATCCACTTTGAAATAGTCTGCTTTGAGATAGCCTTTCCTTGTGATCCTGCAGCATATGTCACTAGTAATTGCTCTGTCTTTCTGAAAACTTTGGTTCTGTCCAAGTAGAATCTAAGTTGTCTGTGTATGCCCAAAGAATGCAGAATTTTCTCCCCCTTGTACTGTGGATGGATTTGGATAAAAAGTTGGCAGATGAACAGTTTGGTTAAGAGCCACACTGGACACCCCCTTAGGCATAAATGTTGGGTTTGTCCTCAGAGAGACCCTGTCTGGATAAAAAATGATAAAAGGTTCCACAGCCATGAGTGCCTGTAGCTCTGAAACTCGTCTTGCAGAAGTTATTGCTAGGAGCAGAGCTGTTTTCCAAGATAAAAACTTTATATCAGCAGTAGCAACTGGCTCAAAAGGAGGCAGGGTGAGTTTTTCCAAGACATAGTTGAGGTCTCTTGCAGGCATTGGTGATCTCCTTGGAGGCGTTAAATTTTTGGCTCCTCTGAGGTACTGCTTTAATAAGGGATGAGAAAAAATTGGTGGCTCTGTATTATAATGAGCCGAAATGGCAGAGGCATGAATTTAAATAGATGAAAAAAGATGGGCCTTTGTCCAGCATCTCAAGTTAAGTATTGCAAAATCTGAGGAATATTTGGCACAGCTGTATCAGCTCCTTGTGCCTGGTTCCAAGCACAGAATCTCTTCCATTTTCCAGCATAAGATTTTCTAGTACTAGGCCTTCTGACTTCCAAAATGACATCCATCACAGCTTTATTGAGAGGTGTGTTTTGTATGACTACATTATCCACCATGCTGCCAGGTTTAAAGTCCTGAGTTGGCTGTGCAGGATCTGATTGTTTTGCTGGAACAGTAGATGAGGTATTTGAGGTAAGGTCCAAGCTGGGCATTAAGACAAGTTCCATAGGATTGGATACCAGTACTGGTGGGGCCAGTCTGGGGCAATCAGTATCATCTTTGGCTTCTCCTGTCTGACCTTTAGGAGTACCTTGGGGAGGAGAGGCAGTGGGGGAAAGGCATATACATAGAGCTGAAAGATAGGGCGTCCACTTTCCATGCTTGTCTGTGATAAATCCTTGTGCAGAATCTTTTTAGTTGGTAATAGTGAGGGGAGGCAAATAGATCTATGTCCGGGCATCCCCATTTCCTTGCTATCATGCTGAAGACTTGTGGATCCAGCTGCCAATCGTGGGGATCCATGAGGTTTCTGCTTAGTTCGTCTGCCAGAGTATTTTTTCTTCCTGGCAGGAATTGTGCCTGCAGATGTACTTGGTAAGTCAATGCTGTGTCCCACAAAGTCATAGCTAGTCTGCAAAGGGGGTAAGAATGTGGGCCCCCCTGCTTGTTTATATACCACATGACCATGGTGTTGTCTGTCTTTATCAGTAGTTGTCCCGGATGAAGTAGGTCCTTGAAGGCTGTTAGTGCATTTTGAACAGCTAGCATCTTTTTGATTGATATGTAGATGCATTTGGTTTGAGGGCCATGTGACCTGAATGCATCTTCCTGCCATGTGGGCCCCCCAGGCATAATCTGATGCATCCGTTGTTAGTGTCTGCCTGGCTGGGGATAATGTGAATGGCTGTCCCTTGTTTTGGTGACAAGCCTTTGCCCACCATCGAAACTCCTGTTGCAGGCAGGGAATGAGAGTAATCATTGTTTCCAGGCTGTGGCAATGTTGAGTCCAAACACTTTTTAGGTACCATTGAAGTTTTCTCATATGCAGTCTTGCATATGGAATTAGTAGGATGCAGGATGCCATGAAGCCCAAAGCCTGCAGAATTTTTCTTGCAGATAACTGGGCCTTTGTTGCCAACATTTTGAAATAGGTAGTTAGTTGTCTTTGTTTGTCTGGCGTGAGATAAGCCATCTGGGCAGTTGTATTTAAGCTTGCACCCAGGAATATTATCTGTTGAGAAGGTACTAGTTTTGATTTCTTTTCATTGACTGTGTACCCTAGGCATGTTAGAAGTCTTTTCACAAATGCCAGATACTGTAGAAGAATGTCCTTGTTTTCTGCTTGAATTAGACAGTCGTCCAAGTAAGGATATATTTGTATTCCTCTTTGTCTGCAGAATGCAATTACTGGTGCCAGGCACTTTGTAAAGACCCTGGGCACAGTAGACAAGCCAAAGGGCAGTGCAGAGAATTGGTAATGCATTGAACCAGCCTTGAATCTGAGGTATCTTCTGCATAACTGTCTGATTGGGACATGCAGGTATGCCTCTTTTAGGTCTAGAGTCACAAGCCAAGCGTTCTTGCCCAGCATGGGCAGAAGATGCTGCAAAGTCAACATCTTGAATTTTGGTATATCCAGGAATGTGTTCAGAATAGATAGGTCCAGTACTGGTCTCCAGGCCTTGTCCTTTCTGGGTACCAAGAACAGTCTTGAAAAAAATCCTTGTCCCTGCTCTTGCTCTGGTACTTGTTGAATGGCCCCCATGTCCATGAGGGATGAGACTTGTTTTTGTGCCTCTGCTCATTGAATTTTTGGCAGATCTGGACAGCCGTTTGCCTTTGGCAGGGTATGGAAATGGAACTTGTAGCCTTGTGACATGATATTTAGAACCCACTTGTCCTGGGTTATAATGTGCCAATTTTGAGAAAGAAAGTGCTAATTTCCCCCTAAGGGTGCTGCCAGGAGATAAGTGCTTGGTGCAGGCAGGGGGAAGTCACTGGGACTGTTTCCTGTATGGCTGTGATTTGTCTTCGCCAACTTTGGAGGTAGAAGCACCCCATTGCTTTGACTTGTATGAACCTTGCGCCTGGGATCTGCCTCTAGGGCGTCTGGATCTGCCCCTTTGAGGTCTGTCTGACACAGGAAAGGACCATTTCTTTGTAGGCCAGTGTCTACTAAACCTAGGTGGCTGTACTTGTAAATAAATCTTTGACAGTTTGCATAGATTTAGCTTTGTCCTCCATTTTCTTTAACACCTTTTCTGCCTTAACACCAAAGTATCATGCTGTAAAGGTGCATCTAATAATTTAACTTTGACATGATCAGGCAGATTTTGTTCCTTTAACCAAGCATGCCTCCTAATTACAGAACCTGTAACTGCGGCCCTGCAGGAGGCCTCCAAAGAATCAAAACCACATTGCAAAGTATGCTTTCCAACTTGTTCAGCTGCATGCAATAAATCCTGCATTTCCTTGTTTTCTACACATTCAAAGTTTAATAACATTTTCTGTTTAAGCAATGCCATAACATGTTGCTGATATTTGAGCATATGAAACTGACAGTTTAAGGCCCTTATAGCCAAGGTAGCAGATGTGTAAACCTTTTTTTTCCCCATCTATCCAGTTCCCTAGAATCTCTGTCAGAGGGGGTAGGGTTTTTTGCAGCGGAAGCCTTAACTCCTTTGGGACCCTGTGAAATAGTTTCTGGGTCTGCCACAGGGTTTTTAAAAAGGAATTTATGAGAGTCAGGAACCCTGTAATACCTGTCAGGCTTAACAGGAGCTGGAGATAAGGAGTCAGGGGTAAGACTAGACTCCGAAAACACATCATCTACAATGTCTAACACAGGTGGAATGGCTAGTGGCCTGTGTTGAGGTAGTAAAAGGAAATCCCTGAGCATCTTTTCAGATTCTGAAAAATCTTGGCTCTCCCAGTGGAAATGCTCCCTCATGGTATGCAAGGTTTCCACAAAAGAATAGTCCTCTAGAGGAGAAGCTGAAGGTATAGATTCTTCAGCATCAGAATCCTCATGGGGGAAGAGAATATTCCTGATCAGAAGAGGAATCAGAAGAAATAGAAACCTGATCTGAAGATTCATAGTCGGTCTCTTGCCTAGGCCTCTTATCAGGACGGGGATGGGAACCCCTGATCAAGGTAATCAAGTCTTCGGCCATTTTGAGCATCTGTTTTTTGGGCATAGAGGCCTGTCCACGTGGCTCTTGAGTCTGTTTCTTTGCTTTAGAAGGTGTTTAGTCTTTGCTTTTGAAGCTGAAGTCAGTTTAACGTAAAGATGTTTAGGTCTGAACACACGCTCAGAATCCGGTGCCTGCTCAGCGGCTCCAGACTCATCTGAAGGAATAGTATCCGAGGGTCCAATACTTTGAGTTTCCAGCGGCATGGCCGACTCCACGTGAGAGTCGGTAGTGGCCTGCGACTCTAAAGTAGCGGGCATCAGGGGCTGCGAAAGCACCTCACTGAGAACCGGCAAACTGGCGACTGGCTTAGGAGAAGCTTCGTCGTTGGTTTTGGGCCTCGGTTGTCTATCTCTCTCATTTTCTTTGCGTTTTTTGTGAACTCCAGTAGTCGGATGGCTATCCGATGACATTTCTGGATAATTAAACCGGCATCCAAAATAGTTTAAAGCAAAATCATACAGACGCTTAATAGTAGGGTGGTTAAATCTAGCACAAAACCAACAACCAGAAACACTGTGATCAGGGCCTAGGCAAGGAATACAGTAAGAATGAAAGTCCTTATGAGGTATTTGCTTTCCACAAGAAATACAATTATGTACTTTTTCTGACATCGGTCTGGAACAAGAAAAAGTTTCCCCAATGGGGTACTTAGCTTTATTGAAGACTTCGGATCAGAAACTCGAACACGAAAATCTCAGGAGTCGGCCGACTGGCATTTGCTTCTGCTTCGGGCACCGTGCGGCAAGAAAGACTAAAGAAAATGGCATCGGCTGCTTCTTTTATACCCCTGACGACCTGACGTCAGGGAAAGGGCGACAGCAGCCGACGCACGACCCAGGACTTTGGAATTCAGGCCGACTGAGGGCAACCTGCCAGCAGGATTACCCAAATGTAATGCAACAGTGAAACATGAACATCTTTCTGCTTATCAACATGACAGACAGTTTGACAGACCAAATGGCCACGCATTCTTCACCTGCTAATGGCGTTTGTGTTTCTAAAAGCTATGAGATAAATGTCTGGTGGGTATGAGGAGTCTTTTGAGCTTTATAAGTGAGCTTCCAGTGTCACTGATGGCGAGTGAGGAGAGAGAGGCATGAAAATCTTAAATTCACTAACATAAGAGAGTACTTGAAAGGAAAGACTATCTTGAAGTTCATGATAAGACAATTAAATGCTTGGACTGAATTTCACAGGGAACAAGTGCTACTTGATAGGGCTCACATAATTTTCATCCTAACCTGGCTGGCACAGTGGTTCCCAAGACCCACTGTCATTAACATGCAAAATGATAAGTTGAGCTCTTTGTGCAAAAAAAGGTAAGGAATTAAAGATTAAGAACAGAAAAGTTTTTTTTTTTTTAAATCCTGACTACTTTGATGACACTAGACAGAAGAGAAACAAGTTCACCCCCTCACACATGACTCTGTATGGGTCTTCATATCAAGCTACTACATCCAACTTAAACAGGCATATATCCTTGGAATTTATGACAAAAAGGAGTACAAATATAGAGTTTTCCCCTCTCTCCATTACTACCTGCAAATTTCTTTTCTTAAAAAATACAAATTTTTTTAGATCCTGACATGGCCTAGTTAGAGTTGGATAAATTCAATCAAGATCACCAACAAGACTGGAACTACCTCACAAAGAGTGGAATAAGAGGGTTGGAACCAGAACAACAAGCTGAAGGGAAGATAGCTAAAAAAAACCCTTTTCCAATATTTTGCAAGAAAATGGAAGAAAAACAGAGAAACTGAAACTTTTAGCAAAAGGATTCAAGATTCCATGCAACAAGTACAAAATTCTGAGATAACTAAAAGTGTACATGTTCACTTTAATTACACTTTACACTGTGGAAACTTTAAAAAAGATTTGGCAAGTGAGTGGAAAAAGAAGTTATGTACTCACCATAACGTTCCATGTAAGTTACTCATCTTGCCTTCATTCTCACTGATGGGTTCGGAGCCGATCCTCGGCTCTGACTCGGCCAAATGCAAAAGCTCGAGGTCTTCAACCAGCTCACGTCCTACTCCCCATCCCATGATGCACTGGTAATTCCCTCAGATCTTATTTGCTGCCAGCAAAGGAGTAAGCTATCGCCCAATATAGCAAGTATAGAATACCCTAGATAAAGGTCAATTACAGCCATACCTCACCTCAGATTCTCGATCCTCAAGAAGCCTGGAAGGGGCTTGGAGGGTGGGACGTAAGAATGAAGGGAAGATGAACAGCTCACATGGAACATTATGGTGAGTACATAACTTCTTTATGTGAAGTTGTTCTATCTTACCTTCATTCTCACTGAAGGGATAGTGTCCCAAGCACCATCTTCTTGGGTGGCTCTCGGGAGTATAGTCTTCAGGACAGTGGAACCAAAGGAAGCCCTGTCCCTGGAGGCCCTATCCACTTTGTAATGAGTGATAAAGGTATGAGCCCATGACCAACTGGCTGCTGCACAAATTGTATCAATTGGTAATTTGGCAGTAAAGGCTGAGGAAGTGGATACAGCTCTAGTTGAGTGGGCCTTTATCTGGTCTTGCAATGGTGAATTCACTGAACTGTAAGTAAAGGAAATGTAGTCTGATAACCATTTTGATAAAGTGGTTTTTCCACCAGGAGCACCCTTCTTGGAGTCTGTGAAGGAAACAAAGAGTTGATCCGTTTTCTTGAAATTCTTGGTCCTGTCCAAATAGAAGCATAGCTGTCTATGAATGTCAAGCTTGTGCAGCATATACTCTGCCTTAATGCCATACTTGGGGCAGAATACAAGCAATTCTATAGACTGAGATTTGTTTCTGAGCATACTTTGGGTAAAAATAAGGGATGTGTCCATAGCGACACTATCATTATGAATTATCATGTAAGGGGGTTTTATGGACAAGGCCTGTAACTCCGAAACCTTCCGAGCAGAGGTAATAGCTACTAGAAAGATGATTTTCCATGTAATATACTTTAGGTCACACTAAAAGGCTGGTTCAAAGGGTGACAGAATTATTCATGATAGTACAAAATTTAGATTCCATGGAGAAAGAGAAGATTTGATGGGTGGTCTTAAATGTATCGTGCCTTTGAGAAATGTCTTTAAGAGTCTGTAAGACAAGATACTAGACCCTTCCTCACCAAGATGGAAGTTGGAGATTGCAGCCAATTGGACTCGAATAGTTGCAGGAGCTGCTCACTCATTGAATAGTTTTATCAAAAATTCCAAAATAGAAGCTACTGGGGCTAAATGAGGATCAATATGATTTTGTAATGCCCATATTGAAAATCTTTTCCATTTGCTGAGATACAGCTTTCTAGTGGATGATTTGTAACAGGATGTCAACATATGCTGCACTACAGCTGAAAGATTCTGAAGCCTGTCTATGTTTGGAATTGGAGCAGCCAGGCTGTCAATTTGAGGGACCGAAGGGACGGGTGGAGAGCCCCCGATGAGTGAATCATGAGGTCTGGAACTGGGTCCAGGATCCATGGTTCTTCCAATACACGAGGCTGAAGAAAGGGGAAACAAATTTGGCGAGGCCAAAAGGGTCTATCAGAATTATGGTCTTTCCCACAGTACTGGCTTTCTGTAAAATTTTGGGTATCAGAGGCAATGGTGGAAAAGCATAAAGGAGACCCGGGGGCCAATCTTGTATAAGTGCATCCCTTGGGGCATCCCCCAGTGTGGGGATTAGGGCAAAGAAGCGGCTGCATTTCGCGTTTGTGGATGTGGCAAAAAGATTACAGCAAGGATGACCCCATATGCGGAATATGTCTTCCACCACTTCTTTCTTTAGGGACCACTGGTGAGGCAATAGAATTGCCCTGCTCAGCTTGTCTGCTATCAAGTTGGATTTCACTGGGATGTGCATTGTTATAAGAAAGCACTGGGTGGAATTTGCCCATTGCCATACTCTCAAGGCTTTTCGACATAGGAGGTAAGATTTGGTTCCTCTGTTTGTTTATGTACCAGACTACTGACATGTTGGCTGGATTGCAGTAGTCCCCAGAGGAAGACAGCCTTGAAAGGAATGCAATGCATCTGTAGGACATTGATATGCAGGTGAGCCTCGTGTTCTTATGTGCCTTGGGCTGTTCTTTCCTGATAGGTTCATAGGTTCATACTAGGCTATCTGCCCGAGGGCATTTATAAGCCTAGCCCATTGTTTTGTGAAACCCGCCACCTTTTTGATGGGGGGAACTATACCCATTATTTTTTGCTGTGCCTCTGTCGAGCAGTGACTGAGGTAATTCCTCATCCATTGGTCAAGATTTCTCTTGAACAAGGCCAGCGGTCTGCCTCTCACATCACATGCGGATTTTGTTCCACAGCATAGGAGTCTTTGGGTGATGAATCTATCTCTCCAGCGTCCCCTATTAATAGCCGTCGAGGGTTTAAGTCTCTGATGGATCTAGATTTTTGAGGTGAAGCATATTCATCAAATCTGGGTTTGACGGTCACCTCTGAGCAGCCGTGTGGCGAAAATAGAGCTGGGGAGTTCTTTCAGTCGGGCAGCATAGGACAGATTTTGAGACCCTTTATCCTTTTGGTGAGGAACTTTTGTGGCCTCTCCAGCTGCTGCAAGTGTCGGGTCAGATACATTCGAATGGGGCATTGTACTCAATCATTGGTCTGATGAGTGATGAGTAAAGGGAGACTATGACCTCCCTTGATCTAGATGAGAATCCCTTCATGATAAGGTGGGCAATGTAGAAGGACTTCCTAACTACTTTAGCTACATGGGTGTCGAATGACAGACTACTATCAACCTGGGTCCCCAGGTCCCTGATAACTTCTTCTGTGCTCAGTGGATTGCCACCTATTTGGTAGCTAGGGGTATTACTATGCATTTTGGCATTTAACTTTAGGCCGTGGCTCTGGCACCAGTTATCCGTTTCTGTGAGACCCTTCTGAAGGATATCTGTGTCAGATGTGTTTTCTACTATGGCTCGTTTGCAGTCATCTGCAAACTTTGTCAGCCATAACCCTCCTGTGTTTGCTTGTACTGAAAAGTAGATGCCAAACAGAGTGGGCCCAGGACTGAGCCCTGTGGGACACCACTTGTGACAGGCTTTGAGTCTGACATGGCGCCAGCAACTCTGACCCTGTGGGTTCTGTCACTCAGCCAGTTTGCAACCCATCTTGTGACGTATGGGTTTACATTTAAGCTGATGAGTTTTTCAATGATACCTTTGCCAGGTCCAGGTAGGCTGTGTGGACTGCCTTTCCCTCATCAATGGCCTTGGTGACTGTTTCGAAAAAGTCCACCAAGTTTAAAAGGCATGATCTGCCTTTGACAAAGCCAAACTGGGTTGGATCCAAAGTCTGCAAATTCCTATGTCTTTATTTATGAGGTCCATTATGATCCTCTCCATGGCTTTGCAGATAAGGCTTGTCAAGCTAATGGGCGGTAATTTCCAGGGTCTGTGGAGGCACCGCCTTTGTGAAGTGGGACCACAGTTGCAGATCCAGAGGTAAGACTTTGATTAAACAGCTGTCCTAGCTGTGGGTTTAATTCCTCATTGAGTTCATGGAGCACACAGCCGAGGACACCATCAGGTCCCATGGATGCTGTGTTTTTTGCTTTGGAGAGCAGTTCTCACTTGGGCTGGAGATGTTTGGGGGCTGCACTCATTTGGTATAGATATCTCTCCTTTGGGGAGGGAGAAGTTTGCACTGAACCTGTCAGCCAGTATGTTGGCAATGTCTGTAGGATCAGTAATCTTCACATCATTTTGAACTAGTTCTGAGCATATCTGGGAGTTTCCTCCTAGGTTTCTAACATAGCTAAAGAAGGCCTTATGATTGTCTTTTGAGTCTTTAGCTATTTTTCTCTCAAATTTGCTTTGGATGATTTTATGAGAGCTCTTAGTTTTACTTATAGTGATCAAGGGTGTCTTACCTTTTAAGGATTTTGCTCTATCTTGTAGTAGCTTCCTCCTTTTGTTGTAGAGTTTGTTTATGGCTGGGGTCCACCAGACTGGGCTTGCCTTTGGTACAAAGAGTCTTCGTTTTGCTTGGGATTGCTTTATCCATGCAGTCCTGCAGTTCCTGGTAGAAGGCGGGGCCTGAAAGGAGACCACACTAGTCTTTAGAAGTGTGAAGTTTTGAGAAGTTCTTTACTGTGGTCTTTTATTTCAGTTGGGGTGGGATGAGGACCTCCAGCGAGATTAGTTGTGATCTGATCTCACCAGTGAGGGGTATACTTCGGTGTTGAACATTGTGCTCCCATGTTCGTGATGATGAGATCAAGTATGTTATCTCCTCTTGTGGGGATGGTGACTAGTTGTTCCATGGCATTTGAGTTTATGAATTCCAGGAACTTTTGGGCTAGGGTGTTTGGGCTTGAGTAGTGTTCCCAGTCTATATTAGGGTAATTGAAGTCACCTAGTATGATGGTGTTTGGTGATACATTTATCCCCTCTAGTGTTTTCAGGAAGGCCATGTGAGTTTCCTGAGTTTGTGAGGGTGGCCTGTAACATGCTACAATTTGCAGAGCAGTCTTGCCTATGGTTAATTGCACCTGGATGGTCTCCGATGCATCGTATGCCACCAGTCTTGAGGTGTGGGTGTCCTTGATGAATATGGATACCCCCCCTCCTTTCTTGGTATTGTCCGGATTTTGGGGCCGGAACGCATGATATGAGGTTGCTAGGTTGATAATGCCCCCCCCCCCAAAATCAGGGAAGCATCCATGGTCACTATGGCAATTGGAATGGGTAGAACAAAGGGACGTCCTATTGTCACACAGTGCGACATCATTCACCACTGAAGGTCCTTCTTACATGAATTCATGATTAGAATCTGATGCGACACTGGGAGTTCCTGAAAGGACCACTGGGTGAACAGGAGCCATTGTAGTATCCGCATATGCATCTAGCCCAGTGGAACGGCAATGATTGCTACCACCATTGTATTCAGCAATTTGAGAACCGTAGAAGCTGGAGCTTTTTCTTTTGAGAGAAGGGCTAGAATCTGTTGGCGAAGAGCACAAGCCCTTTCTGATGGAAGTTTTAAGGTCATTGTGGTGGTGTACAGATCTGCTCCTATAAAAATGGTATGTTGCGATGGCAATAAGGCAGATTTTTCTAAATTTATGGTAATCCCCAAATGACAGCATAGATTCATAGTAGTGTCCCTTGTATGAATGAGCTGATGCCTGGTGGTGGCGGTTAGGAGCCAGCCGTCTAAATATGGAAACACTTGGAATCCCAAACATCTCAGATGAGCAGCAACTGCTGCCATGCATTTAGTGAATACTCTGGGGGCTGTTGTAAAACCAAAGGGAAGTGCACAAAACTGGTAGTGACTGGCCCCCAGCCGAAAGCGCAGGTGATCTCTGGTCTGTCCATTTTTATGTGGTAGTACGCATCCTGGAGATCTACCGAGCACATACAATTGTCTTTCCCTAGAAAAGGAAGTATCGACTGCAGTGTAACCATCTGGAACTTAGCCTTTTTCACAGATTTGTTTAACCTGCTGAGATCCAAAATGGGCCTCCAGTCCCCTGTTTTCTTTGGAACTAAAAAGAACCTTGAGTAAGTTCTGGATCATACCTGGTCTGCAGGGACTGGCTGGATGACTCTTTTTTTTTTGTAGCAACCTTTGAATTTCTATTGTTGTTTGTTCCCTGTGACTGGGTGGAATGCCTGGAATTTTTCTTATTGACAGAGGTAGAGTGGAAAAGGGAACAGAGTAACCTCTGGATATGATGCTTTGTACCCAGCTGTCTTTTGTTATTTTGAGCTAGGCATCTGGGTACAAAGATAAGCGTCTCACAACTGCCTCCAGGGATGGACAGGCAGGCCTCCTCTCAGGAGCAATGATATGGCTTCCCAAAGAACTGATCTCTGTCACCCTGGTTCTGCAGACCCCCTCAGCCGTGTGGACGGCATCTTCCATTATTACCCCCTCCTCTGCCTCTGGAGGGGGGTTCACCACGTGTGTCCTGAATGGCTACCTGAGTTTTATGGAACCACATCTTTCCTCCTTTCTGACCTTTGGGGTAAGGTCTGGTAGGAGTGGAAAAACGGACTCTGACTGCAGACAGAGTCTTTCTGTCTTGTTCACACCTGATAAGCGTTTCTTTCACTTTGGGTCCAAAAAGGGATTAACCATAGAAAGGGGTGTTCATAAAGGATGACTTAAAAGGCTTCGCAAAAGAACATCAGCGCATCCAGGAATGTCTCCTAAGAGCAATTCCTGTACCTGCTGCTCTGCTCACTCCATCATCTGCATATGAAAGCAGACGGATGGATGAGTTTGTAAGGGAATTGAGGGGGGAGAGCTGTGAAGATATTTTATTTCACACCCCTACCGCTACTGAACCCTGTAGAGTATCTCCTAGCTCTTTTAGGAGATCTCTTTGCAATCTAGTAAAATGTGTAAGATAATTTAGCAACCTAACAGCAAACGTCACTGAAGTAAACATACACTTTCCACATCTGTCCATGACTCTCGAATCTTTACTTGGTGGATGGACAGACGTCGAAGTTTCGGATAACTCCTTCTTGGTGGCCGCCGCCACCACCATGGCATTAACAGGGACTCCCCTGGTGAGAAAAACCTTGTCCTGTGGTGAGGTAATTAACTTATTGGGCCTCCTAAGAACAGGTTCCAGTGTATATGGAGACTCCAACGCCTTTTGACAAACCAAGTCCATGAGTTCATTGAAAGGCAGAGACACCCAAGTGGCGGAGGGCTGAGACCCGAAAGCCTTCAGGTAGACTGACTCCTCATCAGTAGGTTTGATAGGCTGCCAATCACCCCTCTGTATGAGAATCTTTAAGATATCTGCGAAGGAAATATCTTCTGAGGGTGACCGTGGGGAACCTTCTGAATCATCCAAGTCAGTGTCTGAAGTGAGAGATTCCTGAGGGAAGTCCAGATGCTTTCTCTTGCATAGCCTCTTCTGAGGGACATCCTAAGTGGGAGCTTCTAGTGACGTCTCGGAAGAGCAGGGATCACCCAATGGGGATTCCTGCGGCTCTGGGTCTCTACGCTTTTGTGGAATCTGTGATGATGAAGTAGACACTGGCGGTTTAGGAGGAGAAGCTGCTGGTCCTATTGAAGTGGCTGTCTGTGGGGACAATACTCTCCAAATGGCATCAAAGGCCCCCCGGCTCCGATGAGAAGGAACTCCTGGATCTGAAGATACAGTCGATTCCCTTGGCACCAAGACGGTAGGCTCCGAGCCAGAGGTAGGAGCCGAACTCACCCATGCCGAAGCCCCGAGAGGCAAAGTCAGACCCGAAAAGATCGCTTCAACTATCCTCCCCAGACCTGACCGGAGAGTGTCGGCTCCCAGACTCTTCGGTCGGCACCAAAGCAGTCTGAGAAGTCGGATCCGAACATCCTGGAGCAGGTCTTGGTACCGACGGCTCCACTATCATCATTTCCGAGCACTCCAGCTCCGAAACCTCCATTTGGATCGGAGGAGGAACAGATATGGGGAGAGGAGGGTTAGACAATTCCGAAGCCCTAAGGGTCAGCCCCGACAATAGCTTGGCCAACACCTGTGTCTGCAGAAGCTTCTGCACCACACGATCCACATCCATGTCTGATAGGCTTCTTGAGGACCGAGTGGACGAAGCCAAAGAAGCTACAGATTGTAAAATTGGAGACTTCAAAATGGGAGATACCGGCTCCAATACGAGGAACCAGCTCCTCATAGTAATAATCGTTGGCTCCGAAGTCAGGGGCGCCGAGGTTGAAGGTCTGTCAGATTTCGACTTACTGGATGATGGAGATTTTGCTGTCTCCAACAATCCAGTAGTGGAAGAAGTTTTTCAAGGTTTAGACGGCTTGGTATGAGCTGTATGACCTTGCTCCAACGATTCCTGAAAGGAAGACTTAATCAAGCCCCTGATAATCAACTTGTTCTTCCTTTCTTGTAATACTCAGGAACTAAAGGAGTGACATATGGAGCATGTTTCCTGTAAATGTAATGCCCCTAAACAACACACACGCTCCATGTTTCTATCAGTAATGGACATTTTCTGTCCACATTTAGGGCATTTCTTAAACCCTGATTTAGACTGTTTAGCCTCCTTGTCTTTATCTTGAGACATCTTCACCGAATCACACAAACACAAAGTAAAGCCTTAAACAGGCTATAAGAAAAAAAATATTAACTCAAAACACTATGAAAGATTTAAATATCTATATATTCATACAGCTATCTATACTACAAACACACTGCACAGTAACAGTAAGTTCTAGCTTCTATTTTTTTAAACCTATAGAATAAACACTCTAAACAAAAAAGTTTTAACTACTATTTAACTATCTAGCTACTAACACCCTATTAAAGGGAAATGGGGAGTTTAATAAAAAGCCTTCAAACAGGCCACGTAGAACTAACAGAAGAAAGAGCACACTAGCAGAAACGCGAAGTGAGAAAGGCAATACGAATTATCAATTAACCTAACTAACCAAGTCTTAACTAACAATATAGCAATTTAAGTAATTTTAAGAGAAAAAAAATTAAAAAACTTACACTGACCAGAGCTGATGAATTGCCTAATCTGTTGCAGCGACAAACGAGATCTGAGGGAAGCACCAGTGCATCATGGGATGGGGAATAGATCTCGAGCTGTTTGAAGACCTTGAGCTTTTGCATTTGGCCAAGTCGGAGCCGAACCCATCAGTGAGAATGAAGGCAAGATAAAACAACCTCACATCATAAAGTTTAAAAGTTTTCATCAGATGTTACACTAAGCCTGTATGCACTTTTACACAGATATTTGCTAAAGTATGATACTTACTTGAACAGAATATAAAACTAATTGGAACTAGATGCTTATCAACTATTTGTCTTTCTATACATTCGTAACTCTTGAAATATTTCTCAGCTAAAGGCTGACACACTACACCCCTACTCAAGGGGAATGAGAGGATCCTAAAAAGGCAGCTACAATCTCATGGACTAGAGGTCTCTACAGTGTGCTGACTCAGAATGTTCAAGGAAAATTATGCCCTTGTGGACTTTTATTTGAGGTACACAGTTATAATTAATTGCAGTTTAATTGTCCAAAGATTTTTTTAATCAAGGATACTGGAAAATATTTTTAGAGACTATATTGTTATTGAGGTTTATGCGCAGACGCTTTTATTAACCTTGAACCCATTTTCAAATTTTAACCTAACAAGGGTTCAGCAAGAATATAAATAGGGTCACTTAAGTTTTAAAAGCAAATACAGCTGACAAAAGATGATATTAAGATAATCATGTTGGTATAACACACCTTATATAAAAGGGTTTAAATTACAGTCAATAAAGCTGCAAGAAATAGACCCAGGGAATTCAGAACACAATAAGGTTACAAAGCAGGAGTTTAGAGAAGCATACAACACAGACAATTCAGACAGTAGAAGCCAGAGTAGTAATTACCCTGATTGTAAGACGTACCAACTAAGTAATTAAATGGGAAATGACAGATGGCCAGGGTAGGAAAGCAATGCTTAGAGGTTATTGGGTGGGAAAGAGAATTGCTTTAGTAAATATATACATTCTACCCAAAACAACTGCAAGAGAATTTAAAGCATCCTAAGAGAAATAGCTACTTTTTATCAGGGATTGATATAGCTACAGGGGGACTGGAATGTGGTTAGATGAAAAAAAAAAAAAAAAACAGAGATGTTAGGCAGGGACTAAGATAAGTGATAGTTACTCCAGAAAGACATTTCATAGGAAAATATGAGAACATATGGTCTATCTGCCATAAGGTATAACAATTTTTTTGTCCAGACTTTATGTTTTATCCAGGAAAATATGGTACATGCACAAGGCATTTTATATAACAAGGGAGTACAAACATTTAATTAGAGATTTTTAGACTCATTTTAGTACTATATCTGACCATTCACCACTACACCTTGAAATTGGTGACCCAAACACCACAGGGCAAGCAGACATTTAAGATCTCCTGTACATTGGTTAAAGTACAAAGCTAAGAAATAAAAGTTGATGCAAAACCTAAACATTATTTTACACAGTAAATCTGACAGAGTCCAAGGGTAATAGGAGCAATGGGGTAGGATAAAAGCCGAATTTAAAACTGAAACTATGTCAGCTTAAACAAAAAATGGAGATATAGTGCAGACAACACAGGGCCTAAATATTCTTGAATAAAAGAATTGCAGAGAAACTTCCAACAATTTAACTGAAGAAGAAACAAGAAATAAAAGAATCCCATGGTAAGACAGATAAGCACTTTCAAGATTCAGTAAAGAGAAGGCAGACGGTGACTAAAATGACATTTTAAAAATACTCCCAAATCTCAGAACCCTTTAGAACAGAGATTAAGACAACAAAAAGCAGACAGGCACATAACTAAATTAAAGGACTCCAAGAAAGGGAAACTACACAATAAACCTGATTTAAATAAATGCCTTTGTAGTGAATTCTATGAAATGAAAGGGAAGGTAGTATGCAGCAAGCGGTGTAGTGGAAAGTATGTTTTATTTTCGTTAGTGGGTGGAGTGGTGCTGGCCAACAAAATAATTTGGTGATGTGTGTTTCTGCGTTTTGAGGTTTCAGTGAATTTTGCGTTCGCGTAATAGCTGTCGATCATGCTGGATTCGACAACCTAAGCATTTGCGCTTATAATATAGACCCGAAGTATTCAGTTGAGTTTCTACAAATTCCATAGTTTGTACAGGAGTTAAATTTGATTTGGCACGGTTAACTGAAATGCCTAAGGAGTTGGAGATCTGCAGCAAGTAGTCCCTGGCTTGTAGAAGTTGATGCTTGGTTGAGGTGGTGAGGAGCCCATCATCGACAGTAAGTTTCGAATCCTATCTGTTTGGGTGGTACATCCTGGATGACTTTTTTTTTTTTGTAGCAGCTTTTGAATTTTTTGAGCTGCGCATTCTCTCTGGCTGGGTGGAACTTTGGGGAGTTTTTTCGTTTGGACAGCAGGTGGAAGAGAAAAGGGTATTTAGTAACCTCTGAATATTATTCTGCCAACCCCAGATCCAAGCTCGTCAGAGAGACTCAGACCAGAGCTGTCCAAGGTCGAGGCACCAAGTGGAAGGGAATGATCTGACAATGTAGGAGCCAAGCCCAACCCCACAGACCCAGTGCTGACCTCTCTGATCCAACACCCACCCTGGTCTGAAAGTAACAGAGCAGGACTGGTCAGGGGTACCATCAGAGTCAAGGAAGAGAGCTTCCTCAGATCTGATGCCAAGCGTCTCAGAGATCTTGGATCCTGGGACTTCGAAACTGTAGGTTGGATCAGAGAAGGAGACTGTATCAGTTGGGCAGGTGTGCTCAAGGATCTGAGTGGGGACGGAGCTGACAGGACCCCCCCATCTGGATCTGAGATCTAACGAATCTCCGCATCATCTTGTCCATGTTGGCCTCTGCCAAACTCCTTAAAGACCTAGATAATGTTGGGGATGCTGGCATGGAGTGCTTTGCCGGAGTTTGAAATAACTGGGAAGGCAGAGCCGGAGACACAGGCTTTAATGCAAATTATGGTGTACTGCCTCTACACATCAAATCCAAGGGTCTGGGATCCAAGAAAGAAGTGGATGGGTGTGAAGAACTGGCAATAGGGACTGAGCCAGTTGGATCTCAGTAGTGCTTGGGATCCAAGGGCGGATCAAAAGGCCTCAGATCTGGATCAGAGACCTTTCATAACTTTTCAGATGGTTCCGATGAAGTTTTTGGAGATTCAGGAAGGTGTCTTTTCCTTGGCTCTGAAACCACTTGAGTTGGCTTTGAGGGGGTTTGAGTTCCAGCAGGAAGTAATCCTTTCAGTATCAGCTTGATTTTAAGGTCGGACAGGGTCCTAAGATTAAATGTGGTGCAAATCATGCAAGGAGAATCCAGATGGGCTGCTCCTAGACAGTACATGCACTTCTTGTGGGCAACAGAATTAGGAATTCTATGCCCACAAGAAGTGCAATTCTTAAAACCTGTAGGTTTCTCTGACATAGTAGGCAGCAGACAGACAGTACACAATGAAGAGGCAAAGGGTTTTCACCAACATTAAGTGTAACTTGACTGCAGAAGGTTAAATATTTAAACAGAGTGAGCAGAAGGAGAGCTAGCAAGTGCGGCTGATGCAAGGTAACCAAGCTAATTTGAGCAAAAACAAAACGCCAGCACCAATAATGAGCTAAGAAAACTGAAAGAGCTTTATTAAGCTGAACACTAGACCGGTTTCAGCACATGGCTTTCATCAATAGAATAACACAAAGTAGAGTAAAGCCCCACAATAAATACCTCAACCAATGAGGTAATGTGACATCATTTCCTATCTTGGAATAAAATATCATCAATACATATATAAGTATATAAATGTATAAACACAAAAAGCATGTATATTAATAACCAAAAATCTAGAACATTAAAGTAATACATATATGAATACAAAAAGCATGTGTATGGATAACAGTGACTCTGGCATGTAAACATAATGTAATGAAGAAAATGTTACAATTTGTCATTAAGTCCAGGGGAAAACAAACCCCCAAGTTTAACTATCCATTTTCTTTCCTTGTTATTAAGAATTCCATGCCATCCAGTTTTAAAAACCTGATTACCTGTAATGTTATCTATAATGGAAAATGAAAATTTGGCAGTGGGATGATTCAATGTATGTCTGTATAGGGCATTAGTAACCGTAGCATTTCTAATGTCACTCAAGTGTTCAGATATTCTAATTCTGAACTGTCTAGATGTCTGACCAATATAAAAAGCTTGACAGGTACATGTTGCAAGATAGACAATCCAATCTGTACTGCAATTGCCAAAACAACGGATATTGTATAGCTGTCCAGTATTCCTACTAGTGAATGTTTTAGTTTTGAATACATAATTGCAAAAACTGCAGTGTCCACAAGGGTATGATCCAACTAGTTTTTCACCCGTTAAAGTCCTCTGATGAGGGGTATCATCCCTTGATGTTATTCTCTTATAGTGAGAGAAATGAGATCCCAGTGTCTTACCCTTTCTGTATGAAAAAGAGCACCTATCCCCCAAGTGGTCCTGTAATAAAGTATGAGATTTGAGTATGTTCCAATGTTTATTCACAATGTCTATAAGATGCATGGTATTTCTGCCGTATGTAGTAACAAATCTCAAGATCTCCTGATTGGTCTGCCTATGGTATCTACGATATTCCAATAATGTATCCCTGGTCTGATTTTTGCTCCATTGCATAGCTGAACAAACCACATGTCCGGAATAGCCCCTAGTAAGAAACCTATTGGCAAGTTCCTCATGATGTTGTCTCAAATCCTGTTCAGTTGAACATATCCTTTTAACCCGTAAGCACTGGGATTTGGAAATATTGTTTATAGTATGCTTAGGATGTAAACTGTTGTCATGTAGCAAGGTGTTGTACTCCGGAAATTTACGGTATACAGAAGTTTTGAGTATTATCTGATTTACGTTGTAAAAAAAGTCAAGAAAATGTATTTCATTATGATGGTAACCTACCGTAAATTCCACACCCCATATATTTCCATTAAGATGTTCAACAAACTCCTGTAGATAATCACTTCCCCCTTTCCAAACAAGCCAACAATCATCCAAGTACCTTCTCCAGATGTCAATTTCAGGTATATATATATATATATATATATATATATATATATATATATATATATATATATATTGTGAAGCTCATTATAAATGATATGTTCCTCCACATACCCCATGTAGAGGTCAGCATAAATTGGTGCAAATGAAGCACCCATAGCTGTACCCTGTATCTGCCAATAGCAATCCTGTTTAAAATAAAAAACATTCTTAGTGAGAATGTGTTCAGCCATACAGATCAATAATGTATTAAAGCCAGGGGGATAAATACCTGTTTTATTCAGCCAAAAGTCCAATGCATCAAATCCCGCCCAGTGTGGGATACTGGTGTAAAGAGATTTAACGTCAAGAGTACACATTAACCAATTTGGCTCTAATTGTGAGTCTGAAACAATTTGCAAAAATTCTGTTGTATCCTGGAGTCTAGCTCTGATCAGTGGCAAGAGAGGTTTAAGTTTATCTGTAAGGAAAACAGACAGGGGTTCAGTAAGTGATCCAATCCCTGAGACAATGGGTCTACCCGGCGGTTGATGAAAAGATTTATGAGTTTTTGGTAATAAATATAAATACTGTTTAGCAGGATCCATAACTGTTAAGTGTGACTTAATTTTATCAGAAATGATGCCTGCCTCCACTGCCTCCTGTAAGAAATCATCTATTTCTTTTTTAAAATTAGGAGTGGGATCAGTGGTCATCCTCATGTAATGATGGGGGTTAGACAACTGTCTATTTCCCTCATCCCAATAATAATCGGCATCCATGACGACAACCGCACCCCTCTTATCAGCAGAAATAATGACTATATTGGTGTTATTCCTGAGGTGTGTTAAGGCTAGTTGTTCAGCTCTAGATAAATTGTGTTTAATGGTATTTTCTGAATCCAAATGAAAATGTAAATCTTTGATAACCGCCTGCTAAAAAATAGCCACATTTTTGTCCATTGGTGGGTTGAAAGTAGATTGATGAAATCTAAACTCAGAAGATCTTTGAGAAGGATCTTGTTGATCCTGTTGTCTGAAAAACAAGTGAAGATTAATTTTTCTACAAAATGCTGTAATGTCAGAAACTAAAGAACTTTCATCAACAAAAAAGCCAGGGATGAGTCCAAGACCTTTATTGAGTAATGCGTGTTCTTCTGGTGATAAAACATATTTAGAAATGTTATGTACATTGGTACACTGTGTGTTCATTTCACTACTGACAAAAAGAGGTCTTCCAAGCTTTTTACCCTTGTGTTTTCTTCCTCCCCTGTGTTTCTTACCCCTAAAGGGTCTTCTGATGTGTGTCCCCTTTTGGAATCAGGGAAGTCACCCATACAAATGGACTCCGTGTCTGTTGTAGAGGACTCCTCACCAGAGGTGGTGTTAGTAAAAACACCCTTTCTGAGTATAGATCTTGGTCTTTTTTTACGAACATATGTAGAATTCTTAGTGCCCTGAGCAAACCTTACCCACTTATGCGACTCAAACTGCCTTCCTCTATCATAATCCTCCCTGTCCCTCGAGAATTTATGTAGCTTTTAGCTTTAAGATTGTTCTCAAGTACTATAAGTTCCTTAGATAATTTGCTCAGGTTGTCTTTGAAATTGGTATGCTCTTCAAACTTTTTCAAGTCATTACATATTTTTTCAACTTCCAAAATATTAGTCTGAACTGTTCTGTCATAAAAAGATGCCAGTATATTCACAAATGACATAGATGCTTGTTGCTGAGCTTGTTGCCAATCTTTAAGTAAGATGTCATCAGGTATGCCAACTAATGGTTGTACCTTTGACCTAAGCCCCCTTGGGGATATTTTTTGATTTTGGTTAGCCTTAAACAGCTTCAAATGCCAAATATTTGTCCTTAATGTTTTAATTTTCTTACCCAACTTGCTAAATAAAAGAAAGCAACCGTCAACTGGATCCAAAGTTTGACCTTCAGTAAGGCCCACTGGCAATGTGCCAATGCCAAACACCTGGATGTCATCTTTGTCCGCACACAGACCGGAAAGTAATTTTGTAGATCCATGACAATAAGTTGCCCAAAAAAAAATTGTCTCAGACAGCCAGAACCAATCAATGATACAACCTGGGCAAGTATGTAGGAACAATATAAAATGTCCCAAAACCAAGGTATCAATTTGAGCCACACAAGGAGGAAGATGTTAGGCCTGTATTAGTGTAACCAAATAAATTGGTTTACTCCTTTATTCCTGATAAGTACACAAAAATAAAGATATAAAGCTATACACCAACAAGTAAACAGTCAACTAAGGAAGCATAAAACCCTTACTAGTTTAACAGTTAACCTGTAGTGAGGAATTCATCTATAGGCATATAAGCTCAGTGTTCTCAATAATCCTATCCTGCATGATGGTTACCATACGGGATGTACCATAAAAACTAATCAAGATAAGAATCACTATGTTCAGAAATACAAAATTGTGTAGTTTTTTTTTTTTTTTTTTTTTAATAAACATTTGGGACTTGGCTTCTGACATTGGGTTATGCTCTATTTTTTTTTGCATTAATAATATAACTTTTTATGGCCTAGAAACCATTTGATTTAATAACTGTACTAATTGTTATACAATCATTTTTTGCTTTATTGCTCATTCTGAGGATGATTAAGAATTTAGTTCAGAATTTTGGATGTTTCCAATGTCCAATTGGTGCATATTCAGTCTGAACAACGAAATATGTTATACTGTGTTAGTCTAGCATATGTTAACTATATTTTTTTACAACTTCCATAGCTAATCTTCAAGATAGGGTCTTTGTTAATTGTAGGATTATTCTTGTACCCCTTTGCAGGTGGAGTGTCCTGTGTGTTTATATATTGTCCTATTGGGATAGGGACTTATTTATGGTGTCCAAACCATTCTGGTTTATGTACATTTATTTTTACTTATGTTTCATATGTTATTTGAACTTATGGCCAACTCTTCCCCTTTTGGTCATTTATAAATGGATTACATACTTACTAGTTACTACTCTTATCAGGACTACACAATTTTGTATTTCTGAACATAGTGATTCTTATCTTGATTAGTTTTTATGGTACATATTGGTATATAGCTTTATATCTTTATTTTCTGTGTACTTATCAGGAATAAAGGAGTAAACCAATTTATTTGGTTACACTAATACAGGCCTAACTTCTTCCTCCTTGTGTGGCTCAAATTGATACCTTGGTTTTGGGATATTTTATATTGTTCCTACATACTTGCCCAGGTTGTATCATTGATTGGTTCTGGCTGTCTGAGACAAATTTTTTTGGGCAACTTATTGTCATGGATCTACAAAAATTACTTCCGGTCTGTGTGCGGACAAAGATGACATCCAGGTGTTTGACATTGGCACATTGCCAGTGGGCCTTACTGAAGGTCAAACTTTGGATCCAGTTGACGGTTGCTTTCTTTTATTTAGCCAGTTGGGTAAGACAATTAAAACATTAAGGACAAATATTTGGCATTTGAAGCTGTTTAAGGCTAACCAAAATCAAAAAATATCCCCAAGGGGGCTTAGGTCAAAGGTACAACCATTAGTTGGCATACCTGATGACATCTTACTTAAAGACTGGCAACAAGCTCAGCAACAAGCATCTATGTCATGTGTGAATATACTGGCATCTTTTATGACAGAACAGTTCAGACTAATATTTTGGAAGTTGAAAAAATATGTAATGACTTGAAAAAGTTTGAAGAGCATACCAATTTCAAAGACAACCTGAGCAAATTATCTAAGGAACTTATAGTACTTGAGAACAATCTTAAAGCTAAAAAGCTACATAAATTCTCGAGGGACAGGGAGGATTATGATAGAGGAAGGCAGTTTGAGTCGCATAAGGGGGTAAAGGTTTGCTCGGGGCACTAAGAATTCTACATATGTTCGTAAAAAAAGACCAAGATCTATACTCAAAAAGGGTGTTTTTACTAACACCACCTCTGGTGAGGAGTCCTCTACAACAGTCCATTTGTATAGGTGACTCCCCTGATTCCAAAAGGGGACGCACATCAGAAGACCCTTTAGGGGCAAGAAACACAGGGGAGGAAGAAAACACAAGGGTAAAAAGCTTGGAAGACCTCTTTTTGTCAGTAGTGAAATGAACACACAGTGTACCAATGTACATAACATTTCTAAATATGTTTTATCACCAGAAGAACACGCATTACTCAATAAAGGTCTTGGACTCATCCCTGGCTTTTTTGTTGATGAAAGTTCTTTAGTTTCTGACATTACAGCATTTTGTAGAAAAATTAATCTTCACTTGTTTTTCAGACAACAGGATCAACAAGATCCTTCTCAAAGATCTTCTGAGTTTAGATTTCATCAATCTACTTTCAACCCTCAAATGGACAAAAATGTGGCTATTTTTCAGCAGGCGGTTATCAAAGATTTACATTTTCATTTGGATTCAGAAAATACCATTAAATACAATTTATCTACAGCTGAACAACTAGCCTTAACACACCTCAGGAACAACACCAATATAATCATTCTTTCTGCTGATAAGGGGGGTGCGGTTGTCGTCATGGATGCCGATTATTATTGGGATGAGGGAAATAGACAGTTGTCTAACCCCCATCATTACATGAGGATGACCACTGATCCCACTCCTAATTTTAAAAAAGAAATAGATGATTTCTTACAAGAGGCAGTGGAGGAAGGCATCATTACTGATAAAATAAAGTCACACTTAACAGTTATGGATCCTGCTAAACAGTACTTATATTTATTACCAAAAATTCATAAATCTTTTCATCAACCACCGGGTAGACCCATTGTCTCAGGGATTGGATCACTTACTGAACCCCTGTCTGTTTTCCTTATGGATAAACTTAAACCTCTCTTGCCACTGATCAGAGCTAGACTCCAGGATACAACAGAATTTTTGCAAATTGTTTCAGACTCACAATTAGAGCCAAATTGGTTAATGTGTACTCTTGACGCTAAATCTCTTTACACCAGTATCCCACACTGGGCGGGATTAGCTGCATTGGACTTTTGGCTGAATAAAACCGGTATTTATCCCCCTGGCTTTAATACATTATTGATCTGTATGGCTGAACACATTCTCACTAAGAATGTTTTTTATTTTAAACAGGATTGCTATTGGCAGATACAGGGTACAGCTATGGGTGCTTCATTTGCACCTATTTATGCTGACCTCTACATGGGGGGAGGGTATATCATTTATGATGAGCTTCACAATATATATATACCTGAAACTGACATCTGGAGAAGGTACTTGGATGATTGTTGGCTTGTTTGGAAAGGGGGAAGTGATTATCTACAGGAGTTTGTTGAACATCTTAATGGAAATATATGGGGCACGGAATTTACGGTAGATTAGTATCATAATGAAATACATTTTCTTGACGTTTTATTACAACGTCAATCAGATAATACTCTCAAAACTTCTGTATACCGTAAATTTCCGGAGTACAACACCTTGCTACATGCCAACAGTTTACATCCTAAGCATACTATAAACAATATTCCCAAATCCCAGTTCTTACGGGTTAAAAGGATATGTTCAACTGACAGGATTTGAGACAACATCATGAGGAACTTGCCAATAGGTTTCTTACTAGGGGCTATTCCAGACATGTGGTTTGTTCAGCTATGCAATGGAGCAAAAATCAGACCAAGGATACATTATTGGAATATTGTAAATACCATAGGCAGACCAATCAGGAGATCTTGAGATTTGTTACTATATACGGCAGAAATACCATGCATCTTATAGACATTGTGAATAAACATTGGAACATACTCAAATCTCATACTTTATTACAGGACCACTTGGGGGATAGGTGCTCTTTTTCATACAGAAAGGGTAAGACACTGGGATCTCATTTCTCTCACTATAAGAGAATAACATCAAGGGATGATAACCCTCATCAGAGGACTTTAACGGGTGAAAAACTAGTTGGATCATACCCTTGTAGACACTGCAGTTTTTGCAATTATGTATTCAAAACTAAAACATTCACTAGTAAGAATACTGGACAGCTATACAATATCCGTTGTTTTGGCAATTGCAGTACAGATTGGATTGTCTATCTTGCAACATGTACCTGTCAAGCTTTTTATATTGGTCAGACATCTAGGCAGTTCAGAATTAGAATATCTGAACACTTGAGTGACATTAGAAATGCTAGGGTTACTAATGCCCTATTACGGACGTACACTGAATCATCCCACTGTCAAATTTTCATTTTCCATTATAGATAACATTACAGGTAATCAGGTTTTTAAAACTGGATGGCATGGAATTCTTAATAACAAGGAAAGAAAATGGATAGTTAAACTTGGGGGTTTGTTTTCCCCTGGACTTAATGACAAATTGTAACATTTTCTTAATTACATTATGTTTACATGCCAGAGTCACTGTTATCCATACACATGCTTTTTGTATTCATATATGTATTACTTTAATGTTCTAGAGTTTTGGTTATTAATATACATGCTTTTTATTTATATACCTATATATGTATTGATGATATTTTATTCCAAGATAGGAAATGATGTCACATTACCTCATTGGTTGAGGTATTTATTGTGGGGCTTTACTCTACTTTGTGTTATTCTACTGATGAAAGCCATGTGCTGAAACCGGTCTAGTGTTCAGCTTAATAAAGCTCTTTCAGTTTTCATAGCTCATTATTGGTACTGGCATTTTGTTTTTGCTTAAATATTTAAACTACCAAAAGTTTAACCTGAAAGAAAAAAATAGTTCAGCAGATAGAAGGAAACTTTTTTTTTTCCTAAGAAAAATAAGAAATATATAAATGTAAGAGGAAGACAGACTACCAGTCAAGTACCATGAGTGGTACAAGAGAAAGTAAAGAAAATGATAAATGGGGAAAAACCCTAACACCTGTGTACAGCTGATGGAGGAAGAAAGGCTAGAACTAAGTTTATATGCAATTATAACAGGAAAACAGTACTAGAACTAACAGCAAAATATGATCAAAAAAGACATACTAAAGCTCGCAATTGGATTGTCCATCTTGCAGCTATGGTGGCAAAAGAGATCCGAGGAGTTCAAGACAGAGTAGAGCATTATGGGTAGAAGGGAGGAGGTTGAGAACTGGATCCGAAGTCTTGTGCAGGCAACCGAGTTGGATCCGAGGATTGGATCCTAGACCCATTCCTGAGGAAAAATGAAAAGGACATCATCAAATTGGGGACATTTCCAGAGATAGATGGGATACCAGCTGAAATATGGAAGGTGTAAGGACAAAGTTAGAAAGATACAGTTTAGACTCTTAACAGAATAGTGGAAAAAAGAAGGTCTGAAAAACATGGAAAAACAGCAGCTGTGGTGATTCTGAAGGAAGGAAAGGAGCCAACTAGCCTAGGGTTTTATCATCTCATTTCAGTGTGGAACCATGACTATAACATTTTCACAGACATCCTGGCCAAAAGATGAACAAAATTTGTACAATAATCATTAACCAAGATTCCATTCCCCAACACATTCAACAGACATCTAAATTCAAGTCACTTCTCAGGGAACACCTAATAAACAGCTGGCTATGCCTCCTGCACTACACCAGGATAACCTTCAATTCTTGCTCACCCTACTTACACCTTAAATCCCACTCCACCCTCACCCCACTCCTAATCCACTCATTGCTTTCTTTTTCTCCTTTTATCTCTATCATTCTTATTTTAGCCCACCCATTTTTAAGAGACTCCCTTTTTCTACTTCCACCTCTCTCTCCCCCTCCTGTACTAGCCAAAGAATTATATACTTTACTATCTCTTGGGGTTACCCCAAAAGGACTGTCTAGTGAAATATGCCTTTTCTTAGAAAAGTACAGTTTTGTACCTACCATAAATGTAGATGTTCGAGTGTTCACACTGCTGCAGTCATTACACTTGGGTTATCCTGCCGTCAGGTGGTCCCGCAGTCGGCCAGAGTTCCAAAGTCTTGGTCCAGCGTCGGTTGCTGTCGCTTCTTCCCTGATGTCAGTGCGCCAGGGGTATACAAGATGCATCCAACACCATTTTCTTCAGGTTTTTTTGCCCCAGATGTCAGGTGCCCCCAAGTAGGTAGGCAATACATACTGCTAATAAAAATTATACATGTAAAATAAAAACAATATCTTCAGATACAAGCAAATACACCACAAAGGTTGTATAGGATAGAAAGGTATAGATAAGTCCAGCTAGTTCAGAGGGGATGGAGGGAGGGTAACCTGGACTGCAGCAGTGTGAACACTCGAACATCTACATTTATGGTAGGTACAAAACTGTACTATGTTCATCGTGTTACACTGCTGCAGTCATTACACTTGGGTAGAATCCCAAAGCTAAGGTTGGGTGGCTGGACTATAAAGAGTTAGGATTGGCTATGAGGCTCTGTAGAACTGCAGTGGCAAATCCTGATCTGGATTTAGAGTAAAGAGGCTGGTGGTAATGCTTGGTAAAGGTGTGCACCGAACTCCAAGTTGCAGCCTCCAAAATTTCCTTGGTAGGTACTCCTCTGAGAAAGGCTGTTGAAGTGGCTGTTGCCCTGGTGGAATGTGCCCTAATGTTATTTGGGACTGATTTTCCATACTGTGTGTAGCAGTAACGAATACAGTGTCCTATCCATTTGGATATAGTCTGCTTTGAGATAGCCTTGCCCTGTGATCCTGCAGCATATGCTATAAACAGTTGCTCAGTTTTCTTGAAAGCTTTTGTTTTGTCCAAGTAGAAGCATAGCTGCCTGTGTATGTCCACAGAATGCAGAAGTTTCTCCCCTTTATTCTGGAGGTTTGGATAAAAGGTTGGCAAATGGATGGTTTGGTTAAGAGTCATGCTAGATACCACCTTTGGCATAAAGGTAGGGTTTGTCCTTAAAGAAACCCTGTCCTGATGAAAAATTATAAAAGGTTCCACTGCCATTAATGCCTGTAGCTCTGAGACTCTTCGTGCTGAAGTTACTGCCAGGAGAACAGCTGTTTTCCATGATAAAAACTTTAGATCGGCTGTATTGGCTGGCTCAAAAAGTGGCAGGGTTAGTTTTTCCAAAACGAAATTGAGATCCCAAATTGGTGTCTGTGCTCTCCGGGGCGGTCTTATGTTTTTAGCCCCTCTGAGGTACTGCTTTAGCAAGGGATGAGAGAATAAAGGAGGAAACGTGTTGTAATGTGCTGAAATGGCAGAGGCGTGTATCTTAATTGATGAGAAGGATAGGCCTCTGTCCAGCATCTCAGTATTGTAAAATCTGAGGAATGTTTGGAACAAGATGGTTAAGGTTCCTGGTTCCAGGTGCAGAATCTCTTCCATTTTTCTGAGAAAGCTTTCCTGGTGCTAGGCCTCCTGGCCTCCAAAATGACATCCATAACAGCTTTAGAGAGAGGTATTGCCTGTTTGACTAATGAATCTGCCATGCAGCCAGGTTTAGGGTTTTGAGCTGACCGTGCAGGATCGGATTTGTTTTGTTGAGTCAGAAGGTGTGGAATTTGAGGCAAAATCCATGGTGGGCCTTGAGCTAAGTTCTTTAAGATAGGGTACCAGTGCTGGTGTGGCCAGTCTGGAGCAATCAGGATCATCTGTGGTTTTTCTTGTCTGGCTTTTAGGAGTGCCTTTGAAAGAAGAGGCAGTGGCGGGAAGGCATAAACTTTTAGGTTCTTCCAGCTGAACAAAAGAGCATCCACTTTCCATGCTTGTTTGTGATAAGTCCTTGTGCAGAATTTTTGTAGTTGGCAATTCAGTGGGGAGGCAAAAAGATCTATGTCTGGGCATCCCCATTTTTGCATTACCATGCTGAATATTTGTGGATTCAATTTCCATTTGTGAGAGTCCAAGATATTTCTGCTTAGATCGTCTGCCAGAGTATTTTTCTTTCCTGGCAGGAATTGCGGTCGCAGGTGAACTTGATACGTTAGAGCTGTATTCCACAAGGTCATGGCTTGCCTGCATAGGGGATAAGAATGAGTGCCCCCTTGCTTATGTACCACATTACTGTGGTGTTGTCTGTCTTTAATGATAATTGTCCTGGATGCAGAAGGTCCTTGAAAGCTGTTAGGGCATTTTGAACAGCCAACATCTCTTTTTGATTGATGTGAAGATGAATCTGGTCTGTGGTCCACTTGCCCTGAATGCATTTTCCTGCCATGTGTGCTCCCCAGGCGTAATCCGAAGCATCTGTTGTTAGAGTCTGCCTGGCTGTGGGTAGAGTGAAAGGCTGACCCTTGTTTAGGTGACATGCCTGTGCCCACCATCGAAACTCCTGTTGTAGGCAGGGAATCATTGGTATTACTGCTTCTAAACTGTGAGAGTGCTGAGTCCAAACACTTTTTAGGTACCACTGTAATTTCCTCATATGCAGTCTGGCATATATTACTAGTATGCAGGATGCCATGAATCCCAAGGCCTGCAGAATTTTTCTTGCAGGGAGATGGGACTTTTTTTGCCAGTAATTGAAAATATGGAGTCAGTTGTCCTTGATTGTCTGGCGTGAGGTAAGCAATCAGGGCCGTTGTATTTAAGCTGGCACCCAGGAATATAACCTGTTGTGAGGGCACTAGTTTTGACTTCTTTTCATTTACTGTGTACCCTAGAGAAATTAACCTTTTTACAAATGCCAGATGTTGTAGAAGAATGTCCGTTGTCTCTGCTTGAATGAGGCAGTCGTCCAGGTATGGATATATTTGAATTCCTTTTTGTCTGCAAAATGCAATTACTGGTGCCAGGCACTTTGTGAAGACCCTGGGAGCAGTAGATAAGCCAAAGGGCAGTGCAGAGAATTGGTAGTGCATTGTACCAGCTTTGAATCTGAGGTATCTTCTGCAATTTTGTCTGATAGGGACATGCAGGTATGCCTCTTTGAGGTCCAGAGTAACAAGCCAAGTCTTCTTGCCCAGCATGGGTAGAATTAGAAGTTATGTACTCACCATAACGTTCCATCTGAGTAGGTGACTTCATTCGGATGCAACCTGTGGGTATCGGATCAAAGCTTAGGCTCCCCATAACCCTTGACCTCAGATTGAGTTTGCCTCAAAATACTGACCACAGTATACTAAAAACAGCAAGGTCAGGGGATGGATACATAACTTGGACAGAGTTCATGGAAGGATGTTCAAAAGGATGCCCTTCCTCTAGAAACAACATCCACCTTGTAATGAGGACTTAAAGAAACTGCCCTAGTAGAATGAGCAGCAGGTCTGCCTGAAGTGTCATATGCCTGCAGAATGCAATTAGCAATCCATTTAGATAGAGTGACTTTAGACACTGCTTTACCCAGAGCAAATTTAGCAAAGAGACGAACAGCTGATCTGATTTCCTGTGGCCAGCTGTCCTGTTAATATAAAAACGTAATAGTCTATGAACATCCAATGAATGCAATTTGTATTCTCCTTTGTTTGAATACTTGGGAAAAAAGACAGGCAAATTGATTGACTGGTTAATATTGATTCAGAAGAGACCTTCGAAGAAAAGATGGATTGGTCCTGAGGCACACCCTATCAGGGAAGAAAGAAAGATAAGGCGGTTTGACACAGAGCCTGAAGCTCAGACACCCTTCTGGCTGAAGTGATAGCTACCAGAAAGGCAGTCTTCCAGGAAAGGTATTTTAAATCAGCAGAAGCTGCAGGCTCGAGGAGCAGTAGGCCTGCAGGACTAAAGACAAGTCCCAAGCGGTACAACCTCCTTGACTGGAGGCCTTAACAAAAACTCCTTTGAGAAAAGTTTTGCATAATTTCGCTGTCATAAGGGGCTGTGTCCTGGCCAATGTATAATGCGCGAGATAGCCGCCAATTGTACCTTAATCGTGGAAGAACTGGCCCTTGATGAAAGAGGTCTGTTAGAAAATCTAGCACCGCAGAGATAGGTGCTGAAAAGGATCCACAGTTCTCTGTCCTGCCCATATAGAGAACCTCTTCCATTTACTCCGATAAACCTGTCTGGTGGAAGGTTTATGAGCAGCCACCAAAATGGCTTTGACCGTGAAGAGATACCGGAGTCCTAATTAAGGTTGGAATTGGGCAGCCAAGCTGTCAACTTCAGGGTCCGGAACTGGCATTCCCAGAGGGTGAGAGATGAGATCCCAATCGAGTGGATCCAGAATCCATGGTGGATTGATTTTGTGAGACCATAATGGAAGGAACCAAGGTTGTCGAGGCCAGAATGGGGCAATGAGAATCATTCTGCTCCCCAAACTGTTGGCTTTCTGCAGAAACCTCTGCATCAGAGGAAGTGGAGGGTAGGCATAAAGGAGACCGAGGCCAAGCATGCACCAGAGCATCCTCGAACTCCTGGTGGGGAAGCAGAGCGAAGAAATTGTCGCATTTGGCTTGAGGGAGAAGCAAAAGATCGCAACAGGGTTGCCCCAAACGCAAAGCGGCAAAAATCTTCTTCGCTACTTGAAGATTGAGGGACCACGTGGAGAAAGGATGGTGCGACTGAGCTTTGTCCAAGGATGTTGGACTTTCCCGAATGTGCTGCTATCATCAAGCGTTTGGAAATTGCCCATTCCCAGACTCTCATGGCCTCTCGAAAAAGGGGTGACCTGGTTCCTCCCTGCTTGTTGATATACCAGACTACGGACATGTTGTCTGTCTGAATCGCAATAGTCCTGTAGGAAGAACGTGGGTGAGCTGCTTGCACGCACAGCAGCAACCAGCCTCATTTCCAGGACATTTATATGCAATGACGCTCTGTGGGATTCCACGTGCTTGGACAATCTTTCCCAGAATGCCCCCACCCGAGGCAAGAAGCGCCCGCGGTCACTGTGGCTCGGGAAATGCAGCGAAAGGTCTTCCGGAGAAAGAAGCCACCACAGAAGGGTCCTCCTGCTGCTGCTGACTGACCGCAATCGGAGCGCTTAGAGACAAAGAGGAGACCACTGAACTTGAAGGGTCCATTGAAGAACCCGCATGCGTACGGGCATGAATTAGAAGCGGATAGCTGCCGCCATAGAACCTAGGGCCCTCAGGACCCAACCGCTGCAGTTGGAGATGGTTGAAGGATTGCTGTCACATGACACCTCAGGCTGACGACACGGTCTGGGGTGAGGAAGGCTCGCATTGATCTGGTGTCTAGTCTTCCTCCTATGAAATCTATAATTTGAGTTGGATTCAGAAAAGATTTCTCCCAGTTGATCGTGATGCCCAGCCTTGGTGCTAGTTGAAGGAAGTAATCCCTGGCTGAGCACAGAAGATGCCTTGATGATGCCGTCAGGAGCCAGTCGCCCAGGTAACGGAAAGACCTGTAATCCCTGGAGCCTCAGGTGGGCCGCTACCACCGCTAACACCTTGGTAAACACCCTGGGGCTGAGGTGAGAGACAAAGGGAGGACCCTGAACTGATAATGACTGGCTCCCAGCCGAAGCTTAAGAAACCTCCTGGATCGCCTGTCCATCCCACTCTTGAGTCCTATGGAACACACATCCACGCTCTCTCCCTCAAGAGGAGGTATAGATTGCAGGGTGACCATCGGAACTTTGCTTGGTTACTGACAGGTTCAACAGGAAAGGTCTAAAATTGGTCTTAAGTCCCCGCTCTCTTTGGCACCAAAAGAACCTGGAGTAAAACCCTAATCCGGCTTGATCTGGGGGACGCTGGATGGTTTTTCCTAGCAGCTGCTCGATTTTGGTCGGGTGGAACATCTGGGAGGCTGCGAGATTGGCGAGAATCTTGATTAGGGGTATTGAATATCCTCTGGATATAAGTCAAGCACCCAACTGTCTGTTGTTATGGACTCCCAAGAAGTCAGGTGCATCGAACCGCCCCCAGACTGCCTCCAGAGACGGACAGCCGGGCAACCCTTCAGGGCTGCGGGTCTCTCAGAGAAGTTCTTGGACCCAAAATTGCCAGGAGCCCCCTGCCTCTGGCACGACGACCTCCCGTCCTCCTCTGCCACGGAAGGACTGGTTATCCGAGCAGGTTGGGACTGCTGCGACTTCCGAACCACATCTTCTTCTGTCCCTTTTGGTTCTTAGAGAAGGACCTCTGGGGAGCTGAGAAGCGACGGACCGGCAGACAGTCTTCCTCCCTTCCTTTCTGGACTAATGTCTCGAACAGTCTTGCCAAACAAGGCAGAACCATCGAAAGGGCATTTCCCTTGAAGAGCCTTTGAAGGCTCAAATCACAATGGCGGAGCCAGGCCTGTCGCCTCATGACAAGGCCTGCTCTGGCTCTAGCTCCCTCAGTAGCATGAGACAGCAGCGATGTATTGGATACAGATCTGAGAGTGGCCATTCGTGGAGTAAACCTGTTTATCCTCACTGAGATGGACTCGGGGAGATGCAGCGTATTCTTTAATCAGATCTCGCTGCATCCTAATGACATGTGCCATGTAGTTCAGCTCAAGAAGAGAAGGTCTGAAAAAAAAACTCGCCTTCCGCTTCCATCAATCATCCGAACGGACTCTCCTTCGGAGGATGGACGGAGGGACGGCTGCAGCCATCATCATGGCATCTACTGGGGACCCTTACTCCAGTGGGTGCGGTCTGATGGAGGAGAAAGAATGCGTCCGGCGCTAGGGATAGGCTCAATGGTGTCCGGATCCTTCCACGCCCTGATAGATATAAGATCTACCAGGGGTCAGCAGGAGGGACACCCAAGAGGTAGAAGGGCCGCCTCATGCCTCCAAGAACACAGACTCGTCAAGAAGCCTTGGGGCAGACCACCCCCTGATCCTTAACATCTCCATGATGTCTCCAAATGAGACGTCCTCAGGGGTGACCTAGGGAGCCTTCTTCATCCAAGTCCGTGTCTTCAGTGACGGACTCAGGGAGTCCATGTGCCTCCTCTTGCACTGCCGAGGTACTTCATCGGGGCTGTCCGAGTACTCTTCAGCAGATGGATGTTCCAAGGGAACCACTTGGGACATCGAGGCGGGCTGTCCCTGGGACCGGCTGGTGGGGGCCTGGCCCAACTGCAATGGAGTCGGGATGGAGCCGTGGCAGGGACCGGGGTCCGGATGTCCTCGACAGTGCCCTTTCCATAACGTTGAAGCCGGGGAGCCAGCTTCTAAGCCCCGAGGAGCCCCCCACCCCACGGATCGACGGATCGAGTCGGAGCAAAAAACCGCTGGATCCGAGACCAGTGTGCTCCGACCTGGGCGGGCACACCAGCTCCCTCGGATCCGGTGGCTCGCCCGGCTCCAGGGAGAGGTCGGGTCCGGGCACAGGCGGAGGGAGGATGGGGGGATCCGGGGTGCGCGCCACCACGGATCCGACCCACCCCGGATCCAAATCTGCAAACCCGTGGTATGGGTCGGAGAAGGAGCTAAGGGGCTAAAAGGGGTCGGGCCTCCTCCGGGGGGGAGGAGCACTCCCATTTGCATTTGGGCCTGGATGAATTTCCTCATCATCCGTCCATATCAGCTCATAGAAAGGTCGATCTAGAGGAGGCCACCGGACCTAGAGAGCCGCCTCGGTGACCACCTGGAAGGGCTAGCCCCCTCCCCCTCGGGCCCAGGAGAGAACCGAGGGGAGTGGAGCCGAGGAGGAGGAAAGCTGAAGGCACAGGGGAGGCCCGCTAGGAGGAGCCGAACTGCTGGAAGCTGCCTCCTCTTGTGGTGCTTCTCCCTGTGCCTCTCCTTCTGTCTCTCCCTAGAAGAATCCTTCCTCCGGCAACTTTAAGGGAGGTTGAGTCCCAGCCGGAGGGAGAACTCACAGCAACAGGTTGCTGACTGGAGGGCAGAGGCGAAGCAGTATCTGGGGTAAAAGACCCGCCAGCACCAACCCCGGGTTGAACCCTGCACAAATGGTACAACCAGAAGACAGGTGTTCAACCCCAAGATTTACGCAGCAGTGTGGCCATCTGCTGGGGACAGCTTATGGCCACACTCGGTATCATTCGAAAACAGCCTTAGGGGCTTCAGACATTACACCTAAGGCCTAAACACACACACACACAAACAAACTACAAAACCCGAGAAAAATTAACTAAAGAGGGAGGAAAGCCTTAACCACACACAACTCTAACTATATTAATAACAAAAATAGAGAATTTGAAAAATTTTCCTGTCAGAAAAACTACACTTATCTCAAACCACGCCAGGAGCTCTAGAATTCCGTTGCTTCTTGAAAAGCGGCAAACGAAATCTGAGGTCAGTCAGGGCTTGGCAAGGGGTTATGGGTAAGAGGGAGGAGCTAGGAATTCGGAGCCTAAGCTTTTGAATTGCCGGCTCGGATCCGAGATCGGATCCAATACCCACAGGTTGCAGACGAATGAAGTCTGCCTACTTCAGATGCTGCTGTTATGTCAACATTTTGAATTTCGGAATATCCAGTTAAGTATTTAGAATTGAAAGGTCCAGTATGGGCCTCCAGGCCTTGTCCTTTCTGGGGACCAGGAAGAGTCTTGAGTAAAATCCTTGTCCTTGTTCCTGTTGTGTTACTTTGTGAATAGCTCTCATGTCCATGAGGGCTGAAATCTGTTTTTGTGCCTCTGCCCATTGATTTTGTGGCAAGTCTGGCATTCCTTTTAGCATTGGTAAAGTATGAAAGTGGAACCTGTAACCTTGAGACACAATATTCAGAACCCATTTGCCTTGGGTGATTGTTTGCCAGTTTTGAGAAAAAAGTGCTAGTTTTCCATAAGGGGGCTTCCAAAAGGGAAGTGCTTGGCGTACAAAGGGGAAAGTCATTGTGACTGTTTCCTGTAAGGATGAGACTTGTCCTCACCTCCTTTTGGGGTTGAGGTGCCCCACTGTCGTCGTCTGTTTGAGCCTTGGGGTTGAGATCGGCCTCTTGGGTGTCTTTATCTGCCTCTCTGTGGCCTGTCTGATACTGGAAAGGACCAATCCTTTGTTGGCCAATATCTGCTAAAACGAGGTGGCTGTACCTGTAAGAAATCCTTGACTGTTTGCATAGATTTAGCTTTATCCTCCATTTTCTTTAAGACCTGTAATAAATGCTGTAAAGGAGCATCCAATAATTTTGCCTTAACATGATCAGGTAAACTCTGTTCATTTAACCAAGCATGTCGTCGAATCACTGAACCTGTAACCGCGGCTCTACAAGAGGCCTCTAAAGAATCAAAACCACATTGCAGAGTATGTTTTCCCACCTATTCAACTGCGTGCAATAAATCCTGCATTTCTTTACAATCAGGAGCTTCTGAGCTTGCAAGCATTTTCTGTTTTAACTGAGCCATTAAATATTGTTGGTACTTAAGCATGTGAAACTGGCAATTTAAGGCTCTTACTGCTAAAGTTGCAGAAGTGTATACTTTCTTCCCCCAACTATCCAAAGCTCTGGAATGTCTGTCAGAGGGTAATGGATTTTTTGCAATGGAAGCCTTAACCCCTTTTGGACCCTGGGAAATAGTTTCTGGATCAGCAGAAGGGTTTTTATACAGAAACTTGTGAGAGTCAGGGACTCTATAATACCTATCGGGCGTGGCTAGTGCAGTGGGCAAAGAATCATTAGATAAGCTGGATTCAGAGAACACATCATCCACAATATCTAGCACAGGCAGAATAGCCAGGGGCCTGTGCTGAGGCAATAAAAGGAAATCCCTGAGCCTTTTCTTGGATTCTGAGTAATCCTGACTTTCCCAATGGAAATGCTCCCTCATGGTATGTAAAGTTTCCCCAAAAGAATAATCCTCAGGAGGAGAGGCTGAAGGGATAGATTCTTCAGCATCAGAGTCCTCATAGAGGGATAGAGAGTATCCCTGGGTCTGAAGAGGAATCGGAAAAAATGGAAACCTGATCAGAGGAATCATAGTCTGTATCCTGCCTAGGCCTTTTCTCAGGAAGGGGATGGGAACCCCTGATTAGAGTAATGAGGTCTTTGGCCATTTTGAGCATCTGTTTCTTAGGCATGGAGGACTGTCCAGGAGAATGCTGTACTGTTTCTTTGTCTTTAATGGTAAGTTGTGAAGGTCTAAAAACACCCTCAGAAGCCGATGCCTGCTCAGCGGCTCCGGACCCATCTGAGGGATTACTTTCTATAGGCCCAATACCTTGAGTTTCCAGAGGCCTAGTTGTCTCCACATGGAAGTCGGAGGTGGCCTGTGGCTCTGAGGTAGCGGGTGTCAGGGGCTGCGAAAACGCCTCACTGAGAACCGGCGAACCGGCGACTGGCATAGAAGAGGTTTCGTCGTCGGTTTTGGACCTTGGATGCCTGTCTTTATTCTTGTCCTTGCGTTTTTTTGGTATTGCGGTCGTCGGTAGATCTGACAGCATAGTATAATTGAACCTTTGGCCAAAGTAGTGCAAAGCAAAATCAAAACGTCTTTTTATAGTGCGTTTGTTAAATCTAGCACAGAACCGACAACTAGTAACGTCGTGATCAGGGCCTAGGCATGGAATACAGTAAGAGTGGAAGTCCTTATGAGGTATTTGCTTCCCACAAGAAATACAATTATTAACTTTTTCTGACATCGGTCTGAGGCAAGAAAAAGTTTCAACGGGTACTTAGCTTTATTGAAGACTTTGGATCTGAAATTCGACTTCGAAAATCTCAGGAGTCGGCCGACCGGCACTTGTGAACTGCTTCTGCTTCAGGCACCACGCGGCAAGGAAGACTAAAGAAAATGGCGTTGGATGCATCTTATATACCCCTGGTGCACTGACGTCAGGGAAGAAGCAACAGCAACAGACGCCAGACCAAGACTGTGGAACTCTGGCCGACTGCGGGACCGCCTGACGGCAGGATAACCGGAGTGTAATGACTGCAGCAGTGTAACACGATGAACATCAATGTTATGTTCTCACTGTAAAACACTAGAGAGTTTAGACTTCTCATGTTGACGTGTGATGCACTTTTGCCCCACTTTGTAAATACTTTAACTATTTGTAAATCTGTCTGTATTTGCCTAAAACATCACCTATCTCTATCATCAGTTAAATACTACTGCTGTTAGTTTTTTAGTACTTTTGGTATAAATGTTCTTAGACCGCAGTGGTGCAGCATTTAGCGTTGTCGCCTCACAGCAAGAGGTTCCCCGGTTCGATTCTCGGCTGGAGCGCCTTCTGTGTGGAGTCCGGATGTCCTCCCCATGATCGAGTGACATTTAAAGACATGCAGGTAGGTGCGTGCATGAATGGGTGTGCCTTCTTTGAAGGCTGGATGTCGGGCTGGCACCTCGGCACCGTAAACATCCACTGCCAATCATTAGCAGACCAGAGTTCCACTGTAGCGACCGCTAACCAGGAAAAGCCGAAAGACATTAGTTTAGGTATAAATGTTCTTAGATGTAATCTAGGGGAGCTTTTCTCCCCGGGCCTTTGCTGAAAACAGGCTTTTTGCCCTGTTGGACTTTCCCAGTAAACAAATGTAAAATAAAAAAATGTGGGTTTACTCAGAACACAAGTATCTGATAAGATAATGAAGACACTTGGTACATCTAAAGATTGAAAAGTCTGGTAAACCCCTAACACTATTTGACTTAAATGCTGAAAAATTTTTAGACTGAGTAAACTGGACCTCGTTTTGGGAGGTAATGAAAATAATGGGCTTCCATGACAATGTTATTGTAGTATTCCAGAAGTTCTAGAAGAACTGTAAAGCAGTACTTAAACAGGCATATGTCCTTGGAATTTATGATAAAAAGGAGTACAAAGGCATGGTTTTCCCCTCTCCCCATTACTATTTGCAATCTATTTGGAATCACTAGTCCAAAAAATAAGACAATGAGATTTAAAGTGATGGAAATGGGGGATACTGAAGAGAAACTGGTTTTCTTTGCAGAGGACTTTATTGTCTGCTTAACAACTCCAGACTCAGACACTTTCAAACTATTTAACCTGTTCAGACAATCAGCAGAAATTTCAGAATATAAAATAAAGATAAAGCCAAAGCTATCTGTGCTATTTTCCATCTTACACTCTCCTTCAAGAATACTTGTACTTGAGTGGGCACTTTAGTATGAGGTATTTGGGAATTTGGGTCACAAGAGATTCATAAAATTCTCACAAGGAATCTTGTGATCATTTAAAGGGCAAAATATTTGCCTTTATAAAGAGATGGAAGACACTGAATGCATCTGGGTCAAAAAATACAAGCAACAACTTTAAGTACGACTGCACACTGATCAACAGACAAACTTCAGCTCTCCCAGTGTGAAAATAGAAACGTGAGAAATGGGTGTGCCATTAAAATTGTTTAATGAGTAAAATTCAGTTACTAGCTAGGAAATACAATATCAGGATGCCAGAAAAGAAGAAATTTGGAAAACCCAAAAGAAAATCAACCAAAAAATGTGAAGACAAAACACTGTCTGAAAAGTATTCTGTAACTATTCAGCAAAAAGTTCAAGCTACAGCTTTGGTTCAACAGATGGCTTCCAGTAATTTACAGGAAAAATAAATCAAATGTACTTCATGATGGTGGCTAAAATACAGAAAACAGTGAAATCAGAAGTTTAGCTGAAGAAAAAGTTGGCTGAATATGAGGCTTCTCAAGAAAAAAGTTTCAAAGAACAGTAGAGTTAAAAGACAGAGCATGCACAGAAAACCTGAGATTTTCTACTGTACAAGAAAAACAGGAAGGAACAGACTGCAATGATTTTATGAAAGGACAAATAAGCAAATGGACTGGTGCTCCATGGTAGGATTTGTTAAATGAAAGGGCACATCAAGTATATGCCCCAAACTTGGCCATGAGAAAGCAGTCAAACCCTGTATCAATAAAAATGCAATCATGTCAGCAGAGAGAGTTGATCCTGACAAAATTATGGCAGAATGGCAAAGTATTAAAAAATAGAGGTAGCAGAGTGTTTGTAGAAAATGAGTATTCATTGTACACCAGGCAAAAGAGAAGCAAATTTATCCCAGCAATTACGGAATGTCAACAGGCAGGTGTGAGATTCAAGCTGCTGTATCCAGTATGCTGTGGCAGAAGGGCAAGTATTAAAAATTTAAGACAGCACAGTGTTTATAGAAAATGATTACTCACTGTATACCAGGCAACAGAGAAGCACATTTAACCCAGCAATCATGGAATGTTGAGAGGCTGAAATGAAGAAAATGCCGGCTGAATATGAGACTTCTCAAGAAGAGGTGTTTAAAAAAAACAGAGTTAGAAGGTGGAGGGCTGAGAGAAAGCACAAATAAGAAAATGGACTGGTGTCCCAACATCAGGATTAGTTAACTGAAAAGGCGCACGAAGTGTATGCTCCACATCTGGCCACCAAGAAAAAGCAGCCAAGACCTATATTAGTAAAGATGCAATCACATTAGCAGAAAGAGTTGATCCTGACAATACTGTTGCAAAAAGCAAACTATTAAAAATTGGACACAGCAGAGTGTTTGTAGAAAATTATTATTCACTGTACATCATGGTGAAGAGAAGTAAACTCATGCCAGCAATCAAGAAATGTCGACAGTCAGGTGTGAGATTCAAGCTGCTGTATCCAGCAGTCTTCAGAGTACAGTAGAGAGTCAATTATCTGAACTAACTGGGACCTAGGGTAGTTTGGATAATCAAACACACATTGAACTGGATAAAAAATGTCTAAAACTTTGTTTTTTTCTGCATGCAGGGAATACACTTTTCAACCACTGAGTGATTCCAGTGGACAATAAATAATACTTTTCACACAGGAGCAGGCTACAAGCTCAAAAAACATGCAAAAGTGAATACATACAATGTTTACATATTCAGACTATGATTTTTCCAATCCAAAAAACTTGAAAAGGCTGCACTTGGATAATTGTTCGGACAACTGACATTCGGATAATCGACTCTCTACTCTACATTTTTCTGGAGGATCAAAGTAATTTTGATGCAGAAAAGGCTAAGGAGAAAATAAAAAAAAATCCAACAAAAAGTGAGCCAGAAAGTGACTCTGCTTCACATTCTTCAGACAGTAAAGTTCAGAGACAGAGTTTGACAATGAAACACCTTCCAAGTATTCCAAATGAACTGCTTAAGAAAGAGAAAAAAGCAAAGGAGTAAACTGGAAGAATCAGAAGTATTAGAATAAAAATAATATTTAATTTTATGGTGCTAGAGATTATTGAACAAAACATATAAACAAGGGGGTGATATAAACAACAGAGTAGAAGAAATAGAGCAGAAATGGATACTACAACTACAGGCAAGTAAACCACCAGGGTTAAATGGTGTAGTTTCACTGAAGCCCTTCCTGAAAGCTAGGTCTCTGAAACATTGAATTTATTGGTTTAATTATATGACACATCTTTTATTATTATTTTTTGTATACTGCTTTAATGCCTAGAATTTTTTAAATTGTTATTAATTAATGATGTCATATAGGATGTGGTATCTGATCGGTTAGTATTAATTTAAATTTAGTTGTTTTATCTGTATGAATGGAGTCTGATTATGCGATTAGTTGTAAATCGTGAAAGCGCTTACTCTTATGTGTTTTATTAAAACTGTTTGAATTCACCGAGCCGTGGTCAGTTCGTTGCTTTATTTTTATTCTAATTCTGCTCTGAGGTGTAAACTGAGCGTTTATCCAGTTTGTGGAATTTCTTTTGCAAGAATCAGAAGAACCTTGGACTTGAACTAGAATGTGGCATTCAGAGATAGAGATGAACAGGAAGACGACCAGCAACATAGAAATGAGTGAATAAATGCGAGACTGACTATAAACCACCAATTACATTTGTGAAATATGGTTTTGCAAAATAAATGGCTGAAAAAGACTGGATTCTGTTAACTTTTAGGTGGACTGTAAAGCATATACTCCACTTTATGCTATAAATGTTTAGAAGGACACTAAAAGGGGGAAAAATAACGTAACTAAAAAATTTTTTTTCTTATTAGTATTTGTATAAAATATTTCATGATATAAACTGCACAGTATACACTGGTTATAAAAAGTGTACACACCCCTGTTCAAATGCCTGGCTTTTGTGATAAAAAATGAGACCAAAATAAATAATTTCAAAATTTTCCCACCTTTAATGTGACCTATAACCTGCACAATTAGATTGAAAAACAAACAAATCTGTTAAGGGAAAAATATGAAAAAATAAAAAAATTACAATAAGCTGGTTGCATAAGTATGCACACCCAATACTTTGTTGAAGCACCTTTTGATTTAATTACAGTGTTCAGTCTTCTTGGGTAGGAGTCTATCATCATAGCACATCTAGACTTGGCAATATTTGACCACTCTTCCTTGCAAAAGCGCTCCAAATTTGTCAGATTGCGAGGGCATCTCTTGTGCACAGCCCTCTTCAGGTCACCCCATAGATTTTTCTATTGGATTTAGGTCTGGAGTCTGGCTGGGCCATTCCCAAACTTTAATTTTCTTTTGTTGATTTGGATGCATGTTTGGGGTCACTGTTGTGTTGAAAGGTGAAATTCCTCTTCATCTTCAGCTTTATAGTGGACACCTGAAGGTTTTGGGCCAAAAGTGACTGGTATTTGGAACTGTTCATAATTCCCTCCACCTTGACTAAAGCCCCAGTTCCACCTGAAGAAAAACAAGCCCAAAGCATGATGCAGCCACCATCATGCTTCATAGTGGAGATGGTGTTGTTTTGGTGATGCAAAGTGTTGCTTTTGCGCCAAACGCACCTTTTGGAATTGTGGACAAAAAGTCCAACCTTGGTCTCATCAGGCCATAACACATTTTCCCACATGCTTTTGGGAGACTTGATGTATTATTTTGCAAATTTTTGCCGGGCCTGTATGTTTTTCTGTGTAAGAAAAGGCTTCCGTCTTGCAACCCTACCCCACAGCCCAGACATATGGAGAATATGGGAGATTGTTGTCACATGCAGTACACAACCAGTACTTGCCAGAAATTCCTGCAGCTCATTCAGTGTTGCTGTTGGTCTCTTGGCAGCTTCCCTGACCAGTTTTCATCCGGTCTTTTCATCACTTTTGGAGGGACAACTAGTTCTTTGCAACGTCACTGTTGTGTCATATTTTTTCCACTTTTTGATGACCATCTTCACTGTGTTCCATGGTATATCCAATGCTGTGGAAATTTTTTTTGTACTCTTCTCCTGACATACCTTTCAACAATGAGATCCCTTTGATGCTTTGTAAGCTCTCTGCGAACCATGGCTTTTGCTGAAGCAAGCAACTGAGTAAATGTCAGGAAAATCCTACTAGGACAGCTGAACTTTATTTGGGGTTAATGAGAGTCTCTTTAATTGATGACAGATGTGTATCCAAGAAGACTGAATGTTGTAATTAAATCAAACGTGCTTCAACAAAGTATTAGTTTAAGGGTGTGCACACTTATGCTACCAGCTTATTATACACTTTTATTTTTTATATTTTTTCCCCTAACAGATTTGTTTTTCATTTGAATTGTACAGGTTATAGCTCACATTAAAGGTGGTAAAAGTTTTGAAATGATTTATTGTGGTCTCATTTTTATATCACAAAAACCTGGCATTTTAGCAGGAGTGTGTACACATTTTATATCTACTGTATATAGCAAAAGCAGTTTTGTGTAGTTGGGGGTAGTTTAAATGTGGGGGAGACTTTTAGTGACTGTTGCATGTGTTAAAGATATTAAAGTAAACGAGTACTTTTTTAGTTTTAAAAAATATAGGCTTTACAGTACAAGAAAAAAAGGCTTGACTCAAGTTTAATGTCAATATGCTGTAATCATGGGCTGCTGGGAAGGGAGTGGGGTGTAAAAGTGCAATGAATATATTATATGTACAGTTAAGATATTTTCTCTTAATTTTACAAGGGTGAATGTCCAGAATAATACTTTTGGCTTAAGTGTTTTTTGTAAACAAGTAAGCTTTAAAAATAAGACCAAATGATGAAGGTCATGAAAAACTCTAAAGTTTAAATATTAGCTTGTTTTTTTCCATTAACAAATCCTCAGTGGAAGTCAAGTTGTTTGCAGTTGAAAGCAGCTGTATATTCTGTTAACTGAAATTTATAAAGATACATTGCCGAGTACTTTTCTATGGAGATGAGCTGTCTGTAGGTGCAAGCAATTAATTCTGAGAGTTTTGAGCATTTGTTACTGAAGGAAATACACAATTAAAAGGCACAATGGCAAGGAGTTCAGTGAAAAATAAAGTATAAAATTACAGGAAGGGAATAAGATACAGCAGCCTCTCCTGCATCCTTAATACTTCAATATATTAAATAGAACAGTGTACAATTTGGTTTTATTTAAAGGCAGACAGTGCTCATTTTCTTAAGTTAATGTTTTCTGAAAGCATACAAACTGTTTTTCACATATGGGAGGGGAATAGATATAAGAAAAGAACAGACATCAATCAGTGTAAGTGGGAACAGAGGCTGCAGCATGCACTTTAGCAGGGGTAACCATAATTTTACATTAGGTAGTGCCTCTGTGTGCAACTGTTGCTATGGGACAAATGTTCCTATCTAGATGGGTAAACTTCATTTTTGAAGATGTACATAGTTTTATGTGTGTTACTAGGGGATGGGGGAGCTTTGAAAATGTATTTAATTTTTGGGGGGATCATTAAAACAAAAGCTTGAAAAAAATGTGACATAGGTTCAAATGTTGATAAGAAATAACTATATGTAAGATCAGCCTAATAAACATTACTGTCTGCATTCAACACAAAAGTTGGAAATAAACATTCAGAAAAACTGTCACATATAATAGGTGGGACAATAACTTTTTATCATAATGTCTACACTATATATATTATTTTGGATCATAAGTGGCCTTACATGTATATATAAAAAGGAAAAGGTATTGAATTATATTAAGAAATACAGAGTACAAATAGCAATATTGCAAAAAACGGTTTACTATTATAACTGTGAAACTCGTGTTCTTGAAAATAACATACCCAAGAGTTACATGGTCGAAATTAAGTATAACAAGCGGTACATTTTTGCAATCATAAATCCGAATACACAAGTGGATTTGATGTAATAAACTCAGTAAAAGCATTGTCAGTTAAGACGTACAGCAACGTTGAGTCGGCAAAATGATGTCGCATTGTGATTTCCAGTATTTATTATGGTAGTACAACTTCTATAATGGAGTAGTTTGGTAGCTTGACTGGAAGACAATATCATCATGTTTATATCTGTAAGTATTAATTGGCTGAAAATACATTTATGTTGAACTGGTAGTTGTAAAAAGTAATGTATAACAAGGAAAAGATCAGTAGTCAAAGTAGATTTTTCTTTAAAAAATGTATGAGTGTAGAAGCGCTCATTTAAAGTACAGTGTGTTATTTTTGTGAAAAACTAATAGTTGGTTATGTTGGAGTTAGTTGAACAGTAGTAGTAGAACCGTAGTATATGTGTGAATGTCATTATCTGTCCTATAAATTATGTTATGTAAGCCATTGTCTGTATGCATAATTCTGAACTATAGATAAGTACGCAGAACTGTACTCGCTTGTCCTGATATATCTGTTTTTGTTTTAATGTGCTTGTCATCCCGTGGCACATCGTTGGTTCTGAAAATCATTTTATAATGATAGACAAATGAGTGTAACATCTGATACCATTCATGCAATGTACGCAAACAACAAAGCATCCCCCATTCTGGAATCATAGATAAACTTACTAAGCTGGGCATTAATCCCTATGTCACCCAATGGGTTGCTAACTGGTGTATTGATAGAACCCACACTGTAAAAGTAGCCGACTCCAAATCCAGCTCCAGACAAGTGGAGTACCTCAGGGTTCAGTCCTGGCACCGCTCTTGTTTGGCATCTACTTCTCTGAAGTACAGACCAACACTAAGGGACTCTGGCTAACAAAGTTTGCAGATGACTGCAAACTGGGAGCCATTATTGAATCCACAAATTATGTGGATACTCTACCAAAGGGCCTTAGAGAAACAGATGCTTGGTGCCAGAGTCATGGACTCAAGCTCAATGCCAAGAAATGTATAGTTATCCTCTTTGGGAAAAAACATGTATCCGTGAATTACCATATAGGTGGCAGTACACTAAACACCGAAAGTGTGATAAGAGACTTAGGGACACAGGTGGACAGTGGTCTCACCTTCGATAACCACATCGCCACAACAGTCAGGAAATCCTTCTATGTGGCACACCTCATCACTAAGGGCTTTTCATCCTGAAAAAAGGAGGTCATTGTCCCACTGTACTCATCCCTCTTTAGACCCATTATAGAATACAACACCCCATTTGGTATGTACCTCTCAAGACATCTGCAACAACTTGAAAGGTCGCAGAAATACCTCACTGAAAGAATCACAGGCCTAAAGCAGATGCCCTGTGCTGACCGCCTTAAAAAACTCCAGCTATACTCTATCGCACATCGTCTACTCAGAGGCAATCTCTGCTTAACATACAAGGCCATGTCAAACTCTGAGCTTTTGGACATGCTACACTTAAAGAAATCCCAATCCCTCAGAGCCACACGCTCCAGGGATCTAAACCTTGTCATCACAATAAACAAAACATGCTGGAGGGATAGGTTCCTGACCCAGAGACTCCCCAGACTCTGGAATAGATTGCCCATACATGTCAAGCAGAGTGCCTCTTTGGCCCTCTTCAAAAGGAACCTTGACGATTGGATGGGAGAAAGGAAATTCACCCCAGGGATCATGTCAGTCGCCCTGCTAGACAGGGGTCCAGGGAAGTAAATAGTGTGGGAAGAAATAGCCAGGGAATTGTTATGGCTAGGCTTGTATATGCCCTAGGGCTGATAGCCTAGTACCAACCTATGAACCTATTTTACAAATCAGAGTAAATAAGTACAATGTTTAAAGGCATATTTAACATTAGGCCTTTTCACATGGATTAGTTATGCAGTTATTCAACTTGTTTAGTAACTGTTTCTGACCTATGCTAAATGAAAATACTGAATGTACGGCCAACTCCGCAATGATTGCACCTGATATAGTAATATGTTAATATGAAGTGAGTGTACATAGTTGTCATTAGTGTGTATATGTCTAGGAATATCATACATATTGCAGTATATTTACAGTGTACCATACATACAGCATACATTTTCCCAGGAAATATGTCATTTCTTAAAGTTCTTAATAGAAATTAATAAAGTGTAACAATGGGCATAATTCCAAACATTAATTATAACAGAAGGAATACTACAGTAGACACGCAAGGTCTGTATACAGTCAAGAATTAGTGTGTGTCACTACATGTTCAGTACACTTTAAGATAGAAAATACAAGTAAAAGTAAGTTGAAACTAAGTTATGTAAGTACCAGATACCGTTAATTACTATGTATTTCAGGTGTGTGTACATATGATGTCAAATCGAAGTACTGCCACAGACTGTCCAGGTACAACTGGTGCAATATATCAAACTGTATTGTCTCAAAAATGTCGGAAAATGCTTAGTGTGGATGGCTACCAGTATTATCTGGAAAAAACTAATGATAGTAGAAGATACTGGTGTTGCATAAAGAAGAATAGTGACACATGTAAGGGCTGTTGTGCCACAGAAGAGGCGGTTGAGGGTGAAAAGCTGGAAAAAAGTCATTCTCATTTCCATGGACCAGACATATTACAACATGAGGAAAGGAAGGTGTGGCAGGCTTCCTATGAGGAGCCAAGCAGACCATGGAAGATCCATGTAGGATAGTTGGTGAGGTTTTGGCAGGAGCATCTAGTGATGTAGTTACTAGTTTACCTAATATACAGATGCCTTCAAGCAAACTATTTTTTTCGTAGGCTAATGTGCAAGAATAGAATGGCAAGTATGTGTAGCCTAGAGTCCCTCACACAGCTGATGTCTAATATGCTTCCAATAAAAAAATGGCAAATTCATTGTTCATCACACACACACACACACACACACACACACACACACACACACACACACACAGTAATTCAATCAATACTGTCATACTGACAACAGGGAGTAACTTGCGGATGCTTTGCGCATCTGAATTTATATTGGTGGATGGCACCTTCCCTATTAGCACAAGGGAGTGCAGACAGGTGTACTCCATCCATTGCAGCATTACAGGAACATCCAAAGGCAAGGGTTATCCCTGTGGTGTATGGCATATTGCCTTCAAAGACTAAAGAATATTATGACCAAGTTTGGAAAGCAGTTATCCAACTATGCAGTGATTTCCAACTCGAGTTAAAACCAAACATGATTTTAAGCGATTTTGAAAAAAGGGCAGTGAATTGTATATCTAGGAATTTCCCAGAAAGTATGCCTAAGGGTTCCTGGTTCCACCTTTGCCAGCAAGTATGGCACCAAATACAGAAGTTGAGGTTGGCATCTTTATTCGGAAATGATGCACAATTTGTGCTACTTTGTAAGCAGATACCTGCTTTAGCATTTGTATCCCCTGAGTCAGTGTTATCTACTTTGGAAGAAATTTCAGTTGACATGTCTGATGCTGGAAAACCATTATGTGATTTCTTCCGTAATAATTATATTCTAGGGCAACCAAGGCGGTATGGGCATAAGAAGTGCTACCTGTGAAAGACTAACTCCATTATTCGACATGCCATTCTGGAATGATTGGGAAACTTGTTTACATGGTTATCCTCGAAGCCAGACTACAGTGGAGAGATTGCATCGGCGGTTAAGAAGCCTACTAGGTAGGAAGCAGTTATTTATCATGGATATGCTACATACTATCCGTTTAGAACAAAATCATTTAGAAGATTTGAAAAGTCGTTTACTGTCATGTGTTCCATCATCACCTAAAAGGAGAAGATTACATGATAAAGAATCCCAGTTCATCAGACTATTAGAGCGCAGGGATGAGATGACCTCACGTGGACTAGCTAAACTAGTCGCTATGCACTGCTTATTTTAACAATTTAACAATTACAAAAGGATTTAATGTGCAATGATAGCACATATACTGCTGCCTTCTGTATGGTAACAATTGTTACTTTGACATCTGTAAATTTGACTGGATGAATGGCTTATTTCTCTACTGTGTTTTCAAGACATTTACATTGCACTGGATGGTGGATTAAGTATACAATGCTTTGTGTGGATGGTACTATTTAAGTTAATGGCTTCTTTCACACCACAAAAAAGTGTGCATTTTCTAACGATTGGGTCGTTAACATGTACTTTCATGCTAAACGTGATCGGTGATGGGAGTTTTCGGACATATTTAATTTCAGCTCTAATTTTCACACAAATGGTTATATTCGATATAATAAACGATAATCGGTTCTGACTTTCGACAATCTGTATCGTGAAACTGACAGCTTTACATTCTGAATTTTGATTTAATGATAGTAAACCGCAAAAACACTTGGAAACAAATTAGCATGTGAACTTGACAAAAAGAACTTCAGGATGGATATTCAATAGAACATCGGGGAAGGGAGTAATTATATTAATTGCTAGATGGGCTCCAATAGGTGATGATGGAACATATGACAGTAAACGACTTTTCAAATCTTCTAAATGATTTTGTTCTAAATGGATGGTATGCAGCACAAAAGGGAAAAAGACAACAATAATAGATTTGTGGTAGTAAGAGGCTACTGGCAAGACAGGAGGATTACGCTGGCATGTATTTATATTCTACAAAAAACTGTTAAGGAGCTTAAGAAAATTTTGTGAGACATAATTAGCTTTCAGCAGGGAATATTATTTTTAGGTAGGGACTGGAACTTGATTTGCAATACCGAGGATACATTAGGTAGACCAAGAAGGGAAAATATAATAAAATAGGGTAGATTTCTGAAGAAATATATGAAATATTTGGCATTCAAGATCTGACTTCAGTAGCAAGAAATTTGACAGAATATGCATACAAGTTCCCAAGGTAAACTAACTGGGCTAGACTGGATAGTAATTGTACTTCACAGGAACATCTGCATTTCATTCAAAACTTTAGCACACATCCCATAACGGTTTCAGATTATGCACCAATAAAAACTAAGATAAAAATGCAGGATAATAAAGGTAAAATGACAAACTGACACCTTCCCATCTACCTGTCAAAAAGAGATTAATTTAAGGAATGGGTAATGGAAATTATTTGAGCATTATTGGGAAAGATAAAAATATCTTCGGAAATTTCAGCAACTCAAGTTGGACCAAATGAAAATGAAGTTTAAAAACAGAGCAGAAATTAGAGAGAAAAATATACAGTCAATAAGTAATAGGAGCTTAGAGGGTCTGACAAATGTTAAAGTATTGTAGAATAAGGTGAATCTCACAGAAGAAGAGGTACAAATGAGGAGTGGTAATGAGAAAGTAAGGAAGTATCTGGATAATATGCATGAGTTTAGAAATACTGTTGTTAAGCAACTACTGATTACTGCAGAGCACAAAAACTGTAGCACAAAGACTTAGGCAAGTAAAAAGGGTTACTGCCAAACACAGACAGCCAATAAAAAAATAACCAGAGATCCTGTAGAGGCTTTAGATATATTTTGAAAATTTGTATAAAGCAGAGAAATGTGGAAATCAAGAAAGAGCACAAATGGAAACATTTATGGAAGACAATCATGCCAAGGTTAGAGGTAGATAAGGCTCAACAACTAATAGTTAAGATAAGAGGGGATGAAATAAAAACAGTGAAGTACAATTAATCTTCAGTAAAGTCTCCAGGAACAGATGGTATTCCTGTGGAAGTTTGGAAGATTGAGGAAAAAAGGTGATAAAGATCTGGAAGACTTTGTTCAACAATATTTCAAAAGAATGAGAAGTAATGACATCTTGTAAGAAAGTGGTGGTGGCTGCATTAACCAAGGACAGTAAAGACCTAGCTTCATGCAAACTCATTTCAATTTTAATTTTAAACCATGATTATAAAGTGTTTATGTCTATACCAGCTAAAAGAATGGCAAAGTTGTTCAAAACTGATAGACATAGATCAAATGTGGTTTTGTAGAGAGGAGGCAAACATTTGACATTAATGGAACGGTGATGATTCACAGGGAAGCACAATGCAAAAAAATATCACTGTTATTGGTGTGTCTTGATACAGAGAAAGCACTCAACACGGTACAGTAAGCTGGGTTTTATGAATAGGGCAGTGGAAGCATTTGCATTCCCAGATAATTATAAAGTTAATTAGGAAGATATACGAAGGATCAGAGACAAGAGTTAAAGTGGGAGAGTTCCTCTCTGACAAGTTTGTTTATTTATTTGTTTATTTGACATTTGTTAACCGGGTTGGTCCAACTGAGCCAAGGCCCACTTTCAGTGGAGACCCGAGGAGAAACGCTACAGTACACAGACAAAAATTATAATTATAATTGCACATTATTGCTCTGCGTTTGAACAGATCAACCAGGCAGGGGTGTCCTCTTTTCCCTTTGTAATTTGCTTAATATTTAGAGCCACTGGCAAAGAAAATAAGAAATTCAGCAATGCAAGGATATAACTGGTATGGTAATCAAGAAAAGTTGTCTTTATTTGCTGACAATATTTTGTACCTGATAAATCCAGAAAAATACATCACAGTGTTGTGGAACATTGAGGCAGTTTCAAGTATTTTTGGGATATAACAATGTTGTCTTTCGGCTTTTAATAAGATAAAACAAAGGCTATAGTTCTAAATTATGTACCGACATATAAATTGGTTCAGCAATACCCAATGAGGACAGGCAAGATATGATGAAGTATTCATAGCACGGATTAAAAAGCCTTCTGTTATGTCAGTTAAGGATATGTGGCAAGAGACTAAACAAAAGATAATACAGAAACTGAGAGCTCTTCTTTAAGGATAGGGAAAGTAATATAAAAGCAGCAAAAATGTTTTTAGTTGCTTTGATTTTATATACACATCAGATATATTTTTATCAACTAGAGGAGACGTTGTGGTCAATAATTAATAAACAGTTGGAGGAATTTATGTGGGAGGGGAATGAGAAAGAGCTCAGTGGGATATGTTGATCTGAAGGGTATTTAAGAGATACACAGTTAAGGCTCATATACATAACACAAGCAGAAGGTTATTATTCAAAATGGAAAGGGATGATGATAAAACAGTGGGGAAGTTCAAGAAAAAGAGAGTGGGATTTTGGATGCAGTTCCTTCAGTAAAACAACAGTCATACAGAATATTATATTCATAAAGCAGCATAAAGTATTCGATTAACACAACACAAGAATGGAGAAAGGAGATTTTGCCAAAAGGGATATTGTAAGTAGGGGTACAGAAAAACCGCAAGAGGGGGCTAGAATTTAGTGGAGAAAACTAGCAATGAAACCAAAGTATTGCAAGCAAATAATTAGGGAGGGAAAGGTAATTAAGAGGAATAAGGCCAAGAAGACATTTAGACTGCAGACTAGAGACCGCCTCCCCTACCAGAGTTTGATATCAGAGTATAGGTAAAGAGAAAGGGATAGAGGTATCTTAAGTGAAAGACCTGCTCTGACTGGATCTTTAGTTGAATCTAGAACACAGACTGCAATACAACAGAGATGATCAGGTCTGCATATGAAATACTGCACAAATATAAGAATCAATCAGAAGAGGTTAGAAAAAAATTGAGAAGAGAGATTGTATACGTGATTTGCAAGACAACAACAGGAGGACATATTTATGGTTCCTACATATGCAACAAAGTCCAGAAGGGTTCGGATCTTTGCTTGAAAGTGTTTGCATAGGTACTTTTATACCCCAAGCAGACTTCATAGAATATCTGCTCTGGTAAATAACAAAATGTTGGACATGTGATGAGGAAGAAAGAGGTAACTGGGAGCATAATGAGTTAGCAGATTTAAAACATTCCCTACAAATTACTCTTTCAGAAATGCAGTGTAAGCAAATGGCTGTATCTAAGGATATGATTTTTTGAGCTTGAACACAGGATCTGAACTACGTACACAAAGTAAGGTCTTATTAAGTTTAATTCTGTTGACTGACAAAAAAGCAATTACTAGAAAATGGAAATACAAGTCTAAACCAACTGTATTTGAAGTATTAAATGTTACAAATAGATAAAAGAACAGGAAAAGCAGTCTTTAGAAAAGGGGAGTACCAAATTACATAGAAATAAGTGCAAATTGTGGGAACAATACATGTAGAATAATATACAGGAGGAGGGGTGAGCTTAAGGGAATGCATGAATTCAGCAATTATGTCACGTTGGACTGATAATTACAAAAAAGAAAGGATATGTGATGTATAATGCATGTCAATGGAAAATTATTAATATGGCTTATTTTCTTTTCTGTTAATATTTGCCTAATTCTTAAGTGATAATTTAATAAACACTTTAAAAAAAAACACATACAATAAAGATGTTTAGCCCCCCCCCCATTTTATTTGGGGATCAGGCATTTCTTATTGATCCAGATGCAAATTAGTGGAAAATACTACAAAAGGAAATTAAAAATTTTAAATGGGAAGGAAAGGTGGCAAGATTTGACTGGCAAAAACCAACTTTACACACTGAACAGGGAGGTCTGGCAGTACCTCATTTACAAAGATATCCTTTATATGTCACTCAGATTAAGATGAGCTTATTTACTTCAAAATCCAGATTACAAATGGAAAGACATGATGCTATCACAAATGTGTCTACATGTGTGTGTGTGTGGGGGGGGGGGAGATATCACAGGAAAGAGGGCCAAAAGCTCAATATGTGGTGCTAAGGTTTAGAAACAATTCAAAACCATGATTACTTGGGAGCTATTTATGCAGAAGTACACCACTTCATGAATGCCAAGGTATACCTCTACTGGAAATTTGAAGTATGGCCAGTAGAATTACCTTGGTTTAAATCTACCATGGACACTACTTTACTGACCTACTGGTGGATGAGAAAGAACCCTATACTATATATTGGGAGCAAATTACGTTAGCAAGAAGTATGAATGACCAAGACTTTCTTGACATACAAACCTGACTGGAAAGATGTATTAAAATACAGGGGGTTACTTTATATATACCACTAATACGGCAGAGACATTCAAGAAAGTTCGCTACAAAGGCCAGATTGCATAAGACTACTTGTGGAGGCAAGCAACAAGAATCTCATAAGGAGAATGTAACAAGATATTAATGGTACAAATGTTAATTTCTTTTTTCAACTATACTCAGACAAGGTAAAAGTTTGCAAATAGGAACATAGTAGAGTAATGGCAAAGTAAATGTTAGATCCCTAGATTTAGTACTAAATCAAGGAAATGGAAGTGTCACTACAAATATTTCTATGCACCAGAGAAATTAAATAAAATGTTTCTAGTGGTAAATGGTACTTGTTGGAGATGTAAGGCCAAACAAATGGAGGACTAATGGCATATATTCTGAAATTACTCTGGTCTGTATAAATTTATGAAAGATTTACAAAACATACAAAAAGAGATTCTAGGGTATGTATTTTCACTGAAAAAAGTTGGTTTCTTCTATTTAAAGTGGGTAGTTTCACTTGAGGAACCCAGGAGTAATAAAGCTGTAATAATTGTTCTTGGTATTGGTAGCCAAGTAAGTAATGACTAAAAATTTTATTTACTTTATTTTTTAATTCTTTGTTGACCAGGTTAGCCCCACTAAACTAACAGCCGCTTTTCAGTGGAGACCCGAGGTGGTACTTATACTACCAGGGGAAATTTCCCTTCTCATCATTGTTCTGAGTGGTACTCATTTTGCAGGAACACTTTCTGTTTCCATTCCAGGCACAGAGGAGGCCTGGAAAAACAAGGAGGCTGATGGAGACAAAAGGAGATGGCGTGGTGAAAGAAATTTAGAAGAAAGCTAATATTGAGACCAGATAATTTGTGCAGAATTCTGAGGAGACACTTCAAAGAAATCTGTTTGATAGTGATGTGTCAGCAAATTAAGGATGTATAATTGCAACCCTCCAGCCAGGATGGCTGCTGGATGATTTACTTAAAGAATTGGTAATGCACAGTGAGACAGAAAATGAAGATATTTCCTGGGGGGATACTACTGAGAAAATACAAAAGGTGGATGCAGAGACAATCCTGAGGAGTTGCAGATAAAGTGAAAGAATGCAGAAAAGAATGCGGAAGAAAATGAAAAATGGAAGTATCTGGTAAGGATTCAAAGTAAAGAAGAAAAAGAAATGGATAGGAATAAAGTGTGAGACAATTTAATAGCTCCTTTGGGTGTAAAAGCACATGAGGTAAGAGCATTTATTCTTAATAACAAAGAGACATTCTGTGACATCGTATTGGAGACTTTTCAATAGAAAATTTTCTTGGAGAATATGAAAAAAGAAAGATTGTAACCCATGGAATCATTATGCGATAAAAGCATTTAACAGGGAACCAACAAAGAAAATGAATACACAATTTCGAACAAAGGTAGAAAGACAGACTTTGAAAGGACATTTGAAAACTTTATGTAAAGATGTACTGGACATTGCAAACGTTCATGACAAAAGGGGTTTACAGACTGGTGGCTGGGATTGTAATACCATGTTAAAGAAAGAAAGAAAAAATTATACATATACATATATTATACATTTTATTTTGTGGAAAAGGACAGTTGATATGCAACTGTGATAAAAGAAAATGTTATATTTGTGGAGAAAATGGGACATGATGAAAAAAATGTATTGCAATGTTATAAATGTAATAAAATTGGATATTTACGGATTGCAAAAATTAAAATAAGTGTAAGGAAAAAGAAAGAAAAAAATTAAAACGAGCAAAGATAAGAAATTTTAGAAATAGTAGAACTAGAAGAAAAATTAGAGGAGAAAAAAAGAATAAATACGACACTGAATGTGGTTCTGAAATAAGTGACAAAAACATAAAATGGGAAGTAGTGAAAAAAAATCTATTGGTTCATAGGTAGGTACTAGGCTATCGGCCCAAGGGCCTACGTAAGCCTAGCCAACAAGGTTCGCTGGCTTACGCCACCCAAGAAAGTTATTTTCCTGTGCCACTGTCGAGCAGAGACACAGAAGTGATACCCGGAGTGTATTTCCTATTTCCCATCCACTCATCAAGATTTTTCTTGAAGACTGCTAATGAAGAACTTTGCTGGACAAAGATGGGTAGCCTGTTCCAGAGTATGGGAAGTCTCTGAGATAGGAATCTATCCCTCCAGCATGTCCTGTTTATTGGGTAAAAGTGTAAAAGACAGAAAAAGAAAATTGAAAGGGGCAAGTACAAAAAAGAAAGAAAATGGAAGAAAGAATATATACAGCCAATGATTGGAGTTGGTATAACAACTAAGGTATTTGACTCACAGACACAAGGTATGGTGTTTGATTCTCACCTTTGGGAAGAAATTGGTTAGGCTTCAAATGTCCTATTAAGAAACTTGTAATGGTTGGTGAAAGTGTGAAGTGAAGGTCAAGCATCAGCTTTCAAGATGGACCTAGTATCCAGACCCTTGAAAAAAGAACCAGAAGAGACCACTGCTCTGGTAGAATGAACATGAATGGAAGAGGAAAGCTGCTTGCCATTAAAAGAATAGCAAAATGATATGGCCTTAGAAATCCAGGAGGAGTTGGTTTGCTTGGATACCAGCAAACCCAATTTTCCGGCATGAAAAAAAACAAAAAGCTGTTCAGATTTCCTGATATGTTTTGTCTTGATCAAGTAACATCTGAAAGGTCTATGCAAATCTAAGGTGTGAAGACCTCTTTCACTAGGATTCTGTGGAGAAGAAAAAAAGAAGGAAGATGAATGGACTGATTCAAGGATAATTCATTAACCACCTTTGGCATAAAAGAAAGATTGGTACAGACAGTCCCTGTGAAAAAACAAAAAAGGTGGAACCACCATGAGTGCTTGAATTTCAGAGACCCTCTTGGCAGAAGTAAGAGCCACCAACAATACAGTTTTCCAAGTGCAATGTTGTAGGGAAGAAGAAAATGCAGGCGCAAAAGGAGGAGGAGTCAATTTCTCAAGAACAAAATTAAGGTCCCAAGAAAGAGGAATATGCTTTCTTGGAGGCTGAGAAAGAAGGATGACTTTTAAAAATTGTTTGACTTCTAAACCAGAAGCCAAAGGTGGATTCAGAAGCAGACAAGCAGAAATGGCTGACAAACTTTAACAGATGAATATTTGTGAAACTGAGCAACTCACACAAATAAAAACAGACTGTAGGAACCCCCATGGAAAAAAAGGTCCAAGTCAAGCCTGAGACACTTATGAGAAAATCTCTTCCATTTAATCACATATGTCTTTATAGTAGTGGGTTTTCTGGCCTTCTTCAAAACCCACAGCATGTCCTCAGAAAATTAGTGCCTAAAAGGAAAACTCTATTATCCAAACTGTCAACTGAAGAGTGGGCAAGTGAGGGTGAATGAGAGATCCTTGTCTTGTGTGAGAAGATCCATCCTGTGAGATAACTTGTGATGAGTGCTCCTGGCACAATGAAATAGAATGGGGAACCAGCCCTGACTAGGCCAAAAGGGGAGTCACCAGCAAGACTTTGGATGTGCCCCACATGATCTTGTGCAGGACCTTTGGAAGAAAGGGACAGGCATATAGATGTAAAAATCAATTTAATACAGCAAAGTTTGAGACAACTCTTCCTCAATGCTTTATATCAAACAATGAAACTATTAATTCTTATATGTACAATGTTCATAAACACCTCCCTGTGCAGCATCCATTTGTGAGGATTTGTCATGGACCTGAACTGAACTTTGCCACCAGTGTGTGCTCTGAAGGAATGTAGACTGCCTGAAGGACCAAGTGATGACAGACTGCAAAATCCCAAGCCTGATGAGCCAGCCTAGAAAGAAGGTAAGATTTTGTGTCCCCTTGCTTTTTGATGTACCACACAACAATGGTATTGTCTCTGTAAAAACCTCTAGAGGACCTGGAACTCAAAGGGAGTGAAAATCCCAGAAAGCTAGAAGTACAGCTCCCAGGTAGGGAAAGGAACCTGAAAAGGCCACCCTGTATTCAGGGAAATCAGGTGAATTCACCAGCGGAGCTCGAGGTTGAGACAAAGCAAGAGAGGAACCAGATACTCCACAGGGTGGCAGTGCTGGAGCCAAACAGTCTTGAGGTACCAATGAAATTTCCTCATGTGGAATTTGGCAAAGGGAAGCATGGGAATGGTGGATGCCACGTACCCCACAGCTCAGAGCAAACAATTTGCAAGGAGGACTGAAAAAGGAAGAATATACTAGTAATAGGCAGTCATAAAGAGGACCTTGGGAGGCAAGAGACAAGCCCACATTGGAATGCTCTGAATCTTGCAACCCAGGAACACTTGGTCCTGAGAGGTAGATAACACAGACATTTTGAGATTGAGGGTGATCCCCAAACAGTGCAGAGGGAGCATGGTAAAGGGTAGATCCTGAATCAGGAGCCAAGAGGGGTTTGAAGCAGAAGGGTGTTCAAATAAGTGAATATTTGAATTCTCTGAAGTCTACAGAAGGCTAGTATATGAGCCAGATATTTGGTAAAAGACCCACGGGGCTATAGAAAAACCAATGAGCAAAGCAAAGAACTGATAATGACAGGAAGAAACACAAAAATGTAAAAATTTCCTTAAGAGCATGAATAAGAATATGGAGGTAAGCATCCTTCAAATTCAGGTACATCAGAAAGGCAGTAGGAAGCAACAGAGGAAAAAAAGGTGCCTGAAGAGACAACATCCTGAAAGAGAGCACCTTGGGAAAGCAGTTGAGAAAAGACAGGTCTAGAATGGGTCTCAACAACAACCCATCCTTGGGAACCAGAAACATCTACCACTTAACACTCAGCTAGAAGATATAGCAAATCTGCTGGCCGACAAATTCAGCTCAAATTTCACCTCTCCATCACCCCCAGTTCTCCCCCAAGAAATACCCTCCCACCACTTCACCACCAATTATCACCAAAGAACAGGCTGCCACTGCACTCTCTAAAGCTAAAAACATGGTTTCAATGGAGTCTGATGATATACCAGGTTGTCTCAAACAGCTTCAATAGGACTTATCAGGCTCAGTGGAGTCTCTGTTTAACCACAGCCTCCAAACTGGCTTTGTCCCAGTAGAGTGGAGGATAGGAACAAACATCCCTCTGCATAAAGGGAGGGGTCCATCTACTGACCCAAAAATTACAAACCCTTAGGTTTCACTGGTCTTGTACACAAAGCCATGGACAGAATAACGATGGACCTGATAAATAATGACATAGGAAACCTCCAAACACTGGACCTGACCAATTTCAGCTCTGTCGATGGCAGGTCATTCCTACTGAATCTGGTGGATTTTTTGAGAAAGTACCAAAATCAATGGATGATGGTAAACCAGTACATACCACCTACCTCGACCCGGCTAAGGCATTCAACACAATTCCCCATGCAAGTATTATAAATAAACTCACAAAACTGGGCATTCCTACGTCACCAGATGGGCAGCCAACTGGCTCACGGACAGGACACATGTAGTTAAAAAGTGGGTGAATCCAGATCAAACAAGAGGCCAGTTGCTAGTGGTATGCACAAGGCTCAGTGCTGGAACCACTCCCATTCAGAATATGTTTCTCTGAAGTACAGGCTAATGTGGAAGGCCTCTGGATGACAAAGTCTGCAGATGACTGCAACCTGGGGGCAATCACTGAATCCCCAACTATGTAGATATCCTTCAGGAGGGTCTAGATCAGTCAAATGATTGATGCCCGAACCATGGCCTAAAACTAAATATGAAAAAAATAATACTCTTTTGGAAGTCAAATACCCCTGCAAATTACATCAACATTAGTACACCCCTAAGAGCAGACTCAGAGGTGACAGACCTAGGTACACAGACAGATAGCCTGCACTTTGACCGCCATGTGTCCAAAGTGGTGAGGAAGTCCTATGTGGCACAACTTATAAGTAAAGGTATGGCATCCGAATACAAGGAAATTATAGTCCCACTGTACTCGGCCCTCATTAGACCAATAATAGAGTATATAATGCGCCATCTGGCGTGCACTTCCTCACAAAGAAAATACAGGGTGTAAACAAACATGCCCTATGAGGACAGACTAAAAGACTCCCTATTACGTTGTTGCAGGTTGTCGAATGTGTCTGTCAAACTGAAAAGCATGAAAAGACAAAATAGTGAAGGTGCTTTTCAGCGAATTCTTTCCCTGGGAAAGAATTTGCTTGGCCACTTTCACTACTTTGCCATTTTCGGCACTGTAGTGCGATCTCGGAGTTGGTATATTTAAGTAGGGGGGTGTGGGGGCAAAGCCCCCCACATTATGTAATGTTTTACATTTTTTTTTTTCTTCTGAACAGCGATTGTTTTCCCTTGGAAAAAAATTGCTGCTCTGAGTTTTCAACATTGTAAGCTTTCGCTTACATGGGGTCGATTATGTGTCGTTCGCTCTTCTGAGCATGCAATATAATATAGACCAGACTAAAAGCCCTATCCCTTTATTCTGTCACCTACCAAATTATATGGGGTAACCAATGCCTGACCTACATGGCACTCACAAATCCAGCCCTGATGAAGCTGCTACACATCTGCAAGTCCAACAGAAGTCAAATGGCACAAGGGTCACCTGATCTATGGATTTAAACTTAGTCAGCAACTCAAACAATACATACTGGAGAAACAGGTATGTATCTCAGAGATTGTCCCTCCTATGGAACAGGATTCCTATTCACAGTAAGCACAGCCATTTCCTGGCCCTCTTCAAATGTTATTTGGACCAATGGATGGAGAATCACAAATTCATACCTGGGGTAGTGACTATGTCCCTTATGGATTGGGGCAGTCTGTAAGATACTCAATGCATAGGCACAAATCCATGCCATCCTCTTGCCCCTAGGGGTCATATATTGGGTAAAATCAGATTATATTGGTTAAGCTTGTAAGGGCTCTTAAGCCGTTAGCCTAGTAATCCCCTATGGACTTACGGTACCTCTGCCAAAGGTACAGCAACTGGTCAGCTTCCAAAAGCTTTAATCTCCTCCCACACCATCACTCTGGCTGCGTATAGGCTGTACTCAAACTGCAGGGAACTACATGAACAGCCAGAGTGACTAAAAACTTTCAGGATATTTTTGCCCCTCAAGAGAAAATGGGAATTCATCTTGAACAAACCCTAAAAATATATATCACTAAACATATAACTAGCACAAACCATCAATATACCCCCAGAAAAACTATATAAAAGTAGGGAGATGGCAGTGAATGTGACCACTGCAGCAAAGAAGAATTTGGATATCTCCTGTTACAGTTACATGCAAATTACACAACTGAACTATGACCATTACTCAATGCAGCAGATCAGAATTTCTGAAAGATTTTGTTCTGTCTGAGTTGTCTGTAGACATCCAAAGTATGGACTATCCTTTCTCCCTCATTTTTAGGTTCTAGAAAGAAGATAGGGAGAAATCTAACTTGGTGTAAGGTAAACAGATTACCATAGCTCATCTAACCTGGGAAGAGGAAGGATAAGGGTCCAGGAGTCCACAGAGAATAGTCCTTGCAAAGTCTACTCTGGACCTGGAAAAGAGATCCAGCTTCTAGAGCTTTGTAAATGTACTGATGGAGTATCAAGTTATAGCCTCTAGAATGTTTCTAGAGACTCCCCCCACCCCCTTCTACTAAGGCCTTAACTTCTATGATAGCATACTGGAATGTGCTTTAACACTGCCAGGAATGGCTTTACCATGGTGAGAGCAACAAAAACGTAACAGCAGAGGACAACTATCTGGAAATAGTCTGGTTAGACATGGGATGACCTTTCTTCGTCTCAGACTAGGAAACAAAGGGCCGGATTCATGAAACCTTTGTGTAAGACTTAATATGTCTTACTCGGAGGCTGCAGTTGAACGGTATGATGTCAGCATGCCATGCATATTCATGAGGGCATGCTGAATCATACCCAAGTTTAACACAGTCCGTGTAGGAAAGTAGGGGGCGTGTCCAATTGCCGAGTACAGCAAAGGGACACAACCCCAGAAGAGTCAGAGTCCTGAAAGTAAACACCCACGAGCGAGTCCGCTGAAATGTCAAGGAACACAACACCACACATCCCCACATACTAAACCCTACTGAAAATATGTAAAATGTAAAAAGAGCAGTTTCCTTTTTTTTTTTTAATTTCCAAAATGTTTGCCCGCATTTGTGCTCGTTTGCGCAGGTATGCCCTTCGCTCAACCACAGTTAGCAGATATGACATTGAAAAGCATATAAGATCTACATATGCAAATTAAGCAAAGTAGCAACAGCGTAGCGGTAGAGACTTCGCCCAAAGATTAGGTAGTCACGGTTCGAGCCCCACAACATCCCCCTCCATTTTTCTTTAAATAAGTATGAAACAATTCCCTGATATATATAAATTTAATTTAAGTAAAATGTAATGAAATGTCCCATGTATTTCTGACCAAAACCTATATTATGTATATATAAAAAGGATCATAATTGCCCGTAGCTTAGCAGCGCTTTAACAAGCTTAATATGAGTGCCCGTAGCTGGGCAATGCTTTACCCAGCTTAATATGAGTGCTTATGGTAAATAACACGTTACCCCGCGTAAGCAGTTTGCGCGGAGCTGCGCAGCGCGCCAACCAGCTTATAGTCTGGCAACGTTGGGCAAGCTGTAGCAAAGTCGCCTTTATACACAGACACACCTACTAGCCTGTCTAGACAGTAGTAAAATAAAAAAGCAATGGCAAGGATGGAACCCGGGATAGTGTGCACCACAGTCAAAGTACTGAACCACTAACCCATGACAGTTGTACTGAGAAATGCAGTATTACCATACATATAGGAATGAATGAAAATATAACCATGACAAAGCAGGTTTGCTGTAAGCAGAGAAATATCCAAAATGGCCAATCAAAGATAAGTGCGGGAAAACCGGCATATATAAGCCCCATAGGTGGGAATACACACCATAACTGATTGTGGTACCCATTTGCAGTCAGGATGGCAGGTGCAGGAGAGGGAAATAGCTTTAGAGCACAAAGGTGGGGCATTGAGGAGTCAAAATATATGGTTTGGCTCCTAGTCCATGATCATGAAGCGCAACTCATGCAGGGCCAGGTTCAATGGGGAGAATATAAGGCAGAGGTGTGGAACCGGTTGGCACATGATCTCACCAGTGCCACAGGCATTCCAAGGACTGGTGAACAGGTCCGTCACCACCATGCGGACCTGAAGCGACGAAAGGAAGACCAACTGAACCGATGGATCCAGGAGGCCCGCCAAATGCCCAATGCCCCACTACTGAGTAAGTGTCCATGTAATTAAGTATGTAAGAAATGCTATCCTAGTCCATAGTATGGATAGATATGTTACAATATTCCTTCATTTATATTACAGCTGCAGGTGTTCGTTCCGGGAATCGGCAAGCCTATGCTGATAGGCTGTCGAGGTTGCGCCACCAGGCAGGTTAGTAATTATTCTGCTGGTATTGTTATAGAATATAAGCGGGACATCTTGTAAAAGAGTTCAGTGTTGTAACCCAGTAATAAAGGTCAAATAAGCCTAGAAGAAAGATTCTGCTAGTACTGTAAGATTAGATAAGTGATGCAGCCTGGAAAAGAGTATTGCAATCCAGTAATAAAGATTAAACAAGTCTCAAATACAGTTCCCACCTGTATTGTAATATCAGATAACTGCTTCAGCCTGAAAATGGGTGTTGTAATCAATCAACAACGGATAGGCAACTGTCGAATACATCCTTGTAAATTTTGCCATATGAAATAAGTGAGTCAACTGGAAAGGAATGTTGTAACCCAGTAATAAATGTTAATAAAGCCTAGAATTAAGTACCATCCTGAAATGTAAATATAAAATGAGTGAGACAGTGTGAGAAAGAGAGTTTGAAGCTACCAAGAAAGCTGTAATAAATCTGGAATAAAGGTATACTGCATTCACTACATAATGAAATGAATGAGACAGCCACAACCAAAGAATGAAATGTCTTTAATAAAGTACAGAATCTGGACTGTGTCTGTCCCACAATTTGTGTATGTTGCTGTACCCTTGCATTATGGAGATAGTATGGTTGTATGAAATGCTGAACATCCACAGTTAGATGCTTTACCTGAACACAGCCAGACATGAACATATATGAATAAAAATGGAATGTATATTAATGTAGCAGTAACATCCCCATCACCAACATTCCTAAGGTTACATACAGGAAACTGTACTAATACATGTAGGAGTTATATATCTGCATCTACTAGGAATGTACAGTATATGTATAGGTAGTTTAAGTTGTTAATGTAATATAATAGGATAATAGATTAGTACTAGGCTATCTGCCCTTGTGGGCCATTTTAAGCCTAGCCAATTGCCCCATGTAAGAATCAAACCCTGCACCTTATGTCTATAAGGTAAACATCTTACAATTAAACCAACCTCCCAACCTATTTCTCCACCCTACCCTATTTTCACAAATTATGCCATTCCACACCAAACTGGGTATGTGTATTCACAATTAATTCCCATGGACATTTGTCCTGTTGGTTTACACATATCTGCATGTACGTTGATGCATGTGCCCTGTTCACATATCCAAACCTGATGGCCTGTTGCCACCAATCAACCCTGCATGCTGTTGGAATGTCCACTATTGTTCTAAATATGCATGTGTTATGCTTGCTGCTCAATGTTCGGAATTCATGTGTGTTTGGTTAATGGGAATACTGATGCATGCTGTTACAACTAATTTTGAATGGTGGTGTTTGTTACTAACCCAAAATACCATAAAATACTGCTAAACGTAGGACAACAGGGAAGGTGGGTTCCAGCGGACCCACCTCTCCCACCTCAGCTGGCGAGTGCACCTGGTACCAGTGCCCAGGCCAGGACCTCCCTCCTCCGTTGGCCCTGTGCCACCTTCGGGTGGAAGCACTGCAGGGGATGGGGCTTGTCCCCCTCTGCAAGTGTGGCCGGAGGAGAGCCTCCACTCACCCTCCATACGGTCCCGGTCTGTGGTGCATAGTGAGATCAGGCGTTCTGTGACTGATCCCCTACGCCAGCTTGAGGCAAGAGTGGCGCAACTCACGGGTGTGCTTGCCCATCCTATCCAGCCCCCAGCACAGCCCCGGCCTGGGCTGTGAAGGCGCAGTGACAACTACCCATGGGTGGGGATCTCAGTTCCACTGTTGCCATCTGTGGGCTCATGGGCTTGCGATATCCAAACATCCGTCCCCGTCAATTGTGTTTACCCCCCACATGTGTCATACTCCGCTCCTGTATGCGTCTTGTTCATCTTGTCTCTTAACCTCCCAAATATACCTACTTCCTGTACCTCACATTCCACTCTCACCTGAAAAAAAAATAAAAAAAGGGCACTCTGTTCCCACAAAAAAATTATGCCCCATTCATAGCTGCCCATTTCGCATACATGTCTGCTGGATATGTAAACTGATAATTACAATTGGCTGTACAACATATTTTGTTCTCCTCACCCCTCTCTCAGGGGTGGAAGGTGTCAAATGTCACTCTAAATTTCTAACATATGCACAGATGTTGCTGGTAAAGAATTGGGCAGCTATGGGCCTTCCCTACATCTTTCCTGCACATCCCCAGCTTGTTTTCCTACTGTCCTACCCTCTTTGTGCCCCCTTTTTCACTACTTTCCTATTTCCCCATTTTCTTTTCTTTAAAAGAAAATAGCGTGGGTGTTAGCGAGAATAAGCACTTTTAAGCAGTAGTCAGAGGGTGTGCGCTTGTGTGGCTTAGCTAAGCGTCGTGCAAACCCACTTACAACTGCTTAAAAGTGCCTTAGTCACTCTGTATGACAAGGCCTGTAGTCTGCTCATCAGCAAAATAAAATACCCCTGTCAGTCTCGAACCCCGGACCTTGGAAACACTAGACTGCATGAATTACCACTGAGCCACAGCAGATATACAAGAACTTGGTGCTGAAAGAAATATATCATGAAATACAAGGAGTGAATGTAAAGGGAAAATAGGAAGGTCATTACACAAAGCTTGTTCTGTGTATCTTTACTGGCAATTCTTGTGGAATTGCATTACATTAGTGTGATAAGAGAAACAGCCATGCTAGTAGGTAATAATGTTACAGTAGCACCTTACAAACCCCACACAGTATCAGAGCAGGATAAACACCGCCATATTTGATTAGGTAAGAGGCCAGACCTCCCAACTGTGACTGATTTACAGGGATGTCCCTGATTTGCAAACAAATGTCAACTGTGCCCCACTGACTCCCTGTGAAATGTACTCACAGTAGGCAGAAAGGTGGGGAATCCCACGTAATGGTAACTGTCAAAAAGTTAAAGTAGACACTACTTGCATGTCAGAAATGGTGTAGTAATACATATGCTCAAAATACCCCACAGTCACAACTGCAGAATATCTGAAATATATCACAGGTGTATCCCACTGATATGTACCTTTCCTGAGGCTGGTCAAATATATACCTGAGAGTATCTAAGGCCTGGAAGTGTCAGAAACACACAGGCATATTAGCCTGTCTGCAGTTAAACACTCTGCGAATAGCTGTAGAATTACTTCCACAAGCATGCCCTTATGTAGGAGTACAACACAGAAATATCAAAGGATGTAGCCATCTAACATACTAACGACAGTATAGCAGTTCACAAGCACTGCATGTGCCTGATATTCATACTTGTTAGTACAATATACTTAGTTGTCCTCATCCCTCTCTCAGGGGTGGAAGGTTTAAAATGTCACAGCAATTGTCAAACATATGTACAGCTATTGCAGTTAAAGAAATGTGCAGCTATGGACCTTCCCTACACCCAGCCTGCACATCCCTAGCTGGTGTCCCCAATGACTTCCTGCTTCCCGCTTACAACTGTTTAAAAGTGCCTTATTCACTCTGTATCACAAGGCCCCAGTACTGCTCAGCAGCAAAATAAAATACCTTTGTAAGTGTCAAACCCCAGACCTTGGGCTCACCAGACTGAAGTACCACCAAGCCACAGCAAACATATGAGAACTTAGTGCTGAAATAAATATATCATGCATTACAAGGAGTGAATGTAAATGGAAAACAGGAAAGCCATAGCAATACATTCCAGTAAAGACAAATATCAGGCATTCAAGGAGTGAATGTAAAGGGAAAATAGAAAAGCCATAGCAACTCACTGCAAGAACTACTTTTGTATGCCAGTTAATCCACAAATCCCACAGGAAAGTGCATACTCCCATGTAAACAGTGTTAGCATTAGCAGGTGTGAGTTAACATACACACTGAGAAGAGTGCACTGGAAGAAGCAACAGTCAGGTTTCAGTACAACAAGCATTTCAGTGGCTACAACACAGCCTCAGATATGAGAGATATACCAACCTTCTGACTGACACAACAGTGTCCACAGCAAACCAGCATGATCCCCACCTTGCAAAACTGAAAGGCCTATGCCTACCTAACCTATCATTTTATAGCAGTGTCCTGAAATCACAGTGAGAACTGCAATTACCACACAGCAGGCTGCATGCAATTACTAAATGCTGGCCACCAAATGGTGCAGAGGCCATCACATGCACATGTGCTGATACCTACAAAAGCAGCCTGTACTGCCAGTCCACACATGCAATAATATCATTGCAACAACTGGAGAGAGAGAGAGATAAACAGATATAGATAAAGATAGAGACAGAGACAGAGACAAAAAAAAAGCCAGCAAGCAAGCCAGCAGGCCAGCAAGCCAGCAAGCAAGTCAGTCAGCAAGCCAAAAGAAAAAAGCTGTCAGAGACAAAGGTAATGTAAACTACATAATCTAATAATCTACATACTGTGAACCCTCCATATGTGTTAGCAGTCTGTATCTATAAGTATATGCAGATGTGCATAGGGCAAGGGACATACTGCAACTGTTAGTGAAGGCTGAACATACATATGTAGTTGAAGGTTGCTATGCGCACATATCAATATAGGTTGTAGTGTGTGGCAATGAAAACAGCATGCAGTGCAGGTATATGTCATGTGGTGGTGAACTTCTGTGGGACTGAGCCAGTGAGGCCTGCTACAGCTATACGGCCAGAGGACAGCATAATGCATTCTGCACAACACTGTGCAATATCATTACAGAATGATATGTCTCACAACTGTTTCAGAAGTGATATTCCCACCATGAAAGGTGGGCAGTCTATGTGCCTACATGTGCATGTATATGTACAGCAATGGATGTTTAGAAGTGTGTGTATGTATGTATATATATAAATATATATATATATATATATATATATATGCATATACATATAATAATCTTTATATATATATATATATATATATATACGTAGATAGAGAGGTATGTACAGAGATATATAGATAGATAGAATATGTATATACATATAATAGATACATACATATATAGATAGATATGTAGATACATACATATATACAGATAGATACGAATGTCTATATATGGTTATATAGAGCGGTGCGTATATATATATATATATATATATATATATATATACACACATATGTAGATATATGTATATGTAAATATGTGTGTGTGTGTGTATATATATATATATATATATATATATATATATGTACACACACACACATATATATATATATATATATATATATGTGGATATGTACATATTGACGTGTGTGTGTGTGTGTGTGTGTGTGTGTGTGTGTGTGTATACTGCAACAGGTGCCTGGTGACCAAGGCATGGACTGAACACCAGTGTTGATACTGCAGTACCATACCCCATTCCAAAACATGTTACCCACTAACTACTACATAGGTGGTTGCCTGCCTACCACTGGAGGTGTCAGAAGGGATCATGGGACACAGGTGTAATATAGACTCCCCTTTGATATCCACAGTGGCACACTAGTCTTGTAATCCCTGTACATGGTACGTGTCATCACAAAAGGTGTGTCAGCTAGGGAAATGAAAGTCAGTGTGCCCCTCTACACCTCACAATGTCCTATGCAGTATGTACCTCCCATGAGAACTACAGCAAGTGGAAAGGCCACAGACATACCCAACAAAGACTGATAATGCCCTCAAACACATTCCCTATGCAGACTGACTCACAAAACCAAAGCTAGAGTGCCTTGCATACTTCCTACACAGAGGTTACCACTGCTGGACATACAGAGTTATGTCACACCCATACCAGTCGGCCAACTAACATGGCAACACCTCACAATCCATCCAGCCTACATGACCTAGGGCCCTAATCCTTGTCACCGCACTAAATAGCACATGCTGGAGGTACAGGTTTCTATACACAAATATGCCATACCCTGGACTAAACCACCCAGCATTAACAAACAGGGCTCCTTATTAGTAGATATCATACATACCCCTGATGAATGTTATGGAGATAGGTAATATGCCCTGTGAGTCACCTCTGTGCAACCGTTTCACAGGAGCAAGTAAAATTACATTACATGTGTCCCAAAGGGCAGGGTAGCATATGGCTAGGCTGCCCTAGGCCCAGGGCCAATAGCATAGTACCTACCTATGACACAATGCACACACACATGTACTCAGTGCAATACCAGCTATGTGAGTTTGAATGAGTATGTGCAAGGTCTGTAAAGGTGTGATAGCTTAGTGTAAGTTTGTGTCTGTCATGGTAGTTTGTGTCGTAGGTGTGAGGCCAGAGAAAGATGCATCAGTTATCGGGATGCAAACATAGTAGATTGGCATATGTTGTGCTGTAGTTCCCTGTGTATGACTGCGGTGTCCCATCGTAGGCAGAAGCAATACATGTATACTCAGTAAGTGGTACTGCTGTTGAATCCAGCTCACATATGAATTGTTGTACTACCTGAAGTTGTAGGCCTAAACACCACAGTATGGTGCATGTTCACATTCCCTGGTAACACTGTCTGGTGTGTTTCCTGTAGTCTGCACAGATTACATACCTCATGCATAGGTATCTGTAAGTAGGGGCACACAGTACTATAAGGTACACAGTTAATGCTCATCTGTGTCGTCATACATTTGTGTGTTGTATGTATGTGTAATGTGTGTGTAATGATGCCTGTACCATGGCCGCAATCACATGTGTGTTACAGGGTATGTGTGTGTACCTGGCAGCATGTATACTCTGTGACAGCAGTATGCTGGCTATATTAACAACTGTGCACATATGTCAGGTAGGGGTATGGCATCAAAGACTAAAGAGGATTACCATTTAAACTGTAAATGTGCATTGCATTCATTGCATGGGATGACAATATTCTTCATCCATTAGCTTGATATATACCCCCAGTGAGAGGTTGTGCATTGTATCCCAAACAGTGTGCTGAGTGCTGGTGTATACTAGTTTGTTGTATGGAGTGTGGCAGGCACTGTCAGACAGTTGTGGGCTGAGCACTGATATGTGGTATCGAACATGTGTATCCCCTGATAGACAGACAGATGCTATATATGGCAGTTAAGTGATATCAGTACATTAGAATATTAAGTGTGCCACATGACTTGCTCACATATTTTTCTTTTCCTTCCAGGGTGATGGTGCATCAGCGTAACTCACCTTATATAGCAGCAGAGGATCAGATCATCCACCAGTGCCTGGTGCAGAATTTCTCTGTGCTGTTTTCCAGGACCAGCCAGAACTAGCATGAGAGGGCTGCACTGTGGCAAGATCTTGTCCGTCGGGTAAATGACATAGGCATGCATAACTGGACATATGAGCAGGTACGCCATCACTGCAGTGATTTAATTAGACATGTCCGGCAGCGTGCGTCTGATATCCACAGACAACAGCTTGCCACAGGTGGTGGGGTACCCATCCACCCCCCCCCCCTCACCAGTGTGGAGGAGCACCTCCTAAGTGTTGTGGCTCCAGGCCAACAACAACATCCCCAAACATGTGTCATCATGGAGGCTGGAGCCACCCAGCATGTTGAAATGGAGTGTGCAGGTAACATGCCATATCTGTAGTTGACTGGTCTCCGTACTGGTAGTTTATGCATGTGTGAGATATGTACTATGTGTGTAGCTGTTAACCTGCCTATTCTTCTGCAAGATTGACATTTTGAGCATAATCTGTACACCTGTGAAAGCCACTTGTTGTACTACTGTACTTTATCATACTCACAGTATCAATGGCACAGTTGTGGCCACTGGCAATCACTGTCATATTTTTGCAGGTCCCTCTGGAGTGACAGCAAGGCAGCCAATCCATGCTGGTGAGTGTGTAATAACAATACTATTGCTAATGACATGTGCATGTCATATAGAGGTGTAGTGTGTGCACATGTAACACCTACGCATAACGCATGCTGTGCATGTTTGCTGTGAGACTATGCATATCCCATTATTCTCAGTAGCTGCCTCACTCACATACAATATACAGAGCATGACACGTGTGGCAACACAGTACTGGACATTGTACAGGCATATCTGATACACATGTACACAACACACACGTTTGGCATAGACACTACACCTTAGCCTGCTACACATGCCCAATTATGACACCTGCTGTATGGCCACCCTTCAGTATCCCACTTATCCTCTACACAGCCCACATAATATACCTGAGGGTAGAGGCCTACCATGTCTTTGAGCAACAGTCTTGAACCAATAATACATTCATGTTAGGCAATGCTCACTATTGGCCACCTTACACACCCATGTAACATGTGGCTGTGTAATTGTGGATGTAGTCATGTTACTGCACTTCAGGTACAGCATGCTAGCTGCCTGTCTGGCACACATTATTATTGTTGACTGACCACAAGAAGCATGTTGATCATGGCTCACGTTACTACACCACATCCAGTTCCACTGACCACAAAAGTACACATAGCGGTTATTGCGTAGCACAGTCATCTGTTGTGTGTGCAAATATATGCACCCACAGCTTGTAACACTTGCACAACATTGTTATGTCCTTGTACACATTGTGTCCCAGGGTGGAGACAATCACTGAACAACTACACACAACCATCAAGTACACGTATACTGTTATTAACAAAGGCTGTCTACACTTGCACTGCATGTTCCTGTGCAACACAATCTGCATGCTGACATGTGTGCAGTGATGTTTTTCCTTGTGATACTGTCACCCACCCTCAAACGGTATTGTGTATGTGTTGGATTGCAGGTGTGTCTGTGTTTGTATCTGCTGTACTGAGGAGTGTGCCTGTGTGCATGTGCGCCTGTGTGCATGTGTGCCTGTGCAACTATGTGCATGTGTACCTGTGCGCATGTGTGCATGTGCACCTGTGTGCCTGTGCGCATGTGCGCCTGTGTGCTTGTGTGCATGTGCGCCTGTGTGCATGCGTGCTAACATTGTGTACACATTTGTAAACTGTGTTTCCTATCTTCCTCTCACAGGTTCTGATGTTGCTCTGGTGGAATGCAGCAGGGAACCTGAAGCCACTGCTGGGGATAGTGATAATGATGATACATGTGTAATGGCACAGGGAGGTGTGACAGGGTCTGTCGTTGGTCATCCAATCGACACTACACAGCAGTCAACCCCATCAATGTACACAGTCATCTTGCCGATACATCCATTGTCACCAATGTCCTTAGCTGAGGACAGCATACAGTGGGCATTGACCAGGGTAGTGTGGTATCATTGGCACATGCATCTCCTCACAGCAGCCATGGCCAGATTCCTGACATGGTACCACACAGGCAGATGTCCAGGGGTTCTCGTGGGAGCATCTGTGGTTGTACTGCCCCTGTCAGACGTGCCCATAGAGGTCTTTCAACCTCAGCTATGTTCCGGGCTGTAATGCAGGCACAGGCACGTATGGAACGGTACACCAGACAGGGTTTGAGGGAGCTTAGAGCACATCGCACCACTATGAATGACACTATGCGTGAAGTTGCGGCTGCCATCCGTAATTTCAGCGAGGTCATTGATAGACATTGGGGGGACACATTAGATCTCTTCCACAACTACATGTCCATGAGCCAGGACTGTGCAGGATGGTTGAGGCGTCAACGTGGACGTATGCCAGCAACATCATCAGCTGGCAGTCGTCGCGGACGACAAACCCGCAGCCACTCCCATAGTGCCAGTACCAGTCCCAGCAATGCTGGGTCTGTGCTGTCATTACATCGTCCTAGAAGACCACGTGCATGTGGCTCTGGACAGTCCCAGCAGGGACATGTGCCCAGTCAACAACCCACTGCTTCTGATGACAGTACCCAGTCTGGCTTAGTACCTGATACTGCCCGTAGCACCCCTGCCAGGCACAGGTACAGTGTCAGTGGCCAGAGACAGTGATCTGTATGACCTGGCAGGTACAGTCTGTGGCTGTCCACAAACACCCGTATATGGCAGCCATGTGGTGGAACTGTGTGCAAGCATACACACACACATAATGCTAACACCTAGGGCTAAAACATACACACACACATCGCATCAACACTGCCCCATGTTGTACTGTTGTCCCTCACTAACACACACACACATACATGTCGATTGGATGTGTCAATGGCAGACTCTGGCAAACCAAGTACTCACCCTGTGCATATGATGAAACTGTGCCACCTCCTGCCATCTGTAACATTGATGCAGGAACAGGATAGCATGGTGCTGATGCACAGGGTGACTACATAGCACTGTAGTAATAATATGTTGTTAACAGTACAGTGTAATGATATTGTTGTGGGTATATTCGAGCATGCATGATGCATTAACTATAATTGTCATTGTAGTTTTGTATACACCAGTGTTAATTCCCAAAGTGTACTGTCTGCACATGTGCCACATGGCTGTTGTGTGTACCTGTGCCTGCATGTGTTGGGGTGTGGACAGTACATGTGTGATGTTTGCAGCACAGAGTTGCAGGTGTACATTTGTGAACATGGTTAGCATGGAACATGACATGGTTTGACAGTATGCTGTGGGTGATACGGTTTCCATATGTCAATGGTCTGCATTCTGGTACTATACACAGCCTACATAGCCTGACATTCCGTGGTCATTACATGCTGTCTCCTCAACTGATACACAGATGTAGGAACCTGGTGTCAGTGATATCTCTGCAATACTACACTATGCCATTAGCCATTCTTACTGAGCCCCACACATCCCTGGGAACAATACTCTTTGGCATATAGCAGTCTCACGTACATGTCAACACACTACGGATATGTCCATCCACGACTGCAAATGCATACAGTGGCCTACAATGCATTCTACACATGACACACCTAACCACCACAAGGGTATCATACAGACAGATACCTGTTGTCCAAGCCATGCTGTATTGCTGTAACGCAACTGTAGCATTGTCATCGGCATGTAGTTAACATAGTATTCCAACAGTACCATGTTGGTGGTAGCACCCATCATGTAGAACGGGTAATGGTGTGTACATGTGGACAAGTGTTATCTTGTCTATCCTGTGATATTCACATTTCCAAAGGTGTTCTGCAGTCCCTCGGTGTATCACCTAAGCAAGACGGTGTCTGTATGCATATCAGCAACAGTTGCCATACACCTACACTGGATGTCCATCACTCACAGACTTTGCTGTGTTTTAACATGTCTGACATATACTCCAGACATGAACCCTCACCCACATTAATCTATCAAAGCTTTCATGGGTGTGTGTCACATAGTTGGCCTAGGACACAGATCACTGCAGTAGCCTGCATTGTCACCAACATACAGGTATGGCCTAAGGTCTGGTAAGCTGCGGCACATGCTGGCAAAGGTAACAACTGTAATCATATGAGGCAGGCTTCACACATAGGAACTATTAAAGGTCACAGGTACATATCTGTATGTGGCACACACATACCTGATGTGTGCATTGAAATTATTCTTATAATAATATGTCATACAATAATAAAAGCAAAACACACAACACACTGACAAACTGTGTGACAAACACACACACGTCATTTGTAGGATTCAAACCCCTACCTAACTATGTTATGATACTTGAGAGAGACGCATTAGCACAGTGTGCTATTCGCATTACTGGATGACTTCCCTTCTCCTGCTGTATTTGTAGGGTGCTGACATCAGTCTTTCCAAAGAGGAATGTACATCTTTTAGTGTGTTATCCCAGTCTTCAAAAAGGCCATTCCTTTCACAGAGACTTGCATACATACACACCCCCCTGCCACCCACACACACACAGCATTTGCAGGATTCAAACCCCTACCTAACTATGTTATGATACTTGAGAGAGATGCATTAGCACAGCACGCTTTTCCCATTACTGGATGATTTCCCTTCTCCTGCTGTATTTATACAGTGCTGACATCATCAGTCTTTCCAAAGAGGAATGTACATCTTTTAGTGTGTTATCCCAGTCTTCAAAAAGGCCATTCCTTTCTCAGAGACTTGCATGCATACACCCCCCCACACACACACACACAGCATTTGCAGGATTCAAACCCCTACCTAAGTTATGATACTTGAGAGAAACGCATTAGCACAGCGTGCTATTCGCATTACTGGATGATTTCCCTTCTGCTGCTGTATTTATAGGGTGCTGACACCATCAGTCTTTCCAAAGAGGAATGTACATCTTTAAGTGTGTTATCCCAATCTTCAAAAAGGCATTCCTTTCACAGAGACTTGCATACATACACACCCCCTGTCCCCCCCACACACACACACAGCATTTGCAGGATTCAAACCCCTACCTAACTATGTTATGATACTTGAGAGAGAGCTGCATTAGCACAGCACGCTATTCCCATTACTGGATGATTTCCCTTCTCCTGCTGTATTTATAGGGTGCTGACATCATCAGTCTTTCCAAAGAGGAATGTACATCTTTTAGTGTGTTATCCCAATCTTCAAAAAGGCCATTCCTTTCACAGAGACTTGCATACATACACACCCCCCTGCCACCCCCCTCCCCCACACACACAGCATTTGCAGGATTCAAACCACTACCTAACTATGTTATGATACTTGAGAGAGATGTATTAGCACAGCGCGCTATTCGCATTACTGGATGATTTCCCTTCTCCTGCTGTATTTATAGGGTGCTGACATCATCAATCTTTCCAAAGAGGAATGTACATCTTTTACTATCCCTCAGTATGGGGAATAACAATATCTGTGCATTAACAGACTCCTAGTTCAGGGTCACATATGCACACTGGCACTGTCAGGTTATGTTCTATACCATGCTTCGTGACCACAGGACTTGTAACACACAACACAAGTAGGGGGTGTGTCCATATACATCACAGATACACACACCTCTGGGTTGGTACCACTGCACTAAGCATGACAGGCCATACATATACAACCTTCCATTGTGCAAAACCGCCTTTTGGTTTGGTGTGTAGTTCAGACCCCCCCCCCCCCATACCCAGGAACCGCACCCGGCTTTCCTGGGAACAGTGTAGGATATGAAGGTCTTCACACACACCATTATAGTGGTTGACTTCAGGTACACAAATATTGACTGGGGATACTACTCAGGTCCTCAACAACATCACCCTACAACCACTACAATTTGTGGATCCATGTGCTATGGCACAACCAGTCACCACACCCACAAGGAGGAATACATATTGGACCTGATCATCACCAACATGGGGACTCTATGTTCCACACCAGAGGTAGAAACCTCATTGTTAAGATCAGACCATAAACAACTTTCCCTGGACATCCATATCCCGTCCCCACCCCCAGCCACGGAAATCACTGTAAAGAATTTCTCAAAAGCAGTATTTGCACTTGTGAAGACTGGGGTGGAATACTTCAAAGGTCCTGTGCTGGAGGATAATGCAGCCCAATCTGCAGAATCCTTTACAAACACATTGTATGAGCACCTGCAGGTATGCATTGATCATGCTATCCCAAATAAAACCATGACTCCTCCAAAACAGGAGACCTGTCTGGTTGACCCCGGCCATATATAAGCTGTACAACAGAAGGAGGAAGCTACTACATAACAGAGCAATACCCCACAGAGGGAGGACATCTCTGAACAGTATTGGCAAGACACTTCAATCCCTCATATAATCATCACTTGCACATTTTGACAGTGAAATTGACCAGACACTACAGATAATCACAAGGCCTTCTTTAGTTATGTCAGGAATATGTGTGGAAACAACACAGATATGCTCTGAATTGTTGCATAACAGCACAAAATATGCCAAACCTACGGACATAGCCTACACCCTGGCAGACAGAGTCTGCACAAACGCCCCCACCTTACCCCCCCAAGGGTACAGATGCCCATCCCAAATGAATGTAACCTCCCTGACGTCACAGATGCACAGGTGACAGGTGCCCTCTCCATAGCAAATAACACAGCATATGTATAGGACCGGACGGTGTCCCAGGCTGTATCCTACATGAGCTCTGAGTAGAACTGAACACTCACATTAAGTCACTGTTCCAACTTAGCCTTACCACAGGATATGTACCCTGAGAATGGCATACAGATACAGTGCTCCCACTCCACAAAAGGTGGTGCCACAACGGACCACAGGAACTATCACCCCATAAGCCTGACTAGTGTGGTAGAAAAAGCTATGGAGTGTATTATCATGGAAGTCATAATCAAAAACATTGCGAGCCTCCAGACAGTGGATCATACACAATTCGGCTTTGTTAAGGGCAGATCTTGCCTCTTACACATAGTTCACATCTTTGAAACGGTTAATGAAGCCATGGATGAGGGTAAGGTAGTTCACACAGTCTACCTGTACCTTGCAGAAGCCTGCAACACAATACCCCACTCAGGCATCATACATATGCTTACCAGCTTTAATATCAACCCTATATCACTAGATGTGTTGCTATCTGCCTCAGGGATGGAACCCACATGGTCAGAATTGCAGGTGCCATGTCCAATTCCAGACCAGGTACAACTGGTGTCTCACTGGGCTCAGTTGTGGTACCTGTCCTGTTCGGTATGTACTTCTATGAGGTTCAGACTAACATGGGGGAATTATGTCTAACAAACGTCACGGATTACTGCTAACCGGGGGCCATAAGCAACACTGCAGCTGACACGTGCTTCCTCCATAAGGGTCTCACAGAGATGGATGCTTGTTGCCAGAGCCATGGCCTCGTGCTAAATGCTAAGGCATGCATAGTCATCCCCTTTGGGGAAAACAAGGTGCACACAAATCACCACATAAGTGGTAATCCATTAATTACAGAATATGTATTTACAGATTTGGGGACCAACATAGATCGTAACCTCTCCTTTGCTAATCACATTGACAGAGTCATTGCAAAGACCTTTATATAGCCCTCCTTATCACATGGGGGTTTGCATGTAGATCATGGGAGGTCATTGTGGCCCTCTACTAGTCACTAATCAGGTCCATGTTTGACTACAATGGCCCTTTTGGGGTGTACATTACACAACACCTGCAGCAACTACAGTGTCCACAACAGTACCTCCCCAAGAGGATCATGGGCTACACACAGATGTCCTATGCAGCTCAACTAACAGATCTCCAGCTCTACTCAGTTGCTTAACGCCTACTCAGAGGTAATCTATGCCTGATGTACACAGCCATGTCAAACAAAGCCATGTCAAACCCAGAAGTAATGGACATGCTCCATCTCATAACATCCAAGACCCTTAGAGCTACACACTCCAGGGACTTAAACCTCAGCACAAAACTAAATAGGACATGCTGCAGGGACAGATTCATTACCCAGAGGCTCCCCTCACTCTGGAATTGAATCCCAAATTAAAGTTAGACATAGCCCCTCGCCATCCCTCTTCCAGCAAAATCCAGCCGCATGGATGGGAAATTGCATATTCACCCCTGGGATCTCCACTGTGTCCCTGCTTGACAGAGGCACAGCAAACTAGCCTTGAAGGGTGCCTTCTGTGACCTACTTTACAGAGGCACAGAAGGCTACTCTACTGGGGAGGTGGACGCCAAATACACTCTGCCTAGGCTTATGAATTCTGTAGGGCAGACAGACTAGCATCGACCTCTGCACCTATGTTTATGTTGGGGATGCACAATATTTGTTGCTGATACTGTTTGCAGGTCTTTATTGCCGTAGCTTTCCCAGTTTCTATGAACAAGTTGTGTATCTGCGTAACATGTTTGATCATGACAGGGTTCCAGTATATTAAAATATGTGTATGTTGTCATTTAACTGTGTGCACAGGGCAGATTGCTGGATCGTGGGAGGTTCCTGGTTTAACACATAACTGCCAGATATCTGTGGCCGACTGCTATACTCAGACATGGCCTAAGTGTGTGAGCATGCCCAGTTCAGGCTTTCTATGTTTTGGTGCCTGACATAGGTCTCATTTATCCAAGTGTGTGAGCATGCCCAGTGTGACCTTTCCATATGTTGTGATCTGAAGTCCACTACATTTGTGGCTGTGTGTGAACATGACCAATATTGACATTTATACTGTGTGTGTTGGAAGTCATGTTGTGTTCTTACTGCCAGACTCCTTTGTGTCATAACTCAACAGGGAATGTGCTGTGCCTGCAGGGTTTCCATGGGATAGTTTGGTTCATACTAGGCTATCTTCCCTGGGGCAATTATAAGCCTAGCCCGATTCTGTATGGCTTACGCCACCCCTTAATCTGAGTATACTGTGCCCTTTTTAAGGTTTAGTTTACTGTGCCTCTGTCAAATAGTGACACGGGAGTAATCCCTGGAACAAACCTACGATCCCCCATCCACTTATCGAGATTCTTCTTGAAGAGATTCAGTGAGGTGCTCTGCCTCACATGAACTGGAATTCTATTCCAGAGCGAAGGGAGCCTCTGGGTTATGAACCTGTCCCTCCAGCAAGTTCTATTTATTTCTGTGCTGAGGTTCAAGTCCTCGAAAGCTGTGGCTCTAAGGGATTTAGATTTACTGAGGTGGAGCATGTCCATTAATTCTGGATTTGACATGGCTTTGTATGTCAGGCATAGATCGCCTCAAAGTAGGCGGTATGCAACTGAGTAGAGCTGGAGTTTCTTTAACCGAGCAGCATATGGCATCTGTTTGAGACCCTTGATCCTCTTGGTGAGATACTTTTGGGGTCTTACTAATTGCTGCAGGTGTCGGGTAAGGTACATCCCAAAAGGGGCATTGTATTCTATGATGGGCCTGATGAGGGATGAATAAAGGGGCACGATTATCTCTATCTAGATATGAAACCCACGTGATGAGGTGGGCTATGTAGAAGGTCTTTCTAACCACTTTGGCAATGTGGTTTTCAAAGGAGAGATTGCTATCAACTTGGGTCCCCAGGTCCCTAATAACTTTCTCTGTACTTAATGGGTTTCTGCCTATGTGGTAATTTGTGGGCACATTGTTTTTGCCAAAGGGTATGACTATACATTTTTGGCATTTAGCTTTAAACCATGGCGCTGGCACCAGTTATCTGTCTCTGTGAGACCTTTTGAAGGATGTTTGTGTCAGCTGGAGAGTTGATTATGGCCAGTTTACAGTCGCCTGCGAACTTGGTGAGCCATAGTCCTCCCACGCTTGCCTGTACCTCGAAAAGTATATACCGAACAAGAGTGGTCCCAGGACAGAACCCTGTGGGACGCCACTTGTGACCGTTTGAGTCTGACATGGCTCCAGCAACTCTCACTCTGTGGGTTCTGTCTTTGAGCAAGTTTGCACCCATCTTGTGACATAGGGGTTTATATTTAAGCTGGATAGCTTATCTATGATGCCTGAGTGGGGTATTGTGTCAAATGCCTTTGCAAGGTCCAGATAGGCTGTGTGGACTACCTTCCCTTCATCTATGGCTTTGGTGACTGTTTCAAAGAAGTCAACCAGGTTCAAAAGGCAGGATCTGCCCTTGACAAAGCCGAACTGGGTAGGATCTAGTGTCTGTAGGTCCCCAATGTCTTTGTTTATGAGCTCCATGATGATCCTCTCCATAGCCTTGCAGACTAAGCTAGTCAGGCTTATGGGGCAATAGTTTCCAGGGTCCGGTGAGGCTCCACCTTTGTGGAGTGGGACCACTGTTGCTGTAACGCCATTCTGTGGGCACATATCCTGTAGTGAGGCTGAGATTGTATAGCTGTTTTATTTGAGGGATTAGTTCCTCTTGTAGTTCATGTAGGACGCAACCTGGGATGCCATCTGGTCCCATGGAAGCAGTGTTTTTGCTTTGGAGAGGGCAGCCTTCACCTGAGCATCTGAGATGTTTGGGAGGCAGCCCTCTGCGGGATAGATACTTGCTCTTTTGGGGGTTTGCACTGAACCCGTCTGCCAGGATATTGGTGATGTCTGTGGGTTCAGTGTATTTTGTCATTTAGAATCAACTCAGAACAAGTCTGGGAGTTGCATCCCAGGTTTCTAACATAACTGAAAAAAGCCTTATGATCGTCTTTGGTGTCCTGTGCAATTTTTCTCTCGAAGCTGGCCTTGGAGGATTTTATGAGGGATCGTAATTTTTTGCTAGTACTGATCAGAGATGCCTTCCCTATTAGGGATTTTGCTCTATCATGTAGTAGCTTCCTCCTTCTGTTGTACAGTTTATTTATGGCAGGGGTCCACCAGGCAGGACACCTGCCTTTGGATGATTGGGTCTTGGTTTTGTTTGGGATAGCATGATCCATGCATTCCTGGAGATGTCTGTAGAATGCATTTATATAGGATTCTGCAGTTTGGGCTGTAGTTTCCACTGGCCCTGGGGCCTTGAAGGATTCCACTTCGGTTTTGAGAAGTGAGAAGTTCGCTTTTGAGAAGTTTTTCACTGTGGTTTTCTGGGCTGGGGGTGGGGTCAGGATGTGGACATCCAGTGAAATTAATTTATGGTCTGATCTTACCAATGAGGGATATACTTCTGGTGTGGAGCATAGAGTCCCCATGTTGGTAATGATCAGGTCTAGTATGTTGTCCCCTCTTGTGGGAGTGGTGACTAGTTGTTCCATAGTTGTTCCATAGCATTTGAGTTTATAATTTCCAGGAATCTTTGGGCTAAGTTGCTGGGGCTTGAGTAGTGCTCCCAGTGTTTGGGTAGTTGAAGTCACCCAATATAATGGTGTTCGGAGAGATCTTCATGTTCTCCAATGTTTTCAGGAAAGCCGAATGGGATTCCTGACTTTGAGAGGGTGGTCTGTAGGATGCTATAAACTGAAAAGCAGTCTTGCCCACTGTTAGTTGCACATGGATGGTCTCCGATACTTCGTGCAATGCCATTAACCTGGAGGTGTGGATATCCTTGATAAATATGGAACCTCCCCCTCCTTTTGTGGTACGGTCCGGGTTTTGGGGCCGAAAAGCATGATATGAGGTATAGCCTGGTAGTGCTGGGGTGCTCTCTGGAGCCTTGAACCAGGTTTCTGTCACTGCACAGATATCAATGTTCTCCATACTGAGGAGAGCTTCGAGTGTGTGCATCTTGAGGTTAAGACTTCTGGCGTTTAGCAGAATTACCCTTAGTTTCTTGTTCCTTGTGCTGTTTATGGGGGTGGGTTTGACTTTTGAGCCTTGCCTAAAAAAGGCACTATGGGGGTGGCAAGAGCCTTTGCCAATATCCGAAAGCCCAGTGGTGACAGGTGCAAGCTGTCCTTAGCGAAGCAACATGGCTTGTCGAGCATGTCATCCCAGGCTGACCGACACTGGATCCCCTTTGAATGACACCAACATTTTAGCCAATTGTTTGCAAAGACTTGTCAACATTCTTTCATACTGGCTGAACACTGCAATACTGTCATGGTGTAGTGGTTCAGTACTTTCACTATGGTGTACAGTATCATGGGTTTGAGTCCCATCACTGCTTTAAATGTTCATACTGATCAGACCAGACTGGTTGAGGGCCAGTTGGGCAACTATGAGCATGTTGCATTTTGTTCAGCTATGGCCTACTTAAACCAGGCTTGTCCGACATTGCTGTGTATTCACCAACTTGGGTGGACATTGCCATACATTACTCCACATTGACCACAGTTGTACTAGTCGGTGTGTGTGATTCGGTTCATAGGTTCATACTAGGCTATCTGCCCTAGGGCATTTATAATCCTAGCCAGAGTGTGTTTGGCTTTCAACACACATTTTAAGTGGAGTTTGCCATGACATTTTTCAAGGTTAGTATACTGTGCCTCTGTCTAACAGTGACATAGAAGCGATACCCAGGGTAAACCTACAATCTCCCATCCGGGCAGAAAATGGCATGTGTCTCAGCCCTTTGATCCCCCTGGTGAGGTACTTTTGTGGTCTTTCCAGCTGCTGCAGGTGTCTGATAAGGTACATCCCACAAGGGGCACTGTACTCAATTATGGGCCTGATGAGGGATGAGTAAAGAGGCACAATGACCTCCCCTGATCTAGATGTGAATCCCTTCATGATTAGGTGGGCTATATGAAATATTTTTCTAAACACTTTGGCCACGTGGTTGTCAAATGAGAGACTGCCATCAACTTGGGTCCCCAGGTCCCTTATCACTTCTTACCTATGTGGTAATTTGTGGGCACTTAGTTTTTGCCAAAGGGGATGACTATACACTTTTTTGCGTTTAGCTTGAGGACATGGCTCTGGCACCAGTTGTCTGTTTCTATGAGGCCCTTTTGTAGGATGCTTGTGTCAGCTGGAGGGTCGATTATGGCGCCCAGTTTGCAGTCATCTGCAAACTTGTTCAGCGACAGTCCTTCTGTGTTGGCCTGTACCTCCGAGAAATATATACCAAACAAGGGAGGGTCCCAGGACTGAGCCTTGTAGGATGCCACTTGTAGCTGGTTTGGGGTTTGACATGGCGCCAGCATTTCTGACCACATGGGTTCTGTCCTTGAGCCAGTTTGCAACCCATCTAGTGACATAGGGGTTTATATATTGAAGCTGGTGAGCTTATCTATAATGACCAAGTGGGATATTGTATGGAAGGCTTTTGCAAGGTCCAGGTAGGCTGTTTGGACCACCTTCCCCTCGTCAATGGCCTTGGTGACCATTTCAAATGACTCAACCAGGTTTAAGAGGCAGGATCTGCTCTTAACAAAGCCAAACTGGGTAAGATCCAGTGTCTGTAGGTCCCCAATATCTTTATTTCTGAGGTCCATGATGATCCTTTCCATAGTTTTGCAGACCAAGTTAGTCAGGCTTCTGGTCCAATAGTCTGCAGTATCCATTGAGGCACCACCTTTGTGGAGAGGGACCACTGTTGCTGTACACTGCTCTTTGGGTACATATCCTGTGGTAAGGCTGAGATTGAACAGTGGTTTTATGTTTGTGTTCAATTCTTCTTGGGTTTCATGTTGGACACAGCCCAGGACACTGTCTGGTCCCATTGATGCTGTGTGATTTTTTTTGGAGAGGCTGGCTGTTACCTGGGCATCTGAGATGTCAGGGGGCCAGCACTCTGCTAGGACAGATATTTGCCCTTTTGGTGGGGAGGGGGGGAGAAGTTTGCACTGAACCTGTCAGCTCAGATGTTGGCAATGTCTGTGGGTTTGGTGTATTGTTTGTCATTTTGGACTAATTCTGAGAATATCTGGGAATTCCCACCTAGGTTCCTACCATAACTAAAGAAAGCCTTGTGATTATCCTTAGTGTCCTGTACAATTTTTATCTCAATCATGGCCTTAGACGGTTTTATGTGTGGCCGTAGTTTTTCAATAATACTGATCAGAGATGCCTTCCCTTTTTGGGATTTTGCTCTATCATATAGTAGCTTCCTCCTTGTATTGTATGGTTTTTCATGGCTGGGGTCCACCAGACAGGATGCCTGCCTTTGGAGGACTGGATGTTGGTTTTATTTGGGATTGCATGATCCATGGATTCCTGAAGGTGTTCATAGAATGCATTTATAATGGGTTTTGAGGTCTGGGCCGTATTTTCCACAGGCACAGGGGCTGTGAAGGATTGCACCTCGGTTTTGAGGAGTGTGACATTTGCTTTAGTGTAATTTTTCACTGTGGTTTTCTGGCCATGGGCTGGGGTCGGGATGTGAATATCCAGTGAGATTACTCTATGGTCTGATCTTACCAGTGAGGGATACACTTCTGGTCTTGGGCATAGAGTCCCCATGTTGGTGATGATCAGGTCCAGTATGTTTTCCCCTCTTGTGGGAGTGGTAGCAAGTTGTTCCATAGCATTTGAGTTTATAAATTCTAGGAATCTTTGGGCTAGGGTGCTGCAGCTAGGGTAATGCTCCCAGTCTATGTTTGGGTAGTTGAAGTCACCCAATATAATGGTGTTTGGAAAGACCTTCATATTTTCATGTGTTCTCCAGTCAGCCAAGTGTGGTTCCAAGTGTGGCTATGAACTGGAAGGTGGTTTTACCCACTGTTAGTTGCACATGGATAGTCTCTGATGCTTCATGCTATGCCACCAACCTGGGGGTGTGGGTATATTTGACAAATACTGATACTCACCCTCCTTTTGTAGTTTGTTCCATGTTTTGCAGCTGTATAGCATGGTATGAGGTGTAACCTGTTAGTGCTAGGATGCTCTTGGGAGCCTTGAACCAGGTTTCTGTTACTGTACAGATATCAACATTCTCCATGCTGTGGAGAGTTTGGAGTGCTTGCATCTTGCAGTTTAGACTTCTGGCACTGAGTAGCATTACTTCTAGTTTCTTATCCCTTGTGATACCTATGGAGGTGGGTTTGTCTTTTGAGCCTTACCTAAAAAGGCACTATGGGGGTGACAAGAGCCTTTGGCAATATCCAAAAGGCCACAGGTGACAGGTGAAAGCCATCCCTAGCAAAGCATCATGTCTTGTCGAGCATGTCATCCCAGGCTGACAGGCATTGGATCCCCTTTCACTGACACCAATACTTAAGACAATTGTTGTAATTGATCATCTTGTCTTCATACTGTGGCATCATGTTTGGTGAGGGTAGGATGATACTCAAGGTTGCATATACTACATGGTGGTAAATGCTGTTTAGCACTACCTTACATTGCTTAACACATGGCCATCATGCCTCAGGTGGTGGTGCAGGGCTGCCTATGTCAGATGCACATATTACACTCCCTGCACATGTTTGAAAGCAGGTTGTGTCAACTTAGGCATCCCTTTCACTATATGTGGGAGTCAGAGAGAGGTATAATTTCCAGGGTTCCTATTGAGCCAGTGCATGTGCTATGCGTTGCCTCTTTGCCAAGGCATACTGGGCACGCCTCCTTCTGCCTACTGGGGCAGGCTCAGGTTGTTCCTCCGAGTCACGCTCTGCCTGTGATGGCCTTGGCAATGGTGGGTGGCTGGCTGGCCCAGGCCTATGCTGGTCCTACTGCAGCTGTTTTCGCAGAATCATATTATGTAGCATAGCACATACCATGACAATTTGGGTACATGTAGTTGGTGAGTATTGCAAGGCTCCACCAGATGTGTCCAGGCACCGGAACCGTGACTTGAGCAACCCAAACACACGCTCAATTACATTTCGTTTTTGTGCATGTGCCTCATGATGGCGTTCCTGTTCAGGTGTGTGTGCATTTCTGATGGGTGGCATCAGCCACGGCTCCAGTGCATAGCCAGCATCCCCCACTAAGTGACCATGTGGGATGTTCCCATTGGCAAATGTCTGGTACAGCTGCGTCAGATGCCAGATATAGGAATCATGGTAGCTTCCAGGGAAGCCAGCACACACATTCATTATTATGCCCTGGGCATCACACACGACTTGGCAGTTGATGGAGGGGAAGCCCTTGCGGTTAATGTAGGCCCTACCCCGCTCACCGGCTGGTGCTTTGATGCGTATATGCGTGCAGTCTATTGCACCCACTACCTCAGGGTATTCTGCTATTTGCTGGAAGAGATGCATATTCCTGGCCAATACCTCACGGGAATTGGAGAAATATACATGATAACAGACATGTGCTGACATGGCATCCAGGAACTGGTGCAGTACCCTGGATGCTGATGCCTGTGATATCCTCATCATATCACCAGTTGGTCTCTGGAAGGTACCTGTTGCTAGTATTCTTAGGCCAACACATACCTTGGTTTCCACTGGGATGGGTTCCCCTCTGTTGGTTCTGTGTGTGAGGCATGGCCTGCACAGCTCAACAATTTGCTGCAGGAGGTCTCTGTCCACTCTATAGCGCTCCACTATCTCCAGCTCATGTAACCCCTGGTAGGTGATCCTGGGCCTGTACACTCTTCTCCGTCTCCTCACTGTGGATTGTCTGGCAGCATTTGCATTGTCAACACCCTCAGCATGTTGCATATGTCGCCTTATAACAGCAATGGCAGCCCCTAGCATTTTCTGTCTGAGTGAAGCTTTTTCAGTTTTCACTTCTAGTAGCTTACTCCAGGTGTTGCAGTGTCTCTTGAGAGAAACAAACTGCACTGTTGTTTGCGGAGTTTTAAGTGCTGGGCTGGGCTAGTGTTCTGCCTGTGTAATTGCCTGATTCTGATTTTTTTCACCTGCTAGCTCTACTAGTATTCCCTGGTAGATTCCTACTATTAGTTGTGCTTCCTTTTTCCTTTCCGTTTCCTCAAGGGGGAGCGACGCGCATACAAGCAAAACACGCTCACACGCGTGCACACATGCTTAGACGGACTACAACTTGCTTATTCGGGTTAAAAAGCGCGCACACCAGCGCAAACGCGCTTACAGGTCTTTAAACAGCCTTATACATGCTTACTCCGGCTTAAACGCGCGCACTCATGCTTTCACGTGCGCACTCTGTCTTACTCGGGTTTACAGGTGCGCACACAGGCGCATACCCGCTCAGCAAGAAACTTTGGTGTTATCCACAGTATACACCTTCCATTTCTTGGCATTCCCTGGCCCAACTGTTGACACACCTCTTTCCATGTGTCTAACTGACAGCTGACACATGCCACTCTGCTCCTATGAGCTTCACTACTTTCATACATACCCCCCTTGTGATGTCACCTATCTCCTACTCTGTTACTCCCCATATCCTACTCCTACACTCCACTGACTGTGCTAATTTGCTATGTAAAAGTGCGATTCACTATCCTAACACTCATTTACATAGGATTGCCTACTAATGCTTGGTTACATGTCTTAGACTGGGCTTCTCCCCTTAGCAACCCCTACTCGGTGGCCATGTTGTCTTCAGTCTGCTATTCCCTTGCATTGTAATTTAACAGTTTTCATAGATTCCACGTTTGTGGCTTTTATTTTCTTATTTTATGATTTTTTTTAGCGCACCCCGTTTGCGCAGTGCTGCGCTACGCTTAAACATCGGAAAACGCCGAAAAAAAGTATTTTTATTTTAATTTTGCATCTGGGAACATTTCCAATGGCTGTATATTTGGCCATTGGCATGCTTCCTCAACCATATGCAACCTTTATTTGGAGCTGACAAGGCTCCATTGTGCTATTTGCAGAACTGTACTCAGTTGTCAACTGAGTACATTTCTGCAGCTAACACGGCTCCTACTCGGACAGGTTTGTGCTTCCTGGATCGCAAATTTACCTCATTTGCATGCCTTTCGGCTGCAAGTGAGGTAATTTGCATATCCCAGCCCTGTCCGTGTAGGAGACGTTTTAGGAGCTCTCTTACATGCCCCTACAAGCTGTTCCTGGATCGCTTGTCGGACATGATGGCTGCATGGAGTCTTACTCTACTTGTACACTCCGTGCAAGCCATCGTGAATCCGGCCGAAAGAGTTGGTTAGCTTTCTGAGGACTTAGTCATGCCAAGATAGTACCACAGTTTCTACGCATATACAGTGTGTGTGAAATCTTTTCACCCTTGTTTTTAGGTTCTATATAGAAAACAGGGAGTTTAGTGGCTTGATTTAATGTGAATTATGAAACAAGGGTTTATGCATAGCGTGGATCCTATCCTGATGGAAAATCAGACAGCTTGTGACTTAAGATACTCTTCTTGCAGATGTCAGAGCAATAAGACAGGCAGTGTTTCAGGTTATGAACCTTAAATCAGCTTAACAGGAAGGTTCAAAAGATGACACAGTAAGTTTTTCTAGCACAAGGTTGAGATCCCAAAGAGGAGGAACCTGTCTTTAAGATAGTGTCAAATGTAAAACTCCTTTTGAAAACTGTTTGACAATAAACAGAGAAGGAGGGAATCCATGGGCAGACATGCATAAATGGCCAAAAACTGTGAGGCATAAGAGTCCAGAACATAACTCCCACAAATATTTGAATAATTTGAGTAATCTGCCAATACCAATTGTGTTGCGGTAGATGGGGAAAAGGAGAGACACAGATTGTGAGTCACTGTTCCCTGCACAATTAAGTTTTGTCTTAATAAAGCCCAAGACTGGAATCAGAAACTCCAGTGGATGAGAATGTTGGGTCCACGTGTTTTTGACACACCAATGAATCTTTCTCATATGTAACCTGGCAAAGGGAATAAGACACCATAAAGCCATAGCTTGAGACTGGTGAGAAATGTTCAGGAAGACTTCCAGATTCAAATCTACCTTCTACTGCGGAATGAAAGTCTTTCAAGACACAGTGTCTATTAGGCAACCTACACACACACAATCCTGTGTGATGGAGTATTTTTGCATCTTTATCTGGAACCAAAGATGTTGTGGGAGGGTGGATGGAAACCATTGTTAAGGAGTCTTGAGATAAGTTGGAAAAGATTGCACAACATGCAAGTCATCTAGATTAAAAAAAGTGAACCCTCTGTAATCTGCAGCTGGGCACTATTTGGGCAAGACATGTTGTGAACACTTTTGGAACAGTGGACAACCCAAAGGGTAATGCAGAGAACTGATAATGCAATCCATACACACAAATTGTTAAAAATCTCTTGAAGCTGCTTGCTATTGGAATATGATGGAAAGCACCTCTGACGTATAGTTACCATAAAGTTATGGTCTTAAATCAGAGATAACACTGTTTGAATGGTCAATTTCCTGAACGTTGGAATCTTTACAAAAAGACTGAGAGCTGAATGATTCAAAACTGGTTTCCAACAGTGCTCCCTCTTTGGGATCAGAAACATTCTGAAATAAAAGCCCTTTCCAAAATATGTACAGGAACATGATCAATGACTCCTGCTTCTAGCATGTGGTGGAAAATGGCAAAACAATTTGGTTTCACTGGGAGGATGAAGGGGGATTACCCTAAAAGGAGGGGGATTTTCTATCCATTGCTAACCACATCCCTCCTGAATCACCTTCAAAATCCATTTTTCTGAAACAATTTGCTGCCAAAAGACAGCATTTAGAGTCTGTTTCTGTGAAAGGGGAAGGAATGCTGGGGGAGGGGTGACCTGGATTCTGGAACAGTCATTTATTTTGAGGAGGGCACCTGACCCTTCTTTGGAAAAGTTCCATTTTTTTGGGGGGGGGTTCAACTACTGCCATCTCTTCTAAGGTGTCTGCCTGTTTGCATATGGCACTACTATTTTTTTTTTAATTTTTAAAGGGAGTGGTAAATCCTTCTATGTGGCACCTACAATAGATCTGGGCTGGCATCTAACTGCATCGGGGGTCAAACTAGATAAGACTGAAAACTTGAGGAACTGAAAAATCCTAGAAACTTCTTGCATTAATTTACCTCTCTCATCTTACTGTTTGAGCAGAAGGCTCAACTAAAGCCTCCCTATCGAGTAGAGAGTTAAGTATTTATGACCAAGTCATTTGAAAACTTTTCCTTCCATACCCAACAAATCTTCAAGACTGTGGCTTTAGCAGAAGCCCTAGAAACCATAACCACACAATTATACACACTTTGTAAGGAAATTTAAACAGTTGAGACAATTTAGCCACAATCTGATTCAAGTAATTTATGGTCATGTATGACTAACACAGAAGTTAGGTTATTACCACAATGTTCCATCTGTGTTGTCCAACTTCATTCCATGAACCCGAGGGCCTCGTTTCCAACCCTCAGAACTGACCAGACGCCTTCTCACAGCTCGAGAATCCCAACTTCAGCTCCACTCACAATACCCCACTTCCCTCATGCTACCTCAGATCCAGTTTGCGCACCAGAAAAAAAGTTGTTGCTAACCAAATTTAACTATAACCCAAAAGAACAGGAGATTATGATATATATATAATCTCCCAGCAACAGGAAAAGACATCAGGAACTCAACCAAGGAATAAAATTCCTAGAAAAACTTTTACTAGGTTTCCCAAAAACTTGGATAGGGGAAGGGAGGCAGGATGGTTAATGGAATGAAGTTGGACAACATAGATGGAACATCATGGTAAGAACACAACTTCTTTATTGAATGTTGTCCAATTCATTCCATTATCCTGAGGGACAGAGTCCCCAGCTACCATAATCCAAGGAGGCCTTTAAAGCAGGATACTGCGGAGTACACAGCAGAACCGAACACACTTCTACTCCTGGATACCAAATCCAATTTGTAATGAGTGACAAAGGTACGAGAGTTTGACCAAGCAGGAGCAGCACAAATATCCTCAATCGAAACTTTGAAGCAAAGAACTTGAGATGTGGCCATGGACCACGTAGAATGTGCCCTTACTGGGCCGGATTAAGGAACACCTTTGGAAGAATAGATAAACGTAATGTGATCTTTCAACCATCTGGCTAAAGAAACTTTGGTTGCTGACTTACCTTTTTTGGCATTCGAAAAAGAGACAAATAACTGATCGCACCTTCTGAAGGATTTAGTTCTATGTGATATAAAAATGAAGTTGTCAATGCACATCAAGCATGTGCAAGGTATATTCTCCTGTGTTCTGAAAATGAGGAAAGAAATCTGGAAGGTCAACTGACTAGTTACTGTTTCTCTCTTTAGCCACTTTCAGTAAAAAAGGATTGGTCCATAGGGTAACCCTGTCCTTATGAAAAACCAAAGATGGAAATTTAGAGTAAAGAGCCTGCAACTCTGACATCCTCCTGGCCGAGGTAATGGCTACTAGGAAGAGAATTTTCTAGGAAAGAAATTTTAGATCTACAGTAGCCAAAGGTTCAAAGGGAGGATGGACCAAAGCCTGCAATATCATAGTAAGATCCCAAGGAGCTGTAAGATCCTTGAATGGAGGTTGCAGCAAAAAGGTGCCCCTAAGAAAAGACTTAAATAACTTAGAAGTGTCCAAAGATGCTGAATCAAAGCCATAATGGAAAGTTAGAAATGGCAGTGAGCTTTGCCTTGACTGTAGAATGACTAGCACCTTCCTTGAAAAGAAAAGCTAGAAAGTCTAGGACCACTGAAACTAGAGCTGTGAAAGGTTCCTATTTGATTCTGCTCCACCCAAAGGGAGAACCTTTTCCACTTAATTTTGTAAATCTTGCGAGTGGAGGATCTATGTGCGGAAACCAAAATGTTTTGGACTGGAGAAGACAGCCTGGAAGATCTGGCCTTCACTGTAAGTGGAGAAACCATGCTGTTAATTTCAGGGCCTGAAGATTGGGGCGTGGATGTCCAGACGGATGAGACAATATATCTGGGCTGGGATCTAACCTGATGAGACCAAAGAAATGTGAGCCAGGTTTGTCAAGGCCAAAAGGGAGCAATGAGAATCACTTTGCTTTGCAACTTAAAAGCTTTCTGAAGGAACTTGGGAATCAAGGGAAGAGGGGGAAAGGCATATAGTAGACCGGAGGGCCAAGCAGGAACCAGAGAATCTATGGGGACTGTCTCCATGGAAGGATCAAGGCTAAATACTTGCTGCATTTGTTGCTGAGGGATAACGTAAAGAGGTTGCAGCAAGGATAACCCCATTTCTGGAAGATTGTCTCTGCCACAGATTAGTTCAGGGACCACCTGTGAAGCATCAGCAGAACTATGCTGAGTCTGTCGGCTAGGATTCCAAATAGTACTTACCAGGTTGGGGAGTGGTGATACATCAATGGGATAAAGCAGAAATTCTCTAAGACTCCAAAAGAGAACAAGTTGTTTCTTACATTTATTTCATTGAATTGTACTTCTTTAACTCGAATAATTGTGTTGCATAGCTAATCTACTACATTTTGCGCTGTTATAAAGCTTTTTTACTGTTTCACTGCATTTGTGTACTGTTTTAACAGTATTTTTCACTGCTAGATAGTGTTTCATTACTGTAATTGCATTTTTACTGAATTACTTAACTGTAAACTGCTTTTTCATACAGAGAGTTGTACTTTATGTTTGTGAGTGCTCTATCTGTGCTTTTCTCTGCATTTTTTTGTCATATTTCTGTGTTCTAGTCAGGTAGCATAGTCTGGATAGAGGCCTGCTGCTTGTTTGTTCTGATTTCCTGCCAAGGAGTGCATCATATAACTGATTTGTTTGCAGTTAAAAGCATTCTCTAGAGTCTCCTTGCTCCTTTATCTGTTTAAAAACTTCATTTAGTGGCTCACTGCTGTTTTTCCACTGTGATAAACATTTCTGTAGTGTTTTCTGCCTAATAGTGTAGCTAGTAGCTGTAATAGTTTCCTACCCCCACCCCCTACTGGTGTCTTGTTCTTATACTTGGTGGCTTTGCAGTTGCCTGCTCCTACTGTAAATTTGATCTGGGACACTCCTCCCAGTCTAGTGTCTTTAGCTCATTCTACCTAATTCAGAGATAACATATGAGAAGGCCAACCCACTTAGGTTCTTAACCTTGAATTATCTTCTGTTTCTCCCTTTCCACTTTTTTTTTTTTTTAATAAAGTAAACTTTGCTAGAATCTCCTTGTGTTCTTCTCAGTTTATAAGTATATATTTTGGCACTTTTTAACCGTTCAGAGTTGAATAAAACAGTAACTGGATTCAGTTCAGAATAAAAAAAAAAAAAAACCTTTCCTGTAACTAGTCTAGTCCAAATACAGATTTGCTGTATCAGGGACTGTTTGTAAGCTTCTGAGCCCCCCCCCCCAAAACTTTCTGTGCTGGAGGGAAGCCTTCTAGCTTATCAGTGGGAGTGGTAAGCACTAGATAGCGTATCTACCACAAAAGGAGTGGTTTCTGGCCCAGACATTGTAGTTTATTGGCAGTTTTTCCATCTCTTTCAACTTTCTGGTTTAAAAGCCTGCATTTGCACTAGTTTCCCGCCTTTCTGAGCGGTGCCAAAGTCTGCTCTTCAATTTTTCCCTTACATCTGCTAGTTCCCTCCTCTCCTGCACTTTTACTAGCTTATTAGTCTAGCACTTTACCAGACTTCTTGTAGGAATTATTGTAGCACACAAAAGTGCTTCCAGCACTAAACGTTCTACAAGAAAACAGCTCAATTACTTATTATTAATGCCCATCCCTCCAGGCATGTCTTAAGGTCAGTTCCCTGTGCTTTCTCCTATTAACCTGGTGAATTTGGGCATCCTGAGACAATGTAGTAACTGCCTCATGTACACCGACAACCCTCTCCTCTCACCTCCCAATACTCAGACTTGCGAGAGATGCACTTATATACCCAAATTGGAAGCCACACACTCTCCAGCCAAGACCGGAATAGCTGGTAAAGAGGAGAAGGTCAGCACTTGCGCCACACCACATGGAACATATAGCCCTCCAGAACACACACCAGCACTGCCTTCACATAAAAACACAAACCAGACACCCACCTTCGTGGAGGCTCTCAATAAAAATCTACCCAAACAGCAGGGACCTCCAAGACAGAAATGCACTTGACCACCACAACACAACACTAATCACGAGACACACAACTCTCCTAAACAGTGTGCCACTCAACCAAAGCCCCTAAAGGCAAAACAGCATGCCCAACAAACTAGTCATAGGTGACTCGATAGTGACGCACGCTGATGTCCCACTCACTAGGCTGAATAAGGAGAAAGTAACAGTCAGCTGCCTGTCAGGTGCCAGGATCTGTCACATAACGCACGTACTTAGGCCCCTAAAGAACAGGTACAAATATGACTGTCATTGTACATGTGGATGTGAATTACCTGAGATGTACCTCCCTGGACTATATGAACAGAGACATGGATGAGCTCTCAGATTATGTATCCCAGGCAGGTATAACCCTAGCCCTGAGCAGCACTCTACCATCACCCAGAATGATAGCACAGTACAAGCAGAAAATTATTGATTTCAACAAATGGCTAAGTTTCTGGAGTTATTCTAAGGGGATCCAGTATCTGTCTGCCTGGGATGACATGATTGCCAGACCTCAATTCTTTGCCAGAGATGGCTTGCATCTGTCACCCCTGGACTTCCTGATACTGAGCAAGGCTCTTGCCACCCTTACAGTGCCATTTATAGGCGGTGTTCCAAAGACCAAATTACCACTGTAACAGCTACAATCAAATCCAACCTGAGGGTCATGCTGCTCAGTGCTAGAAGTCTAATTCTCAAAATGCACTCACTCGAAGCACTCCTTAAAATGGACAACATCGACATTTGTGCTTTAACAGAGACCTGGTTCAAGGCAGCAGAAAGCACCCCTGCACTACCAGGCTATAAATCATTCCACACCTTTCGGCCCCAGAACTTGGACCGAAGCTCCAAAGATGGTGGTGTTTCCATATTCATAAAGGATGCACACACCTCCAGACTGGTAGCCCAACATAATGTATCAGAGATACTTCAGGTCCAGCTAACATTGGGTAAGACAGCGATTCAGGTTGTAGCCTGCTATAGGTCCCCAACCATGTCCCAAGACTCTCACTCCACATTCCTAAGCACCCTGGAGAATATTTGGGGCCAATCTAACACTCTCATACTGGGTGACTTCAACTACCCCTCCATTAACTGGGAAAACTACTCATGTACCAATATACTTGCCCAACGTTTCCTGGAATTCATTAATTCCAATGCCCTGGACCATCTCTTTCTTACCCTCACTAGAGGTAGCAATATCCTTGACCTGATCATTATTAACACTGGCGACCATTGCTCTACACCAATAGTCAACTCCTCCCTGGTTAAATCCGACCACAAACTAATCGCCTTGGAAATCCACATCACCCCCCCCCCCCCCGCAAAGGTAACCACCATGAAAAACTTCTCCAAAGCTAACTTTGGGCTCCTAAAAACAGAGGTGGCTAAGTTCACGGCACCCATGCAATTGGAGAACAGCTGCATGACCACCAAATCATACACTGATGCCCTGTACAAACACGTACACAAATGCATGGATCTCGCCATACACAATAGAACCAAGATGCTCTCCTCCAAAAAAAGGAAGCCAATCTGGTAGTCCCCTTCCATAAAGAAACTCTACAACAGAAAGTGGAAAGTGATGGGGAATAAAGTGAAGTCTCAAGAGTGGAAAAACTCCCTTATCAGCCTTAACAAAAAGTTGAGATCCCTCATCAAATCATCTAAAGCTAGCTATGAAAACAGAACTGCAGCAGACAGTAAAGACAACCACATGACCTTCTATAGCTATGTAAAGAATTGCCACAGCAATACCCAGATTTGCTCTGAGCTAATGTACAGTGGTACCTCCTATACCAAACCAATAGATATTGCCAATAAACTGGCCGACAGATTCAGTGTCAACGTTACCCCTCTCTGCCCCATCAAAGGACCAATCACAATACCAGTAGATTGCCAGGCACCCAGTATTACTGCTGCACATGTTAAAACAGCACTAAGGCCAAGAACACAGCTTTTATGGGACCTGACAATATCCCTGGCTGTGTTCTACATGAACTACAGAGTGAACTGGCACCTCACCTGTGTGCTCTGTTCAATCACAGCCCCAACTCAGGCTTTGTCCCTACCGAATGGCGCACTGCTACAGTCATACCTCTCCACAAAGGAGGAGTGACTACAGACCCTGGGAACTACACCCAGTTAGCCTGACAAGTCTGACATGCAAAGCTATGGAACCCATCATCATGGACCTAATAAACAATGATATAGGGAATCTCCAAACTCTGGATCCCACACAGTTTGGTTTTGTGAAGGGTAGATCATGCCTGCTCAACTTGATCAACTTCTTTGAGTCAGTCACCAGAGCTGTGGATGAAGGCAAGGTGGTTCATACAGCCTACCTTGATCTGGCCAAGGCCTTTGATACCATTCCCCACTCAGGAATCACAGAAAAACTTACTAAGCTAGGCATCAACCCCTATATCACTAGGTGGGTTGCAAACTGGCACACAGAACCCAAAGTGTGAAAGTAGCTGACTCCAAGTCAGACTGCTGACCAGTCATGAGTGGAGTCCCACAGGGTTCAGTCCTGTGTCCTCTCCTGTTTGGTATCTACTTCTCTGAAGTCCAGGGCAGCACGAAGGGACTCTGGCTGACAAAGTTCACAGACAATTGCAAGTTGGGAGCTAATATCAACTCCCCAAGTGATGTCAACATCATACAGAAAGGCCTCACTGAGACCAACGACTGGTGTCAGAACCATGGCCTTAAGCTCAATGCCAAAACATGTGTCATCATCCCCTTTGGGAAAAACTCAGTTCCCATGAATTACCACATTATTGGTAGTCCACTCAACACAGAAACCATTATAAGAGCTCTGGGAACACAGGTTGACAGCAACCTCTCTTTTGACCACCACACTGCCACTGTGGTCAGAAAGTCCTTCTATGTGGCACATCTCATTACCAATGATTTCGCATCCAGGAAGAAAGAGGTCAATGTCTCCCTCTAGTCTTCCCTCATTAGGCCAATCATAGAGTACAATGCTCCATTTGGCATGTATCTCACTAGACACCTGCAACAACTTGATAGGCCGCAAAAGTACCTCACAAAGAGGATCATAGGCCTTAAACACTTGTCCTATGGACAGACTCAAAGAAACTCCAACTATTCTCCGTCTCATATCACCTACTTAGAGGCGATCTCTGCTTGACTTATGTCTGATCCAGCTCTGTTAGAAATGCTACATCTAAAGAATTGCAGTTCCTGCGCACCACATGCTCCAAAAACCTCGACCTCATTACCACAATCAACAGAACGTGGTAGAGGGACAGGTTCATAACCCAGAGACTGCCCATGCTATGGAATAGACTTTCCATACATGTCAAACAGAGCACCTCACTGGCCCTCTTCAAGAGAAATCTGGATGAGTGGATGGGAAATAAAAAATTCACCCTGGGATCACTCCAGTGGCTCTACTCGACAGAGGCACTGGGAACTAAAGTCAGGTGACATGTCAGAGTAATCCTATGGGCTAAGCTTGTAAAAGCTCCGGGGCCATTAGCCTGGTAAACACCTATGAATACTCCAGAAATGTGCATTGCCACTAGAAAGCAGTGCCAAACCCTCATTGCTTCTTGACAAAGGGGTTAAGACCTGGTCCCGCCCTATTTGTTGAGGTATCAAACCAGACATGTTTTCTGTTTGGATCGCAACAGTCCCCCCTGAACGAGAAAGCTGTCTAGTTCTTGCAAAGCTAGAAGAACCGCTCTCATCTCGAGGACACTGACATGCAACTTGGTCTCTTGGAAAGTCCACGTGCCTTGGACAGTCGAACTCCGACAATGCCCCTCCACCCAAATTGAGAGGCGTCTGGGGTCAATGGGATGGTAGAGGAGGGGGGAAACTAAGGGTCATCCTAGCGTCACCTCCGGTGACTGAATCCACCAAATAAGAGAGTCCCTGCACACACAAGAGTATTTTATGGGAAGATTCAAGGGATGTCTGACAAGAGACCACTGGACTGCTAAGGTCCAATGTAAAATCTGCATATGAAAACGAGCCAATGGTAGAAGGGTTATGGTTGCTGCCATGCAGCCCAAAGTCTGGAGAACCAGAAAGGCCAGGGGTTTCGCAATAGATAAGATCCGGTTGACATGTGAGGTCTAATTTAGTACCCTTTCCAGTGTAAGGTAAACTTGAGCCACTGTTGTGTCCAGATGTGCCCCTATAAAATCTATAGTCTGAACCGGATCCAGGTGAGACTTTTGCCTATTTATGGTAATGCCCAGTTTGGAAGCTAGGTTGAGGAAGTAATACCAGGCCTGAAGGAGAAGATGCCTGGTTGGGGTGGTTAGGAGCCAGTCATCCAGATATTGGACATATCTGATACCCTTGCAGTCAGAAATGAGCTGCAACTACTGCTAGACATTTGGTGAACACCCTGGGGGCTGTGGTGAGATCAAACGGAAGCAGCCGAAACTGATAGTGACTGGTTACCAGCCTGATTTGTAGAAAAGACTTGGAGCATCTGTCCAACTTAATATGGAAGTACACATCCTTGAGGTCTATAGAGCCCATCTTCAGGATAGGCAAGATGGACTGACTCGTGACTATCCTGAACTTGGTGTTTCACTAACTTGTTCAGTTTATGTAAGATTCAACACTGGCCGCAGATCCCCCTGTCTTTTTGGGAACTAAAAAGAATCTGGAGTAAACGTCCAATTCAACCTGATTAGCGGAACCTCTTGGATGACCTTTTTTTGTAGTAAATTTCTTATTTCCTGAGCAGCATCCTCCCTTTGACTGGGTGGAACATCCGGGAGGTGAAATTTTTGTTCGGGGATGTTGGGAAAGGAGGATCCTCTGGATACGAACCTTAGCATCCATTTTCATGAGTGATGGCCTCCCAGGCTTCTGGGTGCAAGGAAATCTATCTTTCGACTGCCTCCAGAGTAGGACAGTTGGGCAACCCTTCAGGACCACTGGAAGGGTTTTGTCTGGAGCAGGATCCTGGAATCCTCAATTTCACAGACCTCCTCAGCTGCGTGAGCAGTGTCTACAATTCTGACTTTACCCCCCTCTGCCTCAAAGGGAAAAGTCTCCGTAAGTGCCCTGTAAAGGACCCTGCGACTTCCGAAACCACATCTTTTTACTGCCACTCTGGTTCTTAGTAAAGGTCCATTGTGGAGTAGAAAAATGGATCCCGAAGGGAGACAGGGTCTTTCCATCTTTCTCACTCTGGGTCAAAGCGTCAAAGCCAAAACAAGGTGAAGCCATCATAGGGGGCATTAACGAAGGTCTGCTTGAAAGGCTCCAAAAAAATTGCAGAGCCTCATCCAGGCATAAAGCCTAACGGCAATGCCTGAACCGGCTGTCCATGAGGTACCCTCAGCAGCATGAGAGATAAGCCTCATGGACACAGCCAGGGAGTGTAGGGTAGCCAACCTAGATGAAACAGACTCCCACTCCTCGGAAGGTATGGACCTCGGGACTGAGCTAGAAAGTTCTTTAAGTCCCTTTGTAGCCGGGTAAAATGAGAGTGGTAGTTCAACACCCAAAGAGCAAAGGTGGATGAGGTGTAAACCCTCCTACCAAATCTGTCCAGAGCCCGGTATTCTCTATTCGAGGGGGGGGGGGTGGATACAGGAGCTTTCCTGAGTGAGCTCCTTCTTGGTGGCTGCTGCCACAACCGAGGCATCTACTGGGATTCCTTAGGTCCAAAACTATTTGCCAGCTGGGGCACTCAAAATTTTATTAGCACACTTTGGGCTGGGTTCAACTGTATCCGGTTTCTTCCAAGCCCTCAACGACACCAGCTGGGTCAGCAGGTCGGTTGGGGGGGACACGCAAGTGGTAGATGGGCCAGCCCCGAAAGCTTCCAACAACACCAACTCCTCTGGGGAAGGGCTTTGGAAGGACCATCCACCCTCCTGGTGATGGATTTCAAGGATGTCTCCAAAAGAGACCTCTTTGGGTGGAGATTTGGGAGACCCTTCACCTTCCTTGAAATTGGTATCCATGGTAAGGGATTCCGTAGCGGAATCCACATGCCTCCTTTGCATGGTCTCTTTTGAGGGACCTCTTTGGGAGAGCACTCCAGGGAGGTATCAGAAAAAGTGTGGGGATCCACTGAGGGAACAGAGAGGAGGCTTTCTGGGACCGTCTGTCCAGATGATATCTCAGAGGTCTCGGGCACAGTTCCAGAGTGGGACATGGGAGGTTCCATTGCAGTAGTTTCTGAGGGTTTCTTGGGAACAGAGAGGACCCTCTGCACCACTTCGAAAGAGGAAGGACTCTGAACTGCCTGGAGCCGTCTTCACCAGGGCTGAAGCCACCATGGCAGACATCTCCTGGAATGAACAGGCCTCCCACTCTGAGGGGAGTTGGAGCTGAGCTGTCAAAGGCCAAGGCCCCAAGGGGAAGAGATGGCTCCAAGACATTCAGAGTTGAAGTCAACCCCCATGAACCGACCTTGATGCTACGGCTCCAAGACATACTCAGAACTGAAGCAGCTGGAGCCTAGCAAGTCAGGGAGAATGTAGGAGGTGAAGAAGAAATTCCTATCAGTTCCGACACCTAGGCACCAGGACTCAACAGAAGAGACAACTCCGAAACTGAATGGTGAATCAGAGGAGGAGCTACAGGCTAGAACGGGGATAGCCTCATGGATCTGGAAGTGGATGGGGTGGACACATGCCCCATCTGGATCTGTGTCTCAAGGAACTGCCTCATGAACTTACATCCCTAGAGGACACGCTTCAGGAAGACCTAGACAAAGCTGAGGAGATCTCTGTGAGGAACGGGTTAGAGATATCCCAGGAGGCACTGGCAGAGAAGACCTTGGCTCTGACACAACTGGAGGCAATGCTGGGGGAAGGCCACTCAGCCCCGTAGCCTCAAAGGAGGAACAGGGTGGAGGAGAGGAGGAGGTAAGACTGCTCGGAGCCAAGTAGATCGATTCCAAGGACTTTACTTTCTTCCACAGAGGTTCTGAGGAGGACCACATGGGCGATGGTTTCCTGGACTCCCAGACATCCTTGGGCTTCTTAGCCGGGGCTTCAGCCCCTGAAGAGGAAGGTGCCCCCAAGGTGGCAAAAGGAGGAAGCAAGCCCTTTAAAATTAGCTTGCTTCTTCTATCAAAGCCATGCATATATTACAAGGGGCTTCCAAGTGGACAGGCCCCACACAGTAGAGACACTCCCCATGGGCATCAGATAAAGGAATCTTCCACCCACAGGACGTGCATTTTTTGAACCGCAAAGGCTTCTGATCTGCCACAGGGACAGAAGAAAAATGAAGCAAAGGAAGAAAGGGCGCCAAAGAGAAGACGAAGAAGAAACTTTTTTTTAAAGCTAGAAAGCCTAATGGACAGAAACCAGACAGCTAGATAGACGAGGAGAAGATAGAAGGGTAGAAGACAGATAAAAAATGAGAAAAGCAAACCAAAACGCTAAGGAAATCTCAAGTGGAACTCGCTGCTAACACCAAGTGCGGCAAATGAGATCTGGTGTAGTGTGGTGGAAGCAGGGCATTGAAGATAGTTAGGAGGAGCTCAAGTTTGGATTCTTGAGCTGCGAGGAGGAGGCTGGTTGGTTCTGAAGATTACAACGGAGTCCCTCAGGTTAATGGAATAAGCTGGACAACATCAAAAAAGAAATTATTTACTCACCATAACGTTCCATCTGAGTAGGTAACTTCATTTGTCAGCAACCTGTGGGTGTCGGATCCGACCTGGATCCGAGCCGGCAGCTTTCCAAGCTAAAGATCCGAGCTCTCAGCTCCTCCCCCTTACTCATAATACCCTGCTACCTCCCTCCAGTCCTCAGATCGAGTTTGCCAATTTATCAACCAACAACAGTCAAACATACTCGAGAGAGAAGCGCTTACCTGATGCGTAACAGAAGGAAAACATTCCATTACCGATATGACCACGAAACAGGCTAGGAGGAAGGAGCGGGGTTGGTTGCTGACAAATGAAGTTACCTACTCAGATGGAACGTTATGGTGAGTACATAACTTCTTTATCTGAAGTAGTTAACTTCATTTGATCAGCAACCTGTGGGACAGAGTCCCCAGCTACCAAAACCCTGGGAGGTCCTCAAGGAAGGATATTCCAGAGCACTGCGGAGCCAAAGGCTGCCCTACTTCTGGATATCAGATCCAGCTTGTAATGAGAAATGAAGGTATGAGAAGAGGCCCAAGTAGCCGCTGAACAGATGTCATCTAAGGGAACTCTTGACCAAAATGCTTCAGAGGTAGCCATAGAACGGGTAGAGTGAGCATGAACCCCCAAGGGTTCTGGCCGACCGGAAGCTGTATACACGTGTAAGATGCAGTGGGATATCCATCTAGCTAAGCTAACTTTCGTAACTGGCTTGCCTAAGGACGGCTTAGCGAAAGACACGAAAAGCTGCTCCGATCTGCGAGAAGCAGCTGTCCTGTGCAAGTAAAATCGCAATTGTCTATGCACATCCAACAAGTGCAGTCTATATTCCCCTTTGTTTTGAAAGTTGGGGAAGAAAACAGGCAAATTGATGATTTGATTGATAATGGCCTCAGAGGCCACTTTAGGCAAGAATGAAGGATTAGTCCTGAGAGATACTCTGCCCTTCTGGAAGACCAGGTACGAGGGGTTTTTGTACAAAGGGCTTGAAGTTCAGATACCCTGAAGTGATTGCAATCAAGAAGGCAGTTTTCCAGGATAAGAATTTTAAGTCAACAGAAGCTGCAGGTTCAAAGGGTGGACCCATTAGGGCCTGAAGAACTAAAGTTAAGTCCCATGGGGGAACCGCATTCTTGACCGGAGATCTTAACAGAAAGGTGAATTTCAAAAAGTTCTTGCATATCTTAGCGGAAGCTAAGGGTCCAAGGTTGTTCCTGATATGGAAATGAGAACTGGCAGCCATCTGAACCTTCACAGTAGAAGAACTGGCCCCTTGATGGAAAATGTGGGACAGAAATTCAAGAACTGCTGGAATGGGAGCCGAATAAGAGTCCAAATCCCTATGTTTGGCCCAGATGGAAAAACGCTTACATTTACTCTTGTAGGTCTTCCTGGTAGAGGGTTTATGTGCCACTACCAGAATAGATTTTACGGAAGACAAGATACCAGGAGTCCTAGCCACTAGTGGAACTGGATCAACCAAGCCGTGAGCTTGAGGTCATCCAGGTTCGGAGTTTGCAACCCCGAAGGATGAGAGATCAGATCCTGAATGGGATCTAAGACCCAAGGAGGAGCTATGATGCGAGACCGCAGATACGGGAACCAGATCTGACGAGGCCAGAATGGGACTATGAGGATTATTTTGCTCCCCAACCGATAAGCTTTATGCAAAAATTTCATCATTAGCGGAAGAGGAGGATAAGCATAAAGAACACCAGGTGGCCAAGCATGAACCAGAGTGCCTCTGGGACTCTCCCCCGGTGGGGGAATTAGAGCGAAAAATTTGCTGCATTTTGCGTTTGAAGGAGACGCAAAAAGATCGCAGCAAGGCTGACCCCATCTGAGGAAAATCTGTTTCGCTACTAAGGGGTTTAGAGACCACTTGTAAGGTGTGAGGATAGAACGACTCAGCTTGTCCGCTAGAATGTTAGACCGACCCGGAATGTGCATTGCTATCAGAAAGCGGTTGGTGGAAATCGCCCATTCCCAAACTCTCATAGCCTCTCAACAAAGAGGGTAAGACCTGGTTTCTCCCTGTTTGTTGATGTACCAGACCACCGCCATGTTGTCTGTCTGAATTGCAATAGTCCCCGGAGGAAAAAGGTCCTGAAGGGCTTGCAACGCTAAAAGCACCACCCTCATCTCCAGAACATTGATATGCAGAACGGTCTCTACACGGGTCCACGTGCCTTAGACGGTTCTGCCCATGCAATGCCCCCCCCCCACCTGAGGCGAGAAGCGTCCGTGGTCAACGTGGTTTGGGGTAGAGGCATCACGAACGGTCTCCCTTCCTGAAGCTCTCGGGAATGAAGCCACCAAAGAAGGGAGTTCCTGCAAACCCTGCTTAGGGGAATCGGTGAATCCAATGGGTGTAGGAGGAGGGATCATTGGACCTTAAGTGTCCATTGAAGGACTCTCATGTGCAGCCGAGCAAGAGGTGAATGGCTGATGGCTGCCGTCATGGATCCTAGGGCTCTCAGGACTAATTCTGTGGGTGGGGCTGGGGACTGCAGAAGTGCTATTACATGGAGTGACAAGGTGCGTAACCTGGCTGCTGTCAGAAAGGCCTTGGACTGAAGCGTGTTTATCCTGGCCCCTATGAAATACAGAACTTGAACAGGATGAAGAGAAGACTTCCTGAAGTTTATGGTAATGCCTAGGTGATGGGCCAAGAGTAAAGAATAATCCCTGGCAGAACAGAGTAGATGCCTGGTGGGGGTGGAGAGGAGCCAGTCGTCTAGGTACGGAAAGACCTGAATTCCCTGAAGTCTCAGGTAGGCTGCCACAACTGCCATGACCTTGGTGAACACCCTGGGGGCTGTGGTGAGGCCGAACGGAAGAACCCAACCCTGAATTGATAATGACTGGCCCCCAGCCGAAAGCAGAGAAACCTCCTGGATCGTCTGTCCATGAGTATGTGGTAGTACACATCCTTGAGGTCTATGGAGCACATCCAGTCATTCTCTCGCAGAAGGGGGAGAATAGATTGCAGAGTGACTATCTGGAATTTCTCTTTGGCAATGAACAGGTTCAAGGTTGACAGGTCCAGAATTGGCCTTAAGTCCCCCGTCTTTTATGACACTAAAAAGAACCTGGAGTAATTGCCCAACCCAGACTGCTCTGGGGGACATGTTGAATGGCCCTTTTTTCTAGTAATTTCTTTACTTCTGAAGCCACAGCCTCCCTCTGATTGGGTGGGAAATCGGGGAGGCGCCACCCTAACGGGGGATGATTCAGGAAGGGGATAGAGTAACCTCTGGATATTATTCGGAGCACCCAGCGATCTGTAGTAATGGACTCCCAACTTGCTAGATGCTCCGAAAAACACCCCCCAACTGCCTCCAGAGAGGGACAGTAGGGCAACCCCTCAGGGCTGCTGTGCGGGTCGGTCGGAGAAGGGTTCTCTTGACCCGAAATTCTTCGGCCTCCCTCTGCCTCTGGGCCGGCGTCCACCTTGTCCTCCCCTGCCTCTGAAGGACGAAGGGTCCGGAGCGGGACGGGACTGCTGAGACTTCCGGAACCACATCTTATTTTGCCCTCTCTGGTTCCTTGAGAAGGACCTTTGAGGAGCAGAGAAGCTGAGTCCGATGGCAGACAGCATCTTCCCATCTTTCTCACTCTGGAGTAGCATGTCGTGGACGGTTTTGCCGAATAGTGTAGAACCGTCAAAGAGAGCATTTGTGAAGGACGCCTTGAAGGGTTCCGCAAAGATGGAGCCAGGCGTGGTGCCGCAAGGCAACCCCTGCTCCGCTGGCTCTAGCCGCCCCCTCCGTGGCATGGGAGAGAAGCCACATAGAAGTGTTTGATATTGACTTTAAAGTGGCCATGTGAGCCGAGAAAGTTTGTTTGTCCTCAGCCACCATGGACTCTGGGGAGACCCAGCGTACTCTTATCAGACCCCGCTGAAACCTAATGACGTGTGCCAGATAATTCAGCGCCCTTATAGAAAAGGTGGCTGAAGCAAACATCCGCTTTCCAATGCGGTCCATCGTCCGAGACTCCTTATCTGGAGGATGGACCAAGGAACTTTCTTGTGCCAGTTCCTTCTTGGTGGCAGCCGCCACCACCATGGCATCTACCGGGGAACCTTTATTCCATGCTGCCTTGTTAGAAGGGGGACTAAGGATTTTATCTGGTCTCTTAGGGACTGGCTCCACAGTGTCCGGCTCCTTCCAAGCCCTGGTAGTAATCAAGTCTACCAAGTGGTCGGCCGGGGGGGGGGGGGGGGACACCCAAGAGGTAGACGGGCCTGCGTCAAATGCCTCCAGAAACACAGACTCATCCGAGGAAGCTTTCTGGGCTGACCACCCCCCTCTTATGGGCAGCATCTCCATAATGTCTCCAAAGGAGACGTCCTCCGGGGGTGACCTGGGGGAACCTTCCCCTTCCTCCAAGTCTGTGTCCTCCGTGAGGGACTCGGGGAAGTCCAAGTGCCTTCTCTTACACTTTTGTTTGTGAGGGACCTCCTCGGCGGGACTGTCCGAGGAGGGCTCACCAACGGGGTCCTGTTCCTCTACAGGAACTAACTGGGGCACAGACGCAGGCTGTCCCTGGGGCCAGACGATGGAGGACAGGCCCATATGCAAGGGAGTGAAGGGTGGATCCGTAGCACGGACCGGGGACTTCGAACTCCTTGACAGCACCCTCTCTACCACGTCAAAAGCCGAAGGTGAACCACTCTCCCCTGGCTCCGAGAGTAGTCCACTTGGCTTTGACGTGAGGACCGGTATCGAAGCCGATGCGATCGGACCCGAAAGGGAAGTGTGCTCCGACAGCAACGGAGCTGAAGACACACTCACCCCTGCAGATCCGAAGCTCGGCTCTTGGCCCCGAGAGCTCGGATCCAAAAGATGGCCTGATAAACTCGAGGGCAAGGCCGGCGAAGTAGCAACTACTATCGGCGTCGACTCCCCGTCTCCAAGACGACTTGGATCCCATGGCTCCGAAACCCAACAGTGGATCGGAGAAGGAGCAATGGGTGCAAAGAAAGGGGCCGAGCTCCCTCCCGGAGGGGGAAGGCAGGAGCACTCCCATCTACATCTGGGCCTGCAGGAATCGACGCATCATCCGGTCCATATCTGCATCGGACAGACTCCTGGTAGACCTAGAAGTCGTCGTCAAGGCAGGCCGGGAAGGCCACCTAGACGACCTTGAGGGTGACCGGGACACCTCCTCCGGCTCCGGAGAGAAGCGTGGAGAATGGAGCCGAGAGGGGGAAGACCTGGAAACCCTTACTGGGGAACAAATCAATTTAGCCGGCGGAGCCGAAGGGGCTGATTCGGCCCACCGCTTATGGCTCTTGTGCCTATCCCTCTCCTTTTTCTTCTCTCTGTACCCCTTCTCTTTCTTAGAAGAGTCCTCCTCTCCCTGGGAAACAGCGGGAGGTTGAGTCCACGCCAGGGGAGGGGGAGCTGAAGGCTGGACAGTCGCAGCCGCGACTGGCGCCACTGAGGGAGAGGAGGAAGAAGTATCTGGGGGTAAGAGTCCTGCCAGGATTAGCTTGATTCTCCTATCCCTCAGAGCCTGGGGGTTAAAGGCCGCAGAAATCTGGCAGCCCGATGTTAAGTGGGCTACTCCCAGGCAGAGAACGCACTGAGTGTGGCCATCCGCTGGGGACAGCTTATGACCACACTCAGCACATTTTGAAAAAATAGCCTTAGGGCCCTCGGCCATCACATACAAACACACACCCTAGCACACACAGTAAGGGGAAGGGAAAACACTAATTTACCACTAAAAGTAATTAAAAAACGGTTTAACTTAACTAGGGGTCTACTACACACACACACACACACACACACACACACACACACACACACACACACACACACACACACCACAATCGCTAGGATTTAAACAAGAAAACTCCTAAATTCCTCTCACCTAAAACGCTAAGAGCTCGTCCCTTATGCTTCAGAAGCAGCGGCAAACGAGATCTGAGGACTGGAGGGAGGTAGCAGGGTATTATGGGTAAGGGGGAGGAGCTGAGAGCTCGGATCTTTAGCTTGGAAAGCTGCCGGCTCGGATCTAGGTCGGATCCGATACCCATAGGTTGCTGATCAAATGAAGTTAACTACTTCAGATTCTTCTGTTTCTTCTTTCTAGGAACATCTTTTGAAGAAGGAAAAGAGAAATCATCCCAAGTAAGAGGTCTCTCTCCCTGACCACCCCATGGATGGTCCCATAACTAACTGAATCTTACCATATAACCATATGAAACACTTTTGGCCTTACTATGGATTCTGTTACTATCCTCTTCAGTTCTACTATACAGTCAGTTTTAAACCTAATATATCACCCTAAGACACACTGCAAAATTAATGTATATGTATATGCTTTATACAGGACAGTACTGAAATCCATGTTAAAATCTAGGACAAGAAATACCAAGTCACCTACATGTTAGAAAGTGAGCTTCTGCATTTGAAAAAAAACAGCATGTTCAGCCACTACTGTTAGGAAGCAATGCCCTTTCTCTTTTGATGTGGATGACTTCATTAACTACATAAGCACATTTGATCTTTAAAATGAGGTACAGGAAACAAAAGCAACCTCTGTCCCTGGCCTCACTGTGCTTCGTGGCTGAAATGGGTCTGTATGGATCGCAGCACTTAAGATGGCTAAATATTAAATTAGTAAACAGCTGCTGGGGGGTGTGTAACATCAAGTTGCTTGACAAGCTTTCAGAGATATTGGTCAAAAAGGTAGTAAAGTACACTAGACAATATTGTAGAGGAACAAAACTGCACTTTGTGACACCTGCCCAGCCGAAGACTTTTAGGAAAGGAACTGAATTAATGGTCTTAACATTTTCCCAGAACCACAGTGAAGCTTAGATATGCCTCTTACTACATCCAGAAAGGGCAAAAGACCAGTTAGATAGTCACATGCAGACATTTCAAAGTTTAGAAACGGATGGATCATTAACAACAACAGATGTTTAAAAAAAAAATAAATAAAATGACATTAAATAAATACTGCAACATTTGAAATCTGAAAAATTTTCAAGCTCTGGAAACAGAACAGTATTTCTGAGAAGAAGAATAAGGGTGTTGGATTTCCCAGTCTTCAGAGTGAACCTCAAATGCTGATGCCTCAATTGTTCACCTGCTGTGTGTAAAAATATGATACAGTGCAAAACATGGACACCTTTTGTGAGCTCAGAAACAAGAGGTTTGAAGCCCAGACAAAAAAATAGCTGCATGACAAAATGTTTGATAAGTTAAATCCTGGAAAGACTGCTAATCAACACTTCAGAGTCTAAAGAAAACTGTTACTTTTTTTATGGAGTCAAAAATATTCTGATTTCAGCAGAATGGCAATTTGATATACACAAGTCTATTTTATTTTTTTTTCATAGTTGTTTTTCAGTGGTATGCTCTCTTGTTTGTGCTAGTTTTGAGTTTTTATTTCACTTCAAGTATTACACGTTACATTTTCACCTGGATGTCTTATGATGTTTGTTTAGACTATCTAGTCAAGTTTCTTTTTTAGAAAAGCTATTAAAACTACTGCTTCCCAAACGAGACACTGCAAGTTAAAATCTGGTGTAAGTCTTGTCTGTAAGAGGGGGTCCTTGACTGATAATAACTTGATTTTCACCACAGAAGAGAAAATATATGACTGCACTTGTCAAGTTGGGGCATGTTACTATGTTTACAGTCAGCCCTCGAAACATATGGACAGCAGTACTATGAACAGAGTAAAGAAGAAAGCTAGTCTCCTTTTGTAATACAGGAATGGCCTAGTGAGGTCAAGGTGCAAGATTTCCTGAGGGAAAGTAGGTGAAAAATACCACTCATTTCTGAAGCCATCACTTCTTTTAGCAGTTCTTAATAATACAAACAGCAATGGCATTGCTAACACCCAACAGTTTATAAACCTATGCTTCAGAAACTCATTTTCTTATAAAATGGCTTAAGTGTTAAAAGAATGGATGTTACAGCTAATGATAAAGTGTAGTATTCATTTAAACAAAGCAGTCTGATATATATAATGATCTTCAGGATTTAGTTTGGCAAATATAAAACCATCCCCTACTTTGACATTACTGAAATACTACTCATTTGTACCACATTAAGGAACCATTTCCATATTCTGTTTCACAAAAGCTCGCTGTCCTACAGAAAAAAGGAAAGGCCTATCACAGATTCAATGCCAAGACTCAGGAACAAATTTATAATGGAAATTACATTAAGCCATGTTATTTCATTAACAAAAAGCCAACATAAAGATATACATTCTAGTTGTAACATGAACAAACACTATGCATTTCAACTGTATTACGAACTTCAACGTGAAAACAAGTCACATTTTAACTAATGATCTGAATTTTGATTTTACTTCATTAAAAAGAAGAGCTTTTATTCCTTGTACACAGTTATTCCAGAAAAATGTAAGGCACTACAAACTGCATAGTAGGTAACCTCAAAACATTTCAGTAGTGCCTCCTTTATGTAAATAGTTCTTTTACAAAATAATGATACATTTTTAATTTCACCTTTAGGATGAAATTCTGCATGTAACTTTCAAACTTCAAGGCTCTTCCAGTCACAAGTTTATAAAGTTCACAAAGAAGAATCAGGTTTTGACGTAATGTATTTAACCATCTGCAGCTTCACAGATGCAGTCAAACAAATGATCTTTGTTCTCTACTCGATTTTGAGACTTTAATACATCAAATAACTACTGGTAAACCATGCAACAAATATCAAATAAAAAGCAAACCAATGAAATGCCAATATGTTCCATGAGTATGATAAATGTGGTAGTTACTAACTGCATAGAGCTTTTAGTTTCAGACCAAGTTCATTTTTTTTAAAATTCCAAGTACTCAACAGAGCTTTAGATAGAAAGCAACTCAATTTGTCTTTTACCTGCTTTTCTGCAAAAGGAGGGAGCACAGTTATGTTCTGGTTCTCAAAGTACATCCTAATTAGAATGCCTACAATAAATAAAGCTACTTAAAACACATCAGCCCATGACTCACCTTTACAAAGGTCATATGCTGCAGCAAAATTATTTTTAGAAGGCCGTGGCCGAATCCTTTTCCAGGTCTTATCTTGTGAGCTCCTTATCCTCCCAATTAGTATGTCCTTCTTACATTTGTGAGCAAGCCCTTCTTTGTATATGTAGTCAAAGGCCTTAGGACCTGGTATAAAACAGAGAGTTTTCATTATACAGACTCATTCAATGCCAAGCAAGATAATGGAACAACAGTGAATGACTGAAGAGTATACTTTACTTACACAAAAAACTGAATACAATAGGCTTTCTACAAAGATCAAATCTAGACAATAGATTGGTAATCAGTATGTTTATCCCACAAGGGTAGACCACCACTTTACATCCAAAATGCTTTCATCTGCCAAGGAAAGCTACTACTAATTAATGTAGCTCATAAAACACAACACAGGTCACTGCTAAGGAAAGTGTACTAAAGTAATGCACAGTACAAGTACACCTGAAGGATGTTACACGTTCACATTCTAACAAATGGAAGCAGTCTACATGCCTCTAAACAAATTCAGTAAACAATTGAGTCTAGACAGTTTCTACTTATGCGTCAAAATAAAGCACTACTCATCACAGTTATAGAGTTCCATGTCTCTTACAACAGATACATAATGTAAAACTCTACCAAACCACAGGAACTAGCATTAGATTTCCAGCACTCCTAGCTCATACTCTTTTCTAATGGCACTGGCTACACAATGGTACATTGGCATACATGACATTATCAGCACAGAAAATGGATATGAGAAATGTCCAACACAATCACATTAAACTCTAGTTAAGAAGAGAATTGAAAAAGCAGCAGGGCCAGCCACCCACCACCACACACATCCAAGCGCATCTGGTAAAAGTGGATGTTAACATTGGGCCACATCTGTGATGACACAAACTGCTATTTTGATTACAGAAGGGTACAGGAGAACCCAGGTGCTGTGAAATGCACAGATGATGACCAAGGAGGCAAGTCGGTGCCAACATAAACCTGAAGAAAATGTCTCCCAAAAAGTGCTAACTGGCAAGGGGATTTTCCTCCAGCTTTCTAGACATGCTGAACACATTTGGGTAAACAGCTGTTCCCTACCTAATAAGTGATAAAACAAACTGTACTTTTCCATTTTCAGACAGGTAGTGAGTCTTCAGCCAGGAGTGATTTTTGAAAGTAAACCTCACATCTACAGCCTGGGTGCTGAATCTACAGCATCATACACAAACTTTAATGCATTTTTTTTTCTCAACAAGAAAGAGTTTTGAATTTGATTCAGGTGAATTACCCCCTTTAGCTTTGTCCTGTGCTTTCTCCACAAGCTTATTCAACTTGCATGAGGACGTACTACTGATATTTCAAAATCTGGGTCTGGCAATTCAATGCCCCAAAAGCTTTAGAGACCAAAAGCATAAACCATCTTCCAATATCTATCCAGCAACTTATTTTTTTTTCTGTCATTAGGGATAGTGCTAAGTTCTGGTGCAAAACTAGCTCCTCTAACAGATTACAGGGAAACTGTATCTGGATCCAAAATTAGGTTTCTGTACATAAATTTATGAGGATCTTAGTCATTTATTTTTAATTAGGGGCAGGGTGCTGGGAAGTCTGGTTTCAAGGAGGAAGTATTAGAGTTCCAAGAAGGCCTCCTGGAGCTGAGGAATAGCAACTGGCTTAGGAGGCCCCAATCCCAGAAATGTTGTAACCCTTTTCTGGAATGCAGAGACCTCTTGTTCTTGCCACTGGAAGTGCTCTTTCATACATGAAACAATATTGCCAAAAGAAAAGTCTTCTGATGGGTAATTAGAAGTCACAGCATCACAGACTAGAGGTGAAAATATTTACAATCTATAGTACTGGTCCTTCACTTCATACTGAGGATTACTGAAGTCATAATACCTATCAGAATAAGCCTCCCTTGGTCTTTTGGGAAGGCAACTTGTGACAAGACACCTACGGTGAATCAGTCTGGAGACTCTGTAGGAAACAAAAAAAAAATCTGCACCAGCTTGGATAAGCTGGTAGGAGCTGGGGGGAGTTGGGGCAAGGTGTAGTGGGAGAAATTGTCAACTCACCCAGTAGCAGCACGGAGAGGCCTGTACCTCAGATGATAGTGCCAGGGGCTGATCAACAGCCTACTCTGGTTCCCTGATGGAGTCATTTGACTTGCAGGGGATCCAAGCATGATCTTTTCCTTATGCTTCTCCTTTCATTTTTAAGTGCAGCATCTGCCATGGTCAACTTCAGCACTGACAGTGATGGGTCTTCTTTGCTCAGAAAAGTCAGGATGAACTTGCATCTCATTCCAACAGTTCTTTATCTAAAATCCCTGACAAATCCCACAATTTGAAATTTTGTAGTCTAAGCTAAGACAAACACACTTATTGTGGAAATCTTTAAAATGATTCTACCTGTCATAAACACACTTACTGCATTTTTTGGAAGCAGTCATGCTCTACTACTTTGTGCAAGCCAAACTCCATGTGGACATCAACTCAAAAGCCAAACAGACTAAAAATTCTAACTCTAAGGAAAAGGATAAAATGCAAGTCCCCAAGAGCGTGCTTAACTGCTGGCTTTTTGGTCTAAGACTTCTTTTTATGCTGAAAAATACATTCATGATGGCGATATAACCCATGAACTTGATTTTAGAGAATACAGCTGGAATGTTTTCCTTAACGAATATGTCTAAGGCTAAATTGAACAATCATACAAATTGCAAAGTGGTTCTCAAAAGACCATTGAAACATTATGTTATATTTTCAATGTCACTTAGAGCTGGCTTGGAACATTAGTCAGTTGCATTAAGCATACTGTGTTTTTACTGGTGTGTTCTACTGTGTGTTCTGTTTCAGGCTGTATTTAAATTGGCCATTTTCAATACAATTAATCTGATGAAGTCAACAGTGTTGTATGGCACAAAAGCATTAACTAGTGTGTCTTGGTCCCTTTCTTTTATTGTTCATGGTAATTTGTTTGTATATTTAGTTTCACTTTCACATACCTTGCCTGTTGGTTAAGCCATTTTTTTTAATTGTTCAGTTATATAACAAATCTGAAAATATGCACATTTGCATAATTATTCATCCAAATGTAAACATCTCTGCACGGTCACCAGCTAGAAGAGCCAAGTTCTTCTGCTATTACTAGAGCATGAATTTAACATAAGGCAGGACCACATAACATGTACCAGTTTCACCTTAATGCAATCATTAAAAAAACTCAGTTTCACCTTATTAATGCAATCATTAACAAAACTCATAATCATAACTGGGCAAAGCATTTTATAATCCTTGTTTCTGTGAAGCCTATTTTAGGTCACATCACATTCCTTACTTATTATGCAGTGCAAAAAAAGATCTTAATGACAATCATGATGACATACAAGAGCCACTTAACATAGTAAAGTAAGAGCAGACCAAAAAGGAGAAATATTCCCTTGTTGGTGCACTGGGATATACTTTTTGGCTTTATGGGAACTGGCCTTGCGACAAGTCTGACCCTTACTCAATCCCCAGCTAAAAAAGTATGCCATCATGCAATACAGAGTGAGTTCTAAAAATGAAAGTTAGCCAATAATGCAGAATGATCACAGTTTGTTCTAAGCCCCTTACAATCTCCACCCCAGGAGACGTCCTGCAATCTAGTGCACCTATTAAGCATAACAAAATCATGAAAGGTATTCACTCATTGAAAGCATAGACACTATTTAGACCTCAGGTAACACTTGTATAAATTTTGCTGCTACAGTCAAAAGCCAAGAAAAACACAATGACTTCTGCATGAAGAGCAAGTACAGTATCTGCAAAGCCACAAACTGTCCGTAAATGTAAGCACTCTCCTACCCCAAACTAATAGTACAACACATCTTGACAACAGTCAAGAAAGTAGCCATAGGTAGCACAACAAAGTGGATCAGTAAGAGACACACAAAGGACAAACACTACCTTGCTAGTCAAGTTGTGGACATTCGGCAACTAGGAACCGTGACAATTTGTAATGCAGTAACAAGCACCACAAATGCAAATGCACTGAGACCCATATGAGCAGCAGTATGCCCAGAGAGCAAAAGAGCAACATGGAATACATTCTCTCCTAGCACCAATAAATATCAATCTTACACATAGTAATGAGTGCATAAGCAGCATGATACACTAGATAATTTTTCAAAGGCAAGACGAAGGTACTTCATGAATTAATGGGAGTGGCTCGATGACTGCCTAAATTACAGCATAACCAGGCAGAAATAGTGATTTCACTGAAAAGAAAGTGTGTGAGTAGGTTGACCATTAGTGGATATACAATTGGCAAATACTGCAATCTTGGACAGGTACAGCACCCTCGATGACCCCTTAGATGAGCAAATTCTGGACCTATCTAGGTCCTAAAAAGAACTTGAGACAACTTGTTGCCCAAGCACAGCCCTTTCTGGAGTGAACCTAGGAGGGGTCATCTATTAGACAGTTGTAGAAAAGAGGTCTTAATTGTTATAATTTACCTCTGAAACAATAGCCTTCAGGTCTTCTGAAATCCCAAAGTAAGAAGAGGGATGAGAAGGTCTCTGTTCTTCCCTAATCAGGCATGTTCATGCATGGATTGTGAACAAAGGGATCAAGAGTAAGAGGCCTGCAATCATCATAAATATCTACATATTCTAGGTACTGAGAAAATAAGTGTAAGGGTAGTACAATTCAGTGATTAATAGTGGGTGGTGCAGTTTTGGTCTATTTGATTATTCAATATCCCTCAAATAGCTACACCATGGGATACTGCAGATATTTTAGTGAAAGCTACAACAGTCTGCATTACTTCAAATTCAGGTTTACTGGGCCTATTTTAAGAAGGCCCTTTCACAGACCACTAGAATAATCTATGGCATTGTGAGATACAGTGCTCCTTGAGTATTACCCTTTATGAGTAAGGGAAGGTCTGTCTAAATTTTAAGCAGATTAGCCAGGGGGGGGGGGGGTAATTCATACAAAGGAAAGTACAGTTTTGTACCTACCATAAATGTAGATGTCCGATAGGTATGCATCTGCAGTCCTTACATATGGGTTGTCCTGCCTCAGGCAGCACTTCGGTCAACCGGATTCCAAAGTCTGGGTCCGGCGTCGGCTGATGTCGCCCTTTTCCCCGACGTCAAAGCGCCTGGGGTATAAAAGCGTCAGCCGACGCCATCTTCCTCAGTTTTTGTTGCCCCAGATGCCAGGTGCCCTCTAAAGAAGGCTAAATGTTGGAGAAATGAATAAATTCCAAACATGCACAGCAATAAAAAACAAATACACCATAAAAGATAACCCCAGCTAGCTAAAATGAGGGATAGGAACCCAAAGAATACCACAGAGGGGTAGGAGGGAGGGAAAACCTGACTGCAGATGCATACCTATCGGACATCTACATTTCTGGTAGGTACAAAACTGTTCTATGTCCTTCAAGGATGCATCTGCAGTCCTTACATATGGGTAGAATACCATAGCCAACCTGGGGGTGGTAGGACCTAAGAAAAGGATGGTGTACCTAACATGCCCTGCAGGACTGCAGTAGCAAAGCCTGCTCTGGATCTGGAATATAACGGCAAGTTGTAATGCTTGGAAAATGTATGCACAGAGCTCCATGTAGCAGCTTCTAAAATTTCCTTTGTAGCCACCCCTCTTAAGAAGGCTGTGGAGGTGGCTGTTGCTCTGGTGGAATGAGGTCTGATGTTAGCTGGCACAGCTTTTCCATGAAAAGAGTAACAGAATCGAATGCAATTTCCTATCCATTTTGAAATTGTTTGTTTGGAAATTGCTTTTCCTTGTACACCAGCAGCATATGCTACAAACAGTTGGTCAGTTTTTCTGTAAGTCTTAGTTCTGTCCAAGTAGTAGCGCAACTGTCTGTGAATGTCCAAGGTATGCAGAAGTTTCTCTCCTTTATTTTGTGGATTTGGAAAGAAAATAGGCAGGTGGATAGCTTGGTTCAGTGAGACCCTGGATACCACCTTTGGCATGAATGAAGGATTGGTTCTCAAAGAGACTCTGTCCTGATGGAAAATTAGAAATGGTTGTACTGCCATGAGGGTCTGTAACTCAGATACTCTTCTTGCTGAGGTTATGGCCAGAAGGAAGGCAGTCTTCCAAGACAGGAATTGTAATTCTGAAGATGCTGCTGGTTCAAAGGGAGGTAGAGTTAATTTTTCCAACATGAAGTTAAGGTCCCATGAAGGCACTGGTGGTTTCCTTGGAGGGTTGATGTTTTTTATCCCTCTTAGAAACTGCCTTAGCAGAGGATGAGAAAATACCGGTGGATCAGTGTTGTACTCTGCTGAAATAGCTGAAGCATGAATTTTTATGGATGAATAAGAAAGGCCATTATGGAGCATTTCAGCCAAGTATTCAAAGATATGTGGAATGCTCATCACTGTCGGATCCTGACCCTTTGCGTTGCTCCAGGTTCGAAATCTTTTCCATTTTGCTGAATATGCCTTTCTGGTGGAAGGGCGCCGAGCTTCCATGATGATATCCTTTACCCTCTTGGATAGTTTATCCTGGCGAGGAGTCAAGGTAATTTCCAGGCTGTCAGCTGCAAGGATTTTAGGCTGGAGTGCAAAGTTTTGTAATTGTGCTGTATCAGAAGAAGTGGCCATTGTGGTAGAGGCCACGGTTTCGTGCGTGACATGCTCTTTAACAGTGGGTACCAGTGTTGTCTTGGCCAGTCCGGAGCTATCAGAATCACTTTTGGTCGCTCTGTCCTGATTTTCAGTAAGACCTTGGTCATTAATGGAAGAGGTGGGAATGCATATACTGTTAGAGCATTCCAGCTGAAGGAGAGGACGTCCTCTTTCCATGCTTGAGGATGGTATGTTCTTGTGCAGAACTTCTTCAGTTGATGGTTGTGGGGGGAGGCAAAAAAATCTATGTCCGGCCTTCCCCATGATTGTGCTATCTGTAGAAAAATGTCTGGATGCAACATCCATTCGTGTGGATCCATGGTGTTTCTGCTTAGGCTGTCCGCCAGTACATTGTCCTTTCCTGGTACGAACTGGGAATGCAGCTCTATATTGAGTTTTAGGGAAAGTTCCCAAAGATTCATTGCCATCCTGCAAAGAGGGTAGGAATGGGTACCTCCTTGCTTGTTTATGTACCACATAACTGTGGTATTGTCTGCCCTTATTAGCAGGTGACCTTGATGCAGGAAATGTTCGAAGGCCTCGATTGAATGCATCACTGCCAGCATTTCCTTTTGGTTGATGTGCAGGCGCAATTCCTTTTGTGTCCATTGCCCTTGAATACATCTGTCCTTCATGTGCGCTCCCCATCCATGGTCTGAGGCGTCCGTTGTAATGGTTTGGCTGATATGTGGCTTGCTGAAAGGCAGGCCCATGTTTGACTGGCTTGCTTGTGCCCACCACATAAATTCCTTTTGAAGGCATGGAATGAGGGGGATCAAAGTTTCTAGGCTGTGACTGTGTTGAGACCATAGACTCCTTAGGTACCATTGTAGTTTCCTCATATGCAGCCTTGCTTGTGGAATCAGAAGAATGCAAGATGCCATGAAACCCAGGGCCTGCAGGATTTTCCTTGCAGTCAGCTGGGTTTGAGTTGTCAGATTTCTGAAATAATCCGGTAATTGTTCTTGTTTTTCTTCTGTGAGAAAAGCCATTTGGGTGTTTGTATCCAGCTTTGCACCCAGAAAAATTATTCGTTGGGATGGAACAAGTCTTGATTTCTGAATATTGACTGTGTATTCCAAGGCCTGTAGTAGTCGGATGGCATAGTCCAAGTGTTTTACCAATGTTTGTTGGCTGTCCGCTTGTATAAGGCAGTCGTCCAGGTATGGGTATATTTGAATCCCCTGAAGTCTGCAATGTGCAATTACTGATGCCAGGCAATTCGTGAATACTCTGGGCGCAGTAGATAAGCCAAAGGGCAATGCTGAGAATTGATAATGCTCTGAACCTGCAAGAAATCTGAGGTGTCTTCTGCAACTTTGCCTGATAGGGACATGCAGGTATGCCTCCTTGAGGTCTAGAGTTACCAGCCAGGACCCCTTGCCCAGCATGGGAAGGAGTTGCTGTAAGGTCAGCATTTTGAATTTTGGCACGATGAGATAAGTATTCAGTGCGGACAAGTCCAGAATAGGCCTCCATTGCTTTTCTTTTCTTGGAACAAGGAATAGTCTGGAATAAAATCCTTGGCCTTGTTCTGTGTAAGGAACCTTCTCTATTGCCTTCATTTGTAGTAGTTTTGAAATTTGCTTGAAAGCCTCTGCCCTTTGATTTGGTGGCAGGTTTGGCATGCCTTGTCTTTTTGGTAATGTTTGAAAATGGAATCTGTATCCTTTGTCTATTATTTGTAGTATCCATTTGTCCTTTGTAATACTGTGCCAATTTTCTGAGAATAAAGATAGCTTTCCGCCCAAAGGTGCTTCCAATTGAGCCCTGGTTGGCGGAGTCAAAGTCAAGTCATTGAGTTTGTCCTTGCGCAGTAGTTGTAGGTCCTGCACTACCTCTCTGGTTAGGAGGCTGCCATTGACGTCCTCTGTAGGAGCCTCGAGCTTGCCCCCTACCTCTGGCACGCCTGTTTTTGCCTCTTTGAAATCTGTCTGTGTCTGGAAAGGACCAATTCTTAGAAGGCCAATTTCTGCTGAATCTTGGTGGTTGGACCTGGAGAAAATCTTTGACTGTTTGTACTGATTTAGCCTTTTCCTCAAATTTCTTTAAGACCTCTTGAGCCGTGGAGCCAAATAACTTTTGTTTTTCCAGTGGTGCATCCAGGAGCTTTGCTTTAACATGATCTGGCAGTGTTTGTTCCTTCAGCCAAGCATGTCTACATATGACTGCACCTGTCATTGCTGACCTACATGAAGCTTCCAATGCATCATAACCACACTGTAAGAAATGGTTGCTAACCTGCTGAGAGTTATGCACCAGATCCTGAAGGGCCTTGCGGTCTAGAGGTTCAGGCGAGGTTAGTTTTTTATGCAATTCATCTAACAGATACGCTTGATACTGTATCATATGGAATTGACAATTTAATGCTCTCATAGAAAGTGTGGAAGAAGTATACACTTTTTTACCCCATCTCTCTAAAGCCCTGGATTCCCTTTCAGAAGGAAGTGGATTCTTGGCAGTGGTGGTTGTAACCCCTTTAGGGCCCTGGGAAATAGTTTCTGGGTCAGCAGAGTGGCCCTTGTAAAGGTATAGATGCGAGTCCGAGACCCTGTAGTACCTGTCAGGTTTGACAGGAGCCGGAGGAAGGGAGTCAGGGGAAATACTAGACTCAGAGTACACATCTTCTATAACATTTAAAACAGGAGGAATAGCCAAAGGTCTATGCTGAGGTAAATGTAAAGAAGTCCTTAACCTCTTCCTGGAATCAGAGAATTCCTGGCTTTGCCATTTGAAATGCTCTCTCATGGAGTGAAGGGTCTCCCCAAAAGAAAACTCTTCGGGGGGGGGGGAGGCTGAGGGAATAGATTCCTCTGCATCAGAATCCTCGTAGGCCGGAAGGGCCTCCTCCTGGTAGTCTGAAAGGGCAGAGTCATCTGAGGCCTCATCAGAAGACTGGGGATCTGTCTGCTCAACCCTGGGCCTTTTGCCTGGAGGTGGTTGAGAGCCCCTGTCTGGATGTGGTTGAGAGCCCCTGATTAAGGAAATAAGGTCTTCAGCCAAACTTAAAATTTGTGAACCTGTAGTGGATCCCTGAGGTATAGCCTTGGGATGGTGAGATTTTGGCTGTTTAGCAGCTTTAGCCCGTGTAAAGGCCTTAATGGACATGGATACAGGAGGCCTGGCTGCCCCACGTGCTGGAGTAGTTTTATCAACAGAAATGGTGTCGGATATTTCCTGAGCACCAGTTTCAGACGGAAATTCTATGACCGACTCAGTGATGGCCTCCGGTACCGAAGTTACCGGCTGTGCGGTGTCGTCGGTCAGAAGCGGTAGAGATTCGGCTTCAGTAGAGTCCGAAACACTCGTGGTAGGCCTAGGCGTGGAGTCGGCCGAAACCGCGGACCGCGTGTGTCGGTCCTTATCCTTACGTTTTTTGGGTAAATGAGCTGTCGGAAGCTCCGATGGCATGATATAACTGAAATTTACCCCTAAAAATTCCTCTGCAAACTCTGCCCGACGCCTAAGAGTGCGTTTATTGAAGGAAGCACAGGCTGAACAGGCCGAGACGTCGTGGTCTGGGCCTAGGCAGGGTAAGCAGTAAGAGTGGAAATCCTTATGAGGTATTTGTTTCCCACAAGATAAACAATTATTAACTTTAACCGTTTGATCTGACATCGGCTGAGGCAAGAAAGAGTCCCCAACGGGGTACTTAGCTTTTTTGAAGACTTCGGTAGCTGAAAATACAGGGGCTGGCTGACTGGCACTTGCGAACTGCTTTTGCTTCGGGCACCGCGCTGCAAGAAAGACTGAGGAAGATGGCGTCGGCTGACGCTTTTATACCCCAGGCGCTCTGACGTCGGGGAAAAGGGCGACATCAGCCGACGCCGGACCCAGACTTTGGAATCCGGCCGACCGAAGGGCTGCCTGAGGCAGGACACCCCATATGTAAGGACTCTACATGCATCCTTGAAGGACATCTTTGAAATTAGAAAACTGAAATGTAATTTATCTCTCCCAAGTGTTTTGTGGTAGTGGGGAATCAGATAAAGACCAATTGCTTTTTAGTCTCAGCAGTTCAGCTGAAATGGCTTCATGTGTCTGAGTACTTGGATGGAACAGTTTGTAGTATTTAAGCAACAGTGAACTGCCTAAAAAACAAGGAGATTGTGTGTGTGCATGTTTTTTTTTTTTTTTATGAAAAACGTAGCAAAGAGCTCCTTTCTACACAAAGACAGTTGTAATATTACAGTTCTCATTTATTTATTTATTTATTTTTGTACTTGAGGAACTTGTTTCTTTCTGTTTTAAATATTCTGCAAATGGCTTTAATTTAGTTCTCCTTGCAATTTTCATCTATGTGGTAGACCAATGGCAGTGAATTACCTCTTGCCTGTGGACTCCCCCATGGTGCCATAATGCCTAGCTACAATTCTGAAGAAAATAAACACCATTTTGAAATGGAAAACGAAGTCCATAGCAGAGGCTGCACAACTGCTCAGCACAGAGAATGCATGCTATCAGTTTCTTATTCTTTCCTTCAATTGGGCTACATTGTTTACAGTGGTAGGATAAGGATCCCTATACACTTGACTCTATGTGCAGCCTGCAGCACTGTTTACAAGAGACTGTGCATGCTGATGGCTACTTTTTCTTTCTTCCTTTTCCCTTTAAGTGCATTGCTTCATTAAGAGTGGTGGTGTGGAAGAATCCTCAAACATTCCCAGCTCTACATACAGCCACTGCAATCCAGCAGAGATAAACAGTAACTAGGACTGGGGCTGCACTGTACAAAATAGGAGGTGGTGGTGGTGCAACTCCTGGACACTTATAACTCTACATATAGGCTGCAGCAATACATAATATAGATAAAGCAGATTTCTTCTTTTCAGGTTGCACTGTCCAGATTGGCAGCTGGGGAAGCTCTAAACATTGCTTCCCAACTCTATATACAGCCTGAAGCACTGTTTAACAAAGATAATGAGAGATGTTATGTTTTTTACCCTTTAAATTCAAAGTTTAGTGATAGTTTGGGGTACCCTGAATGCTCCCAACCATATGGACAAGCTATTCATCCCATTTAAGGGAATTTGAGGTCTCACAAGGACAGTTCCTATTCACAAATAGCATTCTAAAGTATAGTGCCTGAACAAAGAATCACAGTATGGAAGAATCAAAAAGGCCATTTCCTGACAAGGGACATCAATTCCTGCTTGGCCTAGGGAAAAGAAAGCCTTGAGAGACGAGGCCTTACTGCCAAGGGCTACCAGTTAACTATGGCTATGTGTCTCAAGGGACCGTTTCTCAAGATCTTGCTCACCTCTGGTATGTTTCAGTTGACAGATGCGGGCCTGGTTCTACTTCTAACTCTTCGGGAGAAGCAGTGGTATAGGTGCCAGTAATTCTCTTCAGTGATCCATATATGCAGAACACTGAGTTTTTTGGCTTGTACTGCTTTTCTGTTCATCTGGATATGTAGCAAAGGTAGAGGCTGTCTACTCGGCTGCTTCATTAGTACAGCAATCAAAGCAGGCACATGAGCATTGGAGTCCCCTCCTGCAAACAATGCAGTAATTCTAAACCATTTAGCTGCTTAGCGCACTTGCTATTTTTATTAAGCAGAAGTTGCCACAAACTGCTGTCTGGGGCTTGGAACCCCACCCCCCCCCCCCCCAGCACACACGCACACACACACATGACTATCACCTAGCACTGGCAGCACATTCTCCTGAGCACTTTTCTCAGGCAGAGATTGAAGTGTTAAAACTACTAGTGCTCTTGGTAATTGACAATGTCTGCCAGGTTTAGAACATAAACCCATGAAAACAAACATTACAAGCACTGCTTCACAGACTGCTGCTTCTACTAGATGAGTGTCCCTTCAACTTCTTATTCACATGTACTGCCCTGCAGCTGTTTGACATTCCTGTGCCTTTCACAGCAATGTGCTTACCTGGAGAAACACAAACTTCACAGTAGTTCAAGTCCAGAGGTAGCAAAAAATACCTAAGATATATGAAAACTGGATTAAGGGCTTTCGTTTCACCCCAATGGAAACTTCATCAGAATACAAAAATCAACAAGCAAACCTCATTTTAAAGTCCCTCCAAAATCTAATTAACCAATCAACTATACATTGTCTAAAAAACATTTAGAGAGATAGCTGAAAAAAACCCTAAAATCATATAAAAAATATAACACTAACATATATAAATATATTTACAAAAAAATGTTAAAGAATTTTTAAAGCAATTACATTTCCAAATGTTTCAGCTTTAACAAACAGTTGATTGAGCAAGTTTCATTAATACCTGGTATTTTTGTAGCATTAAGTTTTAACTGCCATTTTAATTCGCATTTAAGCAAATGTTCATCTGTTACAAAACCGCTTTGATCCTTCACGATTTGTTCAAGAATGGTGAACTTGAAAAAATGCGAAGGTAATTCAATAATATGTCTAGCTAATGCATTTTTATCATATTTTCTAATATTTAATAAATGTTCATACACCCTTTTCCTTGAACTTCCTGCTGGTTTTACCTACATAGAATGCATTACATCTTCCGTAGGAAGCAAGATAAAGTACATTACATGAATCACATGTATAGTAACTTTGTAACTTAACTACTACACCATTTACAATAAACTCGTGCCCAGTTAACATAAGCGGACATTGAGAGCGTCTGCCACACTTGAACATGCCATTTTTAGCTCTATTTATAATTGCTCTACACTCCAATAAATTCTTAAAAGATTTATCCTTCTTGAAAACAATCTTAGGGCATTCACCTACAACTTCTTCCACTCTACTGTCACATGTTAAAATAGCCCAGTTTCTTTTCAGACTATTCCCCAATTTATGGCTATCAAGTGTATAGGTGGTGATAAAAAACTTCTCATTATTAGTTATAGATTTTTTTATCATTATCAATAACCACCCTTCCCATCAACAGCTAAAGTATCAGACCCTTCTTCATTTATACTGACATGGGCCATCTCATGATCTTGAGATCATAATAGTGGTTTATACACACCATGCAGTCTCTTAAAAACCACCTCTTCTTTAATATTGTTAAGAAATACTACTGGATAACCACTAAGGAACATATCCATTAATAATCTACTTCTTTTAAGAATGTTGCATTATCTGAGACCATTCTGGCTATTCTCACCAGCTGGCCTTTTACCACAGCTTTCTTTTATAATACAGATGCCAACTTTGAAAATGAAGATAGGTGTTGGCAAATGTTCTTTTCCTAAAAATATTGTATTGAAAACATCCCAACTTCATATTTTTAAATAATTCAGTATCTAAATGAGATATTTTAACTGTTGCCATATTAAAAGTAAACTTCAAAAAACTCATTGTACTATTAATATACACTATAAATTCAGGAAGGTCCTCTCTCGATCCTGTACATAAAATAAATATATCATCCAGGAAATGAGTATAATATGTCCAAAAAGAGGAAAAAGGACTATTAAAAATGTATCTACTCTCCCAGTAGGTCATGACAAGATTTGCAAAACTGGGGGCACAAACTGCCCCCAATTGCCACTCCTGTACATTGCTTAAGAAATTGCCCATCAAAAAACAGGAAGTTGTTAGTAAGTATTAAATCCAACAAAAGGATAAGACTAATTTTATCATTTGAAATAATATTGAAATCATACAGAACATTCTCCACCCACAACAGACCCACATCGTATGGTATAATTGAATATAAATTTCCCACATCAGTGGTCAAAAAAATACAATTTTCATCATATTCGAGATTGTTAATTTTGGATAGAAACTGCCACGAATCTTTAGAACTCTTAGGTATAGCTTCAACATACATCTTTAAAAAATGGTCTACAAACTTAGCAATACAATGGACTTTAGATCTATTGGAGTCCGCTATAGGTCTAAAAGGGGGGGGGGGTCACTCAAATCTTTATGAATTTTCGGAATACCAATAAAAATGGCTATCACTGGGTACTTATTCATTAACAAATGAAATTCCATTCTACTAAGTTGGCCATCCATCAGTAAGTCACATAACACCATATCAATCTTCGCAAAGGCAATATTGATTTCATTACGCGAAACCTCAATGCATGTACCAGAAAATAGCAATCTATAAATACAAGAACGATAATCCACCATATCCATAACAACTTACTCACTTCCTTTATCAGGCTTCATACCTCTTATATTACAATCTTCTGTTAATTGTTTCAGTAGCATAATTTCATCAGTCACTAAGTTGAACAATTTATTATCACATTGCGATGATAAAAGCTTCCTGAAATCTACTTCACAAATTTTTTCAAATACATCAATCAGTGCATTAAGGGGGGATTAAATAAGCTTGATCTAGACACTGTTCACTATTACTTCCATTGTTACTTTTAAACCAAAAGGCTAAGTTGAATTTTAGAGTATATCATTTTAAATCCATTAATAATTCTACTATGTTCCCTCTCTTAGCTGGAACAAAACTAAGCCCTTTGGATAAAATGTCCACATTTTCAGTAGTAAGGCATTTGTTGGAAAAATTATACAACACAAAGTCATTATTAGAATTCCATATCAATTGCGGTTTGTGCTTACCTGACCTGCATTTAATTTATTCAACTGTTTTACATTAGTAGTTTTAAATGAAACCAACTCTATTACTTCTTCTATCTACATCACTGCTGCATATCCCAAGTCATCTTGGTACTGTGCTTGTGCAGACTGACCAACTTCCAGTATATGAGAGGTGTGGCCTGCTTCATTCACCTCTCACCCTTCCCCCTTGCTACCTACATTGGGAGTTATATGCACACCTACACTCTAACTACACCCCCTTAAAGAAACTGGCCTCACCAACTAAATTATAATGCCACACAAGCTACCAAGTCAAGTTTACAATAATATACTGAATTACAACCCTAACACAACAGTTAAATAATACACAACTGACCCCAATGCCTGCAATGAGATAGACAGTGGAGAAAAAGATGAACATTGAGTTAATAATCCAATTGGGCATTACTAAACTTTGGGAAAGCATAAGACAAGATCTCAAAAAGCTGATTTTGGCAGTCCTGTGATAGTTCAAACTCCCATAAACACAGACATAATTAGTGAAAGCTATGTACAACCACCCAGTGACACAACTACAAACAGTTTCTGGACTCACAGTGGGGGGGTCCCAGTAGGAGTGGGTGTGCATCAGGATTCAGCTTCGAGCCCACTCTTGTTTAAACTGGTGATGGACGACATCAGTAAACAGGTAAGAGGGGGCAGCTCAACAAAGATGCTGTATGCAGATGATGTGACACCACCCTCAAGGCTCTGAACAGGGACTACAGTAAATGATACAGGACTGGAATATTAAACTGAAAGCACATGGGATGAAACTGTCACTAAGCAGCTGCAGTCCCTGGTGTTGTGAATTCCCATGGGCACTATGGGTAGCAGTAAATGATCTGAAGAAGCTCATTTTGTGAGTGAAAGCGCTCATCAGCTGCAGCATTATATGTTTTGTGGTCGTGTTTGGAACTGTGGATTAAAGCCTTCATATTCAACAGATTATTCTGAGTACTTGATCTGCTGTGCTCTCTCACCTAACATTAACTTTGGTTTTTATTATATTGAGAAGTAAGTTGTAGAAAACAGTGATGTGACCAGTGCTCCTATAGGGCACAGAAACCTGGGCAATGAAAGCACAGCTGCTGAGAAAGCTTGAGGTGACGGAGATGAAGCGCCCAAGATGGGCAGTAGGATGCATAATGTGGGAACAGATGCAGAAATGAGGACCATCAGAGAAGAAGCCAAAGTAGCCCCACTTCCAAAGAAGGCAATGAAAACGGACAAAGCTGGCTTAGTCATATGAGCAGGAAAGAAGATAATTTGGTAAAATTGATTTTGGAGAAACCGGATGAAGGCAAGAGTAGATGAGGTCATCCAGTTAATCAACAGATAGCATGTGAGAATACCTGCAAACAGTCAGGAATTCTAATAACTGCTGAAGACAACAGTGTGTCTCTGAATCGAGAAATATGGTGACAACTGACAGAACCCTGACTCTATGTAGAAATGTGAAAAAAGGGGGTTGATGGGAAACCACTTTCAAACAATGGCCAACACCATAAAACAAAATCCCTACCTAGAACTAAGTGCTAATCCATTCAATCCACACAAAATATCAAACCTGAACTATAAACCCCCATGGGTTACCAACAGTGGTAATCACTTTATTCTTGTAACAACAAATACCCACTCCCAATAAAAATTAAAGTTAAACAGAACCCAAAATGTAAAATTCAACACTACACCACTTCACCATTCTCCATCCTAGATCATAAACTCCAAAACATGCCAAAACACACAGCAATTACCCTGTTACTACTCTTATATCTTTTACCCTCGACTCAAACACTTACTCAAATCCTCCATTCTCACCTCTTCTACTCAATGACCTCAACAAATCTTCATCCCTATTTCAATTACTTTCATTAGTCAGTCACCACCACTAACATAAATCCCTATTAAATTACACTCAGCTAGACCTACTACCTGTCTCCCTCACAATATTTTCCCTCAAATAAACAAACATAAAAAGAACACATGCTTGTACTCAAAATGTGTCAGATTCATAGAAAAGCTTAACCACTCCTTGAGGCACACTTACTGCTGAGCTACCCTGAAACAAATCCTCATCCTTGTCATTATGTAAACTGTAGACTGATATTAACAAGGCACACAGACCTACCTCTATTAAAATTACAATAAAGTAAAGCAAGCCAAAAGACATTCTTGCAATAATCGAATCATGAATCAAACCAAATACACTTAACGTCGGCTGCTGCCCCCCCCCCCCCATTAGCGATATCTTTTCCTCTCTGGTGTAGGAAACAGGGTAAGTGGTGTACCTCTCTTCCTTATAAATCTATTAACGTTCAACTCACCTCTCCAAAATTGTCTGGACTGGTTAGCCAAAAATATTCCCTTCAAAAATTGCCACACTTGTAAAATCATAATCCTCCCCCCAGCAAACCATAACAAACTTGTATGATTTCTAGATTAAATCACCTTGCACATCCAAACTATTAAAGTAGTTATAATTATAGGAGGTTTTGATACAAGCCTACTAAACTATATTAATACAGAAGTTCATGACACTCACAAACCTAGCACTTACTCAATTAGTTACATATCCCATTGGAAACAAATTATAGAAAAAATGACCATTCCCTCCTAGATCTAGTAATCACCAACAAACGAAGCAATCTCAGAACTCATTGCCCCCCCAACTCATCAGTGGCCACTTTCAAATTACCTTTACCACAACAATGAAAAAGAAAAAAGCTTTCTCTCACACTGATAACCTTTCAGCCAAAAATAAAATAAAAGCAATGCCATTAAAAATGAATTCAAACAAGCTGTGTCCCCTTCATGTCCAAAAGCGACCCTAGAGTCAGAGCCACACTTCTTGATAACACACTACTCCAATTACAAAACAAATACTTCTAAATACTGCCCAAAAATCCAGATTCCATAGGCCTTCACAAAATAAATGGCTTACTAAATAACTAAAAAGCCTTTTCCAAAATAAGGGACAAGTTCTTGACCTAAAATATTTAAAAACAGAGCAATCTGCATCAAGATGTCTGACCCTGAGGTGCACAACACAGTGCTCCTGTGGATCTTAGGGCAGGATCTTGTGACCACACTTGGAACATTTTTTTTAAAACCAGAGGCTTACTCTCTATTATGACTAAGCAGTTGTGTATAAAAAACAGCCTGTTCTACAAACTTCCCAGACTTCACTCCAAGACAGCCACATACGAAAAATCTATACTTAACAAATCAAATAACAGGATAAAATTCCAAAGAAAGAATCTCCTCTTAAAGAAACTGGTCTCACCAACTTCAATTCACCTGAAATTTGAAGAGCAAACTGCAAACTATAAATCTTTAACCTATTACAATGCCACATAAACTACCAAGTCAAGTTAACAATAATATACTGAATTACAACCATAACAAAACAGTTAAATAATACACAACTGACCCAGATGTCTGCAGTGAGACAGACAGACAGTGGAGAAGATGGAGGTGAGTAAATAAGCCAATTGGGTACTCCTAGACTTGAGAAAAGCATTAAGACAACATCTCAAGAAAGCTGATTTTGTCAGTCCTGTGGTGGTTCAAACTCCCCATAAACACTGACAGAATTAGTGCAAGCTATGTACAACCACCCAGTGACACAAGGACAGTTTCTGGACTCATAGTGAGGGTCCCAGTAGGAGTGAGTGTGCATCAGGACTTGGCTTCGAGCCCACTCTTGTTCATACTGGTGATGGACTACATCAGCAAACAGGTAAGAGGGGGGCAGCTCAACAAAGATGCTGTATGCAGATGATGTGACACTACCATCAAGGCTCTGAACAGGGACTACAGTAAATGATACAGGACTGGAATATTAAACTGAAAGCACTTCGGATGAAACTGAGTACAAGACGAGACAGTGATCATGGCAGGAAATGTAAAGAAGCTGAAAAAAGAGATAGAAAAAAAATAGAGGTACATTCACATCATCTGGATTACTAACGCCACTTAACTTTTTCAAAGAATTCTTCACCCTTCCAATATCATAAAAAAAGAAGTTATGTACTCACCATAACGTTCCATCTGAGTAGGTAAACTTCATTTGTCAGCAACCTGTGGGTTATGGATCCGAGCCGGCAGCATACCAAGCAAAAAGATCCGAGCTCCAAGCTCCTCCCCTTACCAATACTGCACTGCAACCTCCTTCCAATCCTCAGATCGAGTTTGCCACTCCATACATGACACCAACAAACTAACCTGAGACCCCTAAACCAAGGACAAACCTCCAACTCGTGAACTCTGGACATAGAGTTCAGCAAAAAAAAGCCAAAGTAAGGGGGAAGGAGGGAGGGATGGTTGCTGACAAATGAAGTTTACCTACTCAGATGGAACGTTACGGTGAGTACATAACTTCTTTACCTGAAGTAGTTAACTTCATTTGATCAGCAACCTGTGGGACAGAGTCCCCAGCTACCTGAAATCTTGGAAGGCCCTTAAGGAAGGATATTCCGGAGCATTGCAGAGCCAAAAGAAGCCCTTCCTCTAGACACCAAATCCAGTTTATAATGATTAATAAAGGTGTGAGAAGACACCCAGGTAGCCGCTGAACAAATGTCATCCAGGGAAGCTCTAGACCAGAATGCTGCAGACGTCGCCATAGAACGTGCAGAATGGGCATGAATTCCTACTGGTTCTGGTAAACCAAGCTCTCTGTATGCTTGTAGGACACAAAGGGAAATCCACCTAGCCAGAGTCACCTTTGAAACTGGTTTCCCTAAAAAGGGCTTAGCAAAAGAAACAAAAAGTTGATCAGATTTGTGAAAGGCCACTGTCCTGTGCAAATAAAAGAGTAACTGCCTGTGAACATCCAGAAAATGAAGTTTGTATTCCCCTTTGTTCTGAAAATTAGGGAAAAAGACAGGCAAATTAATAGATTGATTAATATTTGTCTCAGAAGCAAATTTAGGAAGAAAGGATGGATTAGTCCTAAGAGACACCCTGTCTTTATGAAACACAAGGTATGGGGGTTTCATACAAAGAGCTTGCAGCTCCGACACTCTCCTTGTTGAAGTTACAGCTACTAGAAAAGCCATCTTCCATGACAAGAATTTTAGGTCAACTGATGCTGAGTGCCCGAAAGGAGGTGCAACTAAGGCCTGAAGAACCGCAGTCAGATCCCACAGCGGGGACGGATTCTTAATAGGGGATCGCAGAAGAAAAGTGCCTTTCAAAAAGGTCTTACAAATTCTCGCAGCAGTGAGAGAGCCTAAATTGTCCCCTACATGGAAATGAGAAATAGCCGCCAGCTGGACCTTCATTGTGGAGGAGCTGGCTCCTTGCTGGAAGATATGAGACAAAAAGTCTAATATCGCTGGGATCAGAGCGGTAAAAGGATCTAGATTTCTCTGTGAAGCCCAAATGGAGAAGCGTCTCCATTTGCTAGAATAAATTTTCCTGGTAGAGGATTTATGTGCCGCAACCAAAATAGATTTAACAGGAGAAGAGATACCGGGAGTCCTAGCAACTAGTGGACCTGGAGCAGCCAAGCTGTGAGCTTCAGTCTGTCCAGATTTGGAGGAAGCATTCCCGAGGGATGACGAATTAGATCCGGAATGGTATCCAAGATCCAAGGTGGAGCTATGAGATGAGACCGTAGGCAGGGGAACCAGACTTGACGAGGCCAGAATGGGGCTATGAGGATCAATCTGCTCCCCAACTGGCAATCTTTCTGTAAGAACTTTATCATTAGCGGAAGCGGGGGATATGCATAAAGAAGACCGGGTGGCCAAGCATGAACAAGAGTGTCTCTGGGGCTTTCCTCCTTCGGGGGGATTAGAGCGAAAAACTCGCTGCACTTTGCGTTGGAAGGCGATGCGAAGAGATTGCAGCAATGCTGACCCCACTTGAGGAAAATCTGTTCCGCTATACAAGGGTTGAGAGACCACTCGTAAGGAGAAAGGATAATTCTGCTCAAGATGTTGGACCGACCCGGAATGTACGCTACTATCAGAAAGCGGTTGGTGGAGATCGTCCATTCCCAGACTCTCATGGCTTCTCGACAAAGGGGACAAGACTTGGTTCCCCCCTGCTTGTTGATATACCAGGCCACTAACATTGTCTAACTGGATCGCAATAGTTCCCAGAGGTAGATAAGCATGAAGGGCCTGCAACGCTAAAAGGACCGCTCTCATCTCTAGAACATTTATATGCAGATTAGTCTCGTTCTGAGTCCATGTGCGTTGAACAGTCCTGCCCGAACAAGCCCCCCACCACCCTAGGCGGGAGGCATCCGTGGTCACTGTGGCTTGGGGTTGGGGCACAAGAAAGGGATGTCCTTCCTGCAAATTCCGAGATTGGAGCCACCACGTGAGAGGATTTCTGCACACACTGCTCAGAGGGATCGGAAAATCTAGAGGTTGATGAAGAATCAACCACTGAACTTGCAACGTCCACTGTAAAATTCTCATATGCCAAGCACAAGGGACCAGGTTGACAGCTGCTGCCATGGACCCTAAGGCTCTCATGACTAATTCTCCAGTGGGTGCAGAGGACTGCAGAAGCACTAACACATGAAGTGTCAGGCTGTGCAGTCTGTCTGGGGTTAAGAATGCTCTGGCCTGGCGAGAATCTATTCTTGCCCCTATGAAGTCTAACACTTGAACAGGTTGAAGGGATGACCTCCTTAAGTTTATGGTAATCCCTAGCCTAGGTGATATCCGGAGAAAGAAATCTCTGGCTTGTAAGAGTAGATGCCTGGTGGGGGTGGTGAGAAGCCAGTCGTCCAGGTACGGAAAGACCTGAATGCCCTGAAGTCTCAGGTGGGCCTCTACAACTGCCATGACCTTGGTGAACACCCTGGGGGCAGTGGTGAGACCGAAGGGTAAAGACCCTGAATTGATAATGACTGTTCCCTAGCCTAAAGCGGAGGAACCTCCTGGATCGCCTATCCATCAGAATATGGTAGTACGCATCCTTGAGGTCTATCGAGCACAACCAGTCTTCCTCCTGGAGGAAGGGCAGGATGGACTGAAGCGTGACCAACCGGAACGTTTCCTTGGCAACGAACAGGTTCACTGTTGACAGGTTGAGAATCGGCCTTAGGTCCCCCGTCTTTTTTTGGCACCAAAAAGAACCTGGAATATATGCCTGACCCAGACTGGTCTGGGGGTTCCTGCTGGATGGCTCTTTTTTCTAGTAGTTTTTGTATTTCCAAGGCTGCTGTCTCCCTATGTGTGGGTGGGATGTCCGGGAGGCGCCTTGTGTAAGGGGGCTTGTTTATGAAGGGAATAGAATAGGCTCTGGATATTATTCGAAGCACCTAGCGATCTGTTGTGATGGACTCCCATTGGGCTAGGTGCATCAAAAAACGCCCCCAGACTGCCTCCAGAGAGGAGCAGTTGGGTAACCCCTCAGGGTTGCTGCGCAGGTCACATTGGAAAAAGTTTCACGTGACCCAAATTCTTCAGCCCCCCTCTGCCTCTGGGCTGGCATCCACCTTGTCCCTCTCTGCCTCTGGGGGAGAAGGAGTCCTGAGTGTTCCAGGACTGCTGAGTTTTCTGGAACCACAGCTTCTTTTGCCCTCGCTGGTTCCTGGAGAAGGACCTTTGAGGGTTAGAGAAGCAGATCCCGACGGCTGACAGCGTCTTCCAGTCCTTCTCGCTCTGGACAAGCGTATTGCGGACAGTCTTCCCGAACAGGGTGGAACCGTCAAAGGGTGCGTTAGCGAAGGACGTCTTGAAGGGTTCCAAGAAGTCGCAAAAACAGAGCCAGGCGTGATGCCTTAAGGCACTGCTGGACCCACTAGCCCTAGCAGCTCCCTCTGTGGTATGAGAGAGTAAACGCATGGACGTATTGGACACAGACTTGAGAGTGGCCATATGAGCCGAGAAGGTCCGTTTATCCTCGGCCAACATGGACTCCAGGGGAGACTCAGCATACTCTTTCACGAGATCGGGAGAGCTGACACGAAGATGACCTCAAGGGTGGTCTAGCCTCCTCGTCCGGCTCCGGAGAAGAACGCGGTGAATGGAGCCGAGGAGAGGATGGTCTGGTAACTTTTACTGGAGACAAGATTACTTTAGCGGGAGGGGCCGTTGGATCAAACTCAGCCTGTCATTTGCGGCCTCTCTCTATCTTTATCCTTATCCACATGTCTCTCTGTATCCCTGTGCTTTCCTTTGGCCTTCTTGGCCTCTCTCTCTATCTACCTGTGGTAAGATGGGAGGGTGAGTCCCGGACAAGGGAGAAGGGCCAGAAGGCTGAACAGCCACAGCCGTGGCCGGTAAGGAAGCAGAAGAAGAGGTAGAAGTTGATTCTGTGGGTAGAAGACCCGCCAAAATCAACTAGTTCCTGCTATCCCGCAGGGTTCGGGGGTTGAAGGCCACACAAATCTTGCAGCCGGAAGACAAATGGGCTACCCCCAAGCAAACTACACACAGTGTGAGACCATCGGCTGGAGACAGCTTGTGGCCACACTCTGTGCACTTAGAGAAAGTCACTTTCTGACATCCTAGAGAACCACACACACACACACACACACACGATGGGCAGGAAGGGAGACTTACACTAACTGAAAGTTTTTATCTTTCAAACAAGGAAAAAACCAATAAGTATCGTGGATAACTAATAATTACCTCAAAATTATCAAAAAGGGCACACACAGACCAAGTTTTAGAGAAAAAACCCTGACACTTGCCTGGAGCTCAAGAATCCCATGCTGGCGAAGCCATGGCAAACGAGATCTGAGGATTGGAAGGAGGTTGCAGTGCAGTATGGGTAGGGGGAGGAGCTTGGATCTTTTTGCTTGGTATGGTGCCGGCTCGGATCCGTATCGGATTCGTAATCCACAGGTTGCTGATCAAATGAAGTTAACTACTTCAGATCTGTACAAACAACCCCCTTTCCACTCATTCCATTTCTGTACATCCAAATAACAGAATCAACATATATTGAATTATTTTTAGGAAAAGTCTCTACTGATGCCCACACTGGTACAGGTCGTCTTCACCCATGGTTTATTGTCCTCTGTCAAGATCATATACATCATCCAGCCCCCCACCCCCACCCAACCACCTTTACAAGCTCTCCCTCACTAACAGTTTTATGCCTGACCAGTGGCAAACAGCAGTAGTGAAATTGATTCTCAGGACAACAAAGCAATCCAAAACAAATGACAAAGCAAACAAAAACAATGGTAAAGCGAAGCACAACTCCAAGGACCATTCAATAAAATATAAAAAACGTTTTATTGTCAGGTTAGCGCTTTCACCACTAATGTGGCTTCTTCAGACCATTAACAAACTAAAATAGACAATACAATGCAATTAAATACTCACATAAACTACTTGATTATTTCAAAAACTAATCCATGCATTGTTAAACTAGCCTTGCATTTGCGCGTAAGATGAATGACATCAGCTATACACATTAAATGGTTTAAAGTCACAGTTCACCTTTTTCACAAGTTAAGGATAGAACTTTCATATACATCAAATATTCACTTACCAACCCAACAATACCCAAAACATAAAACACATCTCATCAACTTAAACGTTATGTTTAAAAATAGGATAAAAACTAAATTATTTATCTTAGTACACAGAATTTACGCTAACTCCTAGGTAACTGAAAACAGGTGCTCAAGCCTTAGTATCAACAACCTCTAAAATAAAACTATAAGAATTGAATGAGTCCAGTTACACAATACAGTTATAAAATCTAATTTTATAGTCATCATAAACTCATTGCCAGACTCTCGGATAGCGTATTACACATAAACAAATGTGGTTCAAGCTGCCGCATCCCTCAGAGTGTGGCAACGGACACAATGCGTCTACTAATAAATGGAACTGGAGTCCAGTTATATGACTGTAAACCTGTCAATAATAGCATGCTGGTATTGTACAAGTTAACAGAGTATATCCATAATCACTGCATACTCATAATGTCCCAGCTACCTCACCGCTCAAATCGATAACAATTATCACAGTTCATCTACTAGAGATAGAGATCAATGTCCATTAAACTGCTATTAGCAAATAGAATATATCTATATCTACTGCAGATTAATGCCATAATGGAGCTATAAGTGGTAAAGGTAACAGCTACTTATAGTCATACTAATTGTAATACTTGACTCTGAGATTGTGTATTACACCTAAATGACAGTGTCTAATACACATTAATGCCAGAGTAAGGGTGTAAATAATGAAAATAACAATTACTTGTAGTCATACTGATTGTAATACCTAACTCTAAGATAGCGTATTACTTCCGAATGGATAGTGTTCAAATGGCAGCACCCCTCAAGTTGTGGTAACTGACAGTATATCTGCTAAAAATCAGGACTAAAATCCAGTTATACAACTTAATATCTTTCCACAATAGCAGGCTAATATTGTCCAAATGAGCAAAATGTATACAGTCACTACGTATTGGTACTATCCAAACTACCCCACCACTTGAAGTACAGCAGTTAGCAATATACTTCCGCTAAGAATAAAAAAACAATATCCATTGTATGTTAACAAATAAAGCATGGCAGTATCTACTACACATTAAATGCCAGAATAACATTGTAGGTAATGAAGGTAATGGGTACGTATTAATAAAGTTACATCTATATACTTAATCACAGTATGCCCACAAACAAAAAAAAACAAAAACTAGGATCCATTATACAACTACTAGAGCAGAGACCAAAATTCATTATACTACCGATAATATACGAATAGGTGTGTATAGCAGTAAGAATAAGACTTTTACTTATAATAGCAGTTACAATCACTGCACCTTGATGCTATCCCATCATTCAAGATATAACTGCAGTCACATTATATCAGCTAATGTAGGAATTGAAGTCAATTCGACGACTAAAGATGTACAAAATTGTATACACTATATCAACAACCACTGCATGTTGATTTTAAAAATGAGACTGTTAATAAATTACAGGAATATTTTTGATATTTTACAATGCTCAAATCCATTTATTGTTATCCCAGCTGCCCATCAATCCCATATTTGCTGTAGGCACAGATTAACACCATTGTACAACATAACATATTTCCAGATGGAGCAGCAATATTATATCTAAACAAAAATACAGAGCATGATTAATGCTAGCACCTTATAGCTCTTGTAAACAGATGTTGAACGCATATTTCATATATTCATCATATAACATTTTTACATTAAAACAGTGAGCTTCATAACAACATAATAGCATCCACATTGATAAGGGATGAGAACTATGATCTCCACATATACAATGTGGGTGCTTGGCATATACCTATGATAATAACATAAGTCATCAACCACCACAGAAATAGTACTTAAATATATAAAGAATGGATTCCTATATAGATTACTACATATATACGAAAGCATTACTACAGCTTTGGATAGAGCTATTTTCTAGGTAGTCCACGTGCCTCCAACGCACATTTTATGGAAAGCTTACCATTTAATCCTAGACCATTCTCCGCTCTCAGTTTTAATATCCACCTTAGCTCACTGTTAATTGTCAAATTCCTAGTACTGTCTAGCCTAGGTCCAGGAACGATTTGTTCAAGTCCCATAAACTTGAAATCATGGTTTCTGCTACTCATTTCATTATATCTAGATAGTGCACTGACTGAGTTTCTATTCCTTAAACTATTAACATGTTCTCTTATTCTTTCCCTAAATGTTCTATTGGTTTTCCCAAATAAAAGTGGAGACAACAGTCGCATTGTGCTAAGTAAATTATGTTTTTACTATTACAATTAATTTCAGTGTCTAATTTGTATATCACTCCTGTGTCAAGGTGGATGAATTCATTATTTTTTCTAATAAATTGACATACATTACAATGACCACATTTCCGTGTTCCTACAACTGTTTTCATTCTAGGTACTGCTTCATCCTTGGGATAACATAACATTCTTTTAAGATTTTTCCTATTCTTGAAGCAGAAACTAGGATGTTCTCCTACTATTTCCTTAATCCTTTTATCAGTCATAAGTAGTGGCCAATGTTTATAAAAAAACATCCTTCCCCCTATTTACATCACTAGTATATGGTATAGATATATTAACTTTATTGTGTATAATATCAGCTAGATTCTGATGAACCTCAGTATTTGACCTAGCAGAAAAATAAGGTCTAGCTCTATTAGGCCTCAACAGTCTTACTTTGTCTAATGTAGGAATTACCTCTTTCTCCTTATAGCCACTGTGTAAATTATTTTCCAACTGGGTTAGGCCTTCTACAAAAGTATGTGCTTTATTACTCAAATGTGAGATTCTCATTCCTTGTCCTTTGACTACATTTCTAAACGTCCGTTAGGGTGCATACTTGACCTGTGTAAAAGCATATTTCTATAGCAAACCTTGCGATACACTTTGGTCTCAGAGACCATCTCCAGTTTTGGATACAAAAATGTCCCAAAATGCTACCCCTTCTTTTGAATAATTTAGTGTGAACTTAAGGAAACTAGTTATTCTTTCCATCGTTTGTACAAATGTATGTAACAAGGATAAAGTCCCTGTCCAAATGAAAAAGATGTCGTCTACAAAACGACAACAGCATTTCACATTACTCTTAAATAATTCCAAATGAAACATACATTCAGCTTCCCACTGTGCCACAACTGCATTGGCATAGCTATTGGCACATGTGCCCATAGCTACGTCTTCGCATTGCAAATAGTTAAGTACCACTGAATACAAAAACACTGTTTTAGAACTGTTTCCATGAACCTACATGTCATGTCTATTAAGATTCCTCCATATCCACTCTTATCCATTAAGAAATTTTTTAATAAAGCTACCCCTTCCAAGTTCAGAATTGAGGTAAATAAGGAGGCTACATCGAAGGTTACCAAATAGTCACTACTCTGTTGTAACTCAACATTGAATTCAAATAGACTTTCTAAAAACTGCTTGGAGTCTTTAAGTACTACATCTACTTTGTCTAGAATGAGTCTAACTTTTCTTTCAACCAGTAGAGAAAAGGGTTCGGTTAGCCACCCTCTGCCTATTACTATAGACCTAAAGGGAGGCTTATATTGATCCTTATGGATTTTGGGTTGCCCCTGAAAGGATGGAATCAAAGGATTTTCTACTGTAAGAAACTGTACTAACTCCATTGAAAGTCCATAGCTTACCATATAATCATTTATCTTTATTTTTATTAGTTGTTTCATGTCCTGTATGTTACTCAGTTATAATTTTATATACTTTATCATTGGAAAGTATTGAGTGTAGTGAATCGAAGTAAACATCTCTATTCATTACCACAGTCATGCCTCCTTTATCTGCAGGCCTAATGACTAACAGTGTATCTGATATTAAGTTTGTTAGAGCTATTTTCTCTTGCTGTGTTAGATTGACATACCTATTACCATTTGTTTGATTCCCTAATGAACTATATAGTTAATTTTCACAGATTTTCCCAAATGCTTCTAAAATTGAATGATTAATAGGCATAAAATTGCTTAATTTCTTAAAATTCTCTGTATGTCGGGGTATAGCTGTAGGAAATGTCAGCTTCAGCATCACATTCCTGAGAAGGAGCTTCAGATCTATTATACTATCTCGTGGGTCTGTCATCTGCGCAGGAATAAATGACAGGCCCTTCTGTAAAATGGCTGAAGTCTAAAATGGGTTTGCGGTCCTGAGTCTTTTTGAGTACCAAGAACCACCTTGAGTAATATCCAGACACACACTGATCTGATCTGGTCTGATGAGACCCCTTAAATGTCTTTTTTTTTTTTTTTTGAGGAGGAGGAGGAGGAGGATTTTCACCTCTTGTTCTCTGGTCCTCTTCTGACAGTGTGGTACTGTGTGGTGAGAGAGATCATATGTTTCAGCATAGCTAAAAATGGTACTGAATAGCCTCTGGTCAAGATCTCCCTTGCCCACCAGTAGGAAAGTCAGGCAACAGTTAAGAGTTGATTCTGCCTGATTTGAGAACAGGGCCAACAAAATCCTTTCTGATATGGACCACCTCTGCCTCTCTTGTGGCAGCTAACATAGGTGGTCCCCCAGTGCAGACACTTTTATCAGAAGGCTGCTGGTTCTGTGGCTGCTAGGATTTTCAAAACTAAAGGTTCTTGGCATGCTTCTTTTGTTTGTTCCTTTGGAAAAATCTGTGATGCTGAGAACTTGATCCCAACAGCTGTGAGCATTTTCCTTACTATCTCAAATTGCTGTGGCTTATTAACTTTCTATCCAAACAGAGATCAGGCAAAAGGAGTACTGATGAATGTCACCTTAAACTCCACTGCAGATCCAGTGAGGCAAAGCCAAAAATGCTTGTGAAGATCCCAAGTGGACAAGAGCTTCAGTTTCCATGGTTTTGTCTGTCAAGTCCTGCTGAAACCTTGTCATGTTCACCAAGTAATTTCATGCCCTTACTGTAAAAGTTCTTAGCACATTTACACACATCTGTAACCTACCCATCATCCAAGTCTCTGTTAGATCATAGGATGACAGGAAGTTACTATGCTACTGGCCCTGAGGCCCTTATAAGCCTAACCAAGTCAGCAGCCGATGCCCCAGTCCAGCAGGGACACAGGTGGAATCCCAGAAGTGTATTTTCTGTTTCCCAACCAGTTATCCAGGTTGCCCTTAAAAAGGGATAGTCCCTGGGACACAAATGTGTCCTACCAACAAGTCCTATTGATGTCACAGACCAGGTTGAGATCATGTCTGGGGGTTACTCGAGTGGAGCTTGACTTGCAGATATGCAGCAGTCCCATCAAGGCGGGGTCTGAGATTGCTTTGTATGCCAGACGTCACCTCTGAGCAGTATGTATGAAACTGAGTACAGAGACAGGGTTTTTAGTCTGTCAGTGTAGGATAGATTGAGGCCCTGGATTCTCCTGGTGAAGAACTTCTGTGATCTCTCCAGCTGCTGCATATGCTTTGCAAGATATGTGCTGAAAGAGGCATTGTACTCAATAATGGGCCTTATAAGGGAAGAATACAGGAATATTATTACCTCCTTGTCCCTGGATGAGACACATTTACTTATAGGGTGGGCCATGTAGAAAGCTTTCTGTACAATGGAAGCAACATGGTGGTCAAAAGTCAGGTTGCTATCAGGATGCCCAAATCCCTCACAACTGATTGCGTGCTTAGGATATTGTTATTAATGTAATAACTTTTGGGGACGTCACTCTCCCAAAAGTGGATGATGATGCATTGTTTGGTATTCAGCATGAGGCCATGTTTCTTGCACCAGTCATTTGTTTGGGTGAGACCCTCTTGGAGGATGTCCACATCACTAGAGGAATTGATAACAGCAGCCAGCTTGCAATCATCTGCAAACTTGGTCAGCTACAGCCATTAGTTTTGGCCTGCAACTCAGAAAAATACATCCCAAATAACAGAGGCCCCAAGACCAATCCCTGGGATACGCTGCTCGTTACGGGTCAACTACTTGAGGAGGCTTCCCCTATTTTGACTAGGTGGGTTCTATCAGTGAGCCAGTTTGCTACCCATCTGATAACAGACAGACTGATGCCTAGTTGATAGAGTTTATCCATTATGCCTGAGTGGGGAATAGTGTTGAAGGCTTTGGCCAGGTCAATGCAGGCAGTGTGCACTGTCTCCCCTCATCCATACCTTTGGTGACTGTCTCAAAGAAGTCGACCAAATTTAACAGACACAACCTGCCCTTGACAAAGCCAAACTGTGTGGGATCGAATGTTTGGAGGTTGTCAATGTCCTTGTTAATGAGGTCCATGATAATCCATTCCACAGCCTTGCAGATCAGGCTAGTTAGGCTGATGGGTCTATAATTTCCCAGATCGATGGATGCTCCACCTTTGTGTGAAGGGATGACAGTGGCTGTCCTCCACTCAGCTAGGACAAAGCCGGTACTCAGGCTTTGATTGAATAGGGCACCTAATGTTGCTGCAAGTTCCTGCTTGAGTTCAAGTAGGATGTAGCCTGGGGTGTTATTGGGTCCCATGGAGGCTGTATTTTTTGCCTTTGAGAGGGCAGTGATGACCTGTTCCCTAGAGATAAGGAGAGGGGGGCAGGTACTGGGGATGTCCTGATTTACTGATGTGGGGGACAGCTGGGTGAAGTTTTCGCTGAATCCGTCAGCCAGCAAGTTGGCTATATCTACGACATTTGTGTAAGTGGTGTCCTTGACCACCAGTTTTGAGCAAATCTGGGTGTTTCCTTTGAGACTGAGGACGTATGTGAAGAAGGCCTTATGACTGCCTAGTCTAGCACATGTAGCCAATTAAGACTCAAAGTTTGCTTTGGAGGATTTCACTAGTGCTCTTATTTGCTTGTTCAGGCTAAGGAGAGATTGCTTCCAATTGGGCACCTGTTCCTTCTTGGTCATACCTTTTGTTATAGAATTTATTTATTGCAGATGTCAACCAGACAGGTTTACTCTTCCTTGCAGAGTACGATTTCGTCCGGTCAGGTATTCCTGATTCCATGCACCTATATAATTGCTTGTATAGTATTTTGGTGTAGATCTGGACATTGGTGCTAGTTCCTACAGAGGGGGAGGGGGCTGTGAAGCAGTTTATACCATCCCTCAGGAGGTTGTAATCAGCTTTGGAGAAGTTTTTTTTGCTTGACCCTAGCTAGAGGGGTGTTGGGGGAGAAGGTAACTTCGAAAGTGACCACTTTATGGTCAGATCTTACCAGGGAGGATGATACTGTAGGGATGGTGCAGTGGTTATTCATGTTGGTTAATACCAAGTCCAAGATATTATCACCTCTTGTGGGGGTATCAACCAGCTGTTCCAAGGTTCATGCATTGACAAAAATCGAGGAATCTCTGCGCATTTCTGTTCTGGCATGAGTAGTTCCTACAATCTACGTTTGGGTAGTTAAATTTGCCCAGGATCATAGGTTGGTACTAGGCTATCGGCCCTAGGGCCTATACATGCCTAGCCATAACAATTCCTGGCTATTTCTTCCCTCACTATTTACTTCCCTGGACCCCCGTCTAGCAGGGCGACTGACGTGATCCCCAGGGTGAATTTCCTTTCTCCCATCCAATCGTCAAGGTTCCTGTGTCCCTAAGTCTCTTAACACACTTTCGGTGTTTAGTGTACTGCCACCTACGTGGTAATTCACGGGTATATGTTTTTTTCCCAAAGGGGATAAAGTACAGTTGTGTACCTACCATAACTGTAGATGTTAGAGTGTATTCACTGTTGCAGTCATTACTCTTGGGTTATCCTGCTGGCAGGCTACCCTCAGTCGGCCTGAATTCCAAAATCTAGGTCCGGCGTCAGTTGCTGTCACCTCTTCCCTGACGTCAGTGCGCCAGGGGTATAAAAGATGCAGCCGACGCCATTTTCTTCAGTTTTTCTTGCCCCAGATGTCAGGTGCCCCCAAATTGGTAGGCTGAAAAATACGCCAATAAAAATGCATGCACAAAAATAACATTTCCTTTATCTACAAGCTAATACACCAAGTAGGTTGTATAGGATAGAGAAGTGCAGATAAGTCCCAGCAATGAGAAGGGGGATGGTGGGTGGGTGGGTAACCTGGACTGCAACAGTGAATACATTTGAATATCTACATTTATGGTAGGTACACAACTGTACTATATTCATCGTGTTTCACTGTTGCAGTCAATACTCTTGGCTTGAATCCCAAAGCTGAGGATGGGAGGCTGGGCTAAATAGGATTAGGAGAGGCTGTGAGGCCCTGCAGAACTGCAGTGGCAAAGCCTGCTCTGGACTTAGAGTAAAGAGGTAAGTGATAGTGCTTTGTGAAAGTGTGCACTGAACTCCAAGTTGCAGCCTCTACGATATCTTTGGTTGGTACTCCTCTGAGGAAGGCTGCTGAAGTGGCTGCTGCTCTGGTGGAATAAGGCCTAATGCCCTTAGGCACTGATTTGACATATTGAAAATAACAGAAACGGATGCAATGGCCTATCCATTTAGAAATAGTCTGTTTTGAGATAGCCTTTCCTTGTGATCCAGCAGCATATGACACTAAAAGTTGCTCAGTCTTTCTGAAAGCTTTAGTTCTGTCCAAGTAGAAGCCTAACTGCCTGTGTATGTCCAAAGAATGCAGAATTTTCTCACCCTTGTTCTGTGGGTTTGGATAAAAGGTAGGCAAGTGAATGGTTTGGTTGAAGGCCACACTGGATACCACCTTAGGCATAAAAGTAGGGTTTGTCCTCAGAGAAACCCTGTCTGGATGAAAAATGATAAAAGGTTCCACAGCCATGAGTGCTTGTAACTCCGAGACTCACCTTGCAGAGGTTATTGCTAGGAGTAGAGCTGTTTTCCAGGATAAGAATTTTATATCTGCTGTTGATGCTGGCTCGAAAGGAGACAGTGTGAGTTTTTCCAAAACATAATTGAGGTCCCAGGCCGGAATTGGTGCTCTCCTTGGAGGCCTAATGCTTTTGGCCCCTCTGAGGTACTGCCTTATTAAAGGATGAGAAAAGATAGGTGGTTCCGTATTGTAATGGGCTGAAATGGCAGAGGCATGAATCTTAATTGATGAGAAAGAAAGGCCTTTGTTCAGCATCTCAGTTAGGTATTGTAAAATCTGAGGTATATTTGGTACACACGTGTCAATGCCTTGTTCCTGGTTCCAAGCACAGAATCTCTTCCATTTTTTTGCATAAGATTTTCTGGTACTGGGCCTCCTGGCCTCCAACATCCATAACAGCTTTTGAAAGAGCAGTGTTCTGAATGGCTACATTATCCGCCATGCTGCCAGATTTAAGGTCCTGAGTTGGCTGTGCAGGATCTGATTGTTTTGTTGGGTCAGCAAGTGAGAAGTTTGAGGCAATATCCATGCTGGACCTTGAGACAAGCTCTTTAGGACTGGGTTTACCAGTGCTGGCGTGGCCATTCTGGTGCAATCAGTATCATTTTTGGCTTCTCTTGTCTGATCTTTAGGAGTACCCTGGGAAGGAAAGGCATATACTGTTAGATTTTTCCAGCTGAAGGATGGGGCGTCCACTTTCCATGCTTGCTTGTGATAAATTCTTGTGCAAAATCTCTGCAACTGGCAGTTGTGAGGGGAGGCAAATAGATCTATGTCTGGGCATCCCCATTTCCTTATTATCATGCTGAAGACTTGTGGATCCAGTTTCCATTCGTGGAGATCCATTAGGTTTCTGCTTAGTTCGTCTGCCAGAGTATTTGTTTTTCCTGGCAGAAATTGTGCTTGCAGGTGAACTTGAAAAGCCAATGCTGTGTCCCATAAGGTCATTGCTTGTCTGCAGAGGAGGTAGGAATGTGTATCTCCCTGCTTGTTTATGTACCACATGACCGTAGTGTTGTCTGTCTTTATCAGTAGCTGTGCTGGATGAAACAGGTCCTTGAAAGCTGTCAGGGCATTTTGAACAGCTAGCATCTTTTTTTGATTGATGTGAAGATTCATCTGGTTTGCAGGCCATGTGCCCTGAATACATTTTCCTGCCATATGGGCCACCCAGGCATAATCTGATGCATCCGTTGTCAGTATCTGTCTGGCTGTGGGTAAACTGAATGGCAGACCCTTGTTGTGGTGACAGGCTTCTGCCCACCATCGAAACTCCTGTTGCAGGCAGGGAATATGTGCAATTACTGTCTCCAGGCTGTGGCAAGGCTGAGTCCAAACACTTTTTAGATACCATTGTAGTTTCCTCATATGCAGTCTGGCATATGGAATTAGCAGAATGCAGGATGCCATGAAACCCAGGGCCTGCAGGATTTTCCTTGCAGATAAGTGGGTTTTTGTTGCCAGTTTCTTGAAGTAAGAAGTCAGTTGCTTTTGTTTGTCTGGCGTGAGATAAGCCATCTGGGTAGTTGTATTTAAGCTTACACCCAGGAATATTATCTCTTGAGAGGGCACTAGTTTTGATTTCTTTTCGTTTACTGTGTACCCTAGGCCAGTTAGTAATCTTTTTACAAATGCCAGATGCTTTAGAAGAATGTCTTTGTTCTCTGCTTGAATTAGGCAGTCGTCCAAGTAGGGATATATTTGAATTCCTCTTTGTCTGCAAAACGCAATTACTGGTGCCAGGCATTTTGTGAAAACCCTGGGCGCAGTAGATAAGCCAAAGGGCAGTGCAGAGAATTGGTAATGCATTGAGCCAGCTATGAATCTGAGGTATCTTCTGCAAGATTGTCTGATTGGGACATGCAGGTATGCCTCTTTTAGGTCCAAAGTTACGAGCCAAGCCTTCTTGCCCAGCATGGGCAGTAGCTGCTGTAGGGTCAACATCATGAATTTTGGAACTTCCAGAAACGTATTTAGTATAGACAGGTCCAGTATTTGGTCTCCAGGTTCTGTCCTTTCTGGGTACTAGGAAAAGTCTGGAGTAAAATCCTTGCCCCTGCTCTTGTTGTGGTACTTGCTGAATGGCTCTCATGTCCATGAGGGCTGTAATTTGATTTTGTGCCTCTGTCCATTGATTGTGTGGCAGTTCTGGCATACCTTTTGACCTTGGTAGAGTGTGAAAATGGAACCTGTAGCCTTGGGACACTATGTTCCAGACCCATTTGTCTTGGGTAACCATTTGCCAATTTGATGAAAAAAGTGCTAGTTTTCCCCCTAAGGGGGCTGCCAAAAGAAAAGTGCTTGGATCTGACAGAGGAAAGTCATTGGGACTGTTTCCTGTAAGGTTGTGATTTGTCTTTTCCTCTTTTGGAGGTAGGAGCACCCCATTGTTTAGGCCTGCATGAGCCTTGGGGCTGAGATCTGCCTCTGGGACGCCTGTATCTGCCTCTTTGTGGTCTGTCTGACACTGGAAAGGACCAATTTTTAGAAGGCCAGTTCCTGCTAAACCTGGGTGGCTGTACCTGTAAGAAATCCTTGACTGTCTGCATGGATTTTGCTTTATCCTCCATTTTTTTCAACACCTCTTTTGCTTTAGTTCCAAACAAAGTATCATGCTGCAATGGTGCATCTAATAATCTGGCTTTAACCTGATCAGGCAGATTCTGTTCCTTTAACCAAGCATGCCTTCTAATAACAGAACCTGTAACAGCGGCCCTGCAAGAGGCCTCCAGTGAATCATAACCACATTGCAAAGTATGCTTTCTCACTTGTTCAGCTGCATGCAATAAATTCTGCAATTCCTTGTTCTCTGAACATTCAGTATTTGTCAACAATTTCTGTTTAAGCAGTGACATTAAATATTGCTGATATTTAAGCATATGAAACTGACAATTTAAAGCCCTTACAGCCAAGGTAGCAGAAGTGTAGACTTTTTTCCCCTCCATCTGTCTAGAGCCCTAGTATCCCTATCAGAGGGGACAGGGTTTTTTTCTAATAACAGAACCTGTAACAGCGGCCCTGCAAGAGGCCTCCAGTGAATCATAACCACATTGCAAAGTATGCTTTCTCACTTGTTCAGCTGCATGCAATAAATTCTGCAATTCCTTGTTCTCTGAACATTCAGTATTTGTCAACAATTTCTGTTTAAGCAGTGACATTAAATATTGCTGATATTTAAGCATGTGAAACTGACAATTTAAAGCCCTTACAGCCAAGGTAGCAGAAGTGTACACTTTTTTCCCCTCCATCTGTCTAGAGCCCTAGTATCCCTATCAGAGGGGACAGGGTTTTTTTGCAGTGGAAGCTTTAACCCCTTTGGGACCCTGAGATATAGTTTCTGGGTCAGCAGCAAGGTTTTTATATAGGAATTTATGAGACTCCGGAACCCTGTAGTATCTGTCTGGCTTAGCAGGTGCAGGGGGTAAAGAGTCAGGGGACAGTCCGGACTCTGAAAATACATCATCTACAATGTCTAAAACAGGTGGAACAGCAAGGGGTCTGTGCTGAGGAAGTAGTAGAAAGTCTCTGAGCCTTTTCTTAGATTCAGAATAATCTTGGCTCTCCCAGTGGAAATGCTCCCTCATGGTATGCAGGGTTTCCCCAAAAGAATAATCCTCAGAAGGAGAGGCTGAAGGAATAGATTCTTCAGCATCAGAATCCTCATAGGGAAGCATGGAGTAATCCTGTTCAGAAGAGAAATGAGAGGAAACAGAAACCTGATCAGAAGAATCATACTCTGTCTCTTGCCTAGGCCTCTTATCAGGAGGGGAATGGGAGCCCCTGATCAAAGTAATTAGGTCTTCGGACATTTTGAACATCTGTTTTTTAGGCATGGAAGTCTGAGTAGGAGAATGCTGTACTGGTTTCTTTGTCTTTAGAGCTGCTTTAGTCTTTGTTTTTGAAGCTGAAGATGGCTTAATATAAAGTTGTGTAGGTCTGAAGACACCCTCAGAAGCCGATGCCTGTTCAGCGACTCCGGACCCATCTGAGGGAATGATTTCCGAGTGTCCAATACCTTGAGTATCCAGAGGCCCAGTCGGCTCCACGTGGGAGTCTGAAGCGGCCTGTGGCTCTGACGTAGCGGGCGCCAGGGGCTGCGAAAGCACCTCACTGAGAACCGGCAACTGGCCTAGCAGAGGTCTTGTCGGTTTTGGACCTCGGATGCCTATCCTCTTCCTTGTCCTTGCGCTTTTTGTAAACTCCGGTTGTCGGCTGTTCCGATGGCATTATATAATTAAATCTTCGGCCAAAGTAATGAAATGCAAAATCAAACTGACGCTTAATAGTGCGTTGGTTAAATCTAGCACAAAACCGACAGCTAGCAACGTTGTGATCAGGGCCTAGGCAAGGAATACAGTAAGAGTGAAAATCCTTATGAGATATTTGCTTCCCACAAGAAATACAATTGTTAACTTTTTCTGACATCGGTCTGGAGCAAGAAAAAAGTTTCCCCAATGGGGTACTTAGCTTTATGAAGACTTCGGTTCTGAAATTCGGATATGAAAATCTCAGGAGTCGGCTGACCGGCACTTGCAAACTGCTTTTACTTCGGGCACCGCGCGGCAAGAAAGACTGAAGAAAATGGCGTCGGCTGCATCTTTTATACCCTTGGCGCACTGACGTCAGGTAAGAGGAGACAGCAACAGACGCCGGACCTAGACTTTGGAATTCTGGCCGACTGAGGGTAGCCTGCCAACAGGATAACCCAAGAGTAATGACTGCAACAGTGAAACACGAACATCTATACATTTCTTGACAATGAGCTTGAGCCCATGGCTCTGGCAGCAAACATCTGTTTCTGTAGGCCCTTTTGTAGAGTATCCACATCATTTGGGGATTCAATAATGGCTCCCAATTTGCAGTCACTGAGATCTTTGTTAGCCAGAGTCCCTTAGTGTTGGCCTGTAAGACCCTTTTGTAGAGTATCCACATCATTTGGGGACTCAATAATGGCTCCCAGTTTGCAGTCATTGTGAACTTTGTTAGCCAGAGTCCCTTAGTGTTGGCCTGTACTTCAAAGAAGTAGATGCCAAACAAGAGCAGTCCCAGGACTAAACCCTGAGGTACTTCACTTGTCTGGAGCTGGATTTTGGAGTCAGCTACTTTTACAGTGTGGGTTCTGGTAAAGGGTTGAATCTTGATAGATTTGAAGAGGTCCAGATAAGCAGAGTGGGCATCTGGAGTCAAATTTGGGGGCCTGCAGCTAGCTATGATTTGAACAGGGGTCTTGTCAATGGTTAATTGCACCTGGAGTGTCTCATGTGCATCATACTGATGGACCAGCCTGGGAGGTGTGTATGTCTTTAATATATATTGAAACTCCGCTTCCTTTGGCTTTGCTACCCACAGTTTGGGGTCTGAATGTATGATAGAATGAGTAACCTGGTAAGGCTAGGGTGCTCTCCACAGATCTGAACCAGGTTTCTGCGATTGTGAAATGTCAGCATCTTCCAGGGTTAAGAATGCTTGCAATGAGTGCAGTTTAATGTTTAGACTCCTAGCATTTAGCAGCATGACTTTTAATTTGTGTTTTGTTGAAATTTTTATGTTGGTAGTTTTGACCTCAGTATTTTTCCTAAAAAAGGCACTATGGGGGAGGCAAGAGCCTTAGCCTGAAGCCCAAGTGAGACAGATGCAGGCCATCTCTGGCTAAGCATCATAGTCTGTTGATCATATCTTCCCAGGCTGTCAGGTACTGGATTCCCCTGGAATGACACCAGAAACTAAGGCAATTGTTAAAGTCAATCATTTTTTGTTTGCATTGAGGCATCATTCTGGGTGACAGCAGAATGTTGCTTAGGGCTACAGACATACTTTCTAGGGACACACATGCAGTGAGCTCAATCATGTCTCTTTTCATGTAATCCAGTGAGGTACACCTCAAGTCATTCATGCCAACATGGACTATGATAGTCGTAGCAGTACCTGTTGAGAGGCTCGAGTGCGTGTGTGATATGGTGGATTCTGGCACCAGACAGACAAATAACTAACTGCGATCTTCTCCTTATCCAGCCTAGTGAGAGGCACTTCTGTGTGTCTAACAATGGAGTCTTCTAGGCGTAATATGCTGGGCTTATGGTTAATCCTTAGCGGCTGTGAGATACGGGTGTATGGACTATGTGTGGTATGTGGTGTGGAGGGTGGTGGAGTTCACATGTGTTTTGACCTCAGAGATCTCCTTTGTTTGGGTATGTTTTTGTTGAGAACATCCGCATATGTGGGTGCGTATTGTGCAAGTGTGGGTGGTGTTTGAGGTTTAGTCATTGTGTTGACAACCTTCTCAGTGCCAGATATACTGGCTTCTGAGGGAGAGCACAGACTCTAGGTTCCTAATGTAACTGCATCTCTCACAATTTGTGTTCCTAGGTGGTAGTAGTAGATGGTTGTCCATGTACATGAGGCAGTTGCTACACTGTCTCAGGATGCCCACATCAAACAGACTGGAAGGAGAAACTGTAGGAAACTGTCCATCCACATTTGACAGAATCCGAGGGAGAGAGGCCAGAGACAGCTAAGGGGTAGACCTAGAGCCCAAGTGCTTATACCAAAACTAAGAGGCTTAGAATAACACTTCAGTTTAAACAGGCTATAAACACAGTCAGTAATAAATACAGCAGAAAAGATGCAATTAAATACTTTACAGAACAAGCAGCAGAAAATGCAAGATGAAGTAATACAGTAGGAGGAGGAAGCACAAGTACAGTAAAAGCAGCTGAATAAAGTATTTTTTTTTATTAGAAGATTGAATGGCTTAACCATCCTTTGGGACTTCCTCCTTCATAACTGCTGATAGTACAATGAAATCCACAACATGTTCTTTACTGCAATGGGGCCTATCCTGGGGGTCTGGAGCACTGTCTGGCTTACAGGGAAGGGTTTGGTGACATCTGTCTCTCTCCAGGTTTTAGAACACTCCACGTTGATCAGTCTGTTAGGTGGAGGCATCACTTAGTCTGCCGTGGAGAGGATCTGCAAGCTTTCTGTAGGATCCCGTCTTCACAACAGCTGGAGTCGAATGGCCAAGATCCCCTCTGCCTCACCATCTTCAATATCTTAACAAATGTGGTGTCATTAGAATAGGATTGTGGGGAAGCCCCTACCTTGAAATGATCCATGTTTAGGGAGGGGGACTCTGAAGGAGCTCTTCTGCTTGTGCATCCCTTTCCTAGGAAGGAAGGCTTGTAGGAGACTCTTCCCAGCTCTCCCTAAGTGAAGGAAGACCAGACCTGGGAAGTCTGGATAGTGTACAATGATTCTCTGTCTAGAGGGGTAAAGAGCAATGAAAAGCTAAATGGCATCACTTCTGTGGTTTGCAAGGATGGAAATGACAAAGTAAATGCCTGCTCTTGTTGACGGACATGGTCTGGTTACCAAGAGATTGATAACTCCACAGATGCATCTGGGACTGAAGTCACTGGTGCAGGATGGGTAAACACTAAAGACAAAAGTGGAGCAACCATGGTGTAGGTAGTTGGCCATGACAACTTCAGCAATGATGCCACGAAGATGGGCTTTGGCACCAAGGGATCAAATGCTGAGGGCATCAACAAAGTTTAGTGCTGATGTAAATATAAACCAACTCTCAGTGCCGTCCCTCTTTCTCCTAGTAGGGGTTGGCACTGCCACAATTTTAAAACATCCACCAGTACCAACGGAAAAGATCTTGTGGATCCCAGAACACTGGCATGGCACCTCCTGTGAACTGTAAAACTCCAGGTTCCAAACATACCTCTCAACCTCTTAACAGCAAGAAATCTGGACAAAGCCATAAATAATGGGGGGACAAAGGCCCAAAAATAGGAACCATTGCTAAATATTGATCTTACAAACTTAGAAAGTTGATAGAACAACAGGTTTTGCATTAGCATGAATTTTCTGAAAGGGATGAAGTCTGAAACTCAAGTGTCTTTCATTATTTTCTGACCTCAATAATCAATGATTTGCCAATGAATAGCTAGAAAACCACAACTTTATGAGAAACCGACCAAAAATATGAGGCAAAAATCTGGACAGTTGAGAGGTATGGTGCCAAAACCGAGTAATAACACCAGGTGGGATCATTTTTCATACCACACTAGACAAATAGAGGGCAGAGAGAGAACAATCTGAAGCTGAACCTGCATTTATGCTGACATCATCTTGTCTCAGTCAAGATGATGGATCAGAAGGGACCTACAGGAGTAAAAAGAAGCAGCTGATATAAATCTATTCTAGGAGACAAGTGGAATAACTCCTGTTCCAAGGAACAGCTTCCCACTCTCCACCACAGAGCAGAGTCTGTTGGTCCAGAAGAGTCCAGATGAGGAATCAAAGTGGGAAGTTAAGTAGTGGACATTTTTGAAGGCCCTGGACCAGGAGGTGAAGAGAAGGTTATCCTAAGAACTTTGGTCTGTGCAATTTTCTTAATTACAAAAGTCTCGGGTTCCTTGTTTCTCTTTCCTCTACTCTGATGTCAGTCTTTTTCTAAACCTTTATTGGTGTTTATGCAATTCTCCTTTTAGTAAACGCTTCAAAGCTAGCTTGTTTCTCCTATCCAGAAGAGTTTTTCAGCTAATTTTTTTTAATACAACTGACATTAATATGCTCAAGCCCAAGGTGCAGAGATCATATGTAACTTGGGGCAGGATCTAGCAACCACACTTTGACCATTTTAAAACCAAAAGTCTTTCTCTCCCTTATGACTAAATGGTTGTGCAAAAAATGCCACAACATAACAATTTCCTAGTTAACTACACAAAGCAGCTACAGAATACCACAAAATAATAACTGTTGAGATAACTATACAAAATAGCTAAGCCTTACATATCAGACTTGTCAGGCTAATGGGGCAATAATTTCCAGGGTCCGTAGTTGCTCCTCCTTTATGGAGCGGGATGACTGTAGCAGTGCGCCATTTGGTAGGGACAAGGCCTGAGGTGAGGTTGTGAGTGAACAGAGCACACAGATGTGGTGCCAATTCACTTTGCAATTCATGTAGAATACAGCCAGGGATATTGTCGGGTCCCATGGAAGCTGTATTCTTGGCCTTAGACAATGCAGCTTTAACCTGTGCTGCAGTACTGTTGTATGACTGGCAGTCTTCCGATATTGAGATTGGTCTTTTTGTGGGAGAGAGGGGTAAAGTTGGCACTGAATCTGTCGGCCAGTATGTTGGCAATATCTGTTGGCTCAGTATAGGAGGTAGCATTGTGCAGTAACTCAGAGCAAATCTGGGTATTGCCATAAAGATCCTTGATATAACTATAGAAGGTGTTGTGGTTTTAAGTGTCTGCCGCAGTTCTGCCTTCATAGCTGGCTTTGCAGGTTTTGATGATGGAGCTCAACTTTTTGTTGAGGCTAATAAGGGAATTTTTTCAGTCTTGGGACTTCACCTTTTTCTGCAACAGTTTCTTCCTTCTGTTGTAGAGTTTATTAATAGCAGGTGACCACCAGACTGGCTTCCTTTTTTTGGAGGAGAGCATCTTGGCTCTGTTGGGTATGGCTAGTTCCATGCATTTATGTACGTGTTCGTACAGTGCATTGGTGTATGATTCAGCAGTCATGCATCTATTTTCCATTGGCATGGGTGCCTTGAAGTTAGCCACCTCTGTTTTAGGAGTCCAAAGTCACCTTTGGAGAAAGTTTTCATGGTGGATACCTTTGCCGGGGGTGTGGGTAAGATCATGGTGATTAGTTTGTGGTCAGATCTAACCAGGGAGGAATCAACTACTGGTGTAGAGCAATGGTTGCCCATGTTAGTAAAAAAACAGGTCAAGGATGTTGCTTCCTCTAGTGGGGGTAAGAATGAGCTAGTCCACGGCATTGGAATTACTGAATTCCAGAAAGCGTTGGGCCAGTGCATTGGTGCACGAGTAGTTTTATCAGCTGATAGAGGGATAGCTGAAGTCACCTAGTATGAGAGTGTTTGGTTGGATCTTAATAGTTTCCAGGCTGCTTAGGAATGTGGAGTGAGAGTCTTGGGACATGGTTGGGGACCTATACCACGCTACGACCTGAATTGCCATCTTACCCAATGTTAGGTGTACCTGGAGTATCTCAGATGCATTATGCTGGGCTACTAGACTGGAGATGTGCATATCCTTTATGAATATGGAGACACCACCGCCTTTGGAGCTTCGGTCCATGTTCTGGGGCCGAAAGGTGTGCAATGAGTTATAGCCTGGTAGCGCAAGGGTCCTTTCTGCTGCTTTAAACCAGGTCTCCATTACAGAACAAATGTCAATGTTCTGCATTTTGAGGAGGGCTTCAAGCAAGTGCATCTTGGGATTTAGACTTCTGACACTGAGCAGCATGACCCTCAGATTGCATTTATTTATAGCTGTTACGGTGGTAATTTGTTCTTTGGAACACTGCTTAAAAAGGCAATACAGGGCTGGCAAAAGCCTTGGCCAGTACCTGGAAACCCAGAGGTGAAAGACGCAGGCCATCTCTGGCAAAGCATTGTAGTCTGTCAATCATGTCATCCCAAGCAGACAGTTACTGGATCCCCTTAGAATGACACCAGAAACTTAGCTAATTGTTGAAGTCAATCATTTTTTGTTTGTACTGTAGTATCATTCTGGGAGATGGTAGGATGCTGCTCAGGGCTAGTGTCATACCTGCCTGGGCCACATAATCCGAGAGCTCCACCATGTCTCTTTTCATGTAGTCCAGGGAGGTGCGTCTCAGGTCATTCACACTCACATGGGCAATGACAGAGTCATACTTATACTTGTTGTGGAGTGACCTGAGTGCGTGTGTTATGGGTCGGATTCTGGCACCTGACACATAGCTGACTGCTACCTTCTCCTTATTCAACCTAGTGAGTGGGACATCAGTGTGCCTCACTATTGAGTCACCTATGATTATTGTATTGGGCAAGCTGTTTTGAATTAGGGGCTTAGGTTGAATGGCACACTGTGCAGGTGAGCTATGTGTCTTGTGGTTTGTGCTGTGTTGTGGTGGTCGAGTGCGTTTCTGCCATGGAGGTCTCTGCTGTTTGGGTAGATTTCTGTTGAGAGCCTCTGTGAAGGTGAGTATGTGGTTTGTGTTTTTATGTGGGGGCTGTGATGTTGGGTGTTCTGGAGGGCTATGTGGTCCATGTGGTGTGGTGCAGGTGTTGACCTTTTCCTCTTGACCAGCTATTCCGGTCTTGGCTGGAGAGTGCATGGCTTCCAATTTGGAGATATAGGCGCATCTCTCAAGTCTGAGTTTTGGAAGGTAAGAGGACAGGGTTATCTGTGTACATGAGGCAGTTGCTACACTTACTCAGAATGCCCAAGTCCACCAGGGTTAGTAGAAGAAAGCACAGGAAACTGACCTTTAGACATGCCAGGAGGGATGGTAATCATTACTAAGTACTGGAGCTGTTTCCTTATAGGACTTCTAGTGCTGATAGCACTTGTGTGCTACAAAAGCCTGATGAAGTGCTGGCGAATAAGCTAATTAAAGTGCAAGAGAGAAGAGAAAGTTGAAAGAGAGAAAAAACTGCCCAAACGGCCAATAAAACTACAATTTCAGAGCCGAAAACCACTCCTCTTGTGGTAGATAGGCTACCTAGTGCTTACCACTCCCACTGATAAGCTGGAAGGCTTCCCTCTAACACAGACGGGTCTGGGGGACTCAAAAACTTACAAAACAGTCCTGGATACTGTAAATTTGTATCTGGACTACTCTAGCAACAGGAAAGGTGGAAAACAAGCTCAGAACTTTTTTTTTTTTTTTTTTTTTTAAGAAAAACAGTTAAAAGACCAGCACTTGCAGTATGATAAAATACAGTTAAACAGCAAAGAAATGCAGTAAAATTCAGTTGAACAGTAAATAGAGTAGATAGAAATGAAATATAGTTAATCAGTAGATTGCTTTGAAACAATAGCTCACAAATCACAACAGTAACAGACAGCACTAATAAAGCAGCGATTCGGAGGAATACTGTCATCACTTTAGTGAGTTTACCAACAAGCAGTAATAAATATGGCAAACAGCAAAATGAAGTAGAAAGCGGAACAGTTTCTTTGTTTTGTTTTTTTTTATAGTAGAAAGTGAAGAGACGGGAAAAAATGAGATAATTCAAGGTTCAGAAGCTAAAGGGGTGGGCTTTTGTTAAGTTCTAACTATAAACAGTAGAAGGAGCTGATGTAATGTCACGGGGGGGGGGTGTCCAATATCAACTTTATACAAGAGGCGGGCAATTCAAAACCACCAAGTGCAAAAGACCATTGAAAATAAACATTTAACTTTTTCAATCATCACAGCAAGGCACTAGGCCAGTCTCTCTGCAGCTTACAACAACTTGAGAAAACAAGTACATCTGATTTAAAACACTGGCTATTAAAGCCAGAGAAACAGAAACCAGCCCAATTACCCAATCAAAAAAAAAAAACAGTTTTGCAAGAATGTCCTTAGTTAGATTAAACCAGTCTGATTACTTTCTCTCACAAAGAAAGCAGCTAGCTCTCTCTAGACAAGATTTCACTGTAAGCTGAAAGGGGCAGAACAGTAAAAGATACTCAGCTCTATCATACAACAAAAAGGAGATTAAAAACAGTTGTACAGATTACAGAGATATGTTTTAAAACACAAGTGCATAAGACAATTGAAAATAAACATTTATCTTTTTCAAATATTACAGCAGGGCAGTAGGCCAGTCTCTCTGCAGCTTACAACAGCTTGAGAAAAGAAGTTGTACTGAGCTTCAAAAATGTAACCACAGTGCACTCTGCTGGAGGAAAGTTGATAAGTCAAGCATTGTATGACGGTTTGATCTCAAACTCGGAGATGTGATGTCTGGACCAGCAAATTCTTTATATTGTTTTGAGACCAGAGTTAATTGCTAGAATTTACATGTCTAATGTCTTTTATTGCTGTGGCTTCCTGCAAGTGCACATTACAAAAAGAAACATACATTTTGAGTTTCTGTTAGCCTGGGTAGCTAAATCAAAACTGTTAAGAATGATGTAATCTAAAATGAGTCAGCAGTGATGTATTATCAATTTAAGACTTTCTCAGAGAGAGAGATCAGAGCATTTTGGATTTTGCCTGAACCTGAGCACATCTACTCACCAGTACTCTGCCTTTGCTCTGTATGTATGTAAGTTATTTACAGCATTGTTTCTCTTAGAAATAGATAGAAAATACTAAGATTAGACTAGCTGTTTTCTATATTTATGTCAGACTATTCTACAGTATTATTTTAAGCATTTTCCTGTGATGTCTGAACTCGACTAGCACTGTGTTGAACTGAGGACATTTGTCTTGTAGTTTTATTATTTATTAAATATTTTAAACCTTTCAACTGTGGCTGTTTTGTGTACAGATAATTTAAGCTCTAGAATACATTGCATGTATATAGTGATACTGTCCAAGCCACTCCAATAAGCCTTGGTGTTCGTCATACTTACTAATTGGATAACAGTAATATTGCACAGTAAAATTGGACACCCTCTGGTAAGGGCCTTATTAGTAGCTGATAATAGTGGTTGGTGACAGTGATTTTTACCTTACAGTCTGAGCAAAAAGGAGGCATAGCTGGAGAATCTGTGCCAGCCTTCTCCAGGAGTGTCTGTGTGCTTGTATGTAACTTGTATCTCAAAGTGTGTGTGTGTGCGTGTGCGAGCTACTTGGGCAGGGACACAAAGCACTGGTTGGACAGAGAGAGAGAGGGTGCTGGAGGTTTTAGCTTGACCACTAGGCTGAAACCTGTACCTTATAGATGTTCCAGTGGGGAATCTTATTGTGGATCTGGAGAGAAAGCGAGAAACCAGCCTCAGACTGAATGTGATCTCTGTGTGCTCTTAAGGGAAATTGTACTTTGTGTGTGTGTGCTTGTTATCCCTCCCAATGTGCATGCCCCTCACTGGTGCTAGTGGTGAGGATTGAGGCTCCTTGATTACTGGGCCAGTGCACGGGCATCACAATCATGTTTTAAATACGAAATGGGTCTAAGTGAAGCTGGTTCTGAGGGTCATTATACCCTTCTTTATAATAAAGCCAACTACAGCTTTTTTCAAAGACACTGGTGCTTCCCCTCCTTTTTAAATACAATTAAATAAAGCCCTCCAGATCTTTATTACTTTCTTTCCTTATAACTTTCAAAACTTCCAAAGGAATACATACCATCTGATACTGGAGACTGCCCTGTTGGGCAATTACATACCACCACTTTATCTCATTTCTTTCCTTTTTAACTATCAATTGCTAAACCTCATTTTCCTTGGACCATGGCATAAATAACTCTTTCATAAATAATTAATTCTGTGGTATTTCTTGGTTTCCGCATTCCTCTGCTTTAGACAAATTTTCATAAAAATTTCAAAAACCTCTCTAATACCGCTAAGATCTTTGGTTATTTTTCTTGTATTGTACCCTACGTTTGGCAACAACCCTTTTCACTTCTTGCTGCCCAAGTCATTGTGCTAAAACATTTTGTGCTCTGGAGTCAACAAAAATAGCTGCTTAAATAATCTAAGGGGGCGGTGAAAGCCAACACATTCCGGCTAGGCTTATAAATGCCTTCGGGCAGATAGCCTAGTACCTACCTATGAACCTAACAGTGATCTTTCTAAAGTTATGTATATTATCTAAATATTCCCTTATTTCCATTTAATACTCTGCAGTTGATCATCTTCTTGTTCTATGAGATTTTCCTTTTTTTGTAATACTTTCCCCTTTGTCAGCCCCTCTAAATAATTCCTGTTACTTCTTTCCTATATCTCTTTCTCTTATTTCTATCCTATTTTTAAAACTCCCTCCCCTGGATTCTCTATAGCGTGCACGGCATGCAAGATCGGTGCAGGAGCTCAAGCAGGCAATATGTCTGCCGTGCGATCCAGGAACAGCCTGCAGGGGCATGCATGAGCGCTCCTGCACTAATCCTGCACGGACTAAGCCCTTGTATGTAAATTACCCCACTTGCAGGAGAAATCAATGCAAATGAGGTGATTTTGCAATCCAGGAAGCTTCAAACACCAAAAAGCTGGTACTGAAGGCAATACACAATAACAGAAGAAGACGTCTGCATTGGTCACATGAAAGCGCTTAACTGCAATTTGTGTATTTGGTGGAGTAATTTTGTATCGCTGGCTTTGCAATAAATTTGGTACTGTCCAAGCCGAGGAGTTATTGTGTATTGCCTTCAGTACCAGCTTTTAGGTGTTTGAATTGTTGGAGCTGTTTGGTGTTGTTTAAATCCAGGAAGCTTGCAACCGTCCATTCAAGACTACTGCGATCTGCAGAAATGTACTTGGTTAGTAACAAAGTACATTTCCTCAAAATCCAAAACGGAGTTGTGATCGCTCCAAATAAAGGTTGCATATCATGTAGTAAGCATGTACAAGGCCATTGGCACTGAAAACAGTAAAAAAAACCCCCCACAAAAATCAACTTTTATTTCTTTTAGCTGATCTCGGCTGTTTAAGCATAGGGCAGCGGCTCGCAAACGGGATCGGGGGAAAATAACAAAATGAACCTAAATTAAGCAATCTAACTAAAATCAGTATTCTGCCATGCAAGTCAATGTCAGGCAGAAGACAACATGGCCAGTGAGTAGTGGTTGCTAAGGGGGGAAGGCTCAGTTTGAGACATGTAACTATGCATTAGCAGGCAATCCTATGCAAATGAGGGGAAGGATAGTGAATTCCACTTTCCCCCAGCATGTCAATCAGGTCCCAACAGTGTAAGAGTAGGAATAGCTTTGGTGCAAGCCTAGGAGTTAGGTGACATCATGGCGTGTGTGTGTGTGTCAGATATACTGTAAGTGGATTGGAGCCCTGTGGCTCGAGTTTGCGCCTAGCTTAGCACAGCTAAGCTATGGGGTGTCTCTAAACCTGCCTAGCACTCTTTACAAAGCCTAAGCTAGTGTGTGCACCACACACCAGGTTTTACAGGAAGAAAAAAAGTTAAACAAGGAAATAGCAGTGTGCACATTTGAGCACTCTGTTTGCGCAGCATGCACCAGGGCTTAAATAGGAAAGGAAAACAGCAGTAGGAAGGTAATCAAGGAGAACTAGCTTAGCTGGCAGGTGAAATGTATCAGAATCAGCCAATTACACAGGCAGCAGACCAGCCCAGCCCAGAACACTACTATAAACTATGCAAACACCTTCCCCTCTGGTTTGTCTCACACTCTACACCACCGGTAAACAAGTAGGGAATTTTTAACACTCACAACAGCAAAATGATAGGGGCTGCAATAGCTTTCATACAACAACTTGTGGAAGAGGCTGAGGGTGGTGAGGATGTGAATGCTGTTGACCAACCCACAGTGAGGAGACGGAGAAGAGTGTACAGACCCAGGGTAACCTCCCAGGGGCTACATGGGATGGAGATAGTGGAGCACTATAATGTGGACAGGGACCTCCTACAGCAAAATGTTGAGCTGTGCCAACCATGCCTGACGCAGAACTAACAGAGGGGAACCCATTCCAGTGGATACCAAGGTATGTGTAGGCCTATGAATACTAGCTACAGGTACCTTCCAAAGGCCAACTGGGAATATGATGGGGATTTCACAGGCATCAGCATCCAGGATACTCCACCATTTCTTGGATGCCATGTCAGCACATGTCAGTGAGCACGTATATTTCCCCAACACCCGTGATGCGTTGGGCAGCAATATGCAACTGTTCCACCAAATAGCAGAATACCCTGAGGTAGTGGGTGCTACAGACTGCATGCACATATGCATCAAAGCACCACCCAGTGAGCAGGGTAGGGTCTACATCAACTGCAAGAGCTTCCACTCCATCAACTGCCAGGTCATGTGCGATGCCCAGGGTATAATAATGAATGTGTGTGCTGGCTGCCCTGGAAGCTATCACGATTCCCACATGTGGCATCTGACACAGCTGTACCAGAGATTTGCCAATGGGGACATCCCTGATGGTTACCTAGTGGGGGATGCTGGATACGCACTGGAGCTGTAGCTGATGACACCCATCAGAAATGCACACACACCCGAACCAAAACTCCATAATGAGGCACATGCACAGACCTGAATTATAGTAGTGTGTGTGTTTGGGATGCACAAGTCACGGTTCCAGTACCTGGACACATCCAGTGGAGCCCTGCAGTACTCACCAGCTACATGTACCCAAATTGTCCTTGTATGTGCCATGCTACACAATATGATCCTGCAGAAAAAGCTGCAGCAGGAACAGCACGGGGCAGGGCCACACAGCCCCCCCACCACTGCCAAGGCCTGCACAGGCACAGAGTGACTCAGAGGAGGAACAACCTGAGCCTGCCCCAGTAGGCAGAAGGAGGCGTGCCCAGAATGCCCTGGCCTTGGCAAAGAGGCAACACATAGCACATACACTGACACAGGAGGGACCCAGGGAATGACACCTCACTCTCTCACATACAGTAGATGGGATGCCAAACATTACACTACCTGTGCTTACCCATGTGTAGGGAGTGTACTATGTGCATCCGACAAAGGCAGCCCTGCAGCACCACCCTCAATACTGGGACACCCACAAGGCAAGTGACTCGCACATGCCAGTCAGGGGGTTCACATACCCAACAACAGTCACAGCCAGCAGGACAGGTGTAGACACAAACAAACAAAGGCTGTGCTATGGCCTCTGAATGAGGCCTATGGGTAACTCCCCCCCCCGGCCTACACAGACAGACTACAGCAGGTCAGGTAGTGGGATGTCAGTTCTGAAGGGTAGGAAGTCAGAAACTAATATGTAGGTAATTAAAAGCTATGATCTGCAGTACACTAGTATGCCTCTAGTCAGCATGATAGGTAAGACTACAGATTGAAATGGAGTACCCGACATATCAGTACAGTCCTAGCAAATGTGTACAAGTGTCAGGTGTGCACCTCCCATCCTACGTAGAAATATAGTCAGTCAGGTGTGCCCCTCCCAATCCTGTGTAGAAATGTAGAAATAGTCAGGTGTGCTCCCCCATCCTATGCAGAAATGTAGTAACAGTCAATGCTAAATGATCGACGGATACCCTGCAGAGACAGCATGCTACCTGTAGGTGTACAACACAAAGGTCAGCACTGCAGTACTGGGCATCCTCACACACTTCGAGAAATGAAGGCAATGTCAGTCAACAAAATACTGAAAGGTCATACTGGCCATGCTCGCACACTTAAACACATGAAGGCCATGTCTGCAAACACCAGTGGACCAGACATATCTGGCAGCCGCAGATGTTAGTGCAGACACTCCCCAGTATACACCACTCATGCTTTGCACACACAGTGGATAGGAATACAGGCATATATGTAAGGACAACACACTATAATAAGCCAAAGGTAGACATACACAGATGTGTGGAAGACAGTGACTGTGACAAGGAGCCATCCAGATCTGTCCCACCCAGCATACAGCCAAAGGGCCACAACCACACGAGAGTCAGATGTCATTAACTGCAGATACTAGCCACCAGTATCTGTCAGCATTACAGAGTATGTGGTGCAAGTGCCAGCTGTGCAACATGACTGTTCAAGGAAGTAGACATCTAGCAGCTGTATACACGTATCTGTGAAATATGACCCAGGGTGTGCCTGCATGTGGCGTGTCAACCCTTAGATGAATGGTTTATGGCCCATGCACACACATGGCCCTCCCCATAGCCCCACTATGACATGCATGCAGAGATCATCCACTGTGAAATGCACCTTTGAGAGAGTTTTAGCCCAGTAATCTTCGTGGCGCGTCTCATAACTGCATACTGCTGTAGTGTGATAAACTAGCTAGGTAGGAGTTCTAACCCCAGTCTTGGCAAGTGTGTGTGTGTGTGTGTGTGTGAGTGTGTGTCTCTGTCTGTCCATCTCTGTCTGTGCAGACAGCAATGCTTTTTAGGGTGGTCACACTCCCTACAACTGAAATGCTCTACTTTGGTAAGGCTGCTGATGTCATCCACCGAGAAATACACCTCTGGGAAGGTTGTATCCCAGTAATCTCAGTGGCGCGTCCCATAAAGTACAGTTGTGTACACTTACCATAAATTTAGATGTTCGAGTTTATTCACTGTTGCAGTCATCACATTTGGGTTATCTACTTGCAGTAGCCCTCAGTTGGCCTGATTATCAAAGTCTTGGGTCCTGAAGTCAGCTGCTGTCTCATCTTCCGTGAAGTCAGGTCGTCAAGGGTATAAAGCATGCAGCCGACGCCATTACATCAGTTTTTCTTGCCCCAGATGTCAGGTGCCCCTCTTTATGGGAAACAATTAAATATAAATATACAAGGTTATACCTCCAACAAAAAATCAAATACACCAAAAAGCTTTTAAGTATAGTAAAGGAGAATAGAGGTACAGCCAGAAGAAGTCAGGGGGCTGGAGGGAGGGTAACCAGGACTGCAACAGTGAATACACTCAAAAATCTACATTTATGGTAAGTGTAGACAACTGTACTATGTTCTTCATGTTTCACTGTTGCAGTCATCACATGTGGGTAGATTCCCAAAGCTAAGAATGGGAGGAGGAATTTAGATAGCATTAGGACCAGCTATAAGGCCCTGCATGAGTGCAGTCGCAAAGCCAGCTCTGGATTTAGAGAAAATTGGCAAATAGTAATGCTTGGTGAAAGTATGTACCGAATTCCAGGTAGCAGTTTCTTGGATGTCTCTGGTAGGGACACCTCTGAGAAAGGCTGTAGAGGTAGATGCAGCCCTGGTTGAATGGGGTCTAATCCCCTGTGGGATAGGTTTTCCATGGTGCTTATAGCAGAATGAATGCAATGGCCTATCCATTTAGAAATAGCTTGCTTTGCAATAGCCTTCCCCTCTGCCCCTGCAGCAAATGCCACCAGCAGTTGTTCAGATTTCCTTTGAGATTTAGTCCTGTCCAAGTAAAATCTAAGTTGTGTGTGCACATCTAAGGAGTGCAATATCCGTTCCCCTTTGTTCTGTGGATTAGAAAAGAAGGCTGGCAAATTAATGGACTGATTAAGAGCCACACTGGATACCACCTTGGGCATAAAAGAGGGATTTGGTCCTGATGGACACCTTGTCCGCATGAAAGATGATGAAAGGCTCCACTGCCATAAAGGCCTGTAATTCAGATACCCTTCTTGCTTAAGTGATTGCTAAAAGGAAAGCTGTTTTCCAAGAAAGGAATTTTAACTCCGCAGTTGCAGCTGGCTCAAAAGGAGGAAGAGTGAGTTTTTCCAATACAAAATTAAGGTCCCAGGCTGGAGTTGGGGCTCCCCTGGGTGTTCTTAAGTTTTTGGCCCCACTGAGGAACTGCTTGAGCAGTGGGTGAGAAAAGAGGGGTGGTTCTGTGTTGTGATGAGCTGAAATGGCTGAGGCATGAATTTTGATGGATGAAAAGGAAAGGCCCTTGTGAAGCATCTCAGTTGCGTATTATAAAATTTGAGGTAAATTGGGTGCTGCAGTGGCCATCCCTTGAGTTCCAGGCACAGAATCTTTTCCATTTTTCAGCATAAGATTTTCTAGTACTAGGTCTCCTAGCCTCCAAAATGACATCTAACACTTGTTTACTGACGGATGGTAACGGAGAGATTAGGTAATAAGCCAGACTGCCAGGTTCAGGGTTTGATGCTGGGGGTGCAGAATTTGGCTCTCCTGCTGAGACAGCAGGGTAGGGGTCTGAAGTAGGTGCCATGGGGACAGCTGAGACACACTGCGCAAGAGGGGGTACACCAGTGTTGGCATGGCCAGTCTGGTGCAATCAGTATCATCCTTGGTTTGTTCTGTTTGATCTTTAGTAGCACTCTGGAGAGGAGAGGCAGAGGAGGAAAGGCATAAACTGATCAATTTTTTACAGCTGAAGGACAGAGCATCCATTTTCCAAGCTTGTTTGAGTCTTTGTGCAGAATTTTGTCCAACTGGTAGTTCTGGGGGGAGGCAAACAGGTCTATATCTGGGGTCCCCCATTTGTTGATCAACATGTTGAAAATCTTTGGTTCCAGTTTCCACTCATGTGGGTCCATGAGACTTCTGCTTAGTTCATCTGCCAGTGTATTTAGTTTTCCTGACAGGAATTCAGCTTGTAGATGCACTTGGTAGCTCAAGGCTGTATTCCACAGAGCCATGGCTAGTCTGCAGAGGGGATAGGAATGGGTACCCCTCTGCTTATGTACCACATAACAGTGGTGTTGTCCGTCTTTACCATTAATTGTCCTGGAAGGCTGTCAGAGCATTCTGTACAGCTAATATTTCTTTTTGATTGATATGCAGGTGCATTTGACTTGGGTTCCATTTGCCCTGAATGCACTTCCCTGCCAGGTGAGCCCCCCCCCATGCATAGTCTGATGTGTCTGTTAGGGTTTGGGCGGCAGGGGGTACAGTGAATGGTGGTCCCTTGTTTTGGTGGCAGGCCTCTGCCCACCAAAGGAATTCTAACCGTAGGCAAGGTATGATAGGAATCATTGCTTCTAGATCCTGAGAATGTTGACACCATAGGCTTTTTAGATACCATTGGAGTTTCCTCATATGCAGTCCTGCATGTGGAATTAGTAGAATGCACAAGGCCATGAACCCCAAGGCTTTTGCAGTATTTGCCTTGCAGATAACAGGGTTTTTGTGGCCACTAGTTTGAAGTAAGTTGTCAAATGAATTTGTTTCTCTGGCGTGAGGAAAGCCATCTGGGAAGATGTGTTCAAGCTTGTTCTCAGGAATGTTGACAGGGTACCAGATGTTATTTCTTTTCATTTATGTTGTACCCCAGACAAGTTAACACCTTTTGTACAAATGCCAGATGATTCAGAAGTATGTCCTGGCTTTCGGCCTGAATTAGACAATCGTCCAGGTATGGATATATTTGAATATTTCTTTGCCTGCAAAATGCAATGACTGGAGCTAGGCACTTTGTGAATACCCTGGGCGCAGTAGATAAGCCAAAGGGCAGTGCAGAGAACTGACAGTGCATGCAGTCTGCTTTGAAGTGTAGGTATTTTATGGAAGATTCCCTGATTGGGATGTGCAGGTAGGCTTCCTTTAAATCCAGTGTTGCCAACCAGGCATCTTTGCCTATCATGGGAAGCAACTGAAGAGTTAGCATCTTGAATTTTGGAATCACCAAAAAGGTGTTTAGGATAGACAGGTCCAGGATAGGACGTCATGAGTTGTCTTTTCTGGGTACCAGGAAAAGTCTTGAGTAGAAACCTTGTCCCTTTTCCTCTTCTGGTACACTCTGAATAGCCTTTAATCTTGAGAAAGAGAGCACTTGCTTTTGAGCCTCCACCCACTGATTTGGGGGTAGATCTGTCCAACTGTTTGGGGTTGGTAAGTGTGGGAGTGAAATCTGTATCCTTGGGAAACTATGTTTAAAATCCATTTTTCTTGGGTAATAAATTCCCAGTTTTTTGCTTGCAGAGCAATCTTTCCCCCTAAAGGAGCAGTCAGATGAGAAGTGCTTGGAAGTTTTAAAAGTAAGTCACTGAGACAGTTTACCATAGGGGGGAGTCTCACTACTCCCTGATTTGGAAGTGGGAGCCCCCCACTGCTTAGTCCTGTGCATACCCCGGGACTGAAGCCTGGGTGTTCTGCTGGTTCTGGGTTTGAACTGAGAAGACCTGGAAGAGGCAGGAAAGGACCAATTTTTTGAGGGCCAATGCCCACTAAATCTAGGAGGGTGCACTTGTAAAAAAATCTTTAACAGTTTGCATAGATTTAGCTTTTTCCTCCATCTTTTTAAGAACTTCTTCTAATTTGTTGCCAAACAGGTGGTCCTGGTTTAAGGGAGCATCCAGCAATTTAGTTTTAACATGATCTGGCAAAGATTGCTCCTTAAGCCAAGCATGCCTTCTAAGTACAGACCAGGTGACAGCAGCCCTGTAAGATGCCTCCAGTGAATCAAAACCACATTGCAAAGTATGTTTTCCAACCTGTTCAGCAGAATGCATTAAATCCTGTAAATCCTTACTTTCAGCACAATCAGGAATCAACATAATTTTCTGTTTAAGCAATCCAATAATATGCTGCTGACACTAACATATGAAACTGGCAATTTAAGGCCCTGATGGCCAAGGTTGCAGACATGTATACCTTCTTGCCCCATCTATCCAGGGCCCTGGAATCTCTATCAGAGGGGGTAGGATTTTTGGCAGTAGTAGCCTTAATGCCCTTAGGTCCCTGTGAAATGGTCTCAGGATCCGCAGTAGGATTTTTAAAAAGGAACTTGTGAGAATCAGGAACCCTGTAATATCTATCAGGTTTTCTGGGAGCAGGAGGTAAAGAGTCAGGGGCCAAGCTAGATTCCGAAAAGGCATCTTTAACAATATCCAGAAAAGGAGGGATAGCTAAAGGCCTGTGTTGGGGCAGGAGTAAGAAATCTCTAAGCCTCTTTTTAGAATCAGAGTAATCCTGGCTTTCCCATTCCCCAAAAGAAAAATCCTCTGGGGGAGAAGCAGAGGGAAGATACTCCTCTGCATCAGAATCCTCATAGGTAGATAAGGGTTAAGCCTGGTCATCAGAGGAGACAGAAATTTCAGAATCCTGGTCAGAAGTATCATAAGCAAATTCAGTCCTAGGTCTCTTAGAGGGGGAAGGTTGGCTTCCCCTGATTAAAGTATTAAGGTCTTCAGCCATTCTTATCATTTGTTTTTTAGGCATAGAGGCCTGACCATGCGGTCTGGGTGTCGGTTTCCTAGGCATGGTTCAAGTTTTAGGCCTAGAAGAAGAAGATGGCGTCAGTTTAGTATGCAAGTTAGTAGGCCTGAATACACCCTCAGAAGCCGGTGCCTGCACAGCAGCTCCAGACCCATCCAAGGTAGAGACATCCGCAGGTTCCACAGTTGAAGCATCTCGCAGCATACCGGACTCCGAATGGGTCTCAGTAGAGGCGTGCAAATCTGAAGTAGTGGGTATCAGGGGCTGCGAAAGCGCCTGAGTACCAGCGAACTGGCGACTAGCTTAGGAGAAGCGTCATCTACAGCTTTGGACCTAGGAGGTCTCTGTCTTTATCTTTGCGTTTTTTCGGAATGTCTGCAGTCGGGTGGCTTACTGAAGACATATCTGGATAATTGAACAGAGTACCAAAATATTTAAAAGCGAAAATGTACCGATGACGAATAGTCCGTGGTTTAAATAAGGCACAAAACTGACACCGAGGTACGTCGTGGTCAGGGCCTAGGCAAGGAATACAGCACGAATGAAAATCTTTATGAGGTATTTGCTTTCCACAAGAAATACAATTATTGACTTTTACTGACATCGGTTTAGAACAAGAAAAAGTTTCCCCAATGGGGTACTTGGCTTTAGTTGAAGACTTTGGTTCTGAAACTCGAAAGCAAAAATTTCAGGAGTCAGCCGACTGGCACGTGCGTACTGCTTCTGCTTGGGGCACCACACGGCAAGAAAGACTGATGTAATGGCATCGGCTGCATGCTTTACACCCCTGACTACCTGACGTCATGGAAGATGAGACAGCAACCGACGCAGGATCCAAGACTTTGATAATCAGGCCGAATGAGGGCTACTGCAAGCAGATAACCCAAATGTGATGACTGCAACAGTAAAACACGAAGAACATCTGTGTACTGCTGTAGTGTGATAAAATAGTTAGGTAGGAGTTCTAACCCCAGCCTTGGCAACTGTGTGTGTGTGTGTGTGTGTGTGTGTGTGTGTGTCTGTCTCTGTAGAAAGCAATGCTTTTTAAGGTAGTCACACTAAATGGTCTACTTTGGTAAGGCTGCTGATGTCATCCACCTAGAAATACACCTCTGGGGAGGTTTTAGCCCCGTAATCTCCATAGCACGTGCCATAACTGTGTACTGCTGTAGTATGATAAATTAGTTAGGTAGGTGTTCTAATCCCAGACTTGGCAAGTGTGTGTGTCTGTGTTTGTGTCTGTCTGACCCTGCCTGTGTAGACAGCAATACTTTTTAGGGTAGTCGCACGCCATACAATTCGTATGCTCTACTTTGGCAAGGCTGCTGATGTCATCCACCTATAAATACACCTCTGGGAAGGATGTAGCCCAGTAATCTCTGTAGCACGTGCCATAACTGCGTACTGCTGTAGTGTGATATAGACCTCTGTTAGGTGTTCTATACATACACGTCAGTTATGGATGTTGTGTGTGTGTGTTGCAATGTCTGTGTAGGGAGCGATGCATTTTAGCCTAGTCACACTCGGTACATTTCAAATGCCCTACTTTGGCAATCCTGCAGATGTCATCCAATGTGATATACACCTTTGGGGAATGAGTACTCCAGTAATCTCCGTGCAGAGTACTATAACTGCATAGTGCTGTAGTAATAAACTAGTTAGGTAGGGTTCTACTCCCAGACATGACAGGTGTGTGTGTGTGTGTGTGTGTGTGTTTGTAACTCGTATCCTGTGTGGAAGTGGGTGCGAGTGTGTGACACTTGGGCCCAATGTGGAGTGGGTTTTGCAAATTTCTTATATGGTGGCCCTAGTATATATTACAATGTCTCCTGTACAGGGATAACAGATGTGAAATATAGGTTATAGGTTCATATAGTAACTATGGAGTGATTGCAGTGGTCTACAGAGGGCATGGCACCCTGTCCATCTGTCCAATAGGCACATACATGCAGACAGTGCATCTTCCCCATTGAACATCTGCAACACCTGTGGTGCCATCACGTGACCCACAAAGGACATACCATGCCAGAAAACATGCCTTGTATGGACAGATGCCACTGACACCAGGGAATGCCGTTAGCATGCTATCAATGTAGGCACAGCGTTAACCTGCTGTCCATTACCAATTCCTGCCACAGGTGGCCAAGACTGGCACATCTGATGATAATCTGTGTACACAACATGGGCCCAAAACCCCAGGTACAGTTCCACATGTCACCGTACATGCATGCGGGAGGTGTGCACATCCCAGACACCGTCCATGTCATGGACTAAGGAACGGGTCTTTATCACTGTATTGAAAAGTAAAATGTCGAAAGCTCACAATAGCGAAAGTGCCGAAATGTCGAGGGTCCATTTTTGAGATTGCTGTACAGTGAAGATTGGGGCATTTGCCCTTTCCTCACTGTAGTGCGATCTCGGAGTTGGAATATATATTTAGTGGGGGGTGTGGGGGGCGCAGCCCCCCACAATAACGAGTTTGATTTTCGGCATTTTTGCTCTTGTGAGCGTTCGACATTTTGCGTCTTTGATACAGTGATATAGATGCCTAAGAAACACATACATGGCAAGCGATGCACAGCATTGGCCACATGCAATAGTCACCCACGTGACTGGATGGTGGATACAATACCCACCTGTGTGTGCAAATGCAGAAACCACAGCCCTGTGCCACAATGCAGACCATTGTCATGTGGCCTGATGCCAAGGTATACCCATCACCTAGCCTTGTACAGCCATCTGGCACAGTCGACCACCACATACCCGTGCAGAAATGCACCCATGCATGTCAGTACTGGCACCCTGTGTGTGTGTTTGTGTGTGTGTTGTACGATGCATATGAATCACATCCACACTCACAACCCCCAGTGGCATACTGAAGCATGCTGTCTGTCAGACACCTCCCCATACCCTTTGCTCATATAACCTCCATATGTGGTGCATGTGATACCTGCACAGTAATGTGTTGTGGCAATCTCGCTAGTGATGAGCTGTATCCCTGGCCCTGCCAAGTGTGTCAATGTGTGTGCGCCCCTGTGAGAGTGTGGCTGTGTTGACGCTGGCACCTGTTCATGCGGACAGGCATGTGTAATTCACTTACCGTATATAGCAACCATATCCCTGTTGCGGATATCACTCACCATCACATATATGTTCTGAGGACTCCACAACAGGTAACCTATTTGGCACATCCAATAACTCCAGAGGACTGTGATAGCACTACATACTCATCAGAGGTTTGATGCCCAGTGCTGGTAGGTGTGTGACACAAACATGCTTAAGTTTTACTCTCCCATCCCTCCCTGACTTGTCATTGCATCTCTGTCTGCCTCCCTCACTGATGGATGTGGAGACCTACACCTACTTTGCTTAGGCAGCAGCATGTGCATTTTAAGTGATGCTCATGCTCAGCTGATGGCCTATGCATGAATTTCAGCCCTCTAGCTGATTGCATGTGGAACAGCTGTGGTAACATTCCCATAGCCAATTGCATGGAAACACACTCCGATATCTAGGAACATCATGTTGGTGTTGGGCCTTTCCATTCACTGTGAGCAGGAACTCGATCTGTCATTTGGCAAACAGCATCTTAGATGGATTGGGGATTTACCTCTGACAACATACACTATGGAAACAGGCCAACACACAGGAGGGGTATGTGCCTGATCTGACTACAGACTAAGTGCTGATATACTGCATTCGGAGTAATGTTGGTTTAACAGGGTGTGTGAGGATATGCTGTCCTACTTTATTAAGTTTATGAGGACTCCCCATCTGTAGGGTCATCTGCAGACTGGACAGTGTGTGGTGCCTTTGGTTTCATGTGTTACCCACAGTGCATGCATCTGTGAATTGCAGAAAGTAGTGTGAGGATTGCAGTCTGTAGATGTTGAAAGCCGGGACAGTTATTGACTTCATATCCCTCATAGGACATATTTTGTGGCAAACCCTGTTACAACAGTAAATGTAAGATGTTATCACAGCAACATGTCAAAATTGGCCCTGTGTATGTGCTTCCAGCCACAACTCTGTCAACCTTTGTACATATGTCATGCATTAAGAGGTGCATATGTGCTGTTCACCATAATTAGTGTCATCATATCTGATAAACCAGTGAGATATCAGACTGCTACACATGTTACATACAGTAGGGGTTATATTTGATGACATAACCTGGACATTCTGTGGTTGCTTGTACAGTACTGAGGTCTGTGTAATTATGGTGAATGTTGACTGTGTGTATTGTCATTATGTACCTTGGCCTGTGGTAGATGTCATCATTCTAGGTCCCATCCTATCTGATGTTACATGCTGCTCCACTGTATGTTACTATATTGGCTTACATGTTTGTAGGGCCATACACAAACATGTCCCATACCACAGACAGGCATCAGACCATACTGTGTAGCGGCCCAGTATATGTAGGGTTAGTGTGTGAGTGGCACATATGAGGATGGTGTTGAACAGATAGTCCATATACTGTAATATTATGCTAGCTTACCATATGTGGCTGTGTTCACACTGGTTGTGGTTATGCACTTCCACACAGGTGTATCTTACCCAGTGCTGTGACATGTCTGTATTTAGCCATACCTATTCATGACATACCTGAGCAGGCACTTATTACACACATACTGGGGTGATACTTACACACGTCTGGAACATCCCCTGATGATCTAGCCTCTTGGAGCCACTCCTCCAAGAGGTCCCCCTTCTGCCGCTTCAGGTCGGCATAGTGGTGCCTGACCTGTTCACCAGTTCGGGGTATGCCAATGGCACTGGTGAGGTCACGGTTGAGACGGTCCCAGGCCTCTGCCTTATACTGGGAGCCCTGGTACTGGCCCTGCAGCAGTCTTTGTGCATGGTCTTTAACTAGGAGTCCTGCCATGACCTTGGACTCCTGGATGCAACAGCGCTGTGCCCAGAAGCGCACTCCTTCTCCCCTTACTGCCATAGTGCAAGCAAGGGGAAGCTACAAGCAGTTATGAGATGTATTCCCGCCTCTTGGGTTTAAGTAGGGCCGATTTCCTGCACTTTTCAATGATTGGCCGGTTTTGAGAAGGCTAAGCTATGGGCAAACCTGCTTACCTAAGGTTGGCATAGTTTAAAGGGGTATACCACTGGGCACAGAGAGTTAGCTGGTCTACACATTGCTCACACCTCCTAAGCTGGCCTGTACAATGCTTAGCATTGCTTACATTAAACCTTCATTATAATGCCTTTTTGGCACCATGTTATTATTCATTATACCTTATATGTATGCCTGGTATCCCTGATTGATGTGTACGTACACTCTGTGGGATCCTTGTGTTTTATTGGGGACTTCAACACTCTATTACAATTACACCTCACTTCTGGGCTTACTGCTGTACTCCCGTTCACATATTTATGTTACGCAGTGGGTTATGGCACATATGACTGTATACTGATGCCTTTCACAGGTTAAGTTTGGTTATACTATGGTGAGGACATGTTTACTACTACCTCATTCTTCTGTACTTCTGTGATGGCTTGGTGGATAACAACTGGGACTATAGTGTATAGGGTCCTGGGTTCGAGACCTGCATGGCTGTTTATTTTGTTGATGGGCAGAACAAGGGCCGTTGGATACAGAGTGATTAAGGCACTTTTGAGCAGTTGTAAGCGGGTTTAGCGACAGTAAGCACTGCTAACCTGCCGTGACATCTGCTTACAAAGAGTTAGCTTTAGAATTACTTAGCCAGTGTAGGCATTGCATACTGCCACACAAACGGGCTTAAGGCCACTTACTAGTGCTTACATATGCTTACTACTGCTTATTTGTGCTTAAACCTGCTTACTAGTGCCTTATTCATTATGACACTGACACCTCACATGTGCATTTACTGCAGTATACCAGTTCATAAATATATGTTATTTAGTGGGTTATGCAACAAAAATATTGGTTATAACGTGCTTTGCCATATAAAATATAAAGTGCTGCAGTGGGACTTGAACCAGGAATGCCTGCTCGTTAGGCGAATGCTCTGCCCACTACACTATTGCTGTGCTGCTTCATTTGCATATATCTTCCTTGTTATCCTCTTCAGCCTTTTAAGCTGCTTTAACCGTAGCTCAGCGATGGGCACACCCGTGCACCTATGGTTAGCTTCAATCGGATTTAAAAAAAAATAAGGTTTCTTCATTTTATTACTACATTCTGTCGCTGTTACACACAAGGGGGACTGTTGGTGGGGATATGCGGTCACCTGTGAGCGGTCTCACTCACTGCATACCCCTTTCTACTGTTCTACATTGCAGGGGCATGTTTATTCTGAGAGCTCTGCTCTCAGACATACCCCTGCACTCTTACACTCTCCATGTAAGCCTAGGAACTCGGGCAGCGCGCCTTATTAATATGAATGGCACGCTGCCATCCTGCTCCTGAATGGTCACTTCCGTGCAGGACTAAGGTAGTCCTGCATGGAAGTTTAGTAAATCTGGGGGACTATTTTAATTTTATCCTATACTCACTAGCTATCCCTTCTAAAGGGGTTTCTATCTTACACAATAATGCTCAAGTCATTTCATTTACCCATTCCTTAAACACCTCTTTTTACTTGGAAAGTAGGAAAGGGCCAGGGTCTCAATTCCACTTCATTATCCTGTATCTTTATTTCAGTTTTCATCAGAGCATGAACTGAAATTATAAGATTTGTGCCAAAGCCTTCAATTAAATACAAACAGTCCTCTAAAACATAATTTATTTCCAGTCTAGCAGAATTATTCTACTTTGGGGAATAGTATGTGAATTCTATCCAAGTTCCAACTACTGAATTCAGAACTTACATACCAGATATTCTCATACATTTCTTAACAAATCTTAACTCTTATTTTGCCTCCTAGGTCTCCCTGATACATTCCGACTATTGCAAATCAAGTTCCAATCCCCCTAAGAGCTGACCATTTCTCTCAAATTTTTCTTATGCTCCATAACAGCAGTTTATGGCATGATATAAATACATGCCAGCATAATCTTCCTCAGTTTCCAATAATTCCTTGTGAACACAAATCTACCTTTAATTTATTTTTCACTCTTCTGTCATTACTGGATTAGACATAGTTTCATAGGTAGGTACTAGGCTATTGGCCCTAGGGCCTATATAAGCCTAGCCAAAAAGTACCCTGGCTTTCGCCACCCAAGAAAATTATTTTCCTGTGCCCCTGTCGAGCAGAGCCACAGAAGTGATCCCCAGGATGAATTTCCTATCTCCCATCCAATCATCAAGACTTTTCTTGAAGAGTGCTAATGAGGAGCTTTGTTTGATATAGATAGGTAGTTTGTTCCAGAGTATGGGAAGTCTCTGGGACAGGAATCTATCCCTCCAGCATGTTCTGTTTATTGTGGTGATGAGATTTAGGTCCCTAGAGCATGTAGCTCGGAGGGATTGGGATTTCTTTAAGTGGAGCATGTCCAACAGCTCTGGGTTTGACATAGCTATGTATGTAGGCAGAGATCACCTCTGAGTAGGCAATATGCGATGGAGTAAAGCTGGAGTTTTTTTTTTAGACTGTCTGTGTAGGGCATCTGTTTGAGGCAGGTAATCCTCTTTGTGAGGTATTTCTGTGGCCTTTCCAGTTGTTGTAGATGTCTTGTGCGGTACATACCAAAAGGGGCATTGTACTCTATAATGGGTCTAATGAGTGACGAGTAGAGGATCTAGCAATCAGTATTACTACTCCCCCTTTCCTTTATCCTTGATATTCTGCTGAACGTCCATCCTGAAATTCTTCCTTTGTCAAATTTATATGCTTATTTTTATACATGTCTCCTGCAACACTTCTATATGTACCCTACATTTCATAACATAATGTATTACTCTGCTTTTTGTCTATACTTGTAAGGCCATTTACATTCCATAACAATATGCACAGAGTAGTCATTATGATAGAAGTTGCGACTCCCACCTGATATGACATTGTTTTTGAATGTGCATATCCAACTTTTGTCTTACATGCACACACTGTTTGGTAGACTAAACTTTTATGCAGTCGCTTCGCCTCCACTTGACCCCATTTCACATTTTCATACTTTTTACTCCATTGAAGACATTCAAGCAAATACTACATACATTTTCAGAAACCCCATCCCCTTTTAACTGAAAACAAACATGTAAAACCTATGTACACTTTCAACAAATGAAGCTTACCCTTCCAGATAAGAACAGCTACCCTAAGAATAGCTACCCCAAATACATGGCTGTACACACATGCATCACCTAATCTAAAATTAATTTAACCCATGCTAAAGCAGATGTTACATACTGTATTCCCACTTGCACTGACTATTTCTGTTCCATTATCTCTACTCCCCTTCAGATGCATGCTTTCAATGAAAAATAACTTTTAGCCTTGAAAAAAGTACACTGAATATCTTCAAATAAATAAATAAAACAAATTACACACCATTTTGTGAAGTACATTAAAGCATTATGGCACAGTTTCGAACTTTATTTTTCAGTGAACTGTTTGCCACTGTACCCTTAAAGGTTACATTTCTCACAGCAAAGAGTGCTCAGAAATTTCAGGATTAATGGCTTGCACATACAGACAGACAAATCTTCTCCCAGTAAAAGCAGTCAGTAACAAAAATGAAAAGGTTTACAATTTTGCAAGTGCATGGAAAAACCTTTGTAAATTTTACTCAGAACACAACATACAGGCTTCTTCTGGACAATTGCCTGCATCTTCAGATGTCTTGTCTCCAAATGAGAGCATTTGCTAATGGAAAAAAACAAATAACTTTACAAATTCAATAAACTTACTATTTTCCAGGTCATTGTACATTTTGTCTTATATTTCAAGCCTATTTGCAGTAAAAAACCTTTGTCTATAGCTTAAACTAAGGACATTAATCTAGACATCCACCATGTAAAAGAAAAAAAGGGAATTACCTTAATTTTATATAGAAATATGACCAATACACTTTCATAATTTGTCCCCACACCAGGCAGCCCAAGATCACATTACATTAAGTTTAACTTGCTTCTGGTCCATCCTTTATCTTGTTAGTGTTAAACTTGTATATCTTAAAACAAAGAGATGTACTTGCTTGCTTTAATATGTTTAACATATACAGAAGTCACTGACATGACTCCCCTGCCTCACATTTAAAATACCTGACTACATTTTAAATTAACTGCTTTGCAGTATAACATGCAATTTATATCACAAATGTTTTATACAAATATTAAGAACAAAAATGCTTTACTTAAAGTTACTTCATCCCCTTCAGCATCTTTCTAAACATTAATGACAAAGTGAGGTATATGTTAAACTTGTAGGTGAATTGTAAAGCAAAAACATTTCTCTCAGACATGATTTCTTGCAGACCATATTTCACACTATTCCTATATCCAATGTGACTGATGCTTTAGACTCTTCCATTTGTTCACTAATTTCTGTGCTGCTGGTCTTCTTCCTGATCATCTCCATCTCCCAATACCAATCTCTGGTTCAAGTCCAAGGTACTACTGATTTTGCTGGTCGGGTCCTATGCTTTTTTATTGTTTCTCAAGCATTTTCTTTTGGAACAATGGAAAAGGTTTCCCTGAGAAAATCTATGGGCTTTTTTGGTCAGCAGAATGAGAAACAGAGTGCCTTTCTGCTTGCTGTCTCACTCTGTTAGATAAACTTTTTACTTCCTCCTTTGCCTGTTTAGTATCAAAAAAATTATTTGATCTTCCAGGAAAAAATATTCTGAAGACGGCTGAATACAGCAGCTTGAATCTTATACCTGCCTCACAACCTTCCCCGATTGCTGAGACAGACTTGCTTCTCCTCTATGTACTGTACAGTGAATAATTGTTTTCCACAAACACATTGCTGTCTCCATCTTCAAGTTTCAATACTTTTACTTTCTACTACTACAATGCTGTCAAGTTGCTTAATTTAACTTTTATAAAATCAATATAGTATGTTTCTTCTTTTTTTCTTCTGGTAAAGCAGACTCTAAGATTTTCTCTGTGCATACTGCCTTCTAAATTTACTATTTTTTTTAAACAGCTCTTCATGAGAAGCATCAAGCTCAACAAATCGTTTTGTCATTTCAGTCTCTGCTTTTTGCAATTTTATCAGTTCATATGAATAGCTTGTTAAAGCTACTTCTGTTTTTCAGCACTGAGTTTTTATACGGTCCTTCAGAATTTCATTTACTTTAAACTCTTAGTGCATTGATTTATTTTTCCATTAAATAACTTGAACCCACCTCCTGTACCAAAACTGAATCTTGAACTGCTTTTTGCTGAAAAGCTGCAGGATTCTTCTCAGCCAGAGTTTCCTCTTCTCTTCTGGTTGACTTTCTCTCAAAGTCTCAGAAGCTCTTTGCCAGCATCCAGGCAGTGTAATTACTAGCCACTGACCCAATTTTACCCAAACAGTTTCACTTGTTTTTCAGTTTCTTTTTTCACACTATAACAGTTCAAATCAATCTGCTGGCAAGTTTGCAGCCATCCTAGAAATAATTACTTTCCTTTATCTTATTCATCAAAAAAGTTTCCTACTGACGACCTCCACCATCATATCATTTTATACGTTGACACGGCTATTTACAGTTCAATTACCTTCTCTCTAAAACATAAAAAATGTTTTACAGAAGGAGCTTATATTACTTTCCAAATGGCTACATCAGCTAAACCTGAGAACTGGATGCACAAACAAAATTAAGCTATTTGGAACCCCTCTAAAACTTTACCAAACTTCCAAAGAACTGGACTAATCTGCACAGCAACCAAGAACTCATACAGAATAGCAATATGTATACTCGGATGTTTGGCTAGATCCAAATCTAAACTTCCATCATATTTAAATGAAATGAAAACAAAGTAAACTTTCTCCTTTCCTGGGAGAAAATGGTCCACACTTTCCTTCATCAGCAGGAAAAGCAGCCACAGGAAAAACAGGCCTACGTCCACAATTACAATATGAACTCCCTACCAACACAGAAGACTAAAAGACATATACGACATAAGAAATCACTTCAAATAATACATTAAGATTTATAACCCTTTCACCTCAAAGAGAACATCAGTAATCCTTGTGGTCCCAATCTAACTCAGATCTACTCTTCTAATTACATCCCTAATCTATAAACTATTCATCTTATACTCATTCCCCTTCTCCACTGGATGACTATGAGAGAGTAAACCTCTTTCCAAGGCACGAGATCCCTTCCACCTTCTGTCACTTACCTACTAACCTGACAAACTAAGCAGTGATCCACTGACCAGTATTTCTGAGTAATACCTCCAAAATTCTGGGAATCCCTCCTACCTATTAACTTACCCTGTTGTGTGGTATCACTCCAAAAAAGAACTTACTGACACTGAGATTAGTGTGCTTTCAAAGGGATTAACTTTTGTTTCCCAACTGCATGTCTGATGCAGCACAGGTACTGGTTGATTTAAAATCATATGTCAGAAAACTGAATCTGAAAATTCTGTACCATGGCAAAATTTTATACCACTGAAAAAAAAACTATTGAAGAAACAATAAAAAGACCCAGTAGTTACTGCCCTCTCTTACACCAAACTTTACCAGCCTTTGAGGTCAAATGTGAAATGGACATCAGGAAAGTACTGCAAAAAACAGCATGGAGAAAGTTCTACAATTAACAAAGGTGAGAAAAAAGCATCGTTAGAGCTAGGCATAGACAAGAAAGTCTCGATGGGTTATGAAGGCTGACACGGAAGGGGGTATTGTTACTGATACCAGCAGCTATAACTAGAGGATAGAAGAAATGTTGAGTGACACTAACTATTATGAATCTTTAATTTTAGAAGAGATTAAGGCATCATACACAATACAGCCTTGACTGCAATTTATGATGATGGTTTGTTAACAGATAACTTGTTTGACTAAATTCTTTGAAATCCCTAAGCCACATAAAAACAGAGAAAACCCTTACAGGCCAGTGGCTGCAAGCTGGGAGTCCCTAACTGTAGCTGCTGCCATCTACCTGGATTTTTTGTTACAACCTCTGGCTAAGAAGAAAATTTCACATATATAAGACTAATGATTTTTTAAGGAAAATAAAAAAGTTACAACTGCTGTTGATAGCATTTCATTAACAATAAATGTTGAATCATTAAATACTGTACTTCCAAACAATTATTGTATTGAAACAATGACTGATTTGAACAGGAAAAACAACAATGGTACACCAGCACAACATGAAAGAACATGGTAAACATTTAGATATGGTGTTTAGCTACATTTTTTATGTTTAATGGAAATTGCTATAAACAAAAGACTGGTATAGCCATGGGGGCATCTATGGCCCCAAGCCAGGCCAACATAACCCTAAGGAAGTGGGAGGAAGATTACATGTTTAACAACAGAGAATACATCTAACATATCACAATATGTCTGCACTTTATTGATGACATCTTTATTGTGTGGAAAGGAGAGTGCGCTAAATTAGAAGATTTTATCAACTATCTGAATCAAACCACCAGCTTCCTGCATTTCACCTCTTCCCACAGCCTCACCTCAGCAGCCTTCTTATATATGCAGATTACTACAGATTTGGACCAAGGTAAAATGGGCACAAATCTTTACAGAAAACCTACCACAGTACACCTCCTGCTACAGAATAAGAGACTCCATCTCACCAGGACAAAATACAACGTTAAGTCCCAGGGCTACCGGTTGGCCAGGATCAAAACGAAAATAGAACCCTTCCTTAAGAACCTTAATGATCTTTAAAAATGACTTTTTGGTGAGGGGATACAAAAGCAATATGTTAAGCATCATTCTGGAAGCTATAACTGAACTAAAAAGTACAAATTCACCAGCACTTAACAGTCCTTATAGGACGGTTTTAAAGAAACCTATGGACAACAAATCTAAAGACAGTTTATTTTGATTTTTTCTATTGGCTACTACAGCATCATTATTATAAGAAAGAATTGGGCCATAATTACTAAAAGCTCGTATCTAATTGAAATCCTTGGAGAAGTTCCTTCCTTTGTGTATAAGAAAGCCAGAAACATCAGTAGTTGGGTTGAAGGTAGGCCCAGACCATGGGATACATATACAAGTGTGGAGCCAATTGTGTTTTAGTCAGCACATACAAGTGGGAGACATGTTTTTCTGCCCTTATTTAAAGAAACTGATTAAAACCAACACAGGTGGTGACTGCAACTCAATGCCAGTGGTTTAGAGGGCAAGCTGCAATGATTGTGAAGCATTTTATGTAGGGAAAATGCTCAAGAGACTTAAGCCATCTTTCCAAAATTGGAGCCAAGTGCAAGAATAATGCACTGGCTCAGCACCTGCAGCTTTACAAAAGACACACAGGCTTTAAATTTCAAATTACTGATCACACGGCACTTTTGTAACTGGAAGGAGACATCCCTAATCTTTTAGACAAACGTGAACTACTGTGGCAACAGAAACTACACTCATTTAGAAACCCGGGGCTTAATTATTATTGCTCCATAAAAAGCATACCAGAACTCAGAAAACTGCCTCACTGTTTAAAAGACTATTAAAAGTCTGATATGGGACTGATTAATGCTGACATTTCACACTAATATTATACATGCTAATATTGTTATGAACAAATATCAAACATTGTAAATATTTTATAATGAAAATAACTAACATTGGTACTGTTTTCCTGATACTTTTACTCATTTAAAGTAAGTGCTTTCTTAGTTAGATACCATAGTTGAACAGATTCCCCGGGGCCTTAATGTTTTTACTTCAAGCACTTTTTATTATTTACTTCTAATATTTTTCACTGTATTTCCACCTCAGCAATTATAGCTATGGCTTATTTACGTGTTCACTTCTAGATTTATACACCTGTTCATTTTATTTTATGATGTTTTTTACACACAAACATGAAACATTTATTGGGTACAAAAGAGATCTCTGTTAAATGTGTTTCAGTTTACAAGTTACTAATATTTATTCTGATAGATGTTCAGTGGTAGATCTTTTGTTAATTAGTTAATCATTTTGTTAGTGAGTTGGTTTCTTAATAAAGTCTGGAATAGTAGGTTAGCCTTAATAAGCTGTTCTTACATTACATATTTTAATTTGTCTCTAGCATTTAAGTTTCAGTTCTAAGGCAGCACAGTCGCAGTTTACACTACGGTGTTACAAGGGAAGGGGAACTTGGATAAAGGAATTAGTTTACTGCTTTTATTGCTCTTAAAAGAACCACCTTTCTGTAACCACTCCCTTACTCCAAATAATCTGACTATATATAATTAATGAATGCCTTTAATGCTTTTCATTACACTCAACTAGGATCGCTTGTCTGCATGTTTCAATAAAGGATATTCTATTTTTAACTCAGCAGTGGACTACCTATTATTTTATTACTTTGTAGTATGTATTTTAAAGTTCTAATTTCACATTTAAATTTAAATTAATTTTAAATTTAAATTATTTTTTTAATTTTAAAGGTCAGAAGGAGTTGCATTGTGTCTTTGTGGATTTAGAGAAAGCATATGACAGGGTGCCTAGAGAGGAGTTGTGATATTGTAAGAGGAAGTCGGGAGTGTCAGAGAAGTATGTAAGAGTGTTACAGGTTATGTACAAGGGTAGTGTGACAGCGGTGAGGTCTGCGGTGGGAGTGACGGATGCGTTTAAGGTGGAAGTGGGATTACATCAAGGATCAGCTCTGAGCCCTTTATTTGCAATGGTGATGGACAGGTTGACAGACGAGATCAGACAGGAGTCCCCATGGACTATGATGTTTGCAGATGACATTGTGATCTGTAGTGAGAGTAGGGAACCGGTGGAGGAGACCCTGGAGAGGTGGAGATATGCTCTAGAGAGAAGAGGAATGAAGGTCAGCAGGACTAAGACAGAATATGTGTGTGTGAATTAGAGGGAGGAAGAGGAATGGTGAGGATGCAGGGAGTAGAGGTGGCGAAGGTGGATGAGTTTAAGTACTTGGGATCAACAGTTCAGAGTAATGGTGAGTGTGGAAGAGAGGTGAAGAAGAGAGTACAGGCAGGATGGAGTGGGTGGAGAAGAGTGTCAGGAGTGATTTGTGGCAGACGAGTACCAGTAAGAGTGAAAGGGAAGGTCTACAAGAGGGTAGTGAGACCAGCTATGTTATATGGACTGGAGACAGTGGCACTGACAAAAAGGCAGGAGTCAGAGCTTGACGTGGCAGAGTTGAAGATGTTAAGATTTGCACTGGGTGAGACGAGGATGGACAGTATTAGGAAGAAGTATATTAGAGGGTCAGCCCAGGTTGGAAGGTTTGGAAACAAAGCCAGAGAGGCAAGATTATGTTGGTTTGGACATGTGCTGAGGAGGGATGCAGAGTATATTGGGAAAAAGATGCTAAGGATGAAGCTGCCAGGTAACAGGAAAAGAGGGAGGCCTAAGATAAGGTTCATGGATATGGTGAGAGAGGACATGCAGGTGGTTGGTGTGACAGAGCAAGATGTAGAGGACAGGAAGAAATGGAAACAGTTGATCTGCTGTGGCGACCCCTAACGGGAGCAGCCGAAAGAAGAAGAAGAAGAAGATTTTAAAGTTCTAATTTTATTAGTGAACTAGGTGCATAACATATTTCAAAGAGTAAACTTCATACTCTCCACACTGCAAAGTTTCTGCTTGGTTTAAAATTAATATATTCTTACCAAAAATTCTGATCAAAACTAAAAACTACTTATCCAAAGATACACAAGGTACAGGTTTTATAAATACAGTAATCACCTAAAACAAGTCATTAATAAACTGCTACAACTATTTTCATTTTGCTTAACATACATAAAAAAGCAGGCAACAGCTATTTTAATGCTCTTTTTTAGTCTCTGTTCTACCCCCCTTACCCATCCTTCTAAATGTTCTCTCATACCTTACCTTTCTTCATTCAATACACTCCATGTTGTAACTGTATATACAATAAATAGTAGCTATGGTTGTACTACATATATTACCGTGTAAACATACCAAATTATACTGTATATGACTCTGTTTGCAAGCTGTATATAACTGCACTGTTTTTAATGACTGTTCTAATCAACTGCTTGCCTTACATCCTCTATCCTTGGGCTGTACCTGAACAAGGTGCACTGGGATCAGTGTTCTATTCCAGTTAGCCAGCGAACAAACAAAAGCAAATAAAAATACAGCTTGTAATGAATTAGTCAATAAAGACCTTGAGGTGCACCTCTACTTGTCTGCTGAAATACAGCTCAGCAATGACTTTGAACCCTTACTAGTCGAGTACAGAGATGCAAATACATTGGGATTACATCTCATGCAATCATTTACTTCCATCCAGAAATTACTATTACTTTGTATCCATTTATTTTGGCTTCTGATGGAATTTTAGCAAAGGTCTGTGATCATCTGAAAGGCCCTCCAGCTAAGCCCTAAGGCAGGCTTTTGAACCTCTTCCATTTTCCAGGTAGCAAGACAGATAAAAAAATTCTCTAGTCTACATCTTTGGTCACCACTGAGCACTACTGAAGGCTAAGGCACTGCTTCATTTTACACTCATCTCCCAAGCAGTACAAATAGGCAATGTAGGTGTTTGCTCACTATGTAATCACCATGCAAGTATTTTGCTCTGCAGGCTTCAATGATTTAGGCATCAAACATAAGAACTTGAGAACATTTGCACTAAGAATGTCAGGAATATGATTTTAACTGTGCAAAAAGCAGTAAGTAAATAAATAAACAAACAACATCAGGCAGCATAGGGGCTTGGTGGGGCCTTCTAGTGTAGTGCATGATGTCACAGCACATATGCTGATATATAGCACAAGCATTTCCATAAATGAGGGACTATAGGGAAAAAATGTCACTTCAGAAAGAAGGAGAGAATAAATATAAATCACAGTAAAGGAGAAACTCCACTGTTGTGCCTTAGGATCCACAGCAACCTCTTGTCAACTAGATTCTGAAAGAAAGGGAGATATCCTCCTCCCAGGAATTCCAGCTAAAGGCAACTTGCGCGCATCAAAACTAGAGGACTGAGCAACAAGCAGGCAGGCTTTAGGTGTAGGAAGAAAGGGTGCCTGAGTGAAGAAAGTCTATGCTAAAAGTAATGCTGAATCCAGAGAGGTCTACAGGGCCTTGTACAAGCATCCAGTCACGTGTTCTTAAAAGTTCTTTCCTGAACCTGGGTCTGTCGCAGCTAAAACTGCAGAGCTTCTCACAAGCTCAGTGGGAATGGAAGGAGTAACAAAATTCTCCTAGCATCAGCTATGTATGGTAAAGTACCCTAAAACTATGACCCAACTGATCTAGAATCAGTTAGTTGTTCTAGTATGTGAAGAGATTACTGCAGACAACAGGAGGGGGGGGGGGGAGGAGCTCAGCCTACTCATTTCTCTCTAGGTGGGAAAGGCATATGCCTGCGACTGTATGCTTCATTAAGCTGCTCACTGTAGACTGGACAGCCAAGGGAGGCATTTGCCTCAAAGGGAGGAGAACAGGTTTTCAGTGAAATTACATCACCTGCAAGTTAAAGTTCCATGCATTGTCCCCTCCCAAAACAGACTTTACTGGAAAAGCTCACCTAGACTGTGCCACAACTTGCTGTGAGGGAAAAGTTAGTTTGCTTTTGCTTTCCTGCATTACTTTATTGCCTTCTTCTATTTTGTATGTTGTGATTTGTTTTCTTTACACTGTGTTTTACTTGTATTCTGCCTTTAAGTGCATATTAAAACTAGGAAAGAGACAGCAATTGTGTCTCTTGTGAGTCGCACAGAAATTAGAAAAGGTCAATTAAGGAGTCACGCATAAGAAAGAACAGCTCAATTAAGGTTAATTATCTGTAAACGTGGGGGTTGGCTGGAAACTAAACCATATATTTAAGAGGCAAAATCAAACATTTCAAAGCTTTACTGGAAAAGCTCACCCCGACTCTGCTACAACTTGCTGTGAGGGAAAGGTTAGTTTGTTTTCTTGTATTTTGTATTATTTTATTGCCTTCTCTTTTGTATGTTATTTGTTTCTTTACACTGTGTTTTACTTGTATTCCACTTTTAACTACATGGAAATTGACCACAGCTGTCTCTCTTGCAAGTCACACAAAAATGTTTCCCACCCTCCCACCGTGGTGCTGTTGAGAAGACAACTGTCATTCTAGTTGCCTATCCTTATGTTAATTTGACCACATATCTCCTCCCCTCTTCCACTTTAATTGACAGTTGCGAGTAAGCACAAAATTATCATTCTGTGAAATCACTCCCCTTCAATTATATAAATGTATTAGCCATCCCACTGTATTCCACAAAACCAGAATACAAAGTGCCCACCCCCTTTAAACCTGTCTTTCTCTTTTAAAATTAGTGCCTCTCCACTTAGACATAGGTTCATAGGTAGGTACTAGGCTATTAGCCCAAGGGCCTATATAAGCCTAGCCAAAAAGGTACCCTGGCTTTCGCCACCCAAGAAAATTATTTCCCTGTGCCCCTGTCAAGCAGAGCCACAGAAGTGATCCCTGGGGTGAATTTTCTATTTCCCATCCAATCATCAAGATTTTTCTTGAAGAGTGCTAATGAGGAGCTCTGTTTGACATACATAGGTAGTCTGTTCCAGAGTATGGGAAGTCTCTGGGACAGGAATCTATCCCTCCAGCATGTTCTGTTTATTGTGGTGACAAGGTTTAGGTCCCTAGAGCGTGTAGCTCGGAGGGATTGGGATTTCTTTAAGTGGAGCATGTCCAACAGCTCTGGGTTTGACATAGCTTTGTACGTTAGGCAGAGATCGCCTCTGAGTAGGCGATATGCGACGGAGTAAAGCTGGAGTTTTTTGAGACGGTCTCATGAGGGCATCTGTTTGAGGCCAGTAATCCTCTTTGTGAGGTATTTCTGTGGCCTTTCCAGTTGTTGTAGATGTCTTGTGAGGTACATACCAAAAAAGGCATTGTACTCTATAATGGGTCTAATGAGTGATGAGTAGAGGGGAACAATAACCTCTTTTTTTCTGGATGAGAAACCTTTTGTGATAAGGTGAGTCACGTGGAAGGCTTTCCTGACCACTGTGGCAAATATGATTATCAAAGGAGAGACTACTGTCCACCTGTGTTCCAAGGTCTCTTATCACACTTTCAGTGTTAAGTAGACTACCACTTATGTGGTAGTTCATGGGTACAGAGCTTTTACCAAAGGGGATGACAATACACCTTTTGGCATTGAGCTTCAGACCATGGCTTTGACACCAGGCATCTGTCTCAGTGAAGCCCTTTTGTAGTATGTCCACATCGTTATGAGTTTTGATTATGGCTCCTAGTTTGCAGTCATCTGCAAACTTTGTTAGCCAAAGACCTTCTGTGTTAGCCTGTATTTCAGACAAGTAGATACCAAACAGGAGAGGACCCAGGACTGAACCCTGTGGTACTCCCACTTGTCACTGGTATGAAGTCGGATTCAGAGTCTGCTACTTTCGCAGTGTGGGTTCTGTCCATGAGCCAGTTGGCAACCCATCTTGTGACATAGGATTTATACCTAGTTTAGTGAGCTTATCTATAATTCCAGAGTGGGGGATGGTGTCAAAAGCCTTGGCGAGATCTAGGTAAGCTGTGTGAACCACCTTACCCTCATCTATGGCTTTGGTGACTGCTTCAAAGAAGTCAATCAGGTTTAGGAGACATGATCTGCCTTTTACAAACCCGAACTGGGTAGGGTCCACAGTTTGATTACCAATGTCTTTGTTTATGAGTTCCATGATGATATGTTCCATGGCCTTGCAGACCAGGCTCGCCAGGCTAATGGGGCGGTAGTTCCCAGGGTCCGTCATGGCTCCCCCTTTGTGGAGTGGGATAACCGTCGCGGTACACCATTCAGTGGGCACAAAGCCTGAGGTGAAGCTATGATTGAACATGGTACTTGGGTAGGGTGCCAGTTCATTCTGTAGTTCGTGTAGAACGCAGACTGGGATATTGACAGGTTCCATGGATGCTGTGTTCTTGGCTTTGGAGAGTGTGTTTTTTTACCTGTGCAGCCATGATTACAGGAACTTTGCATTCTTCCGGTATATAGATGGGCCCTCTGGGGGGTGATAGGGGGGTAAAGTTAGCACTGAACCTATCTGCCAGGATGTTGACAATATCAGTTGGTTCTGTATATTTAATGCCATTGTGCTGCAACTCAGAGCAGATCTGAGTGTTGCCATTGAGATTCTTGACATAGGTATAGAATGCTTTGTGGTGGTCTTTGAGTCAGTGGCAATTTTGTTTTCGTAACTAGCTTTGGAGGATTTTATGAGGGATCTAAGCTTCTTACTGAGGTTGACCAGAGTTCCTCCAGTCATGGGATTTTACTCTTTTTTGCAACAGTTTCTTTCTTCTGTTGTAGAGTTTGTTTATGGCAGAGGACCACCAGATTGGCTTCCTTTTTTTGGTTCCATTAGGGATAGCATGATCCATGCACTCGTGTAAGTGCTTATAAAGTGCATTTGTGTAGGATTCAGCAGTCGTACCTCTATTGTCCATCTGCATGGGTGTCATGAACTTTGCCACTTCTGTCTTAAGAAGTGTGAAGTTGGCTTTGGAGAAGTTTTTTACGGTGGTTTCCATAATTGGGGGTGGGGGCGGAATGTGGTTGTCTATGGTGAATAGCTTGTGGTCGGATCTGACCAATGAGGAATTGACCTCTGGTGTGGAACACCGGTTGCCCATGTTGGTAATGACCAGGTCTAGGATACTGCTGCCCCTGGTGGGTGCGTGAATAAGTTGATCCAAGGCGTTGGACTTTATGAATTCCAAAAAACGTTGAGCAAGACAGTTGGTACATGAGTAGTTTTCCCAGTTAATGGTGGGGTATTTGAAATCGCCCATTATTAGGGTGTTGGGATGTACCCTAATACTTTCCAGTGTATCAAGAAATGAGGAGTGGGAATCCTGGGGCATGGTGGGGGGTCTGTAGCTACAATATGGATTTCAGTCTTACCCAGAGTTAGTTGCACTTGGATAATCTCGGATGCATTATGCTGTGCAACTAGCCTGGAGGTGTGGATTTCCTTAATGAATATGGACACGCCTCCACCTTTAGTGCTTCGTTCCGGGTTAGGTGGCCGAAAGGTGTGGTATGAATTATAGCCTGGTAACGCAGGGGTGCTCGCTGGAGCTTTGAACCAGGTCTCTGTCACTGCACAGATGTCGATGTTCTCCATTTTAAGGAGTGCCTTGAGTGAGTGCATTTTGAATTTTAGACTGCTAGCATTGAGTAGCATTACCCTCAGATTTTGCTTGCTTGTAACTGATACGGTGGTGAATTTGTCATTTGAACCTTGCCTAAAAAAGGCACTATAAGGCTGGCAAGAGCCTTTGCCAGTAGGGCGACAGGTACAGGCCATCTCTGGCAAAGCATCGTGGTCTGTCGATCATGTCGTCTCAGGCAGACAAATATTGGATCCCCTTAGAATGACACCAGAAGCTTAGCCAATTGTTGAAGTCAATCATTTTGTCCTTGTAATGTTTTATCATTCTGGGTGATGGCAGGATGCTACTCAGGACAAGGGTCATACCTGCCTGGGCTACAAGATCGGAGAGCTCCTCCATGTCTCTTTTCATGTAGTCCAGAGAGGTACGTTTCAGGTCATTCACACCAACATGGACAATGACAGTGTCATATTTGTACTTGTTGTGGAGTGACCTGAGTGCGTGCGTTATGTGGCGGATACTAGCACATCTAAAGCTTAAGTTATCCCTCTTTCATATCTAACTGCTTGGTGCACACTGCAGTGTTTAGGATATTAACCATCTTTTTATCTTATCTTTAAAATCTGCAACATCTACTGCAAGACCACCAATTACTGGAGAACCCACATTCTGCCTCTCAGTAGTTATCTTGGGATTACTGCTTCTGTTTTCTGCTGGTGAGAGAAGGAGCACAGAGACATTATTTCCTGAAGACTACTGATCGCCAGAAAGCCTAATAACTGCTTCATAGATGACAGCTTGGAATTTTTGCTTACATTCTGTTCTTGGTGACAGAAGTAGCAGAGTGCATTGATTCCTGACTGTTTCTGGTTGGGCAGTGAATGTCTGTGCTTGACATTCCTGACTGGTCTGGTTGCTATTTAAGGCATCTACCAGGAAAAGGCTACAATAAGCCTACAGACCCTTGCATCATCTGGGACAAGACCGTGGATCGACAAACAGGCTGTGGCCTGCTTTTCATCTTGGGATTGCACTAATGTTTTGCTTCTGGTGATAAAAGATGCAAATGAGTATTGTATCCCAGCAGAGTGAAGTTGTGGTGAGACCAGCACTAGTATTAGCCAAGCAGTAGCCATTCACACAACTCTCCCATTTTCATCATTCTTGACAAAGTAATGCTTTGTTTTCAGTAAGTATTGATTGGTTTCTAACTTCAGAATATCTGTCTAAATACTTCATCCTTAAATTTTCAAGGTCTACTTATTAGTTTCCACTCAAGTCTTTGTAAGTGCCCTGTATAGACACAGACATCTTGAGAGACATTTTTCCTGTAAAAACGTCATTGAAATTTCACCAATACCTAACTGCACAAAGGACAACTAGGTTGCAGTGACAAGCACTGTCCCCAGAGTTGCAAACCGGATACTCCTGGCACTGTTTTATATTCTCACTCCAACTGTCTAATCAATAAAAAGGGTCTGTTGCCATGGATATGAACTCTTCCACTATCTCTGTTACCAGCTTGGTGGATATGGGCATCCTGAGACAATATAAAATTTGCCTTGTGTTTACTGACAACCAGTGAATTCACAAACAAACTGATATGGTAACTGAGAGATCTATTTATACAATGTCACTAGAGGCAAAGCACTCACATAAAAGTACTCCTAATGTCAATAAGGTTGTCAGTAGTACACACACAGCACCCATCACACACAATTCAGAGCAGACATATAGACCCAGATATGCTGAGGCACTTAAATGTAACCTTCCTAAACCTCAAAGACCTCCTAGACAAATACACCTAACAAATACCCTTAGCAGCTCCAAATGTACTCATTCAAAACAACACCAACAACACAGTCACATCTCATGGAGCCACTACTTCTAAGCCCATAAGGCAAGCCACCACACAATCCAACATTCTGATAACTGGAGACACCATCGTGAGACACACTGATGCCCCTCTCACCAGGCTGAGTAAGGAGAAAGTCAGTCAGTTACTTAACAGGAGCTAGGATCCACCACATTATCCATGGACTCAGGTCACTGGACCACTAGTACCAGTCATATCTCTCAACCTCTTAGAGCAAGAAATCTGGACAAAGCCCCACATAAAAAAGTGGGACAAAGGGCCAAAAATAATGACAGTTTTTAAATATTGCTCTTACAAACTTAGAAAGTTGACAGAACAATAGGTTTTGCATTAACATGAATTTTTTGAAGGATATGAAGTCTGAAACTCAAGCATCTGTCATTATTTTTGAACTTCAGTTTTTAATGATTTACCACTAATTTGCCAGAAAACCACAATTTTATGAAAAAAGGACCAAAAATATGAGGCCAAAATCTGGACATTCTGCAAAAATCTATACAGTTGAGAGGTACGGTACCAGTACGATTCAGTCATAGTACATGTGAGTGTAAATGACCAGAGACTTTTCTCCCTATACTGTATGAAGAGAGACATCATGGAGCTCTCGGAATGTGCCCCCCAGACTGGTAAGAGCCTGACATTATTTTACATTCTCCAAGGATGATGCCACAATACGAACAAAAGATGACAGATTTTAATAATTGGCTTAGTTTCTGGTGCCATTCTAATGAGGTGCAATATTGGTCAGCATGGAAGGAGATGGTTAACAGACCACGCTGCTTTGCAAGGGAAGGTCTGAACCTCTTCCCTCTAGGCTTTTGAATATTAGCTAAAACATTGTCTTCCCCTATAGTGCCTTTTTAGGCAATGCCAAACTGAAAGTACTTCCCACATAGCAAATCAAAACCAAGAAAATCTTAAGGTATTACTGCTTAATGCTAGGAGTCTAAAGAAAAAACTCACTCCCTAGAAGATCTCTTCACTCTAGAGAATGCTGACGTCTGTGCGGTCACTGAGACATAGTTTAAAGACGCAGAGAGCACACTGACAGTGCAAGGCTATAATGCCTTCCACACATTTAGACCAGCTACTACACAGACAAGGACTAAAGGTAGTGGTGTCTCAATTTACATCAAAAATATACCTCAAGGCTGGTCGAGTAGGACAATGCACTTTAGCTACTCCATGTTCAAATTACCACAAGCAGAATCCAATACCACTTCCTTGCAAGCTATAGGTTACCCTCTAAGACCTAGGAAATCCATACTGTGTATTTAAACTTATTGGAAACACTCACCATCCAACTCAATACCATATTCATGGGCAACTTTAATTACCCTATTAACTGGGAATCCTATACAACACCAAATGTACAGGCACAGAGATTCCTGGATTTTGTAAACCAAACCCACTGGACCAGATTGTCAATACAACAACCAGGGGTGCAACTATACTGGATGTGGTCCTCACTAATATGGGAGAGTGTTGCACATCCCCTAGTGTAATGTCTTCTCTGGTAAGGTCAGACCACAAAATGGTCTCCTCTGAAGTAAAAATAAAACCTGGACCCTCAGCTAACCCTGGAATATTCAGGAGCTACTCTAAGGCTAACTTCCTGCTATTAAGTGATAACCTGGCAAAATCAGAAGACCCCATAAATCCTGAGAAAACTGCTGGCTGTGTAGAAGTGTTCGCAGAAATCCTATACAAAAGCATGTTAACAGCTGCATAGTGGGTCTATTATATCGCACGCACAGAAGAGTGAACAAAATAATAAAGTTAGACATATTATATATACATATTGTTATATCTTATTTTGTAGCACATCATACATTATATATATCATGTAGATATGAGTTTGTTCTATAAGGTATACTACTATCTGTTTATGCATTTATTTATGTATTTATTTACACAGCTACTTACACATATATACCTATATATATATATATATATATATATATATATATATATATATATTCATTTTTACTTAGCAATAGACTTCATTATTAGTTTACAATGAGATTTTTATATGAAGTAATATGGTATATAAGGTATTTACATGTCATGCAGCAACATTTATTTTTGTATTTTACATCCTTCATACCCTATCTACATTCCTATTTTCATTTTTATCCATCTTATACGTGCTTCACATATACATATTAGGGGATAAATATATGTTAGAAGTGATGAGCACTGGTTTGCTGCAAACAAGCATTTATGCACGCATTTGTTTTTGTTCTTCTCTTTTATGAAATGTATAGTTTTTGCCTTTAGAGCGGTAGTATTTTAAAGGTCTTTATTCACCTATTTACTCATTTATTTATTTATCTACTTATTTATTAGTTTATTTATTTGCTGAGGCTTCTTGCCACTAGATCTAATAGTGATACCAGGCAGCTATAAAACGCTCATTGCAGTATTGCAGTACTGTATCTTTAATAATTGTTTAATTGTTCAATTGACTAATTATAGCATTTTGAATTTGAATTCTTGTATAAAAGGGGTCAGTAAAATATAGATGTTAAGATCTGAAGAAGCGTACTGGTGTGTACGCGAAAGCGCTCATCTGTTCTTTTTCTTTTGTTTTATACAATAAATGAGTTGATATTTTATTCAGCAGTCATTATATCAATTTTCATCGTGGTGGTTCCTACTCGTGTATGGTATCCATAACTGCATAGAGGGTCTATCATCATATCGCACGCTCAGAAGAGTGAACGACAGATAATCGACCCCATGTAAGCGAAAGCTTACATTGCTGAAACTTCAGAACAGCGATTATTTTCCAATGGAAAAAAATCGCTATTGCGAAACAAAAAAAACAAAAAAAAAAAAAACAGTAAAACATTACTTAACAACACACCCCTGGACGTGGGGGGGGGGCTGTGCCCCCCACACACCCCCTTCTTAAATATACGAACTCCGAGCTCGCACTACAGTGCCAAAAAAGCAAAGTAGCAAAAGCAGCCAAACAAATTCTTTCCCAGGGAAAGAATTTGCTGAAATGCTGCTTTGCTATTTTGCCTTTTCCCCACTTTACTTTTTGACAAAGACGCATTTGACAACCTGTGTCTGTGATGGCGTAATACGGGAACCCTGCATAGAGGCAGCTGCACCCACAAGGAAGTAGTACAGAACTATCTCAAAAAACAAGCCACCCTGGTGGAATCACAAAATCAATAGGCTGTACAACAGAAGGAAGAAAATTATGGCAAACTTAGGAGGCGCAGCACCCAGTAGGATAAAAGCACTCTCAAACTAAACAACTCTGAGGACAAATAAAGTCTACCCAAGCCAAATTTAGATAAATTTGGCCTCCCAGGCCAAAAACAACCACAACGCATTTACAGGATCATAGGAGATTGCTATGCTATTGACCAGGTCATTTTATGCCTAGCTGTTTCATCCCAATATAATACCATGAAAATGCTAGTCAATACTCAAGATTGCATTTAATGACTGCCCATGTCCAGGAGGGTTGTGGGCGCTATTTCCAGTAAGAATTTACAGTGCCCCATCCACTCATCCAGGTTCCTATTGAACAGTGTCACAGAGGTGCTCTGTTTCATAGGAAAGAATAATTGTGTAAAATCTTACCATAACCATAGATGTCCTTCTCTTCTATATGCTGCAGTATTCATAACATAAGGGAGTTTGCCTCTGGCTGACTCGTATGTCCGGCCAGTATACCGAAGTCTAAAGCTACTGCAAGGTACGTGCAATGGTGCACATCACTCAGCGTATGTTGGCCATAAAGAGACATCTGGTATAAAGCAGACGTCAGCACATAACTATCTCAGAATGGAATTGCACCAAGCACCAGCCTGATAAATGGGAGAAACATGTCACCAGGGACCAGGCAAGCATCAGGAGGAAGGCGGAGGGGTGCAGCAATACTGCAGCATACAGAAGAAAAGGACATCTATGATTATGGTAAGATTTTACACAACTACTCTATGTCCTTCTACTCATATGCTGCAGTATTCATAACATAATGGAGAATGCCAAAGCTCATGCAGATGAGGAATTGAGAGGAGGAGCAGAAAGTTTCCACAAAGCCATGGAGAATAGCTCAGGCAGTCCCTGCTCTGGACATGAAAATAACATCCAATTTGTAGTTCTTAGTGAAGGTATGAACAGAGGACCAGGTAGCTGCCTGCAGGACAGAAGCTATATCCAATCCTTTAAAGAAGGCCCCAGAAAAGGACAAAGCCCTAGTAGAGTGTGCCCTTACAGGGGAAGACAGATCCTTTCCATTGGCTGAGTAGCAGAAAGAAATGGCTTTAGAGATCCAAGAGGAAATAGTTTGATTGGAAAAGTGCAGTTGTGTACACTTATACGAAAGCGATGACCAAGGCAGGCTGAGAATAATTCCAATTTATTGCACCACAAATTACGTAAAACACGAATAAATACAGTTGAATGAACGCATTCACATAATCAGCGTTTTCGTCCAAAGGGACTTCATCAGATGAAATGCCATACTACATTAAATAGGTCATTTTATATAAAACCAACTTATGTAACATCCAATCATGTCAACATTTTAATACAGGGAGTTTTATATAATAAAGTTTATTTATTTATTTTTTTATTGACTCATGTACTATTAAAGAAATAATTATAATTGGAAAAGGAAGTGATGAAATACTAAATTATGTAGTAGATAGAATGTTGATTTGTAGGTTCATATTGTGAATGAATAATGATTGGATGTTACATAAGTTGGTTTTATATAAAATGACCTATTTAATGTAGTATGGCATTTCATCTGATGAAGTCCCTTTGGACGAAAACGCTGATTATGTGAATGCGTTCATTCAAGTGTATTTATTCGTGTTTTACGTAATTTGTGGTGCAATAAATTGGAATTATTCTCAGCCTGCCTTGGTCATCGCTTTCGTATATTTGCTTTGTTTGGTGGTGAAAGGAGGTGATTTTTCTGCAGTTGTGTACACTTACCATAAATGTAGATGTTCGAGTTTATTCACTGTTGCAGTCATTACATTTGGGTAATCCTGCTGGCAGGTTGCCCTCAGTCGGCCTGAATTCTAAAGTCCTGGGTCCTGCATCAGCTGTTGTCTCCCCTTCCCTGGCGTCAGGTCGTCAGGGGTATAAAAGATGCGGCCGACGCCATTTTCTTTAGTTTTTCTTGCCCCAGGTGTCAGGTGCCCCCTAGAAGGGGTAGCCAAAATTTATATATATATATATATATATATATATATATATAGATAGATATATATATAGATATGTATGTAAATACATGCACCAGTATAAACTTTACCTTCATCTACAAGCAAATACACCACATAGGTTCCATCAGAAAAAAGGGGGATGGCGGGTGGGTAAACCTGGATTGCAACAGTGAATACACTCAAACATCTACATTTATGGTAAGTGTACACAACTGTACTATGTTCTTCCTGTTTCACTGTTGCCATCATTACATTTGGGTAGAATCCCAAAGCTATGGATGGGAGGCTGGGGCTAAACTGCATTAGGAGCGACTAAGAGGCCCTGCAGAACTGCAGTGGCAAAGCCTGCCCTGGATTTAGAGTAGAGTGGCAGATGATAGTGCTTTGTAAAGGTGTGCACTGAACTCCAAGTAGCAGCCTCTAAAATGTCCTTGGTTGGTACTCCCCTGAGAAAGGCTGCTGAAGTGGCTGCAGCTCTGGTTGATTATGGCCTAATGCCTTTAGGCACTGGCTTGCCATGGTGTAAGTAGCAGAAATAAATGCAGTGGCCTATCCACTTTGAAATAGTCTGCTTTGAGATGGCCTTTCCTTGTGATCCTGCAGCATATGCAACTAGTAATTGCTGTCTTTCTGAAAACTTTGGTTCTGTCCAAGTAGAATCTAAGCTGTCTGTGTAAGTCCAAAGAATGCAGAATTCTCTCTCCCTTGTTCTGCGGATTTGGATAAAAAGTTGGCAGATGAACAGTTTGGTTAAGAGCCACACTGGAAACCACCTTAGGCATAAATGTTGGGTTTGTCCTCAGAGACCCTGTCTGGATAAAAAAATGATAAAAGGTTCCAGAGCCATGAGTGCCTGTAGCTCTGAAACTCATCGAGCAGAAGTTATTGCTAGGAGCAGAGCTGTTTTCCAAGATAAAAACTTTATATCAGCAGTAGCAGCTGGCTCAAAAGGAGGCAGGGTAAGTTTTTCCAAGACATAGTTGAGGTCCCAAGCAGGCAATGGTGATCTCCTTGGAGGCCTTAAATTGTTGGCTCCTCTGAGGTTCTGTTTTAATAAGGGATGAGAAAAGATTGGTGGCTCTGTATTGTAATGAGCCGAAATGGCAGAGGCATGAATTTTAATAGATGAAAAAGATAGGCCTTTGTCCAGCATCGCAGTTAAGTATTGCAAAATCTGAGGAATGTTTGGCACAGCTGTATCAGTTCCTTATGCCTGGTTCCAAGCACAGAATCTCTTCCATTATTCATCATAAGATTTTCTGGTACTAGGCCTTCTGGCCTCCAAAATGACATCCATCACAGCTTTACTGAGAGCTGTGTTTTGTAGGACTACATTATCCGCCATGCTGCCAGGTTTAAAGTCCTGAGTTGGCTGTGCAGGATCTGTTTGTTTTGCTGGGACAGTAGATGAGGTATTTGAGGTAAGGTCCAAGCTGGGCACTGAGACAAGTTCTTTAGGATTGGAAACCAGTACTGGTGGGGCCAGTCTGGGGCAATCAGTATCATTTTTGGCTTCTCCTGTCTGACCTTTAGGAGTACCTTGGGAGGAGAGGCAGAGGGGGAAAGGCATAGACTGATAGGTTTTTCCAGCTGAAAGATAGGGCGTCCACTTTCCATGCTTGTCTGTGCTAAGTCCTTGTGCAGAATCTTTTTAGTTGGTAGTTGTGAGGGGGAGGCAAATAGATCTTATGTCCGGGCATCCCCATTTCCTTATCATGCTGAAGACTTGTGGATCCAGCTGCCACTCGTGGGGATCCATGAGGTTTCTGCTTAGTTCGTCTGCCAGAGTATTTTTCCTTCCTGGCAGGAATTGTGCCAGCAGATGTACTTGGTAAGTGAATGCTGTGTCCCACAAAGTCATGGCTAGTCTGCAAAGGGGGTAAGAATGTATGCCCCCCTGCTTGTTTATATACCACATGACCGCGGTGTTGTCTGTCTTTATCAGTAGTTGTCTCGGATGAAGTAGGTCCATGAAGGCTGTCAGGGCATTCTGAACAGCTAGCATCTCTTTTTGATTGATATGTAGATGCATTTGGGTTGAGAACCATGTGCCCTGAATGCATCTTCCTGCCATGAGGGCACCCCAGGCATAATCTGATGCATCCATTGTTAGTGTCTGCCTGGCTGGGGGTAATGTGAATGGCTGTCCCTTGTTTTGGTGACAAGCCTTTGCCCACTATCAAAACTCCTGTTGTAGGCAGGGAATGAGAGTAATCATTGTTTCCAGGCTGTGGCAATGTTGAGTCCAAACACTTTTTAGGTACCATTGAAGTTTCCTCACATGCAGTCTTGCATATGGAATTAGTAGGATGCAGGATGCCATGAAGCCCAAAGCCTGCAGAATTTTTCTTGCAGATAACTGGGCCTTTGTTGCCAACATTTTGAAATAAGTAGTCAGTTGCCTTTGTTTGTTTGGCGTGAGATAAACCATCTGGGCAGTTGTATTTAAGCTTGCACCCAGGAATATTATCTCTTGAGAGGGTACTAGTTTTGATTTCTTTTTGTTGACTGTGTACCCTAGGCATGTTAGAAGTCTTTTCACAAACGCCAGATGCTGCATTAAAATGTCCTTGTTCTCTGCTTGAATTAGACAGTCGTCCAAGTAAGGATATATTTGTATTCCTCTTTGTCTGCAGAATGCAATTAATGGTGCCAGGCACTTTGTAAAGTCCCTGAGCACAGTAGATAAGCCAAAGGGCAGTGCAGAGAATTGGTAATGCATTGAGCCAGCCTTGAATCTGAGGTATCTTCTGCATAATTGCCTGATTGGGACATGCAGGTATGCCTCTTTTAGGTCTAGAGTCACCAGCCAAATGTTCTTGCCCAGCATGGGCAGAAGCTGCTGCAAAGTCATCATCTTGAATTTTGGTATATCCAGGAATGTGTTCAGAATAGATAGGTCCAGTATTGGTCTCCAGGTCTTGTCCTTTCTGGGTACCAGGAACAGTCTTGAGTAAAATCCTTGTCCTTGCTCTAATTCTGGTAGTTATTGAATGGCCCCCATGTCCATGAGGGATGACACTTGTTTTTGTGCCTCTGCCCATTGATTTTTTGGCAGATCTGGCCAGCCGTTTGCCTTTGGCAGGGTATGGAAATGGAACTTGTACCCTTGTGACACGATATTTAGAACCCACTTGTCCTGGGTTATAATGTGCCAATTTTGAGAAAAAAGTGCTAATTTCCCCCTAAGGGTGCTGCCAGGAGGTAAGTGCTTGGTGCCGGCAGGGACCGTTTCCTGTATGGCTGTGATTTGTCTTCTCCAACTTTGGAGGTAGAAGCACCACATTGCTTTGACCTGTATGAATTGCGCCTGTGATCTGCCTCTAGGGCGGCTGGATCTGCCCCTTTGAGGTCTGTCTGACACATGAAAGAAAAGACCAATTCTTTGCAGGCCAGTGTCTACTAAACCTAGGTGGGCTGTACTTGTAAAAAATCTTTGACAGTTTGCATAGATTTAGCTATGTCCTCCATTTTTTATTAACACCTCCTCTGCCTTAACACCAAACAAAGTATCATGCTGTAAGAGTGCATCTAATAATTTAACTTTGACATGATCAGGCAGATTTTGTTCCTTTAACCAAGCATGCCTCCTAATTACAGAACCCATAACTGTGGCCCTGCAGGAGGCCTCCAAAGAATCAAAACCACACTGCAAAGTATGCTTTCCAACTTGTTCAGCTGCATGCAATAAATCCTAGATTTCCTTGTTTTCTGCACATTCAGAGTTTAATAACATTTTCTGTTTAAGCAATGCCATGACATGTTGCTGATATTTGGGCATATGAAACTGACAGTTTAAGGCTCTTATAGCCAAGATAGCAGATGTGTAAACCTTTTTTCCCCATGTATCCAGTGCCCTAGAATCTCTGTCAGAGGGGGTAGGGTTTTTTGCAGCAGAAGCCTTAACTCCTTTGGGACCCTGTGAAATAGTTTCTGGGTCTGCAGCAGGGTTTTTAAAAAGGAATGTGTGTAATTTCTGTCAGGCTTAAAAGGAGCTGGAGGTAAGGAGTCAGCGGTAAGACTTGACTCCGAAAAAACATCATCTACAATATCTAACAGGTGGAATGGCTAGTGGCCTGTGTTGAGGAAGTAAAAGGAAATCCCTGAGCCTCTTTTTAGATTCTGAAAAATCTTGGCTCTCCCAGTGGAAATGCTCCCTCATGGTATGCAAGGTTTCCCCAAAAGAATAGTCCTCTGGAGGAGAAGCTAAAGGAATAGATTCTTCAGCATCGGAATCCTCATAGGGGGAAGAGGATATTCCTGATCAGAAGAGGAATCAGAAGAAATAGAGACCTGATCTGAAGATTCATGGTCAGTCTCTTGCCTAGGCCTCTTTTCAGGAGGGGGATGGAAACCCCTGATCAAGGTAATTAAGTCTTCGGCCATTTTCAGCATCTTTTTTTTGGGAATAGAGGCTTGTCCACGTGGCTCTTGAGTTTGTTTCTTTGCTTTGGAAGGTGCTTTAGTCTTTGCCTCTGAAGCTGAGGTTGGCTTAATGTAAAGATATTTAGGTCTGAATACACCCTCAGAAGCCGGTGCCTGCTCAGCGGCTCCAGACCAATCTGAAGGAATAGTATCTGAGGCTCCAATACCTTGAGTTTCCAGCGGCATGGCTGACTCCACGTGGGAGTCGGTAGCGGGCTGCGACTCTAAAGTAGCGGGCATCAGGGGCTGTGAAAGCACCTCACTGAGAACTGGCGACTGTCTTAGGAGAAGCTTCATTGTCGGTTTTGGGCCTCGGTTGTCTATCTCTCTCCTTTTCTTTGTGTTTTTTGTGAACTCCGGTAGTTGGATTGCTATCCGACGAGATTTCTGGATAATTAAACCGGCGTCCAAAATAGTTTAAAGCAAAATCATATCGACGAATAATAGTGTGTTGGTTAAATCTAGCACAAAACTGACAACCAGCAAAGTTGTGATCAGGGCCTAGGCAAGGAATACAGTAAGAATGAAAGTCCTTATGAAGTATTTGCTTTTCACAAGAAATGCAATTATTAACTTTTTCTGACATCGGTCTGGAGCAAGAAAAAAGTTTCCCCAACAGGGTACTTAGCTTTATTGAAGACTTTGGATCTATAACTCGAACATGAAAATCACAGGAGTCAGCCGACCGGCACTTACGAACTGCTTCTGTTTCGGGCACTGCGCGGCAAGAAAGACTAAAGAAAATGGCGTCAGCCACATCTTTTATACCCCTGACGACCTGACGTCAGGGAAGGGGTGACAGCAGCCGACGCAGGACCCAGGACTTTGGAAACAGGCCAACTGAGGGCAACCTGCCAGCAGGATTACCCAAATGTAATGACTAAAACAGTGAAACATGAACATCAGGTTGGCCCAAGGCTCTTGGGTGATAGCAGACAATTTGTCAAACTTACAGATGGGCTTGGTTTTGCACAAATAGTGCCCGAGTTGTCTGTGAGCATCCAAGGTGTGCAGAATCCTTTCACTAGAGGATTGAGGATATGGTAAGAAGGTAGGGAGACTGATCGCCTAATTCAGGGATAACTCATTAACCACCTTGGGCATGAAGGATGAGTTAGCCTGAAGAGAAACCCTGTCCTTATAAAGCACAGTGAAGGGGGAAGAAGCCATAAGGGCTTGCAGCTCAGAAACCCTTCTGGCTGAGGTAATAGCCACTGGGAGAACCATTTTCCATGTGCAGCATAGCAGGGAGGATGACACTGCTAGTTCAAAAGGGGCTATGGTAAGTTTTTCCAGGACAAAATTAAAATCCAATAGAGGAGGCATTATGTGGAATCTGCCTTCCACAGTGACACTTGCCCTTCCTAGCTGAAATGTATTCAACAAAAAACCAACACAATAGCCAAAAGGAAAAGAAAAAACCCATATGGGGTACTTATCTGAAGCACAAATATGGGTTCTCTAGCGAGCAACAACCAGAACTGGCAGTTGGACAGGTGATAGAAAAGTTATGAAGTAGGTATGTGCTGATGTCCACTTTATACCTGAAGTCTCTTTATGGCCGACGTATGCTGAGTGATGTGCGCCATCGCACGTACCATGCAGTAGCTTTAGACTTTGGCATACTGGTTAGATATACGAGTCAGCAGAAGGTGGAATCCCTCATGTTATGAATACTGCAGCATATGAATAGGACATTTGTAGGCTGTTCCAAAGACGTGGTAGTTGCTGGGAGATAAATCTGTCCCTCCAGCATGCCCTACTTAAGTTGCAAGCCATATTTAGGTCCCTGGAATGGGTAAGCCCTAGTCCCTTTTGATTTTCTGATATGTAGCATGTTCATTAGGTTTGGTTCTTGGATTGTTCTGTAGGCCAGGCAGAAGTCTCCCCTAAGAAGTCTATATGACAAGGAGTACAGTGACAGGGACTTTAGTCGGTCTGCATAAGGTATATGCTCGAGCCCCTTGATCTTCTTTGTTAGAAACCTTAGAGGTCTCTTCAGTTGCTGCACGTGCTTGTACAGTACATGCCGAATGGGGAGTTATACTAAATTATGGGACAGATTAGTGCTCAGTAAAGATGAGTTATAACCTCTTTTGCTGTCAAGGCAATGCCTTTATTAAGTGTGCTATGTAGAAAACTTCCTTACTACAGTAGACACATGGTGATCGAAGTTCAGGTTGCAATCAACTTATGATCCCAGGTCCCTTACCACTTCATGGGTACTTAGGTACTGTTGTTGATTTGACAGTGTAATGTGCCAAAGGAAATGAGGATGCATTTCTTTGCATTTGATTTAAGACCATGACTAATACACCAGTTGTTGATCTGTGTTAGACCCTCCTGGAGTATAATGACATTTGGGGATTCAATGATTACACCTAGTTTGCGGTCATTTCTAAACTTGGTCAGTCACAACCCCTTAGTTTTGACCTGAACTTTTGAGAATTATATACCAAACAGTAGGGGACCCAGCACTGACCCCTGTGGCACCCCACTAGTAACAGGTCTGCTGGTTGACATGGAGTAATCCATTTTTATAGTGTGTGTTCAGTTTGTAAGCCAGTTGGCAACCCATCTTAAAACAAACGGGTTTGCATTCAGTTTGCTAAGTTTATCAGTAATGCCTGAATGTGGGATTGTCTCGAAAGCCTTTGCCAAGTCGAGGTATGCTGTGTGCATAGATCTGCCCTCATCAATGGCCCTGGTCACATTTTCAAAGAAGTCCACCAAATTTAACAGGCAGGATTTGCTCTTGATAAAGCCGAATTGGGTAGTAGCCAGAGTTTGGAGGTTACCTATGTCTTTATTTATGAGGTCCATAATGATACGTTCCATGGCCTTACAGATGAGGCTGGTCAGGCTTATGGGACTGTAATTCCCCAGTTCTGTTGCAAAGCCACATTAGAGGAGGGGAATAACTGTTGATGTTCTCCATTTTGCAGGAAAAAAAACTGTGGTTAGGCTATGATTGAAAAGGGTACGTAATGGTGATGCTAGTTCATGTTTTAGCCTGTTTAGAAGACAACCTGGGATGTCATCTGGTCCCATAGTACCTGTGTTTTTTGCCTTGGACAAGGCTTGGCTTTGAGGACCTGCTTTTCAGATATGTAGGGTGGGGTAGGGAGCTTGGGGGAAGGTTTGTGATAAGTTAGAAGGGGATAAGGGAGTGAAATTTTCACCAAACCTATCTACTAGCAAGTTTGATATCTCTGTGGGGTCAGTGTGTGTGACACTGTTGGTCAACAGTTCTGCACATGCTTGAGTCCTACTTTTTAGGCCACATACACAGGAGCCCTTAGAGGATTTGACAAGTTGTCTTGTTTGCCTGTTGAGGCTATGGAGGGTGCTTTACCATTGTTGGGGCCTTACCTTTGTTTTCATGTACAGCAACTTTTTGCATTTATTGTAAAGTTTGTTGATGTCGGATGTCCACCATGGCAGCTTGTTTTTACTTTGGGCTCTAGCTTTGATTCTTTCTGGTACAGCAGAGTTTTTATACTTATGCAAGTGATTGTATAGGTCTTTAGAGTAAGCTTCAATGTAGTTACCACTTCCAGCTTGGGGTAGCATTTGGAGTGAATTTATACCTTCATATACGAGGGTATAGTTTGCCTTTCTTTCTTTAGCTATGTCTGCAACCTCACAGGCAATACACAATTGCGTGCAGAGCTCCTTGTAAATGGAGCCACCTATACTGAGCGAGAAGCTATAGCAAACCTACAGACTGACAAATTCAGCTTCCAACTTTCCCCCTCTTTCCTCCTCGACCTTCCCTTAGGAAATATCATCAAATATAACTCCCCCTGCTATCACTACAGAACAGGTCCTTAATGTTCTCTCTAAGGTGAAGAACACTGCATCAGTGGGCCCAATCACTATCTCAGGATGCCTTCTAAACAGCATGAAACATAACCTATCAGGACCTCTGAAATTGCAATTTGACTGTAGCCTCCAAACAGGCTTCATGCCTCATGAATGGAGAATGGCAACAGTCATCCCTCTGCACAAAGCTGGGCCATCTACAGACCTGGCAACTACAGACCCATAAGTTTCACAAGTCTTATATGCAAAGCCAAGGAAAGAATAATCATGGAAATGATCGATAATTATATAGTAAACCTCCAGACACTGGATCCAACCCAGTTTGGTTTCATCAAGGGCAGGTCATGCCCACTCAACCTGACAGACTTCTTTGAGAAGTTCACCAAAGCAATGGACAAGGGCAAAATGGTTCACACTGCCTACCTTGACCTGGCCAAGGCACTGGACACAATACCCCACTCGGGCATTGCTGATAAACTCATGAGGTTAGGTACAAACCAGTATGTCACTTGGTGGATAGCCAACTGGCTCACAGACAGGACACAGGAAGTTAAAATTGGGGAGTCCACCTCTCCAAAGAGGCCAGACACAAATGAAGTCCCAAGTCCTTGGACCACTCCTTTTTGGCATTTACTTCTCTAAAGTCAAGGCTAATATCAATGGTCTCTGGATGACTAAATCTGCAGATGACTGCAAATTAGGAGCGGTCATTGAATCCCACACAACACAAATGTTCTCCAGGAAGGGCTGACACAGACAAACAACTGGTGTTAGAGCCATGGACTAAACAAGAAATGCATAAGCAGCATCCTTTGGGAAGTCATCCACCCCTAGTAACTATCATATTGGCAACGCATCCCTTAGAGCTGACCCAGGTGTCAGGGCCTTGGGGACACATAGACAGTAATCTAGCCTTTGACCATCACATGTCTAAAGCAATGAGGAAATCATTCTATGTTGCCCAACTTACAAACAAAAGTATGGCATTTAGGTCCAAGAAAAGTCATTGTTCCACTGTATTCGGCATTCATCAGACCTATCATTGAGTACAAAGACCCCTTTGGTATATATCTAACCAGGAATATCCAACAAATGGAATGTCCATAGAGGTTCCTCACTAAAGGAATATAGGACACAAGTAAAACGGCCTATGCCAACGACCTCATGGCCCTATTCCTGCATTCCATTTCCTACAGGCTGTTGAGGGGAGCTCTATGTCTGGAATACACATTATTGTCAGACCCCACTTTGATGGACCTGCTGCATATCAGCAAAACAAACGGCACCAGAATTACCCATTCTAAAGACTTAAACCTTGCCTGTGATATAAATAGGACCTGCTTTAGAGACAGGTATGTATCCCAGAGACTATCCTGTCTCTGGAACAGGCTTCCCATCCATGTGAAGCTGAGTTCCTCCCTAACCCAATTCAATTGTAACAAACAATTGGATGGTAAACGTGAAATTCATCCCTGGCTTGGCACCTAAGTCTTGAATGGACACAGGCAACCTGTAAATGGTTCATCTCCCAGGCTCCTGCTTGTAAACGTTTCATCTCCCAAGCCCTTGATTACACTTATCAAGGGTACCAGAACTTGCCAGAGATTTGGGATGCACGGCTAGGCTTAAAAAGGCCTTTGTGGTTGTTAGCCTAGTAAACACCTATGAATTTATGTCTGAAAAAGTGAAATGAAGGGCAGAGCATACGAAAAATAACATGCAGATGAAGCACAGTTGCCAGCATATTTGCCAATTACTCTTAAGGAAATAAGTGGGCTGTTGGACTATTGCCTCTGGACAAGTAAATGTTTAATACAGCAACTAAAGAAGGGGCTCAATGGCCAAAGGGGGCAGTAGCAGGGACTTTTCAAGACAAGGCAACTCAAAGGGTTGGAGGTCTGGGAGTGAAGGGACAAGCAGTAGAATTTTTTTAAAACAAGAAGCATCTTTATTAAATTATCACATATGACATAGGCAATCATACATTTATATAAATAAAAACAAACCATATAGACATAATTTTAGTTGCAAACATCATACATCACTTATAATCTATCCAGTTATTGTCAGTCAAACATTATATAGCTCATTCAAATCCTGCCTACTTTTAAACCTCATTCCTTCCCTGTATGTATTGTTCCCACAATTCCCATTTTTCTGTGCAATTTGCTCCTACTCTTTTCTAAAGATCCCAATTCCGGTTGTTTTATCTCTGTTGCTATATTCACTACTTCTAGTACAGTTAGTTTTGACTTTAGTTTCCATTTTCTAGTAAATGCTTTTTTGGCAGCCACCATAATTAGACTCAGCCAGGCCTTACTATGTCTAGGCAATTCCGATTCTGTATCAGAGCTCAAAAAATAATTTCCTAAGTTACACCAATTTGCTCACCTGGTATCTCTGACAGAGTATCTGCACAGAATCTTTAAAGTCTGCTGACCCATTGCTCTCTCAGAAAATATAGGTTCATAGGTTAGTACTAGGCTAACTGCCCTTGCGAGCCATTGTAAGCCTAGTCAATTATCCCTTGTGAGACTCAAACGCCGCATCTTGTGTTTGTAAGGCAAACACCTTAACCATTAGGCCACCCTCCCAACCCCCCCCCATATGTTCCCAATTACTTCTTTCTTCCCCATCATACCTTCAACATTTGCTGTCTACTGGAAGAAAAATTCTTTGGAGTCTACTTGGGGTATAAAAAATACCTATGTAAACACTTCCAAGAAAATATCCTAAATCTTATAGACTTTATTGCATATTTGGGAGACATACATATATTCCCCTTGGTTTCTTTCTGAATTGATTATCCAGTCTCTCTTCTCAATCCTTTCTAACATCCTCAGATTGATTCTTATAGTTATCATGCAATATTTTACATGCTCTACTAATTATTCCTTTTTTTAACATGAGTTTCTATCCTAGATTCTACTACAAACACTACCAGTGCTGGCCTTTCATTTAGGATCCCATTTCTTTCTCTTTGCCTATACTCGGATATCAATTCTTGACAGGGAAGGCAATCTCTAGCCTGCAGTCCAAGTAAATTCTTGGCCTCTTCCTGTTCTATTACTTTTCTCTCTCTAATTATTTGCTAGCAGTAGAATTCTTGAGCCCAGACAGAAAGTCTTCACTTGTCCTATGTAAATAAAATGACCAACACAATGCTCCAAACACAAACATCAGTGAGTCATTACTAGAACCACAGGACTCAACCCCTATGACAGCTGTGATGCAGGGCTACCTTTTCAGCTATCAGTATCAACACATAACAGAAGCAAGCACAATATCCTTCACCAGCTAAGAGAATTTATATACTGTCTGAGGGAACAGAAGCCATTCCAGTTGCAGGCTTGGTTGACTCGCGTCTTCTGTTTCTTCACTTTCTCCTGCTTGGGATCAGGCAAGAGATCCTTCCTGACAGTCTCCACACTTGCAAACCCCCATAGTGTTGTCATCCTGAAGCCCATAGCCCATGAAGTAGGCCTCAAATTATTTATGCCACTGTCTATGAGTGGGCTAACAAAATGAAGATAACTATGGCACTTCAGTGCTGTGTACTTCCCTTGGGCAGTGCTAATGCTTATCCTGGCTGATGATCTGATAAGAAATAAAAACTTCCAAGTGTGTCTGCATTGAAGTACAAAACTGAGAATCTTTTCTACTGCTACATAAAGATAAAGATTCAAATGGGGTGAACAGCAGAAAATAACTGGGGAAACTCTGCATCAACACTAAGCTTGATGTTTGACACTACAATTTGTGCTGGAAAGAGGCATGGTGCCCAAGTTTAAAAGTTAGAGTATGCAAGAACATTTTGTGCCAAGGTCTAGTTCTAATAAGAGAAAATCTTCTCAGTGACCCCATTTCAGTGGGCTTAATAGTCAAATACATCTTTGTAATCCATCTGACTTTGATCCAAAAGGAACAATGCATGTCCCTTCTAGCCATGTTGTCAGGCTCAAATTTTACCTACCAGATTTTAATTTTTTTAAAAAACCTAAGATAGCAATGTATGATTTAAAAAACTACAGTGGTCTGCTGAAACTTAAACCTGAAATAACGTGCAGTTATATATGGTGTTTTTTCAATGTAAAATCACTTGTCAGGGTCCATGTGCAAGTTGCAGCAACCTATAACCACTTGTTAATAAGAAAATTCCTACCTGAACTTACTACATGAAAGTTAACTTTTTCTCAGAAGTGCCTATTGTTAATTCTGGAAGACTTTTGTACTTGTGTAAGTGCACTGTCCACTTTCGGGTTAGCAATTTCCTCTACTGCACATGAACAGCATGAATATGTTTAGAACTTCAGTGGTTTCTCTAAAGTGATTTTAGTCAACAAAGAACAATGATGAAGCAGCAGTATTCTAATTCCATAACTACATAACTCGTATCTTTCCAATCTAGCACTATTTTAACTCCAAAGTAGCAGACTCATTTTTTCCAATACAGCTACTGTTACATAAATTATAAATAAACAAATATACTTCTTTACCTGTTTTTGGAAAGCAACGATGACAAGCCTGTCTGAAGTCATGAGTAGCTGACAGAGGATTCTTGATCAGAGGGGCAAGTCCTGTAATAAGGCTTGAAAGGGACAACTCTGGTTCAGCTTTTATCTGACAGTAGGTAACACTGGAATTGCTGGTGGCTGGAGTTCTTGCCTACGGGATGGAAATTGAACAAAACATCAAGGCTACCATCAGAATAAGGAGAATTTCAAGTTGCAGTATGCAATGATCGCAACAAAACACAGGTGCCTTCTGCCATACATCCACACTTTTGATGTAGGGTTTTGCTTTAGGAAGTAAAAAATAAATAAAATAATATATCATATAATCTAAGAAACATTATGTAAATTATTCAGTTTCTGTCTTCTCTTGAACCTCATTCCTCCTCCAAAACATTTGACTGCATGCATTATTCCAACAACTTCCATTTTTTTCTATTTAATTTTCTTCTACCCTTTCCTAAAGATCCCACTTCCTGTTCTTTTACCTCTGTTACAGTATTTACTGCTTCAAGTACAGTTGGTTTAGAATTTGATTTCTATTTTGTAGTAACTGCTTTATTGGCAGCCACCAGAATTAAACTTAACAGGCCTTGCTATGTTTAGGTAATCCAGACCCTGTATCCCAACTAAAAAAAAAAAAAAATTCCTTAGTTACAGTCACTTGCTCACCCAGTATTCCTGGCAGAGAACTTTGCACGGAATTTTTAAAGTCTGCCAACTCATTACACTCCCACAGCATATGTTTCTAGTTACCTCTTTCTTCCCTATCACAGTTCCAGCATTTGAATCTACAAAAGGAAAAAATTATTTGGAGTCGGCTTGGTGTATAAAAGTACCTGTCCAAACATTTCCATGCAAATACCCTCATTCTTCTAGATTTTGATGCATATTTGAGAGTCATACACATCCGCCCATTATTTCTTTGTGAACTGCATATCTGACCTCTCTTCCCAACCTTTTGTAATCTTTTCTGATTTATTTCTATAGCTACCATGCAATATTTTATATGTCCTACTAATTATTCCTTATTATAACAGCAGTTTATGTTCTAGATTCAATTAAAAACTCAACCAGTGCAGGTCTTTCTTTTAGGATTCTCCTGTCTTGTTCTCTTTGTCTATACTCTGATATCAATCCCTGATTGGGAAGGCAATCATTAGCCTGCAATCCAAATGTCTTCTTTGCTTCATCCCATTCCATTACCTTTCCTTCTCTAATTATTCGTTCCCAGTACCTTGGTTCCTTCACCAACTTCCTCTGGTAAACTCCAGCCCTTTCTTGTCTATTCTCTGAACCCCTAACTGCAGTCAACCCTATTGTCAGAATCTCCTTTCTCCATTCCTGTGTTGGCTTTGTTCATAGGATACTGTCTGCCTTTTTTTAACAACTTTATTGAATTATTACTTGTGACACAGGCAAATTTACATTTATATAAAATAAATCAAACTGTATTAACAAGTTCACCTTTACAAACATTAAACTTCATATATATTGCTATATATCATATAGCATAAGCAACATTACAAAAATTATTCAATTCCTGCCCTTTTTAAACAAGAAACATCTGTATTAAAACCATGACATAGACAAGCATACATTTATATAAATGAAAACAATCCATACCAACTCAATCCTAGTTGCAAGCACTTTACATTACAAACCATACCGACACACTCCCAGACGCAAACATTATACATCACTTATAATCTACCCAATCATTTTCAGTCAAACATTACATAGCTCGTTTGAGTTCTGCCTTCTTTTAAACCTCAAGCCTCCCCTGTATGTAATGTTCCCAGAATTTCATTTTTCCTATGTAGCTTGCTCCTACTCTATTCTAAAGATTTCACTTCCAGTTGTTTTATCTCTGTTACTATATTCACTGCTTCTAGTAGAGCTGGTTTAGATTTTGATTTCCATTTTCTACTAACCACTTTTTTGGCAACCACAATAATTAGACACAATAAATCACTTACCATGTCTAGGCAATTCTGATTCTGTATGAAAAATCTCCCTCATCACACCAATCTGCCCACCAAGTATCACAGACAGTGCATCCGCAGGGAATCCTTAAAGTACACCAACTCACCACACTCCCAGAAAATATGTTCTCAGTCACCTTTTTCTTCCCTGTCACACCTCCAACATTTGCAGTCTACCTGAGGAAAAATTCTCTGGAGTCTACTTGGGGTATAAAAATATCTATGTAAACATTTCCAAGCAAAAATCCTAAATCTTCCAGATTTTGCTGCATATTTTGGGGACATACATATATTGGGAAATATGTTCCCAATCACCTTTTTCTTCCCCGTCGCGCCTCCAACATTTGCAGTCTACCTGAGGAAAAATTCTCGGAGTCTACTTGGGGTATAAAAATATCTATGTAAACATTTCCAAGCAACAATCCTAAATCTTCTAGATTTTGCTGCATAACTTGGAGACATACATATATCCTCGCACTGTTTCTTTGTGAATTGCTTATCCAGTCTCTCTTCCCAATCCTTTCTAACATCCTCTTATTATTACTGTTATCTTGCAATATTTATATGTTCTACTAATTATTCCTTTTTTTAATGGCACCTTCTGTTCTAGATTCTACTAAAAATTCTACCAGTGCTGGCCTTTCATTTAGGACCCCCCTATTTCTTTCTCTTTGCCTATACTCTGATAACAATCTTTGATAGGGAAGGCAACCTCTAACCTGCAGTCCAAATAAATTCCTACCATCTTCCCATTCGATCATCTTTCCCGCTCTAGTTATTTGCTCCCAATACCTTGTTATCCTTTGCCAGTTTCCTCCAATAAATTCCAGCCCCTATAGTCTATATCCTTAATTGCAGTCATCCCTATCAGTAGAATCTTTCTCCATTCCTGTGTTGGCTTAGCTCTTAGGATACTTTCTGCTACTTTATAGATATAATATTCTGTATGATTATTGTTATTCTCCTTAAAGGCCTGAATCCAGACTCTCATTCTCTCCTTGCTTCTTGAGCTCCCCCCTCTGTTCACCACCCCCTTCCACTCTGAATTACAGTTTTCTGCTTGTGCTACGTACAGGAGCCTTAACTGTGTAGCTCTGAAATACCCCTACAAATTGGGTAATCCCAATCTGTCCTGTTCTACTAGAAGAATCATCTTATCTCACTTGACTCTTGCCGGTCTCCCCTCCCAGATGAAGTCCTTCAACTCTTTATTAATGCTATTCACAACTTCTCTTCTGGTTGATAAAAATACGCCTGACCTGTTGTATAAGACTAATGGGACTAAAACATTTTAACTGCTTGCATCTTACTATTCATATCCATAAAACAAATCTACAGTTTTCTCAGTTTTTGTATCATATTTTTAGTCTCTTCCAACATATCCTTAGCTGCCATACCACAATAATTTTTAATCCATACTCCTAAATACTTCATTTTATCACGCCCCTATAAATCCAGATATTGCTGAACCAATTTGTATGTAGGTACATAATTTACGGCTTTTGCCTTTGTTTGTAGCTTCATCAATTCTGCATTCATGAAAAGATTTGAAACACACTCAAAATGTTCAACACTGTAATGTCTCTTTCTGGTTTTATTAGATATAAAATAATATCATTTCTAAACAGAGCCAGCTTTTCCTGAATACCATACCAATTACATCTTTGAATTTCTAGGTCCCTTATTTTTTTTGCCAGTGGTTCCAAATATAATGTGAATAACAAAGGGAAAGAGGACACCCCTACCTGGTTCCCCTGCTCAAGCAGAAATCAGAGAGGTCCTCAGCCACTTTCATTTTCACCTCCGATCTCTCATATATCTTCCTAATCAACCTTATATTTTTTTCAGGAAATACAAATCCTTCCATTGCCCTGCTTCTAAAGTCCCAGCTTACTCTGTCAAATACTTTCTCTGCATCAAGACCCACAAATAACAACGGTATTTTCTTACATTTTGCTTCCTGCTGGATCATCAATGTTCCCTTAATGTCAAATATTTGTTTCCCCTACACAAAACTACACTGATCCATATCTATCAATTTTGTCATTACTTTTGCCATTCTTTTAGCCATTACAGACATGAACACTTTATAATCATGATACCAATAAAACCAACAAGCACCACCACAAAGCAAATGCTCCCGTTTGATGAAAGATAAAGATACAAGTAACCAAGACAAAGTACATCCACAGGAGCAAACCACGACCGTACTATAAATGTTCCAAGGGCATCAAGCAGTCCAGTAAATTCTTCAATGAATGCTGCTAAACGCAGTACATAAGTATTACGAACTCCTTTATTAAAAAACGGTAAGCGCTTTCACCATATAGGTTGAATGTAGACTTTTATAATAGTTTTGTGGATGATTTTTTTTTGATTTGGAAGTTAGATGAAATATCACTACTTGAGTTCACCTCGCAGTTGAATGGTCTGACAGAGTATCTCAAGTTCACTATGAACTATTCTAGACAGAGCATATCCTTCCTAGATGTATTAATTGAGAGACTGGATAATGGTCTCCTGAATACAGGTGTTCATAAGAAAGCATGCTTTCGTAACACGTTATTGCATAGGAGGAGTATGCAACCTCAGTACGTTTTTAAAAACGTTGCCAAAGGCCAGGCAATGAGAGTGTCTAGACTGAATCCAACACAGAATGGATATACACAGGAGCTCCTAGACTTAAAAATTAGACTTACAGCAAGAGGATATGATCCTAGAGAGATTGATACAGCTTTTGAGGAAAACAACCTGACTAGAATGACAAGAGCCAGTCCATATTTTTCTGACTTGAATGCATGTTTACCAGAAGAGGGTGTAGAGAGGGATGATAGTTGTATAATTAAAGTGCCTATGTACTATACAACAGATACTTCTGTACTTATGAATATAGCACAGAAACACTGGGATATTCTATTACTGGATGAAACCATTAAAGAACTGGTTGGGAATTAACCTAAATTTCTTTTTAAAAACAGAAAGAACCTTAAACAAATGTTATGCTATCCAAGTCTTTCAAGGAAAGACACCTGTGATCATAGTGTTAAAGGGACGAAACCATGTCAACGATGCAATCAATGTGGGTTTATAGATGTTAGGAATACTTTTGTTCATCCAGTTTCTAATCATACTTATATCCTTCATGCCACAGCAGATTGTTAAACAGAACATGTTGTTTATTTAGCTAGATGCACGTTATGTTGTGCGTTCTACATAGGAAAAACTAACAGAAAGCTCAGGGAGAGAGTTAGGGAACATCAGTATTATATACGTATTGGTTCTGTACATAATGCATTAGCAAGGCATGTGCTTTCTACAGATCCTACACATCAGTTTAAGTTTTCTGTACTACAGGTTATTATCCCTGGAGTAAGAGGCAGGGATGTTAGAAACTATACTGAGCGCTGTGAAATGAAATGGATAATTAGATGCAGGGCTGATAAAACACCCGGTGTCAATGATAAAGCACCTTTGAAGCCCGTGCTATAAAACAGGAGGTTAAAAGCAGTTAGATAATTATAGTATAAATATATATTTAAAGAATTTAGTATATATATAATGTAGGAATGATCGTAATTAATACTATAGATATATATATTTTTTACATATATATTTTATCATAATTTTTACTATCTGTGATTTTTAGTTTATGATTTATATATTCTCAAAAATTTTTAAATGATGTATTAAATTTTATTGGTTGTAATTAGGTATGCACTGTCTTAGATGTATTTTGATTGTATAGCATGAATATCTTTGAGCGGCAGGTTAATTAATTGGGATGGAGGAAATGATGTCATTAATTAAGCATGAATATTAGCATATATAAGCTCATCTTCTTTCTTACTCTTGTATGGTCTGATGAAGCATATATGGTGAAAGCACTTACCGTTTTTTTAATAAAGGAGTTCATAATACTTATGTACTGCGTTTAGCAGCATTCATTGAAGAATTTACTGGACTGCTTGATGCCCTTGGGACATTTATAGTACGGTCGTGGTTTGCTCCCGTGGATGTACTTTGTCTTGGTTACTTTATAATCATGGTTTAGTATTGAAATGAGCCTGTATGAAGCTGGATCTAATGGATCTTTACCCTCTTTAGGTATTACAGCTACCACTGCTTTCTTCCAGGATGTTGGTACTGCTCGTCCTCTTAAAATACTGTTAAACAAAACCTTCCAGATCTTTATCAGTTTTTTCCCTCCTAGCTTCCAAACTTCCACAGGTATACCATCTACTCCTGGGGATTTTCCTGCAGATTGGTTATACATCACACTTTTTATCTCATCTCCTCCTATCCTAACAGTTAGCAATTGAGCCTCATCTATGTCTAACTTTGGCATATTTAATTCTTCCATAAACATTTTCATTTGTATCTTTTCTTGACTTCCATATTTTTCTGCATTTTACAGACTTTCATAGAATTTCCGAAATATTTCTAATACATCTACAGGATCTGTTATCTACCTTGTTATAGGCTCCTTAAGCTTGGCGACAGCCCTATCTACTTTGTGTTGCCTGAGTCATCATGCTATTTTTTTGTGCTCCAGTGTTATCAAAAAACAGTTGCTTAACAGTAATCTTTCTAAACTCATGTATATTATCAAGGCAATCCCTTTTTTTCTGCTTAACATTCTGCAGTTGATCCTCTTCTTGTTCTGTGAGATTCCCCCTGTTCTGCAATACTTTAACATTTGTCAGCCCCTATAAACAATTCTTGTTACTATTTAACTACAGCTCCCTTTCTTTTACTTCCACCCTATTTTTAAACTCCACCTTAATTTTCTCCCACTCCCTAACTATATTTTCAGAAGTAATTTCCATCCTCTCAAATAGCTCCTGAATAATCTCCACTACCCATTCCTTAAATTCCTCTCTTTTCAACAGAGAGATGGGAAAGTGTTAATGTCTCATTTTTACATCATTACCCTGTGTTTTTATATTAGTTATTATCGCTGCATGATCTGAAACAGTTAAATCAAGACCTTCAATTAAATGCACATGTTCCTGTAAAATGTAAAGTCTGTCTAGCCTTGTCCACTTTTTGCATCTTGGGGAATAAAATGTAAATTCACTCTGAACTCCTGTTACTGAATTTACATCTTCCATGCCAAATATTTTCATAAATTTCTTAAAAAATCTAGCCTCCTTTGTTATACTTTCCCCTTCTGGGCACCCCCCAGACACATCTTCACTTCTGCAAATCAAATTCCAGCCCCCACCTATAAGTAATATTCATTGCTGAAAACTGATTTCATCCAGAATTTTCATAAGCTCCATTATAGCAGTTTTAGGTGGAATATAAATACATGCAGTGTAATTCTCCTCCCTTGCCAGTAGCCCCTTAGTACTACAGGTCTACCATTATTATCATAGTTATCCTTTCCTCTCACTATTGGAACTCCTCTTGCAATTAATATAAGTAGTCCTCTTTTACTCTGTCTCAGATATTCTGCAACATAACCATCCTGAAAACCTTTCTTTATCAAATTCACATTACTTCTTACCAAGTGGGTCTCCTGCAACACAGCTGCTTGTATTCTACACTTTTTAATAGAGTTCACTGTTCTTTCTTTTTTGTATGTATCTGCAAGAGCATTCGCATTTAAAGACATTACAGAAAGCATCACTGTATTAAAAAGCTATTATTCTCAACTATTATGTATAACACCTTTTCTGTTAAATGTCTTAGTTCCAGCTTTTGTGTTACATGCATACACTGTTTGGCAGATTGAACCTTTATATAGTTGTTTCTTCTCATATCCACTTGAGCCTATGTCACATGTTACAAAACGTTTTGTTTTATTGAAAGCCCTCAAAAAAATATCCCCCTAAAACCTATTAATTTAATACGAACATACAAAAGTATATACACCATCAAATATTGAAGTTTTAGCCTCCTAATAGGAACAAATGTCCCAAACTGACAGCCACACTCACAGACTTGAATTGACCTAAAAGAAGGGTCACCCCGTGCTAAGATGCATGCTGCAGCCTGTGCTTCTACTAAGTGCTAACTGGTTTTGTCTTGTCTTTATAGCTCCTCCAGCTGGGAACCCCCCTGAATGCTTTCAGAGAACATTACCTCCTAGCCAGTTTCTTTTTTTCCCTCAGCCAATCATTCTCCACCAGACTCTAAACAATTTCTCTTTATCAGATTGTTTCCATGGAGATGTGAGATCCAGACAGCCAATTTCTCATTAGCAGATTGTCTCCACAAAGAGACGAGAACCAGGCAATTTCTCTTTATCAGATTGTTTCTACGGAGATATGACGGCCAGATACAAAATTGCTACTAGGCATAAATTCATTTGCTAGAGAAAAAAAAACTTACAATATACAAAATTATTTATCATTTACTTGCTTTCTCTTAAAGTACTGCAGTGGTGGTGCTGCGGTAGAGTTGTCACCTCATAGCAAGATGTTGTCCTGTTCAATTCTCAGCTACAGCGTCTTCTGTGTGGAGGCATACGTGAATGGGGCGTGCCTTCGTTGAAGGTTGTGCGTCAGGGCTGGTAACATGGTACATAAAAATCCACTTCCAATCATTAGCGGACTGGAGTTCCGCTGTGGCGACCCCTAACCTGGAAAAGCCAAAAGACACAAACAAACTTGCTTTCTCTTAAAACTTGTTACTAAATCAGTTTAAAGTTCTTATTCTAGACATTCCCCAATGTAAGTATGGGAAAAAGCACATTATTTTTTCTTTTGTCATGCTCTTTTAATCAGGCTTTTTTTCAAGTTGCAGTGCCTACATTTCTAAAACTGAACCAGAAGAAAGGCAAGGGAGAAAGGAAAGAAAAGAATAGCAGCATGTATTTACAATCCCAATTACACTTAAAAATAACTGAGAAAACTTTACTTTATAGCATGCAAAGAAAACCACATACCACAAAAACAGTACTATTAAGAAAACAATGTTTGCTTTACTTACAGTTAACTTTCTCCCCTCTCTTCTACTCCACAAAGCATTTTTCTGAACATTAATGACCTGAAGTATGGCATACTAGAGTCACAAGTCCAACAAATTCTGAAAAAGTCCAGTATTTCCAGATTTTCTTCTTCTGTCATATTTCACAAATAAAATTACTGCAATGTAATCCAACATTAAGCCTACTGGTTTTATTACTTTCATCTCCATTTCCCAAATCCTATCTCTGCTTCATTTCCAGCACACTCTCAATTCTTCTAATCAACTCTCGTGGTCCCTTTCTTCTCTCCAACATTTTACGCTGAAACAGTGGAAAAGGTTTCACAGGTACAATCCCTCTGTGGTCTCTATTACCAGAACAAGAAGCACAGCTCACTTTCTGTTGGGACAAGTTTCGTATTTCCTCCTTAGCATGTATTTTATCAAAAAATGATTTTGTCCCTCCAGGGAAGAATACCTTGAAGACAGCTGGTAAAGCAGTTTTGATCTCACATCTACATCTCGACATTCCCTGAATAGCGGAATTAATTTACTCTTCTGTGTGGTGTACGAGTAATCATTCTCCACAATCTGCTCTCTCCCACTTTTCCTATTTTGTTCTACTGCCACAGTTTTGTCAGAATCAACTCCCTCTGCTGGTAGGATTGCACCTTTACTATTAAAGGTCTTGGTTGTTTTCTCATGGCCAGTTTTGGAGCATGCACACGTTGTGCCCTTTCAACTAACAACTGCTGTGAAATACCAGTCCAGTTGCTTAATTGTGCTTTCATAAAATTAATGCAGTCTGTTCCTTCCAGCTTCACAGCTGAAAATCTCAGGTTTTCCCTATGCGCTCTGTCCTCTAATTCTATTATTTTTTGAAACATCTCTTCCTATATTCAGCCAGCTTTTTCTACATTTCAGCCTCTGATTTTTGCAGCTTTATCACCTAATCTGAATATCTGTTTAAAGCTTCTTCAATTTTCCAGCCTTTTGTTGTTTATGCTGAAATACTGCATCAGTGTTTTGCTTATTTTAACCAGGTCTGTGTGCAGTTGACATTATCTTCCTGTATGTTACTGGAAGTCATTTCTGGAGGTTGCACTGCTTAATTTCCCCAGTCAGCATTACTTCCTCACTTTTTGTAGCTGATTTCTTTCCAGATGCTATGTATTTCTTTTTCCCTGGCATCCAGGCAGTACACTTACTAGCCAGTTAATGAAATGTACCCATAAACACAAACGTTTACTGGCCTTCTCTGTTGAGTTTCTGTTTTCATAATGGGAGAGCTATCGTTAAGCTGTTACTCAATGTTCAGCCATCTTGAAAGATGATACTTGATTGTTATTTTCCTTAAGGAATTGTGTCCAAAATTCCATTCTTCCCTTATTTATTGAATTACCCCTGCTTCATCATCATCCCTTTCCACTTTGAATTGTAGGTTACTGCTTCTGTTATGCATAAGAGCCTTGCCTGTGTATCTCTAAATTATCCCTTCAAATAAGGTAATCCTAAACCTCCTTGTTCTACTGGGTTGATCAACTTATCCACCTTAACTGTTGCCCTCTTCCACTCCCAAATAAAATCCTTCAACTCTTACCATCCACAACTTGCAAACTGTTTGATAAAAATATGCCCGACCTGGGTGTAAAACTAAAGGGAATAAAAACATTTTACTGCTTGTATCTTGCTATCCCAATCCATAGGCAAGAGTTTCCATTTTCTCAGTTTTTGCATTATCTTTTGTTTAGTCTCTTCCAACATATCATTGGCTGCCATAACTGAATCCTTTTTAATCCATACTGCTAAATACTGCATTTTATCATGTTCCCTTAAATATGGGTATTACTGGAGTAATTAATTTGTGGGGAGATAGTTTATAGCTATAGCCTTTGTTTTATCCTCATTAACTTTATATCCAGAAAAAAAACAGAAATTCTCAAAATACTCCACAACACTGAGATGTCCTTTTCTGGTTCCATCAGGTAAAAAAAAATTATCATCTGGAAATAAAGCCAACTTTTCTTGAACACCATAGCAATTACATCCTTGAATTTCTGAGTCCCTTATTTTCTTTGCCAGTGGTTCTAAATACAATGCAAACAACAAAGGGGAAATAAGACAACTATGCCTGGTTCTTCTGTTCAATTAACTTATCAGACAGGAACACACCCACTTTGATTTTTGCCACTGATCCCTCATATATCTTTCTAATTAACATTATTATTGTATAAGGAAATACAAATGTTTCCATTATCTTACTCATAAAATTCAAGCTTACTCTGTAGAATGCTTTGCCTGCATTGAGACCCAACAATAATAGCAGTATTTTCTTACACTACGCTTCCCTCCGGATCATCACTGTTCTATTAATGTTGTCAAATGTTTCCCTCCCCTCCACAAAACCACAATGGTCCATATCTATCAGTTTTAGCATCACCCTTGTTATTCTTTTATCCATTATAGACATAAAAGCTTTATAATCATGGTTTCAAATTGAAAAGGTCCTATATGAAGCTGGATGAAAGGGATCTTTACCATCTTTAGGTATGGGTCTATATTACTTACTCGAAGGTACAATATGTCAAGTGCCCTTTCACTGACCCATAAGTGTGGAACGTCTTCGTCAATGAACATCAACATCACTGACTTCTTTCCAAGGGAAAGAAATCGGTTGGCTGTTTGAAATCTGCCCTTTTCCCCACTGTAGTGCGATCTCGGATTTAGTATATTTAGTTAGGGTGGGAGGCATAGCCCCCCCCCCACTTCATAGTGTTTGTTAAATTGTGTTGCGAGTAGTTGGCCTATCAATTTCTTTCCCTTGGAAAGAAACATATGATGTGGCCGTTTGCTGAAGAGGATTCATAGGTTCATAGATTACTACTAGGCTAACTGACCTTGTGGGCCATTTTAAGCCTATCCAATTACCCCATGTGAGAATCAAACCCTGCACCTTGTGCATGAAAGGTAACTGCCTTAACCATTATGCCACCCTCCCACAGGATGTTCAACACTTACGTGTCACTGAAAGGGTACTCGACATTTTGTACCTTCGACTTTACAATATAGACCCTTTAGGTATTATAGGTTCATAGGTTCATACTAGGCTATCTGCCCAAGGGCATTTATAAGCCTAGCCCAGAGTTTTTGTGGCTTTCGCCACCCTTTAGTTTGAAGAAAACTATGCCCATTATTTTGCTGTGCCTCTGTCAAGCAGTGACACTGAGGTAATCCCTGGGGTATATCTGCGATCTCCCATCCATTGGTCAAGATTTCTCTTGAACACGGCCAGCGAGGTGCTCTGCCTCACATGTACCGGGATTTTGTTCCACAGCATAGGGAGTCTCTGGGTGATGAATATGTCCCTCCAGCACGTCCTATTAATAACCGTGTCAAGGTTTAAGTCTCCCGCCCTTGTAGTTCTGAGGGATCTAGATTTTTTGAGGTGAAGCATGTTCATCAAATCTGGGTTTGACATGGCCTTGTATGTCAGGCACAGGTCACCTCTGAGCAAGCGGTAAGCGACTGAATAGAGCTGGAGTTCTTTCAGTCGGGCAGCATAAGACATATTTTTGAGACCCTTTATCCTTTTGGTGAGGAACTTTTGGGGCCTTTCCAGCTGCTGCAGGTGTCGGGTCAGATACATTCCGAATGGGGCACTGGACTCAATCATTGGTCTGATGAGTGATGAGTACAGGGGGACGATGACCTCCCTTGATCTAGATGTGAATCCCTTCATGATCAGGTGGGCAATGTAGAAGGTCTTGACTATGCATTTCTTGGCGTTAAACTTTAGGCCATGGCTCCGGTACCAGTTATCCGTTTCTATGACATTATTAATAATATTACCCATCTTGTGAATTATTATAGACACCACAGCTTTTTTCCAGGATGCTGGTACCTCCCTCCCCAACTTTTAAAATACTGTTAAACAAGACTTTCCATATATTTATCAGTTTCTTCCAGCCTAGCTTCCAAACTTCCACTGGAATACCATATATTCGTGGAGACTTTCCTGCAGATCAGTTATACATGGCTATTTTTATCTCATCTCCTCCTATCTTAACTGTTAACAGTTGAGCCTCATCTACCTCTAACCTTGGTATATTTAAGTCTTCCATAAATATTTCCATATGTGCTTTTTCTTGATTTCAAGATTTCTCTGCTTTATACAAATTTTCATAACATTTCCAAAATATTTCTAATACCTCTACAGGATTTTCTGGCTATTTTTCTTTTTATAGGCTTCCTAAGTTTGGCAACACCCCTTTCTACTTTCCATTGAAGTTGCTTTGCAAAGAGTTTTTGTGCTGTGGATTTATCACCAAAAAAAAAAAAAAACAGTTGTTTAACAGCAATCTTCACACCTTCCATTTGTTAACAAGGGAAATGAAGGTGGCAGCTCAGACAGGGGGAAAATACCTGTAACAGTGGTAGCTAAAAGGGAAGTTAATAGTTCAGTCATCACAAAAACTTGGCAACAAAGATGTAGAGGAAGACTTTTATATTTCTGTATCACACCAAATACAAAGCTCTTCTGAACTATTTCGTAATGTGAAAAGAACCAGCAGTAAGCAACACTAAATGTGCCACGTGGTAATATGTCAAAACTTGCCAGATCCAATCCACCAAGAGATGATCAAGTGCAGTTCTTAGGTGAATCTTCTAACTTAATTAATAAGGGTTCATAAGTTTTTGAGGCGAGGTAAGGGGATCATCTGGCCCTCAAAGAACATCAGGCATAAGAGATCAGGTAACATAATTATTCTAAATGGCTGAATTCTTTGTGACCTGTCCAGCCTTTTATTCCAGAATTTTGTTTCCTGCACTGGTCTGCAAGAAGTCTATACATTTTCTTGGTTGTGTCCTCTAGCTGAGGCTGTATCTAACACCCCTGTACAAGTTGAAGAAAACCTGGAATCTGTTTTATGCAGAAGAGGAGAAGTCAAATGCTTAGTATAAATGTCATTATGGACTTATTAACTTCATCAAACTAACAGGGAATCAAAATCGTTGTCATTTTCCGGTATGGCCCACAAAATCAAATAAAATCCCGAGTAAAGCAAGCTTAAGATGTGTCTAACAGCAGCAGACTGACAACTCTCAACTTTGTACAGCCTGAGCTGCGCAACAAGGTCTAAACATGCAGCAAAAAAGTATTGGTGACAGACACCACTTGCTGTCTTGTACATATAGAAAGTGAAAGTGTGTCTAACAGACTTCCAATCTTGACCCGAGTTCTGGACATAGAATAAGAGAGTGGAACCAAATATAACCATTTCCTCTACAGAGACAAATTTGGTCATGGATCAAAAAATGAAAGACCATCTCACCTTGTTGAAACACTTTTTAACAAGGCTGCAATGGTTTTCTAAATAAAAAAGTTTTTCTTTCTTTTTTTTTTTTTAGGACATGCATAACTTCCCCAAACTAATGGTTCCATCACTTAGATCTAAATGGCCTATTCATTCCTCCTATAAGAGTGGTAGCCAAACTGATTTCAAGGTCAGGTGATCACCCTAAGGACCATTTGTCTCCTGGCTGGAACAGAGCTTGATCAACCAATTCATTCTCCAAAGGAGAAGGACAGGTATTTGGAGGGAGTGGTCAAACCGGCAAAACAAGGAATGTCCCCCCAAACTGATCAAACTCCATCACCATGAAGGCCAATGGCTATGTTACTGCCACTGCTCTAGGGGAGACTCAACCTACTCAGGGTATGGATATTCATTTCATAATTTTGCAGTGCAGGCTAAAATGCCTCCCACATCTGCGTCCCAACATTCACCCACTTCTCCAGCAGAGGCAGCAGTGTAGTAGGGATAGCCACTTCCTTCCATCAAGGATGGGCAAGTTCACTTTGGTTGCTCAACTCCCACTTTACTGCCAAACTCTTCTAGTACCTGAGACAATAAGCAAACTATATCCCCTCTTCCTGGGTATAAATTTATCCCAGTCAACATGTAATTATTATCCTAAAACAGGGAGAGGCATCTAGCCTCTATAAATGCAAACATTTTATAACTGCAAATAAAAGACAGTAATTGACTGATATAGTGCAGACTGACCTGTGGTTTTACTTTATTTAATAACGGAAATTTATACCTTTCACATGAATCTAGTATGCCTCTACACCATCCCAAGGCAAAGTACAATTGTGTAAGAAGTTACGATAACAGTAAATATTCTACTGATCACTGTTGCAGTATTCTTGACAGGTGGGATATCCTGCCAAGGAAACCTGTACCTTTGGTCAGCATACCAAAGCCTGGGCCCTTCTATATGCCATACATCTGACATATGACCGCAAAGGCGGGACCTACAGGAGCAAAATACCTCAGAACTTACTTGCCCCAGGATAAACAATGGAACAGAAGGAGAGCTAACAATTTACATATGTACATATCCATCAGGGAATGGAAAAAGGAAAGAAATCCATCTCAGCCACATGGACACGAGTCCAAAAGAGAGGGAAGAAGGGTGAGATATAACGTTGAAACAGTGATCAGTGTCACATCTACTATTATACGTTCTTACACAACTGTACTATGTCCTTCCAAGATCACTGCTGTAGTATTCTTGATAAGTAGGAAAGAAATGAGCAGAAGTATGGTCTAACAAACCCTGAAGCAAAACTGGCCCTAGAAAATACATGCACCTTGTACTGTTTAGTGAAAATATGAACAGAAAACCAGGTAGCAGCCTCAATAATAATTCTAGAAGCTACAGCCCTGGTAGAATGAGGCTTGACAGAAGAAGAAAGCAATATCCCGTAAGAATAACAAAAGGAAATAGCTTTGTAAAGCCAGGAAGAAATGGTTTACTAAGAGACCAGCAAGGCTAATTTCTCATATTGAAAAGACAGAAAAAGCTGGTCAGATTTCCTTTGTTTTGTCCTGGTAAAATCTGAGCTGGCTACGCAGATCCAAAGAATGAAGAATACTCTCTTCTCTGTTTTGGGGAGAGGGAAAGAAAGAAAGAAAGAAAGATTGATGGATTGATTCAAGTATAGCAAACTGACCACTTTGGGCATAAAGGCAGGATTCGTATGACATGTAACCCTATCCACACGGAAGACCAAGAACTGAGGAACTGCCATAAGCTCTTGCAGTCCAGAAGCCCTCCTGACCGATGTCACAGCAACTAACAACAGATTTCCAAGTGCAAAGTTTTAGGGAATGATTAGCAGCTGACTCAAAGGGTGCTGAAATCAGTTTTCCAGAACATAATTCAGATCTCAAGAAGGAGAATAGGTTTTCTTTGTGGTCTTATGTGAAGGACGCCTTACAAAAATTGCTTGATTCCAATTTCACAGATTGTTACTAAGCTAACGATGCAGGGGCCCTCTGTAAGCCTAGCCAAGTTTTCCCAAAAGAATGATGGTGTCCTCCATCCAAACAGGACACTGATAGACAGGCATTTATAAGCTACCATTATCCATAAGGGACAAAGTTGCCAGGCCCAGTGTAAATTTTCTACTCCCCAGCCACTGGTATTGTGCTTAAACTGGGTAATAGACAAACTCAGCTTCACATGGATGGAAAGACTGTACGAGAGGAGGGGCAGGCTCTGGGGCACACCTGTGTTTCTTTAGTAACTTTGTTTAAGTCACAGACAAAATGTAGATCCCTACACCTTGTGTTTCTGGTACTCTGACTTAAGATTCATAAGTGTGGGGTTCGTAGATGCCTTGCAGGCCAGGCTTAGATTACCCCTCACCAATCTACAGGAGACTGAGTAGATGGAAAGGACTTTAAGGTGTATTGCGTAAAGCAGGTTTGTTACACTTTGTATTCTTTTGTAAAAGGATTTCCTCACCACTGTGGCCATGTAGTAGTCAAAAATAAGGCTACTATTAATGTGTGTACCCAGATCCCTAACCACTGGGTTGACTCTTAAGGGGTGTATTATCAACAAGGTAATTAGCAGGGATGCTTGACTTCCCAAAGGGTACAGTTATGCATTTCGTAGCACTGAGTTTAAGACCATGACTTTGGTACCATCTTTTAGACAGAGACGGACCTTCTTGAAGAATGCTAGTGTCTGCAGGGGAGTTGATGATAATCCCCAGCTTGCAATCATTTGCAAACTTGCTCAGCCATAAACCTTCACTATTTGCTTCCTTTTCTTTCCATTTCAAAGAAATAGATGGCAAAACGGACCGGACCCAGTACTTGCCCTGAGGTCTCTGCTAGTGACTGGCCTCTTGGTGAAGGTGACCTCACCTATTTTGGCTTCCTGTGTCCTATTAATGAGCTAGTTGGCTATCCAGTGGGTGATAAACAGGTTTATATTTAAATTAGTGAACTTGCCTATAATGCCTGAGTGGAGTATTGTATCAAAAACCTTGGCCAGGTCAAGGTAAGCTCTGTGCAGTCTTACCTTCACCCAGTGCTTTGGCGACCCTTTCAAAAAAGCCCACCAGATTTAATAGGCATGACCTTCCTTTAACAAAGTCAAACTGTGATGGGTTCGCCGTTTGCAGGTTTCCCATGTCCTCATTTATCATGTCCATGATGATGCTTTCCATGGTCTTACATATGAGGCTAGTAAGACTTACAGGCCTGTAGTTACCTGTATCAGTGGTTGGACCTCCTTAGTACAGAGGAATGACTGTAGCCATCTGTGATGCCCACCACTGCTACCAATATGTGATGGCCACCAGTACATGTTGTCCCCATGCTGGGCCAGAATCAAGGAGCCTTAATCCTCACCACTGACACTGGAGAGGGATGTGTACTTGGAATACAAATAGATACACTCAGTATTTCCAGATGCAGACCTCTCTGCATCAAAGAAAATTTCCCTTTAGAGTACACAGGAAACACACTGAGCCTGGAGTCTGGATGTCTCTATCTGTCTCCCTCTAGGTCCCCAATAAGACTCCTCAATGGTAATGCTGTAGGGTTAGGTCCTCAGGCAAGTGTCCAAGCAAAGGCCTCCAGTACCTTCTCTGTAAACCCAGTGCTGCTTCGTGTTCATGCCCCAAGTAGCTGACATTCTCTCTCTCACACACACACACACCTGGTAAAGGCTGGCAAAGATCATCTGCTCTACCAACTTTGCCCAGACTATAAGGTACTTATTTACATCTTATTTTGAATTAGTATGTTTGCATAAATGTATTTTTGTTAAAAAGTATGTAAAATATTTTTTTTGTTTTATAGATGATTTAATTTCTGTACTTGAAGGGGGCAAGAGTGAAATTTTGCAGTATGTTGCTGATTTACAACAAAATGCATTCAATTTGTCTTTTGATGGGCTTCAATACAGAACCCAGGTCTCTTACCTAGATCTGACACTTAAGGGTTTGGATAATGGCAACATTTGTACTGGGGAATTTCTAGATGGAAGCCAGTACCTGTATGCTACTAGTTGTCACCCCCACCATGTTCTATCATCATTGCCATATGGTGAATTTTTAAGATTATCTAGAACATGCAATGTTGAGACAAATTTGCTGGAAGAAATATACAATACTTCCATTATGTTTTGCAATAGAGGCTATAGTAGGAAAGCAATAGAAGCAACTAAGCAAAAACTTTTTGTGTTAAAATCAAAAAAAAAATGTTAGTGACAGGTTGTAGGTCAATGGGGGGGTAGAGAGAATGGTGAAAACAAGAATGAACAAATGTATTTTGTTAGCACATATAACAAAGTGAAGAAATTAGTAGTACTGTAAGATATTATTGGAATCTTCTCCACAAGGATGGGGATTTCAGCACAATTTTAAGTAAGCACCTTATGTCATACAAATGGGGAAGAAGTTAAAATGACATGCTTGTTCATGGAAATTTTGTATTACCAAAAGGTAACTTACGTGTTTGTCCAACATCTATGGGCACTTAAAAATGCAACAATTGTTCTATTTGCAAATATATAACATGTTCCTTTGAATATGTGAATAAAATCAAATATGTACACCAAGGGGACATTTTTTATGCAAGCCAAAGGGGGTTATTTATGCCTTAAGATGCCCATGTGGTTTCTTTTATATTGGTGAAACAAAAAGAAGTTTTAAAGTGAGGTTAATGGAACATATCAGGGACATAAAAAATCAAAAGGAAGACAAGATTTACCATGTCATTTTAGAGATGTACACGGCAGTGATTTTTCTATGCGTCAAGGTTGTATTTTAGAGCAAGTATTTGTTGAAATTCATTTGAAAGAAAAACTGTTATACAAAGAGTCTGTCTTTATTCTTAAATATGATACTTTGGTCCCTATGGGACTGAATGGAGAGGTTAATCGGAAGTATTTTATTTAATTGTTTGATTTTATTATTGATTGAGTTTGCATTTTTGGTATAAAAGGTAGCACATTTTTAGCTGAATTTTGTAACCCCTGGAAGGTTTTGTACCGAGGCACTACAGAATAAAATAGTTTTGGGTCTGAAACACTGGCATTGATTTTCTTATTGTTGCTAGTTGTATGGACTATAAGGTACTTATCACTGCCACCAGTTAGTTACTATAAGGGTCTTAAAAGGGTATTCAATGATTCTTTGTAAAATTAACACTATTACAAATGGTAGTAGTTCACCAAGATGGATAGGCCTTCTGGAGTGGCCTACACAATTTCACCAAATAAATATAAGCACTCCCCAAAGTTAGATACTTTCTACAAGGACCAGCCATAATAAAAGTTTTAAATAAATTTAATAATAAATAATAAAAGTATATGAAACTACTGAAATATATTCACAGTAAACTACAGAGTTCAGATCACAGGAAATAATGAAATGAACACTGATGGACAGGCTCAAAGAAAAATGATATCTAAACTATGCTTCACTATATTCCTGCCTGAATCTAAGAGAATTTCACTGTTCCTTAGTTAAGTTACTTACTACCACAAGGCAAGAAGCTGTGGGTGACTGTCTTTCTATTCAGGCTTTCCAAACAGAATACTCAGTACTCTGAGATTTCTCTTTGTAATATCTAAAATATAATTTCCAAGAGAGCTGGCAGAATGACTTCATCGGGTCAACTCTAGGTTCTCACAGTATTCCCCTTTGAAGCTGACAGAGGCCATAGTACACATCCACATGTTTATGGCAGTGCCTGGGTCCTCCCCTCTTTTCAGTGAGCTAATGGATAAAAGCTCTTCCCCAGACCCAGCGACTCCAGTCCTACTCAGCACTGTGGGTGTACCTTTTAATGACAACAGCTCATTTACATTTTCCTTATTTTTCTTAAAGTTAAACTCTGTTGTGCCAGTATTTTCTATTAAAATATATACATTTAATTCAGCTACAAAAACACATGTACATTTCCGTTCATTTCAGAAGGGTGCAATGTTGATACATTTCAGCTCAAGCATGTGTACAAAATCAGTTTGATATACAAAAGATGTGCAGTTCTAATACATCTGTAACACAAGCATTTGTATAAATAGTTTTTATATTCAAAGGACATATTCTTTACAAAACTCCAACTGGCTATGGTGGCACTTGCCCATATCATCACACTATCTTCCATTCCTTGGGCACAAAACCTTACTGAAGGCTCCAGATGAAAAGTGATTCAAGTGGACCAGAAAGGTCATGCTTCATGCTATTTATTAAACATCCTAGGATGTTATAAGGGCCCATCAATGCAGTGCGATTGCCTTTGGAAGTGAATTGATGAACAGTTCTCTAGTAATGGCTGGGGGGGACTGTGGTATGTGGCATTTCTTTTGAACCATCGAGGGGGAGATGGGAGAGAAATTTGAGCTAAACCTGCCAGCCAAAAGGTTGACAATGGCCTCCAGTTCAGTGTGGGTGATGCCATTTACAACAAGATTGTAACTGAGATGAAAGGAGTGAATCTATAGGTAGACAAGCAGAAACGGCTGACAAATAAGCTTAAACAGAGGAATATGGCTATCTAGAGTTCAGAAGCTCAAACAAATAAGAAAGAAAAAGTAGGAATTCCCATTGGTCTTTTTTGTTCTCTTGGCTACACAAGGAAAATCTTTTCTTGTTGTAGCTTTCCTAGCATCCTGTAAAACCTGGAGCATGTCCTCATAAAAATGGTTTCTGAAAGAATTTAAACTTTTTCACCCCAAGAGTTACCTGTAAAGTTTAGAGAGGAGGGTGAATGAGAGATCCCTTGTCCTGTATGAGCAAGTCCATCCTGTGGGGTAAAGTACAGTTTTGTACCTACCATAAATGTAGATATTCGAGTGTATAAACTGCTGCAGTCATTACACTTGGGTTATCCTGCCATCAGGCGGTCCCGCAGTCGGCCCGAGTTCCAAAGTCTTGGTCTGGCGTCAGTTGCTGTCGCTTCTTCCCTGACATCAGTCTTATGTTTTTAGCCCCTCTGAGGTACTGTTTTAGCAAAGGATGAGAAAAAATTGGTGGCTCTGTGTTGTAATGAGCAGAGATGGCAGAGGCATGGATCTTAATGGATGAAAAGGAGAGGCCTTTGTCCAGCATCTCAGTCAAGTATTGTAGTATTTGAGGAATATTTGGGTCAAGGCTGTGAGCCTGGTTCCAGGCACAGAATCTCTTCCATTTATCCAAATAGGCTTTCTTGGTGCTAGGCCTTCTGGCCTCCAGAATGACATCCATAACAGCTTTGGAGAGAGCCATTGGTTGCTTGACTAAGGAATCTGCCATGCAGCCAGGTTTAACGTCTTGAGCTGGCTGTGAAGTATCTGATTTTGCTGAGTCAGAAGTTGTGGGATTTGAGGTAAAATCCATGGTGGACCTTGTACTAAGTTCTTTCAGATTGGGCACCAGTGCTGGCGTGGCCAGTCTGGGGCAATCAGGATCATCTTTGGCTTTTCTTGTCTGGCTTTTATGAGTACCTTTGAAAGGAGAGGTAGTGGTGGAAAAGCGTATACTTGTAGGTTTTTCCAACTGAATGAGAGGGCATCCACTTTCCATGCTTGTGGGTGGTAAATCCTTGTGCAGAATTTCTGTAGCTGGCAATTCATTGGGGATGCGAACAGATCTATGTCTGGGCTCCACCATTTTTGTGTTATCATCCTGAACATTTGTGGATGTAATTTCCACTTGTGCGGATCCATGACATTTCTGCTTAAGTCGTCTGCCAGTGTGTTTTTCTCTCCTGGCAGGAAATGTGCTTGCAGATGAACTTGATAGGTTATAGCTATGTTCCACAAGGTCATGGCTTGTCTGCAGAGGGGATATGAATGAGTGCCCCCTTGCTTGTTTATGTACCACATAACTGTGGTGTTGTCTGTCTTTAGTAGTAGTTGTCCTGGATGCAGAAGGTCCTTGAAAGCTATAAGGGCATTTTGTACAGCTAGCATCTCTTTTTGATTGATGTGAAGATGCCTTTGTTCTGCGGTCCACTTGCCCTGAATACATTTTCCTGCCATGTGTGCTCTAGGCGTAATCCGAAGCATCTGTTGTCAGTGTTTGCCTGGCTCTGGGTTGAGTGAAAAGCTGTCCCTTGTTGAAGTGACAGGCTTCAGCCCACCATCGAAACTCCTGTTGAAGGCAAGGAATAAGTGGTATTACTGTTTCCAAACTGTGACAGTGTTGAGACCAGACACTCTTTAGAGTTTCCTCATATGCAGTTTGGCATATGGAATTAGTAGTATGCAAGATGCCATGTAACCCAAGGCCTGCAGAATTTTTCTTGCAGGGAGTTGGGTTTTTGTTGCCATCAATTGGAAATATTGAGTCAGTTGTCCTTGCTTGTCTGGCATGAGATAAGCCATCTGGGCTGTTGTATTTAAGCTGGCACCCAGGAATATTATCTCTTGTGAAGGCACTAGTTTTGATATCTTTTCATTTACTGTGTACCCTAGGCAAATTAGCAGTCTTTTTACAAATGCCAGATGCTTTAGAAGAATGTCTTTGCTCCCTGCTTGAATAAGGCAGTTGCCCAAGTATGGGTAAATTTGAATTCCTTTTTGTCTGCAAAATGCAATTACTGGTGCCAGGCATTTTGTAAAGACCCTGGCCGCAGTAGATAAGCCAAAGGGCAGTGCAGAGAATTGGCAATGCATTGAACCTGCTAAGAATCTGAGGTATCTTCTGCAATTTTGTCTGATAGGGACATGCACGTATGCCTCCTTGAGGTCCAAAGTTATGAGCCAAGCTTTCTTGCCCAGCATGGGAAGAAGCTGCTGTAGTGTCAACATTTTTAATTTTGCAACATCCAGGTAAGTATTTAGAGAAGAAAGATCCAGAATGGGCCTCCAGGCTTTGTCCTTTCTGGGAACCAGAAAGAGTCTTGAGTAAAATCCTTGTCCTTGCTCCTGTGTTGGTACCTTTTGAATAGCTCTCATGTCCAAGAGTGCTGTAATTTGTCTTTGAGCCTCTGCCCCTTAATTTGGTGGCAGATTTGGCATTCCTTTTAAGTTTGGCAGAGTGTGAAAGTGGAACTTGTAACCTTGAGACACAATATTGAGAACCCATTTGTCTTTGGTGATCATATGCCAGTTGTGACTGAAAACAGCCAGTTTTCCCCCAAGGGGGCTGCCAAGAGAGAGATGTTTGGAAGCTGTAGTGGGAAGTCATTGGGGCTGTTTTTTATAAGGTTGAGGCCTGTCTTCCCCTTCTTTCTGGGTTGAAGCACCCCATTGTCGAGGCCTGCAAGTACCTTGTGGTTGACCTCTGCCACCTGGACGTCTGTATCTGCCCCTTTGAGGTCTGTCTGAAACTGGAAAGGACCAGTTCTTTGTTAGCCAATTTCTGCTAAATCGAGGAGGCTGAACCGGTCAGAAATCCTTCACCGTTTGCATAGATTTTGCTTTATCCTCCATTTTCTTTAATACCTCTTCTGCCTTAACTCCAAATAAAACATCCTGCTGCAAAGGTGCATCCAATAATTTTGCTTTAACATGATCTGTTAAAGTTTGCTCTTTTACCAAACATGTCTTCTAATGACAGACCCTGTAACTGCTGCTCTACAGGAGGCCTCTAATGAATCAAAACCACATTGCAAAGTATGTTTTCCCACTTGTTCAGCTGCATGCAATAAATCCTGCATTTCCTTAAAATTAAGAAGATCTGAATTTGGAAGCATTTTTTTGTTTCAACTGAGACATCAAATATTGCTGATATTTAAGCATGTGAAACTGGCAATTTAAGGCCCTCATTGCTAAAGTTGCAGATGTATATACTTTCTTCCCCCATCTGTCTAATGCTCTGGAATCTCTGCCAGAGGGGACTGGATTTTTTGCTGTAGAGGCCTTTACTCCTTTGGAACCCTGGGAAATAGTTTCAGGGTCAGCAACAGGGCTTTTATAAAGGAATTTGTGAGTGTCAGGGACGCTGTAGTATCTGTCTGGCTTAACTGGAGCAGGAGGTAAAGAATCAGGTTTAAACTGGATTCAGAATACACATCATCCACAATATCTAACACTAGCGGAATAGCAAGGGGTCTGTGTTGAGGCAATAAAAGAAAATCTCTGAGCCTTTTCTTGGATTCTGAATAATCCTGGCCCTCCCAATGGAAATGCTCCCACACGGTATGTAAGGTTTCCCCAAAGGAGTAGTCCTCTGATGGAGAGGCTGAAGGAATTGATTCCTCAGCATCAGAGTCCTCATAAGGGGGTAAAGAGTATCCTTGGTCTGAGGATGAATCTGAGGAGATGGACACCTGGTCGGATGAGTCATAGTCTGCATCCTGTCTAGGCCTTTTATCAGGAGGAGGGTGGGACCCCCTGATCAGAGTAATAAAGTCTTCGGCCATTTTGAGCATATGTTTCTTAGGCATGGAGGCCTGTCCTGGTGAATGCTGAAGTTGTTTCTTTGTTTTAGATTTAGAAGGAGATCTAATGGTTAACTGAGTAGGCCTGAAAACACCCTCTGAAGGTGTGGGTTGTTCAGCTACTCCGGAGCCCTCTGAAGGGTTAGTCTCGGTAGGCCATAAGTCTGGTGTATCCGAAGGCCCAGCCATCTCCACATGGGAGTCAGAGGTGGCCTGTGGTTCCAAAGATGCAATTTTCAGGGGCTGTGAAGGCACCTCGCTGAAAACCAGAGAACCGGCAATTGGCCTAGAAGAGGCTTCGTCGTCAGTTTTGGGCCTGGGATGCCTGTCTGTCTTTGCGTTTTTTGTGTAACCCGGTCGTCAGTTGTTCCAACGGCATGGTGTAATTCAATTTTCTGCCAAAATAATGTCGGGCAAAATCAAACAGATGTTTAATAGTGCGCTTGTTAAACCTAACACAAAACCGACAACCTGTGACGTTGTGGTCTGGGCCTAGGCATGGGATACAATAGGAATGGAAATCCTTATGAGGTATTTGCTTCCCACAAGAAATACAATTATTAATATTTACTAACATCGGTCTGAGGCAAGAAAAAGTTTCCCCAACGGGGTACTTAGCTTTGTAGAAGACTTCAGTTCTGGATTCGGAATGAAAATCTCAGGAGTCGGCCGACCGGCACTTGCGAACTGCTTTTGCTTTGGGCACAGCGAGGCAAGAAAGACTGAAGAAAATGGCGTCGGCTGCATCTTATATACCCCTGGCGCACTGACGTCAAGGAAGAAGCGACAGCAACCAACGCCGGACCAAGACTTTGGAACTCAGGCCGATTGCCTGATGGCAGGATAACCCAAGTGTAATGACAGCAGCAGTATAACACAATGAACATCTTGTGAAGACTACCCCTGGCTAGCTGAAAAAGAATGGGAAACCAGTGCTATATGGGCCAAGTCACCAAGATTTCTGACATGTCCTTCATAACCTTTTGAAAGGCTCTTAGCAAAACAAAAAGAGGATGGAAGGAATACAGTCATCTCCCATTCAAAGAAAAATACATGGTGTCAGTATTTCATGTCAGTGGACTTGGGTCCCTAGAACAGACCTTGATCAATTGTCTGTTCTGAGAGGAGGCAAAAAGGTCTATCTGTGGAGTACCCCACTGATGAATAATGTCCAGGAAGTCCTTGTGGTTTAACATCAATTCATGAGGGTCTGCCCTGGATCTGCTCAAGGTGTCTACTACTGTGCTGAGTATAAACTGCCTGAAGAACAATATGGTTTTGGATGAAAATCTCACATACCATGAAGGCTAGTTTGCAAAGGCAATAAGACTTGGTTCTCCCCTGCTTGTCTATATACCAGATGACCATGGTGTTGTTTCTGAATGTCCTGAGGAGGCCTGGAGACCAGAGACAATTCAGAGACTGAACTGATAGAATCAGGGCCTTCATCTCTTTGATGTTTATGTGATCTTCTCTGCCCTGGAAACCCACACTCCTTGAAAATCGATATTGTTGGAAATAGCCACCCATGCCAGATCTGAAGCATCAGAGATAAGAGTACAGCTCCTAAGCTACGGATAACCCAGAAAAAGAATTCCCAGACTGAGAGAAATCTGATTGATCCACCACAGTATATTCTTCCTAATGCATGGTATGAGAGGAGTCTGGAATTTTAAGCGTGGCAATGTTGAAGCTACGTAGATGTAAGGTACCACTACAGTTTCCCCACGTGGAGCCTGGGAAAAGAAATCATAGGAACAGTAGATGCCATGAACCCTGGGCTCTCAAAACCTCTCTTGCTGAGGTCCTCTGCAAAGGGAGAAGACTGAATTAACTCTGGTCAAAAACCTAACCATATCTGTAGGAAGGAAGGCTTTCATCGACAGAGTGTTGATCCTACATCCTAAGAAAATCTGATCTTGAGACAAGATCAAGACGTATTTCCTTAGGTTTAGAGTGAATCTTAAACTGAGAAGATGATTTACTGTAAATCCAGATCTTTCCAAAGAGAAGCCCGAGAGGGAGCTTGAAGTAGAACGTCACCCAAACAAGAGAATTCTGAATGACCTGAAGGCTATTACAGGAGCTAGACACTTGATAAATACTCTTGGGACTATAGAAAGACCAAAGGGTAAAGTAGAGAACTTAAAATTAGTTGAAAACAATGAGAATTTCAAGAATTTGCTGAAGAGAGGATGGATAGGGATGTCAATATATGCATTTGTGTGTTTATAATTTGTGCATTTACTTATTTACTGATAAATATATGTATCTTTCAAATCCAGAGTCAGTAGAAAGGTCTGAGAAAACTGGGACTAAATAGTTAGTATCCTGAAACTTGGTATAACTTGAAATGTGTTGAGGAAGGAAAGGCCTAGAATAAGTCTACAGAAGCTCTCTTTTGTGGGAACAAGGAATTGCCTGGAGTAAAATTCAGAAGGGTGGAAGGACCAGGGATAACTGGTTTTTAGAAGCTGAGGAATTCCTGAGAAGGGGAATAAACTTCCAAAACATCCTGTACCCCTTTTTCTATAAAGGGAAGAACCTACTTGTCCATAATGATGTCCTTCCAAGCTAGAAGAAAAATAGAGAGAGAGAGTCTTTGGAATGGGGTATCTGGTCAAGAGAAATGAGAAGGGGAGGAGATAAAGGGTGATAATAATAAAGAAGTAGGATTATTAATAAAGGAGTGTTTTTGACCCTTGGGATCCTGTCCCAATTTATCCTGAAATCTCCCTGTATTAGCCCTTTTACGAGATGATGTAGAATTCTTCTGGAACTTGAGGATAGGGAAAAGGAAAATCTGTTTCTAATCTGGAATCAACCTTCCCCTTATCCAGCAATGTTCAAAGCAACAGACTCAAACAAATGTTCTGTCTAGGGGAAAATCCAATAATTTGGCCTTGACATTCTCAGGTATGGATTGAGATCTTAGCCAGGAATATCCAAGGCTGACTGACTCAGATGCAGCTGCTCTGCAAGATGCACCTGAGGCATCATAAAGTACAGTTTTGTACCTACCATAAATGTAGATGTTCGAGTGCTCATACAGCTGCAGTCATTACAGATGGGTTATCCTGCCGTCAGGCGGGTCCTCGGTCGGCCGAATTCCAAAGTCTAGGTCTGGAGCCGGTTGTCGTCGCTTCTTCCCTGACGTCAGTGCGGCAGGGGTATAAAAGAGGCAGCCGATGCCATTTTCTTCAGTTTTTCTTGCCCCAGATGTCAGGTGCCCCCAGAAGGAAGGCAAAACATAATGTTATGCAAACATGCAATATAGATAAATTAAAAAAACAGTAGTTGCAAGCAAATACACCATAAAAGAATACCCCAAATAGGTTGTATGATAAAGGTGTCTGTCATAAGGCCTGTCCTAAGAGGGGACAGAGGGAGGGTAACCTGGACTGCAGCTGTATGAGCACTTGAACATCTACATTTATGGTAGGTACAAAACTGTACTATGTTCATCGTGCATACACAGCTGCAGTCATTACAGATGGGTAGAATCCCAAAGCTAAGTAAGGGTGGTAGGCACTAGGTGGAACTAGGAGGAGTGAGGATGCCCTGCAGGACTGCTGTGGCAAAGCCCGCTCTAGATTTAGAGTATAGTGGAAGGTGGTAGTGCCTGGAGAAAGTGTGCACTGAACTCCAAGTAGCTGCTTCCAAAATGTCCTTGGTAGGGACCCCCACCCCCCGAGGAAAGCTGCAGAGGTAGCTGTGGCCCTGGTGGAGTGGGATCTGATGCATGCAGGCACAGATTTTCCATGAAATGAATAACAAAAGTGTATGCAGTGGGCTATCCATTTTGAAATTGTCTGTTTGGAAATAGCCTTTCCTTGAGCACCTGTAGCATAGGACAGAAAGAGCTGCTCAGATTTCCTGAATGGCTTGGTTCTGTCCAAGTAATAACGAAGTTGTCTGCGAATGTCCAAGGAATGTAGTAGTCTCTCCCCTTTGTTCTGTGGATTTGGATAAAAAGTAGGTAAGTGGATAGTCTGATTCAAAGCTACACTGGATACTACCTTTGGCATGAAGGTAGGGTTGGTTCGTAAGGAAACTCTGTCCTGATGGAAAATGATGAAAGGTTGCACAGCCATGAGTGCTTGCAGTTCCGAAACCCTGCGTGCTGAGGTGATAGCCAGAAGGAAGGCTGTTTTCCATGACAAGTATTGTAGCTCTGCTGAAGAAGCCGACTCAAAGGGAGGCAGGGTTAGCTTTTCCAATACGAAGTTGAGGTCCCAAGTTGGAACTGGTGGTTTCCTTGGGGGTTTTATATTTTTTGCCTCTCTGAGGAACTGCCTTAATAGAGGATGTGAGAATAGAAGAGGGTCTGTGTTGTATTGTGCAGAAATGGCTGAAGCGTGGATCTTGATGGAGAAGGAAAGGCCACTGTTTAACATCTCAGCTAGGTACTGTAAAATTTGAGGTATATTTATTACCCAAGGATTCTGTCCCTTTTCTTGATTCCAGGAACAAAATCGTTTCCATTTGGCGGAGTAGGCTTTTCTAGTAGAAGGTCTTCTGGCCTCCAAGATGACATCCTGCACGTCCTTGGAGAGGAGAGTCTGTTGGGCAATTAAGGAATTCTCCATGCAGCTAAATTTAGGGTTTTGAGCTGGCTGTGCAGGGTTTTGTAGTTGTGCTGGGATAACAGAAGAGGAACTAGAGGTAGGATCCATGGTGGGGAGTGTGTCAGGCTCTTAAGGAGCGGATACCAGTGTTGTCGGGGCCAGTCTGGAGCAATAAGAATCATTTGTGGCCTCTCTGCTCTGGCTTTTAATAGAACTTTGGTCAGTAGAGGAAGAGGCGGGAAGGCATACACTGTCAATGTTGTCCAATTGAAAGAGAGAGCGTCCACTTTCCAGGCCTGTGGATGATAGGTCCTTGAGCAAAATTTTTTCAACTGGTAATTTCTGTGGGTAGCAAATAGATCTATGTCTGGCTGTCCCCATGCCTGAGTTATCTTTGAGAAGACTTGAGGATGCACCTTCCATTCGTGTGCATCTGTTATATTTCTGCTTAGGTTGTCTGCCAGTGTATTTTCCTTCCCTGGCAGGAATTGTGCCTGTAGTTGAATTTGCAATTCCAGTGCTGTGTTCCATAGGGTCATGGCTTGCCTGCACAGGGGGTATGAATGAGTTCCCCCTTGTTTGTTGATGTACCACATGACTGTGGTGTTGTCTGTCCATATCAACAGCTGGCCTGGATGCAGTAGGTCTTTGAAAGTCATAAGAGCATTTTGTATGGCTAGCATCTCCTTTTGGTTGATGTGTAGGTGCTTCTCTTTTTGGGACCATTTTCCCTGAATGCACTGATCTGCCATGTGTGCTCCCCAGGCGTAGTCTGAGGCGTCCATTGTGATGATTTGAGTTGCCTGAGGTACACAGAAAGGGAGACCTGTGTTCCTTTGGCATGCTTGAGCCCACCACAAAAATTCCTTCTGAAGGCATGGAATGAGTGGTATAATTATTTCCAAGCTGTGGCTGTGTTGAGACCATAAGTTTTTTAGGTACCATTGTAGTTTCCTCATATGCAGCTTTGCACATGGGATTAGTAGGATGCAAGATGCCATGAATCACAGAGCCTGCAGGACTTTCCTTGCAGTTAGTCTGGTGAGAGTTACCATTTTGCTGAAGTATAGAGACAGTTGCCCTTGTTTGTCTGGCGTGAGGTAGGCCATCTGGGTGGTTGTATTTAAGCTGGCCCCCAGGAAAATTATCTGTTGAGAAGGTATTAGTTTTGATTTCTTTTTGTTCACTGTGTATCCCAGGAAGTTTAACAGTTTTATTACAAAAGCCAGATGCTGCAATAGAATGTCCTTGCTGTCCGCTTGGATCAGGCAGTCGTCCAGATATGGGTAGATTTGAATTCCTTGTAGTCTGCAGAAGGCAATTACTGACACCAGGCATTTCGTAAACACTCTGGGCGCAGTAGATAAGCCAAAGGGCAATGCAGAGAATTGGTAATGGGTTGAACCTGCAAGAAATCTGAGGTATCTTCTGCAATCTTGTCTGATAGGGACATGCACGTATGCCTCCTTGAGGTCCAATGCTACCAGCCAAGACTCCTTGCCCAGCATGGGAAGAAGCTGCTGTAATGTGAGCATCTTGACTTTTGGCACCTGTAGATATGTGTTTAGGATGGATAGGTCTAAGATAGGTCTCCAATCTTTGTCTTTCCTTGGTACCAGGAATAGCCTGGAATAAAAACCTTGGCCTTGTTCTTTTGCAGGTACCTCTTGAATCACTTTCATATCCATGACAGCGGAAATTTGTCTTTGTGCCTCTGCCCTTTGATTTTGTGGCAGGTTTGGCATGCCTCTCATTTTTGGAAGGGTGGAAAGTGGAACCTGTAGCCTCTGTCTATAAAATCCAGAATCCATTTGTCTTTTGTAACAATATGCCAGTTTTTTGAAAATAATGCCAGTTTTCAGCCCAAAGGTGCTGCCATCAAAGCTTTGCTTGGGAGGCATAGGGGGAAGTCAATGTGTCTGTTTTCTAAATGACTGTGATCTATCTTCTCCACCTCTTGGGGTTGGTGCTTGCCACTGTCTTGCTCTGTAAGATCCTTGAGGTTGTCCTCTACCCCTTGGGTGTCTGTATCTGCCCCTTTGAGGTCTGTCCGTGGCTGGAAAGGACCAATTTTTTGAAGGCCAGTTTCTGCTGAAGCGTGGAGGTTGTACCTGCAGGAAATCTTTCACTGTTTGCATAGATTTTGCTTTTTCCTCCATTTTCTTTAGTACCTCCTCAGCTTTAACACCAAACAATACATCTTTTTGAAGTGGTGCATCTAATAACTTTGCTTTGACATGATCTAGTAAGGTTTGCTCTTTGAGCCAGGCATGTCTACGTATAACAGACCCCATGACAACAGCTCTACATGAGGCCTCTAAAGCATCAAAACCACACTGCAAGGTATGTTTACCCACTTGCTCTGCACCATGCAACAAATCCTGCAACTCTTTCAAATCTGGTTGTTCTGTTTGTGTCATTTTGCTTTTTAACTGGGATAACAAAAACTGTTGGTACTTTAACATATGGAACTGACAGTTTAATGCCCTCAAGGTTAAAGTGGCAGATGTATGCACCTTTTCTCCCCACCTTTCTAATGCTCTGGAATCTCTCTCTGAAGGTAAAGGGTTTTTAGCAGTAGAGGCCTTTATTCCCTTGGGACCCTGTGAAATAGTTTCTGGGGTAGCAGTATGGCTTTTATAAAGGAACTGGTGAGAATCAGGGACCCGGTAATACCTGTCTGGTTTAACAGGGGCTGGAGGTAAAGAATCTGGATTAAGGCTGGCTTCTGCGTACACATCCTCCAAAATATCTAAAATAGGAGGGATAGCCAGGGGCTTATGCTGGGGGAGCAGTAGAAATTCCCTGAGCCTTTTCTTGGAATCTGAGTAAACTTGACCTTCCCAGTGAAAGTGTTCCCTCAAAGTATGCAGGGTTTCCCCAAAAGAGTAGTCCTCAGGGGGGGGGGGGGACTGAGGGAATAGACTCCTCAGCTTCAGAGTCTTCGAAAGGAGAATAGGCATAATCCTGGTCCTCAGAATGTTCTGAGGTAACAGAAGCCTGGTCTGAGGAAGGGTAGTCTTCTTCCAATCTTGGTTTTTTGTCAGAGGGGGGTTGGGAACCCCTGATGAGAGATATCAAATCCTCAGCCATTTTAAGCATCTGTTTTTTAGGCATGGGGCCTTGGGAGGAGGTCTGAGGACCCTGTTTTTTTAGTTTTCATGGCTGCTTTAGATTTAGTGAAGGATTTAATAGAGAAGGTGGAAGGCCTGAAGACGCCTGCAGAAATGGCAGGCCTGACTAAATTTTGAGTTTCCCTGCCAAGAGTGGCGTCTGTATCTGTAGTAGTAATGGAGACCGAGGATCTTGCGACCTCGGGTACTGAAGTCACCGGTAAAATAGATTCATCGGTAGTCAGGGGCTGCATAGGCGCCTCGCTGAGAACCGGAGAACCGGTAGTCGGCCTAAGTGTGGTTTCAGTACTCGGTGCGGACCTCGGATGTCGGTCCTTATCTTTGCGTCTTTTGCCTAAAACTGGTGTCGGAGTATCCGACGACATGATGTAATTAAATTTTTTGCCAGAATAATGTTGGGTGAACTCCGCCCGGCGCTTAATAGTGCGCTTGTTGAACCTAGCACAAAAATGGCAGGCCGAGACGTTGTGGTCTGGGCCTAAGAAAGGTATACAGAAAGAGTGGAAATCCTTATGCGGTATTTGCTTCCCACAAGAGATGCAATTATTAACTTTGTCTGACATCGGTCTGAGGCAAGAAAAGTTTCCCCAATGGGGTACTTAGCTTTAAAGAAGACTTCGGCTGAAATACTTTCGTAAATCTCAGGAGCTGGCCGACTGGCACTTGCGAACTGCTTCTGCTTCGGGCACAGCGCGGCAACAAAGACTGAAGAAAATGGCGTCGGCTGCCTCTTTTTACCCCTGCCGCACTGACGTCAGGGAAGAAGCGACGGCAACCGACGCCGGACCTAGACTTTGGAATTCGGCCGACCGAGGACCCGCCTGACTGTAGGATAACCCATCTGTAATGACAGCAGCTATATGCACGATGAACATCTGCACTTGATAGAGTGTATGGCCACTTGAGTGGCAGGGTTAAGCAAAGATAAGGCTGAGAACTTGCTCTCAGATACAAGCATGTCACTGAGTATGTCTCCTATATTATGATGGATAACAGATATCCTGTATGGATTTGACAGTTAACCGCCCTAAAGATCAAGTTGGCAAAGGTATATATTTTCTTGCTATACCTGTCCATGGCCCTGCTCTCCTTATCAGCAGGTAAGGTATTGGTGGGGCGGGGGGGGGGGGGAGTTATGTTCTTACCATAACATTCCATGTGTGTTGTCCATCTGAACCTTTATTCTCATTGATGGGTTGGATCCGTCTCGATCTTTCCAATAGCTCGAAGTATTTAGCAAAGCTTGTGGGCCTCCTGCAGTTCCTCAACTACCTCACATCTTGTTTGCCCATCCAGAAGGTAAAATAATGTATACACAAACTATGGTCTATTTCCTGATTAATGTCAATATCTCTGAGGCTTTGGAGATCCCAGAAACCAATGTCCACTCAGTCTTCCAGGAGTTCTGGAAGGGGGTTTGGAGGGTGGGTTGCAAGAATAAAGGTCGAGATGGACAACATACATGGAACGTTATGGTAAGAACATAACCTCTTAATTTGTTGTCAATCTCACCTTTATTCTCACTGATGGGACCACGTCTCAAACAATGTAATACCTGGGTGGCTCTAAGTATATGCCTCAAAAAATACAGTTGTGTACACTTAACATAAATGTAGATGTTAGAGTGTATTCAATATTGCAGTCATTATATTTGGGTAATCTGCTTGCAGGTTGCCCTCAGTCGGCCTGATTAACAAAGTCTTGGGTCCTGCGTCAGTTGCTGTCCCTTCTTCCATTACGGCAGGTTGTCAGGGGCATAAAACATGCAGCCGACGCCATTACATCAGTTTTTCTTGCCCCAGATGTCAGGTGCCCCCCTAATGGGGAGCAATTAAACATAAAAACACACATGTATATCTCCAACAAAAAAGAAAATACACCAAAAAGGCTTTTAAGCATAGTAAAGGAAAGTAGAGGTACAGCCAAAAGAAGTTAGGGGGCATGAGGGAGGGTAACCAGGACTGCAACAGTGAATACACTCGAACATCTACATTTATGGTAAGTGTACACAACTGTACTATGTTCTTCGTGTTTCACTGTTGCAGTCATTACATTTGGGTAGATTCCCAAAACTATGGTTGGGAGAAGAAATTTAGATAGCATTAGGACCAGCTATAAGGCCCTGCAAGACTGCAGTGGCAAAGCCAGCTGTGGATTTAGAGAAGACTGGCAAATGATAATGCTTGGTGAAAGTATGTACAGAACTCCAGGTAGCAGCTTCTAGGATGTCCCTGGTAGGAACGCCTCTGAGAAAGGCTGTAGAAGTAGATGCAGCCCTGGTGGAGTGAGATCTGATCTCCTGGGGAATAGGTTTTTCATGGTGCTTATAGCAGAAATGAATGCAATGGCTTATCCATTTAGAAATGGTTTGTTTTGAAATAGCCTTCCCCTCTCCCCTGCAGCAAATGCTACCAGCAGTTGTTCAGATTTCTTTGAAGTTTAGTCCTGTCCAAGTAGAATCTAAGTTGTCTGTGCACATCCAAGGAATGCATAATCAATTCCCCTTTGTTCTGTAGATTGGGAAAGAAGGTTGGCAAATGAATGGACTGATTAAGAGCCACACTAGATACCACCTTGGGCATAAAGGATGGATTTGTTCCAAGTGACACCCTGTTCCCATGAAAGATGATGAAAGGCTCCACTGCCATAAGGGCCTGTTATTCAGATACCCTTCTAGCTGAAGTAATTGCTAAAAGGAAAGCTGTTTTCCAATAAAGAAATTTTAAGTCTGCAGTAGCAGCTGGCTCGAAAGGAGGTAGAGTGAGTTTCTCCAATACAAAGTTAAGGTCCCAGGCTGGGGTTGGAGCTCTCCTGGGTGGTCTCAAATTTTTGGCCCCTCTGAGGTACTACCTGAGCAGTGGATGAGAAAAGAGGGGAGGTTCTGTGTTATAATAAGCTGAAATGGCTGAGATGTGGATTTGAATGGAGGAAAAAGACAGGCCCTTGTGAAGCATCTCAGTTAAGTATTGTAAAATCTGAGGTAAATTGGGCGCTGCTGTGCTCATCCCTTGAGATTGGTTCCAGGCACAGAATCTTTTCCATTTTTCAGCATATGATTTTCTAGTACTAGGCCTCCTTGCCTCTAAGATGACATCCATCACAGGTTTGCTGAGGGATGGTAAGGGAGAGTTTAAGTAATTAGACAGGCTGCAAGGTTTAGTGTTGGAAGCTGAGGGTGCAGAATCTGGTTCTCCTGCTGACACAGCAGGGAAGGAGTTTGAGGCAGGTGCCATAGAGATAACCATGACACACTGCGCAGGAGGGGGTACCAGTGTTGGCGTGGCCAGTCTGGAGCAATCAAAATCATCCTTGGTTTGTCCTGTTTGACTTTTAGTAGTACTTTGGAGAGCAGAGGCAGCGGGGGGAAGGCATAGACTGAGCAACCACTTTCCAGGCTTGTTTGTGGGGAGTCCTTGTGCAAAATTTGTCAACTGGTAGTTCTGGGGGGAGGCAAACAGGTCTATATCTGGGCTCCCCCATTTGCTTGTCAACATGTTGAAAATCCTTGGTTCCAGTTTTCCACTCATGTGGTTCCATGAGGTATTGCTTAGTCCATCTGCCAGTGTATTTAATTTTGCTGGCAGAAATTGAGCTTGTAGGTGCACTTGGTAGCTCAATGCTGTGTCCCACAAGGCCATGGCTAGTCTGCAGAGGGGGTAAGATTGTGTACCCCTCTGCTTGTTGATGTACCACATAACTGTGGTGTTGTCCATCTTTACCATTAGTTGTCCTGGAAGAATGCAGTCCTTGAAGGCTGTCAGAGCATTCTGTACAGCTAACATTTCTTTTTGATTGATATGCAGGTGCATTTGACTTGGGTTCCATTTGCCCTGAATGCACTTCCCTGCCAGGTGACCCCCCCCCCATGCATAGTCTGATGCATCTGTTTGAGTGGCAAGGGGTGGTGTGAAAGTTAGTCCCTAGTTTTGGTGGCAGGCCTCTGCCCACCAAAGGAACTCTAGGTGCAGTTAAGGTATGACAGGAATCATTGTTTCTAGGCTGTGAGACTGTTGACTCCATAGGCTTTTTAGATACCACTGTAGTTTCCTCATATGCAGTCTTGCATATGGAATTAGAAGAATGCAGGAGGCCATGAACCCCAAGGCTTGCAGTATTTGTCTTGCAAAAGCAGGGTTTTTTGTGGCCACTTTTTTGAAGTAGGTTGTCAAATGAATTTGATTTTCTGGCATGGGTTAAGCCATCTGGGAAGTTGTATTCAAGCTTGCTCCCAGGAATGTAATTTGTTGACAGGGTACCAGTTGTGATTTATTTTCGTTTATGGTGTACCCCAGAGAAGTTAGAACCCTTTTTACAAACGCCAGATGATTCAAACGTATGTCCTGGCTTTCTACCTGAATTAGACAATCGTCCAGGTATGGGTATATTTGAATACTTCTTTGCCTGCAAAACGCAATAACTGGAGCTAGGCACTTTGTGAATACCCTGGGCACAGTAGATAAGCCAAAGGGAAGTGCAGAAAGCTGATAGTGCGTGTAGCCTACTTTGAAGCGTAGGTATCTTCTGCAAGATTCCCTGATTGTGATGTGCAGGTATGCTTCTTTTAAATCTAGTGTTGCCAACCAGGCGTCTTTGCCTAGCATAAGAAGTAGTTGGTGAAGAGTCAGCATCTTGAATCTTGGAATCTCCAGAAAGGTGTTTAGAGTAGATTGGTCCAGGATTGGACACCATGATTTGTCTTTTCTGGGTACCGGGAAAAGTCTGGAGTAGAAACCTTGTCCCTTTTCCTCTTCCTGTACCAGTTGAATAGCCCCCATGCTTAAGGGAGAAAGTACTTGTTTTTGAGCCTCTGCCCACTGATTTGGGGGTAGGTCTGGACACCCACTTGGCATTGGCAACGCGTGGAAGTGAAATCTGTATCCCTGGGGCACTATATTTAAAACCCATTTGTCCTGGTTAATGAATTCCCAGTTCTTTGCATGAACAGCAATCTTTCCCCCCCCAAAGGGGCAGTCATAAGATAAGTGCTTGGAAATTTTAAAAGGAAGTCATTGAGACCGTTTACCATAGGGGTGTGTCTTGTTATTCCCAGACTTGGAAGTGGAGGCCCCCCACTCCATATTTTTGTGAGTCCCCTGGGACTGAAACCTGGGGTTTTTGCAGTGTCTGGGTTTGGCTTGAGAAGGCCTAGAAGGGGCTGGAAAGGACTAATTCTTAGAAGGCCAGTGCCTACTAAATCTAGGAGGCTGAACTTGTAAAAAAATATTTAACAGTTTGCATAGATTTAGCTTTATCTTCCATCTTTTTTTAAGAACTTCTTCAGCCTTGTTGCCAAACAGACAGCCCTGATTTGAAGGAGCATCCAACAATTTAGCTTTAACATGATCAGGCAAAGATTGCTCCTTAAGCCAAGCATGCCTTCTAAGCACAGACCCAGTAACAGCAGCCCTTCAAAGAATCAAAACCACATTGCAAAGTATGTTTTCCAACTTGTTCAGCAGAATGCATTAAATCCTGTAAGTCTTTATTTTCCACAGAGTCAGGAATCAACATCATTTTTTGTTTAAGCAGTCCAATAACAGGTTGCTGATATTTTAACATATGAAATTGGCAGTTTAAAGCTCTAATTGCCAAGGTTGCTGAAGTATATTTTTTACCCCATCTATCCAGCGCCCTGGAGTCTCTATCAGAAGGGGTAGGATTTTTAGCAGTAGAAGCCTTAATGCCCTTGGGACCCTGTGAAATAGTCTCTGGATCTGCAATAGGATTTTTGAAAAGGAACTTGTGCGACTTAGGAACCCTGTAGTATTGGTCAGGTTTACTTGGAGCAGGAGGCAGGAAATCAGGGGTCAAACTGGATTCAGAAAAAGCATCAACAATGCCTAGTACAGGAGGAATAGCCAAAGGCCTATGCTGAGGTAGGAGAAGGAAATCCCTAAGCTTCTTTTTTGAATCAGAAAATTCCTGGCTTCCCCAGTGAAAATGCTCCCTTAGAGTATGTAAGGTCTCCACAAAAGAAAAATCCTCAGGAGGGGAAGCAGAGGGAATGGAGTCCCCTGCATCAGAATCCTCATAAGTAGGTAAGGACAAATCCAGGTTATCAGAAGCGTCAGAAAAAACAGAATCCTGATCAGAAGATTCATAATCAAGCTCAGCCCTAGGCCTCTTGGGGGGGGGGGGCTACCCCTGATTAGAGTTATTAGATCTTCAGCCATTTTTATCATTTGTTTTTTAGGCATAGAGGCCTGAGCATCGTTTTTTTAGACATGGATCGAGATTTAGGCCTTAGTAATGAAGGAGGTATCAATTTAATATGCAAGTCTGTAAGCATGAATACACCCTCAGAAGCCGGTGCCTGCACAGCAGCTCCGGACCCATCCAAGGTACAGACATCCGCGGGTTCCATAGTTGAAGTATCTCGCGGCATACCGAACTCCGAATGGGTCTCAGTAGAGGCCTGTGAATCAGAAGTAATGGGTATCAGGAGCTGCAAATGAGCCTCACTGAATACTGGCCGACTGGCTTAGGAGAAGTGTCGTCGGCATTTTTGGACCTCGGCGGCCTGTCTCTTTCTTTATCTTTGCATTTTTTCAAAATCCCGGTAGACTGATGGCTAACCGACATTTCTGGATAATTAAACAGAGAACCGAAATATTTAGAAGCAAATATAATAAGACGACGGATAGTGCGTTGATTAAATAAAGCACAAAACCGACAGCAAGGTACATCGTGGTCAGGGCCTAAGCAGGAATACAGTACGAATGAAAATCTTAATGAGGTATTTGCTTTCCACAAGTAATGCTATTAACTTTTACTGACATCGGAAAGGAGCAAGAAAAAGTTTCCCCAACGAGGTATTTAGCTTTTAGTTGAAGACTTTGGTTCTAAAACTCGAAAACGAAAATTTCAGGAGTTGGCTGACCAGCACTTGCGAATTGCTTCTGCTTCGGGCACTGCACGGCAAGAAAGACTGATGTAATGGTGTCTGCTGCATGTTTTACACCCCTGACGACCTGACGTCATGGAAGAAGGGACAGCAACCGATGAAGGACCCAAGACTTTGTTAATCAGGCCGACTGAGGGCAATCTGCAAGCAGATTACCCAAATGTAATGACTGCAACAGTGAAACATGAAGAAGATCCATAGAACCAAAGAAAGGCCTACTCCTGGAGGCCAAATCCACTTTGTAATGAGTAATAAAGGTATGCAGCGTAGCTCATGTTGCTGCAGCACAGATACTGTCCCATGAAAGTCTTGCATGAAAGGCTGCTGAATTTCCAACTGATCTAGTGGAGTGCACTTTGAGAAGAAAGGGAAGAGGTTTGCATTATGAAGAGTAGATGCAAGATATAAAAAGGGCGAGCCATCTAGGCAATGCAGCTTTTAGACTGGTAACCCTTTTCTGGTCTCAGAGTAAGATACAAAAAGTTGATCTGATTTCCTACACTGTGAAGTCCTGTGCAAGTAGAAATGCAATCATCTATGAATATCCAAAAAATGTAAAGAGTATTCACTTTTGTTTTGGTAATTAGAAAAGAAAACAGGTAACTCAATAGTTTGGTTTGATTGCTTTTAGGCACGACCTTGGGGAGAAAGATGGGACTTGGTACATAATGACACTCTATCCTTGTGAAAAGTTAAATACGAGTATTTGGACGAAAGAGCCTGTAGTTCTGATACTCTTCTAGCTGAGGTGATAGCTACCAAGAAAAGTGTTTTTCCAAGATAAGAATTTTACATCGCATGTCACTGAAGGTTCAAATGGAGAGCGAATGATATTTGTTAAAATGCAGTTAAGATCCCAGGGTGGAGTTGGGTTCTTGTATGGAGATCTGATCATTGCTGTTCCCTTTAAAAAAGCTCTGCAGAGTCTGTGTGACATAAGAGAAGAATCATTTTCTCCTACGTGGTAATTTAAATGTGCAGCTAACTGGACTTTAATAGTAGATGTAGCTGCATCTTCATGAAATAGCTTTGCTAGGAATTCCAATATAGAATAAATGGGTGCAGAAAAGGCATCTGCCTGGTTTATCATTTGCCCAGATAACAAATCTATTCCATTTACTCATGTACATCTTATGTGTGGAAGTTTTATGGAAAGACAGCAGGATATGTTTTACCAAAGATGACAGATGGTAAAAATCTGGCAATCAAGGGAACTGGGAGCAGCCAAGCTGTCAACGCTTCAGGTTGTGAAGGCTGGGATGGGCCATTCCTGATGGATGAATCAGTAAATCTGGAACTGGGTCCAGAATCCATGGTTTGTCCCAGAGATAAGGCTGTAGAAAGGGAAACCAGATTTGACGAAGCCAATAGGGTGCAGTGAAGATAATCATGGTCTCCAACACATGCTTTCTGTAGTAATTTGGGAATAAGAGGAATTGGAGGGAAAACATATAGGAGTCCCAGAGGCCAATCATGAACAACTGCATCCCTCGGTGACTCCTCCCCTGGAGGGATTAGGGCAAAGTAGTTGCTGCATTTGGTGTTGGTGAATGATGCAAAAATGCCACAGCAAGGCTGACCCATTTCTGGAAATTTTTTTCCGCTACTACTTGATTGAGGGACCACTCATGTGGCCAAAATATGGCTCTGCTCAGCTTGTCTGCAATCACATTGGATCTCCCTGGGATATGTGTTGCAATTAGAAAGTGACTGGAGAACGTTGCCCATTGCCAAACCCTTCTCGACAAAGGGGATAAGATCTGGTTCCCCCTGCTTGTTTATGTACCAGACCACCAACATATTGTCTGATTGAAGTGCTATGGTTCCTAGAGGGAGACCATCTTGAAATGCCTGTAACACTAATAGCACTGCTCTCATCTCTAAGATGTTTATATGAAAGTGAGCCTCGTGTTCTTGCCAGGTTCCTTGGACTGTCTTTCCCAGATGATGCCCTTCCCCACCCTATCTGAGAAGCATCTGTGGTCACCGTGGCTTGGGGTTGAGGTAAAGTGAAGGGACGGCCCTGAGACACTGATGGAGAATGAACCCACCACTCGAGATCCTTCTTGCAACACCTGGTTATTAGAATTTTGTGAGACATTGGAAGGTATAGAATCGACCACTGTGTGGAAAGCAACCATTGCAAACTTCTCATGTATAGGCATGCTAGAGGGATGAGTACAATAGATGCTGCCATCTTTCCCAAAGTCTGTAGTATTTGCTTCACCGTGGCTCACTTTTTTTGATAAGTTGCCTAACATGTAGGCAAATGTCGAGTACTCTGACTAGTGGAAGTCTCAATACAAGGATGACTGCATTTATTTCTGGTTAAATTCTGAGATGGCTGTAAGGAAGACTTGGCATAATTTATGGTAATTCCTAGTTTGGAGCAAAGCTGAAGCACATAGTCCCTGGCTTGTAGCAGCAGAAGCCTGGTCAGGGAGGTTATGAGCCAGTTGTCCAAATATAGGAACACCTGAATTCCCTGGCGTCTGAGGTACGCCACCACTACTACCATGCATTTGGTGAACACTCTGGGGGATGTAGTGAGACCAAAGGGCAGAGATCGAAACTGGAAATGACTGGTTCCCAGCTGGAAACACAGGTACCTTCTGGATCATCTTTCTATCTTGATATGGTAGTATGCATCCTGAACATTATACAGCACATCCAGTTGTTTCCCAGGAATGGAATTATAGACTGCAGTGTTACCATCCAGAACATAGTTTTCTTCACAGATTTGTTCAGTTCACTGAGCTACAATATTGGTTTCCAGTCCTCTGTTTTCTTTGGAAATAAAAAGAATCTTGAGTAAGTTCTGGATTCTCTCTGGTCTGCAGGGACTTCTTGGATGACTCTCTTTAGCAGCTTTTGAATTTCTAATGTTGTTGCTCCTGTTGACTGGGTGGTATGACTGGAATTAACTTGTTTGCGGGAGCGGGGCAGGAAAAGGGAATTATATAACCCCTGGATATTATATCTTGCACTCATTTGTCAGTAATGATCTACCAGGTTTCGAGGTGCAAAGACAACTGACCCCCGACTGTCTCCAGAGGTGAACAGTAAGGTACTTCCTCAGGAGAGCTGAAAGGGTCAACTAGAGAAAGATTCCCTAGAGCCCTGATTTTGAGGACCCCCTCTGCCACGAGGATGCTGTCTTCCATTACTGTTCCCCATCCTCTGCCTCTGGGGGAACTATCACCCTGTGTGTCCTTGTAAGAAGCTGAGATTTCCTGAACCACATATTCCCACTACCCCTATGACCCTTTGGATATAGTGTAGTGGGTGTAGAAAAACGTACTTTAACTGCAGATAGTGTCTTACCCTCTTGCTCACATCAAGTTAGCGCTTCTTTAACTTTTGGCCCAAAAAGAGATAAGCCATCGAAGGGAGCATTACTAAAGGAAGACTTGAAGTGCTCCGCGAAATTGTAAAGGCACATCCAAGCCTGCCTCCTTATAGAGATGCCTGATCCTGCTGCCCTACTCGCTCCATCTGCTGCATAAGAAATTATCTTCATGGACAAGTTAGCTACTGAACTGATGGTAGCCAGCTGTGCATTGATCTTATCTTCCACATCAGCTACAGCTCCTTGGAGAGAGTCTGATAACTCTTTCAAAAGGTCTCTCTGCAATCTGGTGAAGTGCGTAAGATAATTCAGTTATCTCAATGTGAAAGATGTGGAAGAAAAGACTAGCTTCTCGTATCTATCCATAGTCCCAGAATCCTTATTAGAAGAATGGATAGCGGAACTAGTTTCAGAATGTCCCTTCTTCGTGGCCCCTACCACTGCCATGGCATCCACTGATACACCTTTGGTGAGAAAGGCTTGATCCTTGGGGCCTGTAATGTACTTATTTGGCTGCCTAGGAGTGGGCTCGATAGAGTCTAGGGTCTCCCAAACCTTTCGAGATATTAATTGCACAAGCTTGTCAAACAGCAAAATCACCCAGGATGTTGAAGGGCAGGATCCAAAGGCCTTCAGTTATATCGACTCCTCAGTAGAAGGGGATGAGGACTGCCAATCACCTCTCTGTTTCAGGTTTTCTAGAATGTCTCCAAAAGAGACATCTTCAGGAGGCAATCATGGGGACTCTTCTGCTGCATCAAGGTCAGTATCCGAAGTGACAGGCTCCTGCGGTGAGCCCAGATGCTTCCTCTTGCATGTCCTCTTCCAAGGAACTTCTTCAGTGGGGTATTTTGGAGAAGTTTCAGAAGAGGGGAGAGTCCCCTGGGGAACATCCTGAGACCTTGTATCCCTTGCAGTCCTGTGGACGAGAGTTAGGAGGAAAAGACAGGTGGTATTACTCCTGGAAGGCTGTGAGCCGAGGAGCCAGAGTGGTTTTAAGTCCTGTTTTACATTAAACTTCTTAGTTTTTTTTTTTACTGTGGCCGGTTGTGGATTGTTTTTCTTTTTCTCTCTGAGTTGTTTTGCTGAGGAGGAAAAGACACCTGTGCTGAAGAAGGAGGAAGCACCGACAGAAACTTTGTCTGAGACTGAGGGGCAGTCATTACCCTCCTCATAACCTCGAAAGCAGACTGCCCCTATAACGGGGAACTCCCCGGACCAAACAAAGATGTCGGACCCAAGAGAGGTCTCAGAGCCAGCAATGGAAGCTCTGAGGAAGAAGTAAAAGTCGAACCCACCCAAGCCGAGGCCCCAAGACACCGCGTCTGATCCGAAGTGGCCAGAATCTGCTCCATGGACCCAGATTGTGAACATCGGCTCCCAAAGGTTTCCTGACCTGACTGGGCACAAACACTCTTGTCTCATTTCTTGAACTCCCTCCCCACCCCCAACTTCATCACCATTCCTCTCCACTTTGATTTATAACCTTCTGCTTGTGTCAAGTATACCTGGTCAGCTAGTCCTTTCCTTGGTCAGCCTTAACTGTGTAGCTCTAAAACATCCTTTCAAACTTTATAAGTCATTATAGTCTTGCAAGATTATCACTGCTATGACTTTGCAAAGAAATTAAAGATCACTGTGACAGTGTAATTCTTACTGTCTAGATGTAGCCCAAAGGCAAATTTACACAGAGTTCTTTTCATCATTCCTAGCTTCACACAAGTTACACAACTCAAAATATTAAAATAATTCATTCTTCAAGTGTAACTATTTGAAAAGGTAGTTTGAATTTCCAAGTGCTGTACTCATGTTACCCATTGTTGACCTAATGATATAATGCAGAAGCCAGAATAAGTTAACATATAAACATCTCTCCCTTGCATATTTTCAAGGCCCAAAGCTTTAAAAGTACCAAGAGACAAAACATTACACTATGCCTGCTTTGCTGGTGGTGCAAAAAGGTAAAGTTGCGATAACAGCCCAGGTAACCTGAGTATGACTACAGTTTAGGCACCAGCATTTTGACAGCACAGGGAGTGAGGATACCCATGTCTATTTTGGCATGACAGAATGTGCTGGACAGAGCTCTCTACGAGCTCTGGCAGAGGCTGGAGTGGATGATGATACAGATCAGTAAGCTAGATATGTGGGAGGGCTAGGAGATGGGCTGCATTTTCAGGCCACTCCTTTTTGCCCATCCCACTGAACTACAGATATCAGCATGGTAGAAGGGTGTTACAAACAGGGACAGTTGTCCTGATATCATATATATAATGGCTCCAAGCATAACTCACAAGTTTTGTTTTTAAGAAATTTTAAGTTAATACCACCAGTACTTATTTTTATTCATTTATCCTTTGTTGATCAGGCAGTTTAGTCCCATTAGGCCAATGGACTCAATGGGAGATTCACGATGATCCTCAACACTGATTACAATTTGGCTACAGCAGTGAAAAAACATCTACTACTTGTTTGCTGATAAATCCCGTGGGATCTTTAACTTCCACCTGAGCTATTACCACCTCAGGTGAGTGCACTTCACTCATCAGAATACAAAGTTCATCGACAGAGTGAAATGCTTGGGAAATCTGTCAAAAGCACTCTTTACTGAATGCTGGAGATGTTGAAAGGAGGAAGACAGAGTGTATGTGGATAAGGTAAGCATGTGTATGGGTTTTATGGGTGGGAGTAAATATACAAGCGTTTGCAGATTAGGGTTAGAGTAAGGGATTAGATTTAGTATGTACATATGTGAGGTGTGTCTCAGTGTCTTTTGAAGTGGTTGTGTTACAGAAATATTTTTTGCTAAATTAAGGTGTAGTGCTGGAGTGAGGAGCAGCAGCCAGAGCATGGATAGGATTAGCACACATTAGTAAGGTAGTGCAAGGTGGGACAATGCCCCATGCCTATCTTAACTAAAGTGCTAACTGTAACCTGTACTTTAACCCTACACCCAACCTTGGCAAAAAGCTTTTCAATAATACTACCATTATTCAGACAAAGTGCATATGTGGTTAGTGGCAGTGTTTGGGTTAACTGATTGCAAAAGGGAACTGTTTTCATTTTGTGATTGGTTATTTCAAACTTGTTTTTTTTCAGTAAGTATATTTTTCAATGTGCCTGCATCCATCAGCTGTGCTTTACAGGTTCATAGGTAGATACTAGGCTATCTGCCCCAGGGCATTTATATTTGGCTTCCACCTCCCTATTAGATTAGCCTACTGTGCCTCTGGAAAGTAGGTCACAGAAGGTACCCTTTAAGATTAGTTTACTGTGCCTCTGTCTAGCAGGGACACAGAAGAGATCTCAGGGGTGAATTTGCGATTTCCCATCCACGCGTCCAGATTTCGCTTGAAGAGGGTCAGCGAGGGGCTATGTCTAACATGAATTGGGATTCTATTCCAGAGTGAGGGGAGCCTCTGGGAAATGAATCTGTCCCTCCAGCATGTCCTATTTATTTTTGTGCTGAGGTTTAAGTCCCTGGAGCGTGTAGTTCTAACGGACTTGGATTTTTTGAGGTGGAGCATGTCCATTAATTCTGGGTTTGACATGGCTTTGTACGTCAGGCATAGATCGCCTCTGAGTAGGCGGTAAGCAACTGAGTAGAGCTGGAGTTTCTTTAGTCGAGCTGCATAGGACATCTGTTTGTAGCCCATGATCCTCTTGGTGAAGTACTTTTGGGGTCTCTCCAGTTGCTGCAGGTGTCGGGTAAGGTACATCCCAAAAGGGGCATTGTATTCAATTATGGGCCTGATGAGTGACGAGTAGAGGGGCACGATGACCTCTCGATCTAGATGCGAACCCTTTTGTGATAAGGTGGGCTATACAGGTCTTTCTAACCACTTTGGCAACGTGATTATCAAAGGAGAGATTACTATCTACATTGGTCCCCAAATCTCTAATTACTTCTTCCGTACTTAATGGATTACCACCTATGTGGTAATTTGTGGGCACCTTGTTTTTCCCAAAGGGGATGACTATGCACTTTTTAGCATTTAGTTTGAGGCCGTGGCTCTGGCACCAAGCATCCGTCTCTGTGAGACCCTTTTGGAGGATGCTTGTATCAGCTGGAGTCTCAATTATGGCCCTCAGTTTGCAGTCATCTGCGAACGTTGTCAGCCATAATCTCCACGTGTTAGCCTGAACCTCAGAGAAGTATATACCAAACAAGAGAGGTCCCAGAACTGAGCCCTGTGGGACGCCACTTGTAACTGGTTTGGATTCGGACATGGCATCTGCGATTCTGACCATGTGGGTTCTATCCCTGAGCCAGTTTGCAACCCATCTCGTGATATAGGGGTTGATATTTAAGCTGGTAAGCTTATTTATGATGCCCGAGTGGGGTATTGTGTCGAAGGCTTTTGCGAGGTCCAGGTAGGCTGTGTGGACTACCCTCATCTATGGCTTTGGTAACTGTTTCAAAGGAATCAACTAGGTTTAAGAGGCAATATCTGCCCTCAAAAAAGCCGAATTGGGTAGGGTCCAGTGTCTGGAGGCTCCAAATGTCTTTGTTTATGAGTTCCGTGATAATACGCTCCATAGCTTTTACAGACCAGACTAGTCAGGCTTATGGGGCGATAGTTCCCGGGGTCCGTTGTGGCACCATCTTTGTGGAGTGGGACCACTGTAGCTGTACACCATTCTTTGGGTACATATCCTGTAGTAAGGCTAAGTTTGAACAGTGACTTAATCTGAGGGTTCAGTTCTTCTTGGAGCTCGTGTAAGACACAGCCTGGGACACCGTCCGGTCCCATAGATGCTGTGTTTTTTGCTTTGGAGAGGGCAGCTTTCACCTGTGCATCTGTGATGTCAGGGAGGTTATATTCACTTGGGATAGGCATTTGCTCCTTTGGGGGGGAAGGGGGGGGAGAAGTTTGCGCTAAATCTGTCTGCCAGGATGTTGGCTATGTCTGTAGGTTCAGTATATTTTGTACCGTTATGCAACAATTCAGAGCATATCTGGGAGTTTCCATCCATATTCCTGACAAAACTAAAGAAGGCCTTGTGATTATCTTTAGTGTCTAGGGCAATTTTTCTTTCAAAACTGGCCTTTGATGATTTCATGAGGGATCGAAGTTTCTTGCTAATACTGATCAGAGATGCCTTCCCTTTTTGGGATTTTGCTCCGTCATGTAGTAGCTTCCTCCTTCTGTTGTATAGCTTATTTATGGCCGGGGTCCACCAGACAGGTCTCCTGTTTTGGAGGAGTGAGCCTTGGTTTTATTTGGGATAGCACGATCCATGCATTCCTGCAGGTGCTCATAGAATGCATTTGTAAAGGATTCTGCGGATTGGGCTGTATTATCCTCTGGCCCGGGGGCTATGAAGGATTCCACCTCAGTCTTGAGAAGTGCAAAGTTGGCTTTTGAGAAATTCTTTACAGTGATTTCCTTGGCTGGGGGTGGGGACAGGATATGGATGTCCAGGGAAATTTGTTTATGGTTTGATCTTACCAATGAGGGGTTTACCTCTGGTGTGGAACATAGAGTCCCCATGCTGGTGATGACCAGGTCCAATATGTTATTCCCTCTTGTGGGAGTGGTGACCAGTTGTTCCATCGCGTTAGAGTTTATAAATTCCAGGAACCATTGGGCGAGGGTGTTTGGGCTTGAGTAGTTTTCCCAGTCAATGTTTGGGTAGTTGAAGTCACCCAATAACATAGTGTTTGGAGAGACCTTCATATTCTCCAGTGTTCTCAGGAATGCCAAGTGGGGTTCCTGTAATAGGGAGGGTGTTCTGTAGCAGGCCACAAACTGAAAGGCAGTTTTGCCCGCTGTTAGTTGCACATGGATGGTTTCCGATGCTTCGTGCAGTGCCACTAACCTGGAGGTGTAGGTATCTTTGATGAATATAGATACTCCCCCTCCTTTTGTGCTTCGGTCCGAGTTTTGGGGCCGAAACGCATGGTATGAGTTATAACCTGGTAGTTCTGGGGTGCTCTCAGAAGCCTTGAAACAGGTTTCTGTTACTGCACAGAATTGATTTTCTCCATACTGAGGAGAGCCTCGAGTGCGTGCATCTTGAGGTTTAGACTTCTGGCATTGAGTAGCATTACAAAGAAGTTATGTACTCACCATAACGTTCCATCTGAGTAGGTACTTCATTTGTCTGCAACCTGTGGGTATCGGATCCGACCTTGGATCTGAGCCGGCAGCTTCACAAGCTAAAAGATCCGAGCTCCTAGCTCCTTCCCCCTACCCATAATCCCCTGCTGCCTACTGTATTACCTCAGATCGAGTTTGCTCAGTCCTAAACAATTTACACCCTCGACAGAGGATCAAACCCTGCTTCATCTCATAAAAGACATTTTGCAGATGGCCAGTTATCCCGATATGGTTAGGGGGTATGGAAGGGGGGGTTGGCTGCACACAAATGAAGTACCTACTCAGATGGAACGTTATGGTGAGTACATAACTTCTTTATCTGAAGTAGTTACTTCATTTGTTCTGCAAACTATGGGACAGAGTCCCCAGCTACCTACAGAAAGCAACCCTGGGTGGCCATGCGGAAGGATATTCCGAAGCACCGCGGAGCCAAAGGAAGCCCTACTCCTCAAAATCATATCCAATTTATAATGGGAGATGAACGTGTGAGAAGTGGACCAAGTTGCTGAACATATGTCGTCCAGAGGAACCCTGGACCAGAAAACTGCTGATGTAGCAATAGATCGGGTTGAGTGAGCATGAATTCCCATAGGAACTGGTTTACCTGAGGACGTATACCCGTGGATTATGCATTGGGAAATCCAATTTGCCAGAGTTACCTTAGAAATTGCCTTCCCCATAGCTGATATGGCAAAGGACACAAACAACTAATCAGACTTGCGAAAAGCCTTAGTCCTGTGCAGGTAGAAACGTAATTGCCTGTGTACTTCCAGTTTGTGCAATGTGTATTCCCCTTTGTTCTTAAAATTTGGAAAAAATACTGGTAAATTGATTGATTGGTTAATATTTGACTCTGAAGCCACCTTTGGTAGGAAAGACGGGTTAGTCCTGAGAGACACTCTATATCCTTGTGAAAGATGAGGTGGGGGGGGGATTTCATGCGCAAGGCTTGAAGTTCTGAGACCCTCCTGGCTGATGTGATAGCCATTAAAAAGGCTGTTTTCCAAGACAAGAATTTCAATGGAACTGAAGATGCAGGCTTGAAGGGTGGACCTGTCAAAGCTTGTAGTACTAAAGTTAAGTCCCACGGGGGAGCTACAGATTTCACCGGTGGTTTCGAAAGAAAAATGCCCCTCAGGAAGGTTTTGCATATCTTTGAGGATGCTACTGATCCCAGTCCATCCCCCACATGAAAGTGGTAAATGGCTGCTAACTGCACCTTAACTGTGGAAGCGCTAGCTCCCTTCTGAAAGATTAGTGACAAGAAATCCAGAATCGTCGGAATAGGAACTGTAAAGGGATCCAGGCCCTTGCGTTCGGCCCAAATGGAAAAGCGTTTCCATTTACTGTTGTAAATTTTTCTGGTAGCAGGTTTATGGGCCGCCACCAGAATGGATTTCACTGGTGATGAGATACCGGGAGTCCTAGCCATCAGAGGAACTGGATCAACCAAGCAGTCAGCTTGAGGTTTAGCAGGTTCGGGGTTTGGCATCCCGCAGGATGAGATATCAAATCTGGAATGGGATCCAGAATCCATGGAGGAACAACACTGAGACCGTAGGTAAGGAAACCAGATCTGACGAGGCCAGAATGGGGCTATGAGGATCACTCTGCTCCCCAGCCAACGTGCTTTCTGAATGAACTTCACCATAAGCGGAAGAGGAGGGTAAGCATAAAGAAGACCGGGTGGCCAAGCATGTACCAGAGCGTCTCCTGGGGCTTCCCTGAAGGGGGAAGTATTGCGAAGTACTCGCTGCACTTCATGCTTGACGGAGAGGCGAAAAAATCGCAGCGAGGCCAACCCCATGCGCGGAAGATTTGCTTCGCAACTGAAGGATTGAGAGACCACTCGTATGGGGTGAGAATCACCCGACTCAATTTGTCCGCCAAAATGTTGGACCGACCCAGAATGTGCGTTTCTATCAGAAAGCGGTTGGTGGATATCGCCCATTCCCACACTATCATAGCTTCTCGGCAGAGGGGATAAGACCTGGCTCCCCCCTGTTTGTTTATGTACCAGACTACCGCCATGTTGTCTGTCTGGATCGCAATAGTCCCTAGAGGGAGAAGGACGTGGAGAGCTTGCAATGCCAAAAGCACCACCCTCATCTCCAGGACATTGACATGCAAAGCGGTCTCTATGGGGGTCCACATGCCTTGGACTGTTCTGCCCGAACAATGCCCCCCCCACCCGAGTCGAGAAGCATCCGTGGTCAACGTGGCTTGGGGTGGAGGAATTACAAAAGGTCTCTCTTCCTGCAGCTCCCGCGAGCGAAGCCACCAAAGGAGGGAGTCCCTGCAAACTCTGCTCAGTGAAATCGGGGTGTTCACCGGGTGAAGCACTAACGACCATTGAACCTGAAGAGGCCACTGTAAGATCCTCATCTGGAGGCGTGCATGAAGAGAGAGCCCAATGGCAGCTGCCATCGACCCCAGTGCCCTCAGGACTAACTCCGCTGCAGGGGCTGTGCTTTGAAGAAGGGCTAAGACCTGATGCGATAGGCTGTTCAGTCTGTCCGGAGTTAGTAGGGCTCAACAAATGCATGTGTTCAACTTGGCAACTATAAACTCCAAGACCTGTACTGGCTGAAGGGAGGACTTTTGAAGGTTGACTGATATGCCCAACGTCTGGGCGAGAGTTAGAGTGTGATCCCTTGCAACGCCGAGTTGATGCCTGCTGGGGGTGACGAGGAGCCAGTCGTCCAGGTATGGAAAGACCTGAATTCCCTGGAGTCTCAGGTGGGCTGCGGCTACTGCCATGACCTTGGTGAATACCCTGGGGGCTGAGGTGAGGCCAAACGGGAGAACCCTGAATTGATAATGACGGTCTCCTAGCCAGAAGTGGAGAAACCTCCTGGATCGTCGGTCCATCAGAATGTGGTAGTATGCATCCTGGAGGTCTATGGAGCACATCCAGTCATTCTCCCGAAGAAGGGGGAGAATAGCCTGAAGAGTGACCATCTGGAACTTTTCCTTGGGGACGAATAGGTTCAGAGCGGAGAGATCTAGAATCGGTCTTAAGTCCCTGTCTTCTTTGGCACTAAAAAGAACCTGGAATAGTAGCCCGATCTGGACTGGTCTGGGGGGACGGGCTGGATGGCTCTTTTTTCTAGCAGCTTTGACACGTCTAAGGCTGCGGCGTCCCTTTGATCGGGTGGGACATCGGGGAGGCGCCTGACTTTGGGGGGTAGGTGAGTTAAAGGAATGGAGTAACTTCTGGATATGATTCGGAGCACCCATTGATCTGTCGTGATGGACTCACAATTTAACAGATGCTCCGATAAACGGCCCCCGACTGCCTCCAGAGAGGGACAGCAGGGTAAGCCCTCAGGGCTGTTGCGCGGGCCTATCCAAGAAAGGTTCCCTAGACCCTAAGTTACGCGCCCCCCCACTGCCTCTGGGCCGGCGTCCGCCTTGTCCTCCTCTGCCTCTAGAGGACGAGGGGTTCGAAGCCAGGTGAGACTGCTGAGACTTGCAGAACCACAACTTCTTTTGTCCCCTCCGATTCCTAGAAAAAAATCATTGGGGATTTGAGAAGCGGAACACGACGGCAGACAGCGTCTTCCCATCCTTCTCGCTTTGGACCAGCGTCTCATGTATGGTTTTGCCAAAAAGCGAAGATCCATCAAAGGGCGCATTCGCGAAGGATGCCTTGAAGGGATCCGCGAAATTGCAAAGGCGGAGCCAGGCGTGACGCCACAGGACGACCCTGGCTCCGCTCGCCCTAGCGGCTCCCTCAGTAGTATGAGAGAGTAACCGCATGGACTTGTTAGAGATGGACTTTAGAGTGGCCATACAAGTCGCAAATGTGCCCTTATCCGCGACAGTCATGGACTCTGGGGGGGCTGCAGCATATTCCTTAATTAGGTCTCGCTGCAGCCTGATAATGTGTGCCATATAGTTCAGTGCCCTTATAGAGAAGGTTTCAAAGATTTTTCAAATCCCACAGCAGCTGTTTGTCTTCCCTGGTGTGTAATCATCCTCCTGACCATCCTCCCTGCAAAGTGTGGAGACATCTGCACATGGTTCAACACTTACCTTGATAGTCATGCAATTACAACTGTTTTAATTCAAGACTGACTCTACCTGATGCTAGCAGTACACAACCATTACACGGCTGAGGACCCGAGTTCCGCTGTTTTTGTGGCTTGGTGAATTCTACATATTTATTTACCTTATAGAGAAGGTTGCTGAAGCAAACATCCGCTTCCCAATGCGGTCCATCGCTCGAGATTCTTATCCGGAGGATGGACCGTGGAACTCTCCTGTGCGAGTTCCTTCTTTGTGGCAGCCGCCACCAGCATGGCATCAACAGGGGACCCCTTAGCCCAGGACTGCCTATCTGCGGGGGGGGGGGGGCTAAGAACTTTGTCAGGACGTCTGGGGATTGGCTCCATGGTGTCGGGTTCTTTCCACGCCCTGGTGGTAATTAAGTCCACCCAGGAGGTAAGACGGGCCCGCCTCAAACGCCTCCAGGAACACAGATTCGTCAGAGGAAGGTTTTTGGGCAGACCACCCCCCCCTAATATGCAACATTTCCATGATGTCTCCAAAGGAGACATCTTCGGGGGGTGATCTTGGGGAACCTTCACCTTCATCCAAATCCGTGTCCGTGGTGATGGACTCCGGGGAGTCCAAGTGCCTCCTTTTACACTGCCATTTGCGAGGCACGTCCTCGGTGGGGCTGTCCGATGAGGGCTCGCCCACGGGGTCCTGTTCCTCCAAGGGAACTAACTGGAGGGTTTGAGCAGGCTGTCCCATAGGATGGATGATGGAGGATAGACCCACATGCATAGGGGGAGCGGGAGGATCCGGGGCCCGGACCAGCGATCTGGAAGACCTCGACAGAACCCTCTCCACTACCTCAAAAGCTGAGGGAGAACTACTTTCCCCAGGCTCCGAAAGTAGTCTCCTCGGCTCCGAAGCAGGGATCGGAGTCGAAGCAGTCGGATCTGAGAGGGAGGTGTGCTCAGATCTACACTGCGCCGGAGATACACCAATCCCCACTGATCCGATGCTCGGCCCCGAGAGCTAGGATCCGACATGCTCGAAGGCAAGGTCGACGTCGAAGATACCGGAGCTATCGGCGCCGACGAAACCCCGGCTCCGAAAGGGCCTGGATCCGATGACTCCAAAATCCTAAACTGGGTCGGAGAAGGAGTGATCGGGGCAAAGAGAGGGGCTGTGCTCCCCCCCTGAGGGGGGGAGGCAAGAGCACCCCCATCTGCCTTTGGGTCTGCAGGAATTGACGCATCATCCGATCCATGTCCGCGTCAGTAAGGCTCCTGGTTGACCTAGAAGAAGTCGTCGAGGCTGGCCGGGAGGGCCGCCACGACGACCTCGAAGGAGACCGGTACTCCTCCTCCGGCTCCAGCGAGAAGCGAGGCAAAATGAGCCAAGAGGGGGAGGATCCAGGGACCTTCAAGTGAGAGATGGTAACTTTCGAAGGGGGGGCTGAGGGGTGAGCCTCAGCCCGCCTTTTGTGAGACCTGTGCTTATCTTTCTCCTTGTGCCTTTTTTCCTTGGAGAAAGAAGCACTAGAGTCCCCCGAACTCTGCATAGCAGGGGGAGTTTGAGTCCCAGGCAGAGCGGGGGGAATTGAAGGCGCCGGGGCTACGATAGTAGCCTCAGCCTTCAAAGGGGAGGAAGAAGAAGCAGAATCCTGGGGAAGTAGGCCTGCCAGGATTAGCTTGTTCTTCCTGTCCCTAATTGCCCGAGGATTAAAGGCTGCACAGATTTGGCAAGCCGTTGATAAATGGGCCACCCCCAGGCACAAGACACACTGAGTGTGGCTATCAGCTGGAGAAAGCTTATGGCCACACTCAGTGTACTTGGAAAAAATGGCTTTGGGCCCTTCCGCCATTACACAAAGCACACACACCCAAACACTAAGGGGGAGGGGAAGAAAAAAAGCTAACGACCACAAGAAAACTACAGAAGGGGGCTAACACTGTACTTCTAAAGGGAAATTAACACTAACAAACTTAAATTTAACTTAAAATTTTCTCAAGGAGAAAAAGCTGAAATGATCTCACCAAGCTTAAGGAGCTCTTCACAAAAAGCTGTCTTCAGCCGCGGCAAACTCGATCTGAGGTAATACATTAGGCAACAGGGGATTATGGGTAGGGGGAGGAGCTAGGAGCTCAGATCTTTTAGCTTGTGAAGCTGTCAGATCAGATACCCACAGGTTGCAGAACAAATGAAGTAACTACTTCAGATCTTTAGATTTTTTATCCTTGGGTTGTCTATGGAGGTGGGTTTGTCCTTTGATTCTTGCCTAAAAAAGGCACTATGGGAGTGGCAAGAGCCTTGGCCAGTATACGAAAGCCTAACTATGACAGGTGCAAGCCGTCCCTAGCGAAGCAACGTGGCTTGTCGAGCATGTCATCCCAGGCCGACAGACACTGGATCCCCTTTGAATGACACCAATATTTTAGCCAATTGTTGAAACTGATCATTTTGTCTTTATACTGTGGCATCATTCTTGGTGAGGGCAAGATGCTACTCAAGGTCAGGGTCATACCAGCCTGGGCTACATGATCAGAGAGCTCCTCTATGTCTCTTTTCATGTAGTCCAGGGAGGTACGTCTCAGGTCATTCACACCAGCATGGACAATGATGGAATCATACTTGTACTTGCTTTGGAGTGACCTGAGTGCTTGCGTTATGTGGCGGATCCTGGCACCCAACAGGCAGCTTACAGTGACCTTCTCCTTGTTCAGTCTGGTAAGCGGGACGTCAGTGTGCCGGACAACAGAGTCCCCTATAACATGTGTATTTGGTGTGTTTGGCCTTACGGGCTGTGACTGTGAGGCACACTGATTTTGTGAGATATGTGATTCGTAGGTATTGTTGAGGGGTGGCTGTTGCTTGGATATCTGCTTAGGAGGTCTTTGCTGTTTAGGCAGATTTTTATTTAGAGCCTCCGAGTATGTTTTTGTGTGTTTATGTGTTGGGTATGCAGATGCAATAGGTCTGTGCGAGACTGGATTTGTGATGCGGGTGGTTACCTTTTCCTCCTGACTGACTGTGCCAGTTTTGGGTTGAGAGAGCTCTGCCTCCAGTTTGGTTGTGTAACTGCATTTCTCACATGTATTAGAGTTTGTTGGAAAGAGGAGAGGGTTGTCTGTGTACATGAGGCAATTGTAACATTGCCTCAAAATTCCCAGATTCACCAGCTGGACTGGAGAGTAAACCTGAAACTGACCCTTGGACATACCAGATTAGTATAGGGAAGTTTTTTTTACTGATCAGATTAGGAAGGGAACTGATTTTTCACTTGATCAGGAAGGACCAATCGGGAGCCTAATACTTATGAGAAGTCAAGGAGGGTGTAGTGCTTTAGTTAATTAGTGTTTCCTTATAAGAGCTGAGCAAATGCAGGGCTTTAGAAAGAGAATAGAGTGATTTTTGAACAGTTCTAATGGAAAAAGTGAAGAGCAGACTTTGTGGAGCCTGGAATAGTTTAAACCTGTTTAGGCAGCGCTGCCCGACGCTGCTCAGTGTGCAAAACCACTCAAAAAGAGAGTTGTAGGGTTTTAAGAGAGAGAGATCAAGGAGTTTAGAATTGACCCAAAATGGCCAATAAAACTACAGCTTCTAGGCAACCACTCCTACAGGGACAGGCAGGCTGTTCAGTGTTAACCACTGCCACTGTTGAACACAGAGCCTTCCCTTTAGCCCAAGCAAGCACTGGCCTTCTAGAAACTTCCAAACAGTTCAGAACAGCAAATCTGTAACTGAACTTTCTTAACTTTCAGAAAGTGGGGAAAAAAGCAAGATTTTTTTTTCTTTTTTGCTGTAGTTTAAAGGTAGCAGAGATACACAAGCAGCAAAATATTCACAACAGTGCAATAAATGACCCCACACTTGAGTGCTAGGCCAAAATCAGGTAAAATGCAGTTTTTAGAGAAAAAAACTATTTTAAATTAAGTGCAACACAGGAAATGCAGTAAACAGGCTCTAGATGTGTTCCAAGTACTGTTACTGTTACAGATATAAACTTTAGCAAGCCGGAAAATGCCAAAATGTAGGCAGCAAAGCAGTAAAACTTAACAAAAATCAGAAGAAAATACTTAAAAATCACAAACGTGGCTCCTTTTCTTCTCTCAGCATTTTCTCCCCTTGGTAGGTGCTTCAGCAACAACTAGCCTGCCAGTTTCAACAATTGGCTAAAGTATCGGTGTCATTCAAAGGGGATCCAGTGTCTGTCAGCCTGGGATGACATGCTTGACAAGCAACGTTGCTTCGCTAGGGACGGCTTGCATCTGTCACCGTTAGGCTTTCGTATACTGGCCAAGGCTCTTGCCACCCCCATAGTGCTATAGCTTCATCTCTTGCCACGAGGTGGCGCAACTAACATACTTGTTGTATCTTGTCCCAAATAAATCTGCCTCCCCAGTGGAATTCCTGTAAAGTTAGGCTAACACCATGTACTTGGTGAATTTTTTCCCCAAACAGATTTGCCTTCCTTTGTTATTTTACTTGCACACCAAGGCCATAAAAGCAGTGTTTCTGCAATTACCTGTTTACACTCCTACCTTTCTGCCTCTACCTCCTCCTTGCTTTCACTTACTTTACAGCTCCAATGTTTCCACTTCTCATACTTACTGTTTTTCTTTGCACTTCTTTGAGGTGAGCCAGCCAGCTCTGTTTCCCCTCCCGATGTTCAGGCTCACTCCATTACCCTACCCTATCCCCATTCCCACCCACCCCTGAATCACCTAGCCTTATACAAACACTAACCACTCCCCCTAACTTCCCCAATTGGCAATCACCCTCAGTCTGCCATTCACTCTTCAATTAACAATACACTATTTGTAACTTTCTACCTTCCCCTCACACAACTTAATTGCAACTTTCCTTAATCGCTCTACTCTCGCACTACACCAACACCCCTCTGATCCTACATCATCTTTATCACACCATCCAGCTAACCTAACATTCCAAAACAAAGAACACACCATGCGCTTTCTCCTGCCCACACTCTATACCCTACTGCTATCTGCATACTATCCAACATCCTAACACTCATCTACAGATACATGTCCATACCCCACACTATATTATTCTAATACTGTCCACTCCTCACTCTCCTAACTTGCCATCCACCCCCAACTCTACAATCACACACCTACTGCATACTTCCACTTCAAAACATGCAGCTGTCAGCAATGCCAGTAACTACTTCAGCAAACACCTTCACATATTCTCCAAACTGTCCAACATGCATGTATATTATCACAGATTCTCCATAGTGGTGATATACACCCAAATCCTGGGCCACATACTGCACAACATACCATCATGGCTACCATTTCACCCCTTCCTCACATTAAAACTTCAGACCTTCTCATTCTTAACATTACCTTTAGAAGCCTAGTTAAAATCACAGAGCTTCATGCGGTCAGTGCACAATACTCAAGACATTCTTAAAGCAACAGAAACTTGGCTAAATCCTCATATAAGAGACCCAGACATACTCCCACAAGGTTACTGCGTACACATGTTAGACAAGCACAGGAAGAAGGGAGGCGGGGCTGTAATCTTCTACAAAGATAACCTACGCATATACTACCTACCCATCAAATACCCTTATGATAACAACTTTGAAGTCCCAGTAGCATGGTTCAGAATCAACCCAAAGAAAAATATTACCATAATAGCCACTTACACACCTCCCAACAATACTCCCACTGCCACTGAGGAACTTATAGCCTGGACAGCCTCAACCTACACCAATGAAACCATTACCACAGGCGACTTCAACTTAGAGTTGAACACCTGCACTGGTGATAACCCCTCCACCTTCATAAAGCTACATGGTTTCTCCCAAACTATCCAGTTTCCCATTCTAATAGATAAACATAGCAAAAGGAAATCTATCTTAGACTGCTCATTTATTAAGAGTACCACCCACATATATCTCTCCAGATGCCTTCCATATAATTTAAATGACCATAGACTTACCTACTTAACCTGCCATCAGCTCAACCCACCCTGAACCATAGTTTAAAAAATCATACGAAATACTAAAAACTTCTCCAAAGAAGCATTCTTAAATATACTCAACAAATGTAACTGGACACCACTCCATCATCTGCAACTCGGCCAGGGTGCAACATACTTCAGTGACACATTTCTAGCTATTCTAAATAGCTTAGCACCAACTTGTACATGTCGTGTTAAAAATAAGAGATTGCCCTAGATGTTAAAAGAAACTATTAGACTTCAAAAACTAAGAGAAAAACCCTGGTTTCAATACCAGAAAACAAAAGACAATAAAACTCTTAGTATACCGGCAGCTCCTCACTCAAAAAAAAAAAAAAAAAAACTCAAACTAGACAAAAAAAACACATTATACATCTATGCAAAACAAATATGAAAACAATCCCAGAAATTTCTGGCACACTATTCTCATTCCTCCGCCCAGGTAGAGTCACAACCCCAGAACCAACAACCAAAGCTATTGCCTCACAAATCAATACCTACTTTATAAATACCATCCTCTCCTTAGTTACAGGGAACAATTCCACCCCATCGTCTCTTCCACCTAATGTGAAAACTAACAACACTTTTGACATCAAACCTGCCCCAACACCATAAGAACGATGCTGAAAAAACTGAAACCTTCTTCCTTAGCAGCTGACCAATCCCCCAATGAGTACTTCAAACTTTCAGCTGATGCCATAGCTCTGCCTATCTCCATTCTGGTAAAGAGGTCTATGACAGAACAATATGTCCCAAAACTACGTAAAATTATCTATATCACCCCTCTACATAAAGGAGGAATATCAACAGAATTAAACAATTACAGACCTACAGCCATCCTTTCCCCATGTGTCAAAATTCTGGAAAAATGTATACACCCTCAATTTCTTCAATACCTCATATCTCACAACCTTATCTCTCCCTCTCAACACGGTTTCAGACTGAAAAACAGCACCACCACAGCTCTAATTAATTTCTCTACCACCATCAATCAACTGAGAAATTCAAACCAGCAAGTAGCATCGATCTTCCTGGATATGTCAAAAGCATTCAACATGGTCTCCCATCAGAATAGTACAGTTGTGTACACTTACCATAAATGCAGATGTTCAAGTGTATTCACTGTTGCAGTCATCACATTTGGGTTATCCTCCCGGGGGTAGCCCTCAGACGGCCGGAATACCAGAGGCTTAGTATTAGTGTCAGTTGCTGTTGCTCCAAGACTGACGTCAGGTAGTCAGTGGTATAAAATCAGGCAGCCGACGTCATTACATCAGTTTTTCTTGCCCTGTCAGGAGCCCCCAAATAGGGAGCTAGGTTATGGTGGAAGAACACCACCAGTAAAAAGTAAATACCAAAAATTCCCTGTAAGGAGAGAGGAAGACAGAGAGAGAGAGGCAAGGGGGATGGAGGGGGGAATAGGACTGCAACAGTGAATACACTCGAACATCTACATTTATGGTAAGTGTACACAACTGTACTATGTTCTTCGTGTTTCACTGTTGCAGTCATCACATTTGGGTTGATTCCCAAAGCTGAAGAAAAGGGAGGAGGCAGTCATGAGGACTGGAGGCTGGCTAGGATGCCCTGCAAGCGTCTATATCACATTATTGAAATTTTACTACATCAAATCAATAACAGTCAAACTTAATTGATCGTAGTAAAATTTCGAATAACGTAAATAAATAAATAAATAAATCACTACCAAAAAAAAAACTAAGTCTGAGACCGCACTACACTGAGGTAAATTGAAATCTCCCCCTTATGGAGATTTCCTTTTACCTGTGTGATGTCCTGGACTTTCGAAATTGTCGTGCTGACAATATCATATTGGATATTGTCGGCTTACGACAAAGTGAACTAGACCCACCCTTCAAAACTGTGGCAGCAAAGCCTGCCCTGGATTTGGAGAAGGTAGGCAGGTGGTAATGCTTGCTGAAGGTATGAACAGATGTCCATGTTGCAGCCTCCAGGATGCCCCTGGTGGGGACCTCTATGAGAAAAGCTGCAGAGGTGGAGGTTGCCCTGGTGGAATGTGTCTTGACCCCCTTTGGGGGCAGTTTCTCGTGCTGTTTGTAGCAGAAATGCATGCAGTGTGACATCCATTTGGAGATTGTTTGGATATAGCCTTGCCCTCCGTCCCTGCTGCGAAGCTGACTAGCAATGTATCAGTTCTTCTAAAAGATTTAGTCCTGTCCAGATACGATATGAGCTGTCTGTGCACATCTAGAAAGGTTAGGGAAAAAGGGGGGCAAATAAATGGATTGGTTGAGAGCCACACTGGACACCAATTTAGGCTTGAAGGATGGGTTAGTCCAGAGGGAGACCCTGTCAGCATGGAAAATGATGAAGGGCTCTACAGCCATGAGTGCTTGTAGCTCTGATACTCTTCTAGCTGAAGTGATGGCCAAAAGGAAGGCTGTCTTCCAAGAGAGGAATTTTAACTCTGCTGAAGCTGCAGGTTCAAAGGGGGGTAGGGTGAGCTTTTCTAACACAAAGTTAAGGTCCCAGGCTGGGGTAGGAGCTCCTCTGGGTGGCCTTAAGTTGTTATCCTCTCTTAGGAACTGTTTGATGAGAAGGTGCGAGAAGAGGTGGCTCTGTGCTGTAATAAGCAGAGATGGCAGAGGCATAAATTTTAATAGAAGAGAATGACAGACTCCTATGTAGTAGGTCTCCTAGGTAATCCAGGATGAGAGGTAGGGAGAGCTGTGCCGTTCTGGCTCCCTTAGCCTGGATCCAGGTGCAAAACCTATTCCACTTGTCAACACAGGATTTTCTAGTGCTGCGGCATCTGGCCTCATGTATAATGATGTATAATGATGTATAAAGATGCACGCACTCGAGGCCCTTCTCAGTATGAAGAACATCGATGTCTGTGCTGTGACAGAAACCTGGTTCAAGGCTCCTGAGAGCACCCCAGCACTAGCAGGTTTCACCTCATATCATGCGTTCCGGCCCCAAAATCCGGACAACACCAAGAAAGGAGGGGGGGTGTCCATATTCATAAAGGACACCCACACCTCAAGGTTGGTGGCAACGCACGATGCATCGGAGACCATCCAGGTGCAATTAACCATAGGCAAGACTGCTCTGCAATTTGTAGCATGTTACAGGCCACCCTCTCAAACTCAGGAACCTCACATGGCCTTCCTGAAAACAATGGAGGGGATAAATGTATCTCCAAACACCATCATACTAGGTGACTTCAACTACTCTAATATAGACTGGGAACACTACTCAAGCCCAAACACTCTAGCCCAAAGGTTCCTGGAGTTCATAAACTCAAATGCCATGGAACAACTAGTCACCATCCCCACAAGAGGAGAAAACATACTTGATCTCATCATCACGAATATGGGATCACAATGTTCAACACCGGAAGTATACCCCTCACTGGTGAGATCAGATCATAAACTAATCTCGCTGGAGGTCCTCATCCCCCCACCTGAAATAAAAAGACCACAGTGAAAAACTTCTCAAAAGCCGACTTCACACTTCTAAAAACTAGTGTGGTCTCCTTTAAGGCCCCTGAGCCAGTGGTAAACATTACTCAAACCGCTGAATCACTTACAAATGCCTTCTACCAGCACCTACAGGACTGCATGGATCAGGCAATCCCAAACAAAACTAAGACTCTTTGTACCAAAGGCAAGCGTCCAGTCTGGTGGACCCCAGCCATAAACAAGCTCTACAACAAAAGGAGGAAGCTACTACAAGATAGAGCAAAATCCTTGAAAGGTAAGACACCTTTGATCATTATAAGTAAAAAACTAAGAGCTCTCAAAATCATCCAAGGCAAATTTTGAGAGAAAAATCGCCAAGGACTCAAAAGACAATCATAAGGCCTTCTTTAGCTATGTTAGAAACCTAGGAGGAAACTCCCAGATATGCTCAGAATTAGTTCAAAATGATGTGAAGATTACTGAACCTACACACATTGCCAACATACTGGCTGACAGGTTCAGTGCAAACTTCTCCCTCCCCAAAAGGAGAGATATCTATACCAGAGGATTGTAGCCCCCAAACATCTCCAACGCCCAGGTGAGAACTGCTCTCTCCAAAGCAAAGACACAGCATCCATGGGACCGGATGGTGTCCCCGGCTGTGTGCTCCACGAACTCAATGAGGAATTAAACCCGCAGTTAGGACAGCTGTTTAATCTTAGCCTCACCTCAGGATACGTACCAAGGAGTGGTGCACGGCGACTGTGGTCCCACTTCACAAGGGCGGTGCCTCCACCGACCCTGGAAATTACCATCCCATTAGCTTGACAAGCCTTATCTGCAAAGCCATGGAGAGGATCATAATGGAACTCATAAATAAAGACATAGGGAACTTGCAGACTTTGGATCCAACCCAGTTTGGCTTTGTCAAAGGCAGATCATGCCTTTTAAACTTGGTTGACTTTTTCGAGACAGTCACCAAGGCCATTGATGAGGAAAGGCAGTCCATACAGCCTACCTTGACCTGGCAAAGGCCTTCACACAATACCCCACTCAGGTATCATCGAAAAACTCATCAGCTTGAATGTAAACCCATACATCACAAGATGGGTTGCAAACTGGCTAAGTGACAGAACCCACAGGGTCAGAGTTGCTGGAGCCATGTCAGACTCAAAGCCTGTCACAAGTGGTGTCCTACAGGGCTCAGTCCTGGGTCCACTCTTGTTCAGCATCTACTTTTCTGAAGTACAAGCAAACACAGGAGGGTTATGGCTGACAAAGTTTGCAGATGACTGCAAACTGGGCCATAGTCGAAAACACATCTGACACAGATATCCTTCAGAAGGGCCTCACAGAAACGGATAACTGGTGCCAGAGCCATGGCCTAAAGTTAAATGCCAAGAAATGCATAGTCATACCCTTCGGGAAAAACAAGGTTACCCCTAGCTACCATATAGGTGGCAATCCACTGAGCACAGAAGTCATCAGGGATCTGGGGACCCAGGTTGACAGTAGACTTTCGTTTGACACTCATGTTGCTAAAGTAGTTAGGAAAACCTTCTACATTGCCCACATGATCATGAAGGGATTCACATCTAGATCAAGGGAGGTCATCGTCCCCCTGTACTCATCACTCATTAGACCTATGATTGAGTACAATGCCCCATTCGGAATATCTGACCAGACACCTGCAGCAGCTGGAAAGGCCCCAAAAGTTCCTCACCAAAAGGATAAAGGGTCTCAAAAATATGTCTTATGCTGCCCGACTGAAAGAACTCCAGCTCTATTCAGTCTCATACCGCTTGCTCAGAGGTGACCTGTGCCTGACATATAAGGCCATGTCAAACCCTGATTTGATGAATATGCTTCACCTCAAAAAATCTAGATCCCTCAGAACCACAAGGGCGGGAGACTTAAACCTTGACACGGTTATCAATAGAACATGCTGGAGGGACAGATTCATCACCCAGAGACTCCCTATGCTGTGGAACAAAATCCCGGTACATGTGAGGCAGAGCACCTCGCTGGCCTTGTACAAGAGGAATCTTGACCAATGGATGGGGGATCGCAGATATACCCCAGGGATTACTTCAGTGTCACTGCTTGACAGAGGCACAGCAAAATAATAGGCATAGTATTATTCAAACTAAAGGGGTGGCGAAAGCCAAATAACTATGGGCTAGGCTTATAAATGCCCTTGGGCAGATAGCCTAGTATAAACCTATGAACCTATAATATCTAGGACTTGTTTGCTTAGGCTGGCAGCTTGAGGAGAGGTCAGGGAATAAGTCAGGCTGCCAGGCTGAGGGTCTGCAATTGGGGATGCATGAATTCACCATTCCTCTGGGTCAGGAGTGTTGGGATCTGAGGTAGGTGCCATGGTGGCAGGGGTGACAGGCTGCGCAACATTGGGTACCAGGTGCTGGCATGGCCAGTCTGGGGCAATTAGGATTGCCTTGGGTTTTTCCTCCCTTATTTTGAGCAGTACCCTTGAAATGAGTGGTAGAGGGGGAAATGCATAGACTGAGAGGTTTACCCACTGGAAGGATAGAGCCTCCACTTTCCTGGCCTTGCTGTGAGGTTACCTGGTGCAGAATTTACTGAGCTGATTAGAGTGGGAGGCAAAGAGGTCCACCTTCGGGGTGCCCCATTTCTGGGTTACAAGGGTGAAGGTTCTGTGGTCTAGCTGCCACTCATGTGGGTCTAGCAGGTTTTTGCTTAAGTTGTCTGCCAGAGAGTTTAAAGAGCCTGGCAGGAATTGTGCTAACAGGTGTAGTTGCACGGCTGAGGCCGTGTGCCAAAGGGTCATGGCGAGCCTGCAGAAAGGATAAGAGTGAGTCCCTCCTTGCTTGTTGATATACCATATCACTGTGGTGTTGCCTGTTTTGATCAGGAGAGGCCCTGGGGAGAGTAGGGGTCTGAAAGCTATCAGGGCATGCTGAACAGCTAGCATCTCTTTTTGGCTGATGTGCAGATGTATTTGATTTGGGTTCCAATGGCCCTGAATGCACCTGCCATCCAGGTGTGCATCTCAGGCATAGTCTGATGCGTCTGTGGTGAGGGTATGGGCAGTGTGGGGTTGTGAGAAGGGAAGTCACTTGTTGTGGTTGCATGCTGTTGCCCACCAAAGAAATCTTTCCTTAAACAAGGTATCATTGGTATGATAATTTCCAGGTCTTGAGAGTGTTGACACCAAAGGCTTTTTAGGTGCCACTGTTTCCTCATATGTAGTCTGGCATATGGAATGAGTAGAATCCAGGAGGCCATGAACCCTAGAGCTTGCAGGATATTCCTTGAGGATAACTGGGTTCTGGTGGCTAGTTGAGATAGGTAGGCTTGTTTTTCTGCAGTAAGGAATGACATATGGGATGCTGTGTCCAAGCTTATTACCAGGAATACAATTTTTTGTGTGGTGGCTAGTTTTGATTTCTTTTCAGTGACAGTATACCCCAGGGAAGTCAGTAGGTTCATAGGTTTATACTAGGCTATCTGCCCTAAGGCATTTATAAGCCTAGCCCAAAGTTTTGTGGCTTACGCCACCCCTTATATGAAAAAATACTGTGCCCATTAGTTTGTTGTGCCTCTGTCCAGCAGTGACACAGAGATGATTCCCGGGGTAAACCTACGATCTCCCATCCACAGGTCAAGATTTCTCTTGAACAGAGCCAGCGAGGTGCTCTGCCTCACATGGACCGGGATTTTATTCCACAGCATAGGGAGTCTCTGAGTGATAAATCTATCCCTCCAGCACATCCTATTTATATCTGTGCTAAGGTTTAAGTCGCTTGCTCTAGTGGTTTTGGTGGATTTGGATTTTTTGAGGTGGAGCATGTCCATTAATTCCGGGTTGGACATGGCCTTGTATGTCAGGCACATGTCACCTCTGAGCAGACGGTATGCGACTGAATAGAGCTGGAGTTTCTTCAATCTGGCAGCATATGACAGATTTTGGAGTCCCTTTATCCTTTTGGTGAGGAACTTTTGGGGTCTCTCCAATTGCTGCAGATGTCGGGTGAGATACATCCCAAATGGGGCATTCTACTCGATCATAGGTCTGATAAGTGAAGAGTACAGGGGAACAATGACCTCACTAGATCTGGATGTGAATCCCTTCATGATCAGGTGGGCAATGTAGAAGGTCTTTCTAACCACTTTAGCAACGTGAGTGTCAAAAGAAAGGCCACTGTCAACCTGGGTCCCCAGGTCCCTGATAACCTCTTCTGTGCTTAGTGGATTGCCACCTATATGGTAGCTCTGGGTTACCTTGTTTTTCCCCGAAGGGTATGACTATACATTTTTTGGCGTTTAACTTCAGGCCATGGCTCTGGCACCAGCTATCTGTTACTGTGAGTCTCTTCTGAAGGATATCCGTGTCCGATGCACTTTCCACTATGGCGCCCAGTTTGCAGTCGTCTGCAAACTTTCTCAGCCAAAGTCCTCCCATGTTGGCCTGTACTTCTGAGAAGTAGATGCCGAACAATAGGGGGCCAAGGACCGAGCCCTGTGGGACACCACTTGTGACCGGCTTGGAGTCTGACATAGCGCCAGCAACTCTAACCCTGTGGGTTCTGTCCTTAAGCCAGTTTGCAACCCATCTTGTGACATACGGGTTTACATTTAAGCTGGTAAGTTTTTCTACAATACCCGAGTGGGGTATTGTGTCGAAAGCCTTTGCAAGGTCAAGGTAGGCTGTATGGACTGCCTTTCCCTCATCAATGGCCTTGGTGACTGTTTCGAAGAAGTAGACCAAGTTCAAAAGGCATGATCTGCCCTTGACGAAGCCAAACTGGGTCGGGTCCAATGTCTGCAAGTCCACTATATCTTTGTTTATGAGCTCCATTATGATCCTCTCCATAGCTTTGCAGACTAGACTTGTTAAGCTTATGGGGCGGTAATTACCAGGGTCCGTAGAGGCACCGCCTTTGTGGAGTGGGACCACAGTTGCCATACACCACTCCTTGGGCACATATCCTGTGGTAAGGCTGAGATTAAACAGCTGCCTTATGTGCAGGTTTAATTCCTCATTTAGCTCGTGTAGCACACAGCCGGGGACACCATCCGGTCCCATTGATGCTGTGTTTTTAGCTTTAGAGAGAGCAGCTTTCACCTGCACATTTGAGATGTCTGGGAGGCTACACTCCGCTGGGATAGTTATCTCTCCTTTAGGGGGGGAGAGGGGGGTGAAGTTTGCACTGAACCTGTCTGCCAGTATGTTGGCAATGTCTGTGTGTTCAGTGATTTTTGTATCATTTTGGACTAATTCTGAGCATATCTGGGAGTTTCCACCCAGGTTCCTAACATAGCTGAAAAAGGCCTTATGATTGTCCTTTGAATCCATGGCAATTTTTCTCTCAAAATTGGCCTTAGTTGATTTTATGAGTGCTCGTATTTTTTTACTAATAATGATCAGGTGTGACTTCCCTTTTATGGATTTTGTTCTATCATGTAATATCTTTCTCCTCTTATTGTAAAGTTTGTTAATGGCTGGGGTCCACCAGACTGGACGATTGCCCTTTGTGGAAAGAGTCTTGGTTTTATTTGGGATTGCCTGATCCATGCAGTCCTGGAGGTGTTCATAGAAGGCATTTGTAAGGGCTTCCGCAGCTTGGGTTGTGGTTTCCACTGGCTCAGGGGCCTTGAAGGATACCACACCAGTCTTGAGTAGTGTGAAGTTTGCTTTAGAGAAGTTCTTCACTGTGGTCTTTTTTGTTTGGGGTGGGGGCGGGATGTGGATTTCCAGTGAGATTAGTTTATGATCAGATCTCACCAATGAGGGATATACTTCCGGTGTGGAGCATTTTGTCCCCATGTTTGTGATAATGAGATCTAGTATATTTTCTCCTCTTGTGGGAACAGTGACTAGCTGTTCCATGGCATTTGACTTTATGAACTCTAGGAATCGTTGGGCTAGAAAGTTAGGGCTTGAGTAATGTTCCCAGTCTATATTCGGGTAGTTGAAGTCACCCAATATGATGGTGTTTGGAGATACATTTATACCCTCCAGTGTCTTCAGGAAGGCTGTGTGGGGTTCCTGAGTTTGAGAGGGTGGCCTGTAGCATGCTACAATTTGTAGAGCAGTTTTGCCTATGGTTAGTTGCACCTGGATGGTTTCCGGCTTTGCGTTGCCACCAACCTGGAGGTGTGGGTATCCTTTATGAATATGGATACACCCCCTCCTTTTGTGGTGTGGTCTGGGTTTTGGGGCCGGAACGCATAATATGAGGTAAAACCTAATAGTGCCGGGGTGCTCTCAGGAGCCTTGAACCAGGTTTCAGTTACAGCACAGACATCGATGTTCTCCATACTGAGAAGGGCCTCGAGTGCGTGTATTTTGAGATTTAGACTTCTGGCACTGAGCAGCATTACCCTCAGTTTCTTCCCATTTTGTTTTCTAGGGTGGTAGGTTTAGAATTTGAGCCTTGCCTAAAAAAGGCACTATGGGGGTGGCAAGAGCCTTAGCCAATATCCGGAATCCCAGGGGTGACAGGTGCAAGCCATCCCTTGCGAAGCAGCGTGGCTTGTCAAGCATGTCATCCGAGGCAGACAGACACTGGATCCCCTTTGAATGACACCAGACATTAAGCCAATTGTTAAAGTTGATCATCATGTCTCTAGATTGTGGCATCATTCTTGGTGAAGGAAGGATACTGCTCAAGGTCAGGGTTATACCTGCCTGGGCTACATAATCAGAGAGCTCCTCTATGTCTCTTTTCATGTAGTCCAGGGACGTACGTCTCAGGTCTTTCACACCAGCATGGACAATGACTGTGTCATATTTGTACTTGCCGTGGAGTGACCCGAGTGCTTGTGTTATGTGGCGGATTCTAGCGCCCGATAGGCAGCTTACTGTGACCCTCTCCTTGTTCAGCCTGGTGAGTAGGATGTCAGTGTGTCTGACTATGGAGTCACCTATGACAAGTATGTTTGGTGTTGTATTTGGCCTTAAGGGCTGTGACTGCTTTGCACACTGATTTTGTGGTTTATGTGTTGCTTGTGGGGTGTCTTGAGGTAGCAGTTGTTTGGGTGTCTGCTTTGGAGGCCTCTGCTGTTTAGGTAAATTTTTACTCAGAGCCTCCGAGTATGTCTTTGTGTGTTTATGTGTTTGATTCAGGGGTGTGGTAGCATTATGTGAGGCTGGTTTTGTGGTGTGTGTAGTTGCCTTCTCCTCCTGTCTGGTCTTGCCAGTCCTGAGTTGAGAGAGCTCAGCCTCCAGTTTGGCTAAATAGCTGCATCTCTCGCAAGTATTTGTGTTATGTGGGAGGAGGAGAGGGTTGTCTGCGTACATGAGGCAGTTATAACACTGCCTCAAGATTCCCAGATTCACCAGCTGGACCGGAGAGGAGATTGACAACTGATCTTTGGACATGCTACAATAATATTGGGAATTCCTTAATAATTGAAAACAAGGGCCAGTGGGGAGTAAGGGTGTAGTGCTTTTAATTTTTAGTGCTGACTTATATAATTGCTTTAGTGAGCGAGTGCCAGGTAACTTGAGTGCAATGTGTTACAAGTAACTAAATGCAAAAACGACAAACAGTAACTTTCTTTCAAGTAAAACAAGGAAATAAGTACAGTAAGCAATGCAGCTATCACTAGTGATCCACAGAAGCGCTGAGAAGCCGCGTATTAGGTGGAATTAGCGTTCCAGGGAAATAAGCAAACAAACAAGCAGCATATAAACAAAGCTAGATTCAGCAGGCCTGGATCTAGTCTATGCTACAGCAAACAAGGTGTACCAATTTCAGTAAGATACAGTTCAAATATTCAGGCACTATAAACCTTTAACCAGAAATTCCCAGCTCAGAAGGGCAGAGTCCAGCCTCTTCTCCCACAAGAGAGCAGACCACGAACCTTCTTAATGTAAAATAACTGGCCTGAAGCCCAAGTGCTTAAACCAGAACTAATACACTTGGACACTGGGCTCTCAATCAGCAGTTCCCAACTTAGAAGGATGAAAGCTACCTGTCCTGCCACCACAGTGCTTGCCACAAACCTTCCTAATGTAAAACAACTGGTCTGAAACCCAAGTGCTTAATCCAAGGTCCTTTACAAATGTCAGGTGCTGTAACAGCTTATCCTGTCTGCCTGAATCAGGCAACAGTCTATGTAGGAGTAAATTTAAACATTTCTTTGTCTGCAAAACGCAATGGCTGGAGCCAGGCATTTTGTGAAAACTCTGGGAGCAGCAGATAAGCCAAAGGGAAGCGCAAAGAACTGAAAGTGCATAGATCCTGCCCTGAAACGTAGATATTTCCTGCAAGATTCCCTGAATGGGATGTGTAGGTAGGCCTCAAGTCTAAGGTGGCTAACCAAGTATCCCTGGAAAGCATAGGAAGAAGCTGCTGGAGGGTGAACATTTTGAATTTTGGTATCACCAGAAAGGTGTTTAGAATAGACAGATCGAGGATTGGGTGCCAGGTGCCCTCTTTTCTAGGTACCAGGAAGAGTTTGGAATAGAAACCTTGGCCTATCTGTTCTGCAGGAACATGCTGTATTGCCCTCATGGAGAGCAGGGAAAGGACTTGCTTTTTGGCCTCTGCCCACTGGTTTGAAGGAAGTTCTGGAACCCTTCTGGGGTTGGCAGAGTGTGGAAATAAAATCTGTATCTATGTTGAGGTCCCATCGGTCGTTGGTAGTTGAGGCCCAGTTGCTTGCATGGAAGGAGAATTTTCCTCCTAGGGGCACAAGCAGGTGGACAGAGGTAAGGGGTGGAGGTGTAAACTCATTGTGAGTTCTTACCATAAAGGGGTGGCTTTGCACTCCCTGTTTTTGAAGAGGAGGAACTCCATTGCTTAGATCTCTGCATTCCCTGGGGCTGCTGTCTGGGGGCTCTGCTTCCTCTGGGTCTGGGCTGAGTTTGCCTGGAGGGGGCAGGATAGGACCAGTGCTTGGAGGGGCAATGACTACTGAACCTCAGAGTCTGGACCTGTAAAAAGTCTAACTGTCTGCACAGATTTAGCTTTTTCTCCCATCTTTTTTAAGACTTCTGCCTTGGTGCCAAATAAATTGTCTTTGTTCAATGGTGTGTCCAATAATTTGGATTTGACATGGTCTGGCAATGTCTGCTCCTTAAGCCTAGCATGTCTTCTAAGGACAGAACTAGTGACAGCTGCCCTGCAAGATGCTTCTAGGGCGTCAAAGCCACATTGCAAGGTGTGCTTAGTAACTTGACTTGCAGAATGCACTAGCTCTTGTAATTCTTTATTTTCTGCACAAACAAGAAAGGAAGATATTTTTTGTTTGAGGAGTTCCATAGTATGCTGCTGATATTTCAGCATGTGGAACTGACAATTTAATGCTCTACTAGCAAGAGTAGCAGAGGTGTATACTTTTTATTACCCCATCTGTCTAAAGCTCGGGAATCCCTGTCTCAGGGGGTAGGATTCTTAGCTGAGGTTGCTTTTATTCCTTTAGGTCCTTGATAGATGACCTCTGGGTCAGCAGTAGGATTTTTGAAAAGGAATTTGTGAGAGTCAGGGACTCTGTAGTACCTGTCAGGTTTCCTGGCAGCAGGAGGAAGGGTGTCAGGAGTCAAACTGGATTCCATAAAAACGTCATCCACAACATCCAGGACAGGAGGAATGGCCAAAGGTCTGTGCTGTGGTAAATCTAAAAATTCCCCGAGTCTCTCTTTTGACTGAGGATAGTCTTGACATTTCCATTGGAAATGCTCCCTTAAAGTATAAAGGGTTTCCCAAAATGAAAAATCCTCAGGTGGAGAAGCAGAAGGAATGGATTCCTCTGCATCAGAATCCTCATAAGCAGACATGGTTTGCATGTCTTCATATTCAGAAGCATCAGGGTCATCGGACTCCTGTTCAGATAAAACTACTGTGGACAAGTCTTTTTCTTTTGGAAGGGGTAAGCCTGGCTACCCCTAATAAGCATAATAAGGTCTTCCACCATTTTAAGAATTTGAGACTGAGGCAAGGAAGCAGGTGCCTGAGCTTGGGTCATCGTTTTTTTGGGCGTAGTTCATACCCTGGGCCTTAGAATCTTGGTAGTTTTAGAAACAACTGAAGATGTGAAAAAAGTCATTGGTCTGTGTCGAGTATCGGTAGTGCTAAGTACTTCCTTGGAAGCTGGTGCCTGCTCAGCGGCTCCGAACCCATCCAAGGTAGAGACATCTGCAGGATCCGTAGTCAAAGAAGAGTCTCGCGACATACCGGACTCTGAAAGGATCTCGATAGTGGCCTGCGAATCCACAGAAGTGGGCATCAGGGGCTGCAAAAGTGCTTCACTGAGGACTTGAGAACTAACGACTTGCTTAACGGAAGCGTCTTCGGCAGTTTTGGACCCGTGTGGGCTGTCTCGGTCTTTATCCTTACTTTTTTCGGAAGATCTGTAGTCAGATGGCTTACCTAAGCCATATCGGAATTCGAGGACTGAGAGCGAAAATATCTAGCTATAATACGGGTCCGACGACATATAGATCTGGCATTGAAACAAAGCACAAAAGCGAAAGGGAGGGACGTCGTGGTCTGGGCCTAAACAGGTGATGCAGTAAGAATGGAAGTCTTGGTGTGGTATTTGCTTTCCATAGGTGAGACAATTGTTAACTTTTTCTGACATCTGTTAGAGCAAGAAAAAAGGATCCCCGATGGGGTACTTAGCTTTAGAAGACTTCAATTCGGAAATGAAAACTCAGGTAGTGGCCGACCGGCACTCATGCAAACTGCTTCTGCTTCGGGCTCCTAAGCAAGAAAGACTGATGTAATGGTTTCGGCTGCCTGATTTTATACCACTGACGACCTGATGTCAGTCCTGGAGTGACAGCAACTGATGCAGAAATACTATGCCTCTGGTATTAGGGCCGACTGAGGGCTACCCCTGCCAAGATAACCCAAATGTGATGACTGAAACAGTGAAACATGACGAACATCTCCTTAATACTCTGGTCTCACTAAATCTGTCAAAGATTCCTCTCTCCTGGTTCCTAAGCTATCTTTCTGACAGACAACAAGCAGTATGATGGAAATCTGAACTCTCACCACTTCCTGCCTGTCTCAGCTGGAGACCCCAATGATCCATACTAGGGCCCTTCTTTTCATAATCTTTTCTAATGAATTAGCCTCATCCACAACACACACTAAACTAGTTCAGTATGCAGACAATTCAACTTTAATCTGGTCAGCAGATACCTTACCAGACCTCCAAATAATAGCCCAACAAGCTTTTAATGATACTGAAACATATCTAAGTAAATCACAACTAATCCTGTCCAAAAAGAGACAGTTAATGCTATTTACTAGTAGCACAATCACTTACCACCCCTCCCTTCACTGTTCACTCAGCAAACAACATGGTCATCCAACCAGTTGAGCATATAAAACTCCTCAGTGCGACTATCAACAACAAACTCAGATTTGACCAACACATAGCCATCACAATTAAGAAAGTTCACATCAAACTTGGCTCACTGTACAAAAGCAAGCCATTCCTCACTGACAATACCAGACTATCCATATCCGGAACCTTCCTCCTCTCTAGAGTGCTTTATGCTTTCCCCCTCTTTACCAACTTGAAAAAAATCAGAATTAACCAAACTGGAAACTTGCTACAACAAAATATCTCGCTTTGCAGCCAACCTTCCCCACCACACCCACCAGTGTATTGCTCTACATAAATTAAATTGTCTCAAGCTACCTAACCTTCTCCATCTCTACCAACCTAAATTCACACACAATATCTTCCATCCTGACAACTGCCCAAACCTCAAGAACTTGTTCCCTACTCACGATGTCGAAGATCTGCAGATAGAAACTTTCTCACAGTAAACAAAGCTAACAACACTCACGGTGAAGCCCTATTCTCAAATCAGATAGCCAAATTATCGAACTCTCTACTCAACACCCACCAAAACACACCTGAATCTACCAATTTCAAACTACTACTATTTGAACAGCTATCCAAAAACTGGCATTGCTCCTGCGTCAGACCTGACTGACAAAATATCTTAAAACTCTCTCATCACATTGTCTCCTCCTTACCTCATTTTCTCCCTCTCCTGTTATTCCTACTCAAAAAATATAATTATATATAAAGGAAATCTCATTTGCTCATAGCTATTTAATATGTATAGAGTACTAATTTTATTTTTCTCGCAGTGATCTTTACTGCAATGCTTGTGTGTTTTTCTTTTTGAACCTGTATCTACTAGAAAACTGTACTGAATACTTCTTTGTACAGACTAACCAGATGATGTGCATTCTGCATCTTCCTATATGTATACTATTGTGCTATCTAATTATTGTATTTTGCTAATATTTCTGTGGAGGTTTTATCTGCGATCCTCCGCTGAAAACGGGCTTCTGGCCCAGTTGGACCTTCCCAGTAAACAAATGTAAATAAACAAATTTCAGCTAATTCAACTGCAGTGATGAATACATCACATTTCTGAACACAATGCTTTCAGATTTTTGCAAAATTTCCTTGTAATAAAAGAAATCCTAGTGACTGCAGTTGAGCTAAATTTCTAAGAATTATACTTCTCTTCTTTCAAACACAGAAACTCTTGACATTATATAAATTTCTTCAGTTCTGGCTAATATTTCACCATCCGCTGACACCATACCCTGTCAGAAGTCTTTATAAATGAATCCATCCATCCAGAACCCCTTTTCTCATTTTTGCACATGCGGTTGTGGTGTCACTTCAACAGTGACAATCGTCTGCACCCAAGTTTACACAAACAGATCATAAATGTGGTCTGACTTCCATACAATCAGTATTCAAACTGCTTTCTCTACTACTACTGAAGCAATCTCATTAATTTTTAACGCTACAGTCCTCATATTCTACACCTGGTATTCCAGTTTCCTTCCACTGCCCAAAGAATATTGGCAGATTCCCTGTACTAAATTATCACCATATATTCATTTACCTTCATCCTCATGGTCCAGGTTGACAATGAAAAAAAAGTCTGCTGGCCAGTTCACTTACTCAGACGACATATATATTAAATTAAATAAACCCTGTCTCCTGAAGAAAAACAGGCTGTTGGGAAGCCCCTGGGCCCCTTATCTCCTGGGTCTAGTTCATACCAGAACATCTGGAAGCCAGTAACGAGTGAGTGGCATACATGGGGTGAGAGACCCCACATAGCACAGCATCTTACTTGAGCTTTATACTGTCTAACAGATGTGGGCAAATGTGTTTTTCTGTCCTTCAGATGACATGTTAAATCAAATCCCATCAGTCTGAGTTTGTGGTAGACTACTTTGATACACAGATCCTGTGCCACTTACTGAAAAGAACAGGAGAAAGTTCCCCAGTATTCTGGCCAAATTTCCCCTAATGCCACCCCAGTTCTCCCTAACAAGAGGCTACAAGCCTAGAGAGACTTACCCCATCCAAAAAAGGCTAAATGAATAAATAAAATGGTTTCATGAATGCCAAAGAGGGGTGTAAAATAGAGAGGTCTACAGTGGACAGGATGCTGGAATAGAAGAGAAATCCCTTTATGTAAAATCTCAGACCTGACATTCTGAGTCCAAACAGGAAGTGAATTCTCACTCTCTATCACAGGAGTTGTGAATCAAAAAGTAGACTCATTCCATGACTGTTCCTCAACCTCAGCTGACCAGTCAAGATGGGCAGAGGGAGGCCGCCATAAAAGAAACCTCTTACTACCTGTGTCTGCAAAAATCAAAGAATCAGCCACCCCAAGAAGGTGGGCAAACAAGAAACCAACCCAATCAGGTGGGGAAAGGATGGTGTAAACATTTCGGCCTGCACCATCTAAGTGGCGGCTAAAGGTATGCACCTCTCGGCCTTCAGTCTCCTACAGCACCGAATAATCAGTGTGTAAAGGAATCCCCGTGAGCTTTGACAGGCAGTGGGCTTACCTTAAGCAGACAACAGCCTCGACTAATCAGTCAAGCAGAATCTCAGATGGCAGTCAAACCCAGTCAATATGCAACAAGTCAATAACTCACATTGGTCCTGTGAAAAAGCTTCTTCCTGCCATTCTTACTGACTTTGGAAAGACTTGTAAGAGGATAAAAAGAAAAGCATACACAAATGCAGAAACTTTTTGCTGGTGATAGCATGGACTGGCAACTAAACAGTGCAATGAGAAAAAAAAGGGCCAGTTGGTGCAAGGTACAATAATACACATGTATTCACCTTAATCTCACAACATGCACTGTCATGGGTTTGCATCTATTATAAATTATGAAATTTCCAGAAAAAGATACCAAATGCTGTCTGACGAGAGGAAAAACCCAACCAAGAGATGTCAATGTTAGAGCTGCAGTTAAATTAATAATGCTTCAGTACACTTTGTACCTGTTACCCAGCAAAAAAGATAAATACTAGACACTGCTATTTTTCACAAGTAAATGGATATAAAACAGCGTAACAAATATAAAAAAATGAAGCTGTTAAAAGTTCTAAAGTTTAATGGCAGGGTTTGCAAACAAGGACTGCACTGCACAGATCCAGTACATAGAAAACAACATGTGAAATACTTAAATGGCATTTCTAAGATGAAGTGGTGATATGTTCACGTACAAAGCTTACAGGTGGTGCAAAGTACTACTCAAAACTGCAGTTTAACAAGAATAACAGACAGCTATACAGAGTGCAAGAAATGTTTACCAAAAATAACTTAAAACACAGTTACAGAGGTTTCCTAACTGGGCAGAAGTCAATGCACGTTCTCTGCAGCAGAGCTATGGATCTCAACAGGAAGTGGCAAAATATTATGCACAAGCCACACAAACACAGAGGTGAAACACAACAGGTTAACAAGTGTTATAGTACTGCAGTTACGGAAATTTAATGACAACTGTGACTGTACTTCCTGTAATACAGTTCAACAAAGATCAGTAATATGGTGCCAAGTTCAGAACCCTAATAAGAAGCAAATGAGAGCCTGTCTGCAAGAGTGTGCATTGAGACAAACATGGCCTACAAATTTTCCAAACTGTGTTACCACTTCCGCCATGGCACAGCTCTCACAGCTGCAAAGACATTTTCCAACTGGAGCTATCACATATGTATACACACGTGTGTGTGTGTGTAAATATATATATATATATATATATATATATACACACACACACACACACACAATATATATATATATATATATATTTATGTATATATATATATATATATATATATATATATATATATATATTTATATATATATATATATATATATATACACACACACACACAAACACACACACACACACAAACATTTTCCTCTATTTCTCCCCCTAGCAGTATGAATATGTGCAACTCCAATTGCACTGTATACATTTTGTGCTTCTGTTACTTGATGTAAATCTCTCAGCACAAATGTGTTCTTTCACTGCAATGTGCCATGCTGTGCACTTCCTACCTTATCTCAACTGCTCAGGTACAACAGCACTGCAGAAATGCAAAGACAACAGTCTGCTTTGCTGTGCACCATTATCTTATAACTCTCCCTTCCTCATAGTGCTAACAGTAATGTACAATTCCAGGACACACACACACACGCTGTGATTTTCTGTTCCCTTAACCTCCCTCACCCAAGAAACAGAAGCAATATAAAGTCTTCATCAGACCTTCTGGCTTCACTTTATGTACTATGGCATATGCTGCCTATCCACCTTTACTCCAATTAAGCGTGACAATTATTTTAAGTAGGAACATTGTTCCCTTATGTTGACATCAGTGAAGGTTCAGCAAACTTTACTGTGGATGATATCAGTGCAAGGAAGGTATTGGGAGGATGAATCCACAGATTTTAATGGATGCATAGCTCTTTGTCCATTAACGTGTATAGACAGACCTCCATACCATCCCTACAAGGATGTCACCTAGGGATAAAGTAGTTATCTGGCCTTATCCTTAAGTTTACAATCTTTTTCATTAAGAAATCACTCACATCATATAGGTGTGAAAGGGTTAAAATGCATCATGGAATTTGAGTTATGAAATGTTGCAATGTACATTTATATATACAAGTGTGATGGAACAATTTAAATGATTTTCAACACCAGATGAAATTCTGCATGAACTGTCAGTATATTATCTGCTTTTTCATATTTCTACTCTTGGCATTTTAAAAAGAAATAGATCTCGACTAATCAACTGTTAAAATGAACAATAAAATAGTGTATTTAAATGCTTGAATCTACATCACGCTTTAATGCTTCATTGAAGCAACTATTTCTCAAAGTATTAAAAAAATACTTTGTCGGAAATATGTTGTTCTCTCATGTACTAAATATAGAACTATTTGTAGTACTTGTTGTTATACTACAGTTACTTCAATGGATACTACTGAATTATTGGGTATGACACTTATTACACCAACCACACATTTTACAGCTTTTAAAAATGTTAAAGAAGCTGTTTTCTCAACTTCTCAGCAGTCTATCTTTGCAACATATACTGTCTTCTGTGCAACACATCCTGAAGCAGTACTCCTATCTCACCTATCAAGCACCATCCATAAACTTTAGTATCCCCCCCACCCAGCACCACCCATAAACCATAGTGCTCATTTCATCAGTAAACAAGCAGTGCATGAAAATCTGCTCCTCTGTGGTGCAGTCAACACAAACTGACAAATGTATGACGAATTGTGCTTCTGTCAGTACTGTGGCCGAGATGCTCTTTATCCTGCAGCTAATGCAGAAGATAGAGGGTGCCTACGAATCCAGCAGCCCATACCACACAAAGTAGCCTACATAACTTACCAAAAAGGATATCTTTCATGCATACAAGCAATTAACCTTAAAAACCTTAGCTTTTGAACAATTTAGAGACCAAGAAACCCATCCTCTTTTACAGTGGAAATAAAGAAAATTAATGTGATTGTGTTGTAGTGTAAATGACCGCTTTACAAGAATCCAGACCTGCTTGGAAGGAGGCACAAAACTGAAGGAAGGACAGCTGAGAACAAGGAAGATACTGACTGCTTTGATTCTGACCAGTTGAGGCACTGCAAGCAAAGCCACAGTGTGAAGAGTTGACAGGTATTACCATGTAAGAGGAGGATCTATACCGCCTTCTTTCTTTTTCTCTGTGAAGGGTACTGTGGAAATAAAATGGTTCTGATGTAACTGAAACCACTGCGGATGGCTATATATACCTTTCATCCATCCTACCTCCAAAAAAATATAGGGGATAGCTAAAGCTTGCCACCAACTGCAAACTACACAGACAATCAGAGCACCGCAAGAGAAAAGACTATATCCAAGAAGACACTGAAGACAGTTAAGAATGCTGTAATAAAGCAAAATAAGTAAAGTTAATATTTTTAGAATAAAATACTATGGATGCTATATGTTGAAAAAAACAACATCAAAGCATTTTTATTTGCATTTACCATAAGGCATTTGTAAACAAAATGACACAAGCTTACCATAGGCGCTGGTGCTTTGGAATGTTGGCTGCTGTTGGTGCTCTGGGAAGTCGTCCTTGCTGCTTTTGAAAGCCAAAAACTTAAATGAATCATATCTGATTTCAATATTAAGACACAGTGTTTGCACAAATGTATTCAACTCATTATATATTGATAACAATTTTAATAACCAAAGATTAAGCACTAAACTAGAACTATGCTTCTCAGCTGGGAATTAATGAATAAGGGGCCCCTGACTTCAGCAGACAGCCAGTTATCAACCACTTCAAAACAACACTTGAAAAGCCATTAATGTATAAAAAAAAAAAATGGAGTTACAAATATACAAGCTCAAACATGCTGGACAGTCATGAGTCTACAGAATAAAATGTACAACACAATGGATATACAAATGCATTTGCAGTACAACTAATGAAACATGCCATATAATGTCATGCCATTTGAAATATTTTCTGAACAAGAACAGTGTTTTAAACCATCATTGGCTGTTTCTGGCTTGTACAAATTAACAGCACTGATGGCAAGATAAACTTCAGTATACTTCCTAGCAGATTTACTACACAGCAAGAACATGCCTGTTAAAAGATCAGCACTGAGCCGCAGTACTAAAGAAATGGTCATCTGTCAGAAATCTCAGAAGTCAATGCCTCTGGTGCAGCAGGGAGTGAAATATCTGGCATGGGCTTTGAAAACAAACAGAAAAGAGAGTTCAGCACCATATGGGTGCTGCAAAAGGTATGCCACAGCTGGAGGAAGAAATCTAGCATAGAAGGATCAGTCCAGACCTAGGTGCCCTTTCTCCTGAACTTTATACGGCTTAAAGCCTTGAAAAGGGAAAGAGAATCCTAACCTGCAGTGACTGCTTGGTGCTATCAATATGACAGTCTGAAACATTCTGGTTCTGGTTACAGCCTACATCACACTATATAACAAAAATTTTATATATACACACATTCATATTACTCACATTATATACAAACACAACAAACATACAGTGTTGAGAGGTATACCATTAATATGTACAACTGCTGGGAATGGTATGCATTTCAGCTCATGAATCACAAAATCAGAAATGGAATTTAGTTATTTTTAGGTATCGTCCCCCACCCGGTGTTGCAGCTTACCATCAAATCTCTTCCCAGTCATACTTGAGCTCATTAGCTTCTCCACAGTGGGGAGTCCTCTATAACCACAGAGTTAAGAGCCATCTAGATGAGGAGGGGCATCATTCAGTCAACCATGAAGGTTGCAGTGGTCCTCACAGGCTGCCCAGCTGTAAGGGCACTTATGATGGCCCTGACCTCATCTACTGGGTGGGTGGGGGGATGAAAATACCATGTCACCACAAGGTTTACACACTTCCTTCCTTACATAGGTGCAAGTTTTATTACACCCACTATCAGGCCACATCATTTGCTTCCCAACCTTACCCTCTAAGGGGAATTTTTGCATTCTGTGGCTGTGGCCTGTTCTGCCCCCCCCCCCTTGCTATCTTCATTAATCATGCACTACTCATTTGGGTCACCTGGACCACAGTAAGAGCTTTATCCTTCTACATTACCAGAGTTGACACAATCAAGAGTGAAATTTATGACTCCATATTTTCACCTACAGTACACGGTATCATTATTATGCACCTGGCCTATATATATATATATATATATATATATATATATATATATATATGTATATAAAACTTACCATAATAGTAGACAGTCAAAGGATCACTGCTGCAGTAGCCTAAGCTACACAAGTTATATGCTGCTAAGGAAATAACAGCCAGCTGACATAACCTATTTAACTTGGGCAGCTGCTGCAGTGATCAACATGATCAACACAGTACAGCTGTGTAAGTAAACTTACCATAACAGTAAAAGTCTGAATGATCACACATACTGCTGCAGTAGCCCATATCACTTAGGCTATTGCAGTAGTGAAAAATATGATGAACATATTCCAGTTTACCAACAAGATTTCATTCCGGTAAATTTTATTAGTTGCCTTTAGTGCTGTAAGAAGAAATAGGTGACTATCGTCAGGCACACTGACGTCCCACTCACCAGGCTGAACAAGGAGAGGGTCACGGTGAGCAGCCTGTCGGGCGCTAGGATCCGCCACATAACACAAGCACTCAGGTCACTCCAAGGCAAGTACAAATATGACTCAGTCATTGTCCATGCTGGTGTGAATGACCCGAGATGTACCTCCCTGGACTACATGAAAAGAGACATACAGGAGCTCTCTGAGCATGTAGCCCAGGCCAGTATTACCCTGACCTTGAGTAGCATCTTACCCTCACCAAGAATGATGCCACAATATGAAGACAAGATGATCAATTTCAACAACTGGCTTAAGTACTGGTGTCATTCAAAGGGGATCCAATGCCTGTCAGCTTGGGATGATCTGCTCGACAAGCCACGATGCTTCGCTAGGGACGGCTTGCACCTGTCACCACTGGGCTTTCGGATATTGGCAAAGGCTCTTGCTACCCCCATAGTGCCTTTTTTAGGCAAGGCTCAAAAGACAAACCCACCTCCATAGGTATCACAAGGGATAAGAAACTAAGAGTAATGCTACTCAACGCCAGAAGTCTAAACCTCAAGATGCATGCACTCGAAACTCTCCTTAGCATGGAGAACATCGATATCTGTGCAGTAACAGAAACCTTGTTCAGGGCTCCCGAGAGCACCCCAGCACTACCAAGTTATACCTCATACCATGCTTTTTGGCCCCAAAACTTGGACCGAACCACAAAAGGAGGGGGGGGGTATCGATATTCATCAAAGATACTCACACCTCCAGGTTGGTGGCAAAGCACGAAGCATCAGAGACTATCCATGTGCAACTAACAGTGGGTAAAACTGCCTTCCAGTTTATAGCCTGCTACACACCACCCTCCCAAACCCAGGAACCCCACTCGGCCTTCCTGAGAACACTGGAAAATATGAAGGTCTCTCCAAACACCATTATATTAGGCGACTTCAACTACCCAAACATAGACTGGGAGCATTACTCTAGCTCCAACACCCTAGCCCAAAGGTTCCTAGAATTTATAAACTCAAATGCTATGGAACAACTTGTTACCACTCCCACAAGAGGGGAAAGCATACTGGACCTGATCATCACCAACATAGGGAGTCTATGCTCCAGACCAGAAGTGTATCCCTCACTGGTAAGATCAGACCATAAACTAATCTCACTGGATATTCACATCCCGACCCCACCCCCTGCCCAGAAAACCACAGTGAAAAACTTCTCTAAAGCAAATTTCACACTCCTCAAAACCGAGGTGGAATCCTTCAAAGCCCCCAGGCCTGTGGAAAATACGGCCCAGACCGCAGAATCCTTTATAAACGCATTCTATGAACACCTTCAGGAATGCATGGATCATGCGATCCCAAATAAAACCAAGACCCAATCCTCCAAAGGCAGACGTCCTGACTGGTGGACCCCAGCCATAAACAAACAATACAATAGAAGGAGGAAGCTACTAAATGATAGAGCAAAATCCCAAAAAGGGAAGGCATCACTGATCAGTATTAGCAAAAAACTACAGGCACTCATAAAATTGTCTAAGGCCAGCTTCGAGAGAAAAATTGCACAGGACACTAAGGATAATCACAAGGCTTTCTTTAGTTATGTTAGGAACCTGGGTGGTAATTCCCAGATATGCTCAGAATTAGTCCAAAATGACAAAATACACTGCACCCACAGACATTGCCAACATCCTAGCTGACAGGTTCAGTGCAAACTTCTCCCCACCTTCCCCACCAAAAGAGCAAATATCTATCCCAACAGAGTGCTGCCCCCCTGACATCTCAGATGCTCAGGTAAGAGCCGCCCTCTCCAAAGCAAAAAACACAGCATCAATGGGACCAGACGGTGTCCCGGCTGCGTCCTACATGAACTCCAAGAAGAGCTAAACCCAAACATAAAACTACTGTTCAATCTCAGCCTTACTACAGGATATGTGCTCAAAGAGTGGTGTACAGCAACAGTGGTCCCTCTCCATAAAGGTGGTGCCTCAACGGATCCTGGAAACTATTGCCCCATAAGCCTGACTAGCTTGGTCTGCAAAGCTATGGAAAGGATCATCATGGACCTCATAAATAAAGATATTGGGGACCTACAGACACTGGATTCTACCCAGTTCGGCTTTGTTAAGGGCAGATCCTGCCTCTTAAACCTGGTTGATTTCTTTGAAACAGTCACCAAGGCCATTGACGAGGGGAAGGTGGTCCACACAGCCTACCTGGACCTCGCAAAAGCCTTCGATACAATACCCCACTCGGCCATTATATATAAGCTCACCAGCTTAAATATAACCCCCTATGTCACTAGATGGATTGCAAACTGGTCAAGGACAGAACCCACATGGTTAGAATTGCTGGAGCCATGTCAGACTCCAAACCAGTTACAAGTGGTGTCCCACAAGGCTCAGTCCTGGGACCTCTCTTGTTCGGTATATATTTCTCGGAGGTACAGGCCAACACGGAAGGACTGTGGCTGACCAAGTTCGCAGATGACTGCAAACTGGGCGCCATAATCGACTCTCCAGCCGACACAAGCATCCTCCAAAAGGGCCTCATATAAACAGACAACTGGTGCCAGAGTCATGGCCTCAAGCTAAATGCCAAAAAGTGTATAGTCATCCCCTTTGGCAAAAACAAAGTGCCCACAAATTACCACATAGGTGGTAATCCATTAAGTACAGAAGAAGTAATTAGGGACCTGGGGACCCAAGTTGATTGCAATCTCTCGTTTGACAACCATGTGGCCAAAGTGGGTAGAAAAACATTTTATATAGCCCACCTAATCATGAAGGGATTCACATCTAGATCAGGGGAGGTCATCGTGCCTCTTTACTCATCCCTCATCAGGCCCATAATTGAGTACAATGCCCCTTTTGGGATGTACCTTACCAGACACCTGCAGCAACTGGAAAGACCCCAAAAGTACCTCACCAAGAGGATCAAAGGGCTCAAACAGATGCCATATGCTGCCCGGTTAAAGAAACTCCAGCTCTACTCAGTGGCATACTGCCTGTTCAGAGGTGATTTGTGCCTGACGTATAAAGCCATGTCCAACCCGGAATTAATGAACATGCTGCACCTCAGAAAATCCAAATCCATCGAGCTACGCGCTTGAGAGACTTGAACCTCAGCACTGAAATAAACAGGACATGCTGGAGGGACAGGTTCATAACCCAGAAGCTCCCTTCACTCTGGAATAAAATCCCAGTCCAGGTTAGGCAGAGTCCCTCATTGACTGTCTTCAAGAGGAATCTTGATGAGTGGATGGGAGATCGTAGGTTTACCCCAGGTATCACTTCTGTGTCACTGTTAGACAGAGGCACACAGTATACTAACCTCGAAAAAGGGCATAGCAAAATAAATTTAAAATGGGTGGCGAAAGCCAAACACATTCTGGCTAGGCTTATAAATGCCCTAGGGCAGATAGCCTAGTATGACCCTATGAACCTATGAGCTGTAGAAAACAATGAATGCAAAATATGCAATTTTTGTTTCCCCTTTCCCTGAATATTTGAAAGAAAGTCAACCCAACTAAATGACCCTTAATCTTACACTACACTGACATCCTGTCATCTGCTTTACTCATACTTGAGGATAAATTTGTTTTTCCCTATTACTTTCCATTTTCTACTTGCAGAAAAAAACATAAGAAATATGTATACTGTACACCACCCAGTTTCAAGACAACCATATGACAAGAAAATTGTATACTTAGTACCAAGCTGCCTTGCTTTGTTTTAAATTAATTTGGATTTGCTTGTTTATAAAATGTGGACAAAAGATCAGTTTTGTTCATTAAGAGAAATACAAAAGGTATATGCATAGGAAATACTACATTTGATAGTTAGATGCATGCTAAGCAACTTACAAAGCCACAGTATTCTACTACCTTAAGTTTAACTTTGTGTGCGCACGCGCATGTGCATGCTTGCATGCATGTGTGCGTGTTAAAGCATTTTTCTTTCATTACCATTTTGCCCCCCCCCAAAAACAAAATCAGTTTAAAAATCAACCATTTTGCAGATAAATTTGTTCAGAATAAAGTATAGCTATGTAAAATCTTACCATAACAGTAGAGATCCTTTCCTTCACTGCTGCAGTATTCTTTACGCCTGGGATTCCCTGCCTCAGGTTGGCCAATGTCCAGACGATATACACAAAACCCTACTGTTGCTTTAAAGAATGTCCTACGTCACATGTATGGTCCTCATGTAGCATAGGGCATAAAGGTGACATCCGGACATACCAACCTCAGAAATGATAGCTCAGAAACTCCCTGGCTGTAATGGAGGCCAGAGGAAGAAGAGTTTGAAAGAAGGAAATGAGAGTTAAGACCTTGGGAGGAGGCAGGGATGTCAGCATAGACACTGTCTGAATCCTGCAATACAGAAAGACATGATCCTGAGGAGTCAGAGAAGACTTTTTTGAATTTCTTTGTGAACCACGGTCCCCAGGCTCTGAAGAAGGGTAATGCCAAAATGAAGATTTTTGCAGCAGGATCTCTGGAAAAGAGGCATGAATCAGCAGGTCATCCAAGTAAGGAAATACTTGGATCTGATGAAGCCTGCAAAAAGCAATCACAGGAGTAAAGCATTTGGTGAACACCCTTGGGGCAGTAGAAATGCCAAAGGGCAAAGCAGAGAAGTGAAAATGCCAGGAAGCAACAGAGAAATGCAAAAACGTCCTGAAAAGGGGATAGATCGAAATATGGACATAAGCATCCTTGAGTTCCAGAGATGCCATATAAGCCTGAAAAAGTAAGAGAGGGAAAAAGAGTCTGAAGGGACAGTATTTGAAAAGTGGGCATCTTCACAAAAATGTTGCGATGAGAGAGGTCTAGAACTAGTCTACAAGTACCCTCTTTTCTGGGTACTAGAAACATCCTGGAGTAAAGCCCTTCCCCCCTTTGGGACACAGGCACCTCTTGAATAGTACTCTGAGTCAGAAGGTCTCACAACACCTCTGGGAAAAGGGAGGTTTGTACCCCAGGATGCTGAGGAATATCCATAAAAGTGGTATGGTGTGTCTACATCATGAAATACCCCTGGTGAATAATGGATAGAACTCATGAATCCTGAGTAATCTGAAGCCAAACAGGAAGGAGAGGGAAAGAGAAAGGCTAAGAGAAAGAGGAATGTGGTTTGGAAGAAACGGATAGTCAGACAGTACCTGGGTTATCTGGAAAGGAAGACTTCTGTGTTCCTTTAGTCTGAGTAACCTTAGCAGGAGGAGGAGCCCACTTGCTGCTCTTTTTGCCCTTACGAGGATGACGAGACTGCTTGTGAACAAAGGCATGCTTATTGTGGCAGTTTCCTTGAAATTTAGGAAAAGGAGAGATAAACACACATTTGAGTGCCTGTAAGGCCTTCCCCTTATCCTGAAGGGACTTAAACGAGCTGCAACTTCCCTAAACAAGTGTTTATTATCAAGAGGGGTATCCATCAACTTATCCTTGATATCATCAGGCAATGGTTGAAGTCGAAGCCAAGAATACCTTCTCAACACTGAACCAAAAGCAGCAGTCCTAGAACAGGCATCTGCTGCATCCTAACCATAATCCATAAACAGCTCCTCAATCACCTCCTGCTACAAAATCTGCTTACCCCCACACACAGCATGGTTTCCGCCCAAATCACAGTACAGCTCCTACTCTGATATCCTTCATTAATTCTACTGCAAATTCTCATGACAACAAGTTAATCTCATGTTTGTTTCTGGACCTCTCCAAAGCCTTCAACACTGTTTCCCACGGATTGCTTCTATCCAAACTATCTACCCTTAATCTCTCCAACTATGCACTTTCTTGGTACTCTAGCTATCTCTCCAACACATTCCAGACAGTTAAATGGCAATCTAACTTTTCTCCCTTCTTACCAGTACAAACTGAGGTACCCCAAGGCCACATCTTTGGACTTCTATTATTCAATATCTTTACTAATGACCTATACTCTTCCTTGTCCACTTTCATCTGTCATACAAAATGCTGATGATTCCACCATCATCTCCTCCTCAGACAATATCACCCACCTTCACACCCTCACCCAAGAATCTCTGCACTCAGTTGACAAATCTCTAACTTCCAACCAACTGCTACTTAACCCTAAGAAAACTAAACTTCTCCTATTCCTCCCTAAATCTCTCCAACACATAGCCGGCCTTAGGCATAGGCCAACTAGGCGGCCGCCTAGGGCGCCAATCTAGCAGGGATGCTTTTCCAGTATTTATATGGTGTAAGTAGACCAGGATGGGGGCACCAGTTAGTGTGGTGGTGGGCTCCATTAAGCCCTTTTGCCTAGGGCACCAGTTGACCTAAGGCCAACATCATAAAGTTACCTCTACTGTCAGCTCCCTTAGCAACAGCATCATTTCTGTTGAACCTCACACTAAATTGCTAGGAGTTTTTATCGATGACCAACTAAAGTTTGATCTCCATATTCAGTAGTCCATTAAAAGGACACAACAAAAGTTAGGCCTGCTATATACACAAATTCCTCAGAAATATCTCTAGGCTCTCCCTTGTACAACCACTCCTACTCCCCACCCTACTTTACACCACCCTTGTTCTCACTAACATCCAATCGAATCTTCTGTCTAAACTGGAACTCACCTATAATAAAAATGCAAGATTTGCCTCTAACCAACCCTACCACCACTCTCACCACTGCCTAGCACTGAAAATCCTACAGTGGTTGGAATTTCATCATCAAATTCTACTACCCCAGCTTCTCACGGCTCATTCTATCTTACATGAACCCTCACTCCTGTCCCTCTCTCTTTACCCTCAGCCCTATACTCCTAACCAAGCTCTCCATAGCTCCCAACAGCATCTTCCGCAAGTTTATGCACCCAACAAAAATATTGGTAAACTCCTCTACAGCTACTCAGTGAAAAATGCTTGGAATAAACTACCACTCAGTATTAGACAGATCTCTAACCCTAACTCTTTCAAAACAACACTAAAGGATACTCTCAATATATCTTGGACATGCTTATGCAATGACCCAACTTAATCCGCCTTCCCTCCTCTAATAATACTGCAGCAACCATTTCTGCCTCCTCTCTCTGCATCTGCTTCTAAAAAAAAGTGTACTAATAATCAGTAGTTCTTACAGCTTCCAGAGCTGTTGCCTTAGGGTTAACTCCTGTATATATTCTACATTTATAATATATTTGTTCTGTTTACAAACTTATCTATATTTTCTGTATTCTGCTTACTATTATATATATATATAAAAAACTTTGTACTATATTATGTTCAATTTAATGAGCATTTCTAGCATGTTGTTTCAACTTCCTCCTAGGCATATTTGTAATTTTTATAATTTTTAGTTTAGTTATAACTCTGTCATATGATTACTTTTGTTACTTGTACTTTTTGGAGCTTTTCTCCTCAGGCCTCCTCTGAAAAAGGCTGCTGCCCAGTCGGACTAACCCGGTTAACAAATGTCAAATAAATAAAATAAATAACTACACTTGATGGAATGACGAACCACCTGTGAGGAAGTCCCTAACAGGGAAAGAGCAGAAGTTTTACCCTCAGAGGCTGGGAGATCAGAAATAACCTGACAAGCCTGAGAAAGGGCAGCTGACACATATCTGGACATATGGGTCTGATAATTAATAGCCCTAAAAGCCAAGGTAGCCGAGGTGTAAATCTTCTTACATAGCCTTTCCATGGTTCTGTCTTTATCAGACAGTAACTTGGCCAAAGGAAGCAACTGAGAAGACTTGTCAGAGGCTACAGACACCACTGAGGGGTCAGTAGCAGGACACTTGTACAAAAAGTTACAGTTCTCAGGCACCCTATAAAACCTATCAGGTTTCTTGGGAGCAGGGGGCAGAGAATCAGGAACTTTAGAGGCATTTGAAAATGTGTCCAACAATGCATGCAAAACAGGAGGAATAGCAGAAGGTTTAAATATTCCATCTGCAGCAATTCATAGCACCTCTTATGGATTTCAAAGACCTAAGCACAATCCCATTTAAAAAAAAAAAAACTGTCATCCTGGAGACTGTGCCCCCAGAAGAAAATTCTTTAAAGGGAGTATCAGGACTGTTAGATTCCTCTTCCTCAGACTCACAGTCCAAAGAAGAAGGAATCTGGAAAGAGTAATCAAGGGATTCCTCATCATAATCCAACTTGTCCTCCTCAGAGGAATCCTGTTCTCTGGGTCTTTTAAGTGGAGTACAGGACCAAGATGGAGCTGGAACAGAGACCCCACAAGGAAGTTTCAATGCCATCAAAGCATTAAACAAACCCTAAGTGAAGGCCTGCCACTCACTCTGTGGATCCCTTGGGTAGGAAAAACATGTTTAGTTTTTTGTTTCTTCTTTAATGGGATAGCTACCCTGTAAAACTTAGAGGGCTCTGACCTAGTATGGCATTCAATTACAGTAGTAGGGACTTCTTCCCTAACTAGAATCTGCAGAACACCCCTAGGCCCCTCAAAAATAATCAACCGTGGTTCCACCTGAACATCAGAAATGGATGTCTGCATAGCCTCATCGGACGTGCTGAAAGGCAGATCCCTGCCACCTTCCAACCCAGTTGTGGCAGAAGAATCAGATGACAAAGCCGGCGAACCTCCGGGTTCTCACTCACCTCAGGATAAACACCCAGTGCAGGCTTGACAGCAGAAGATTCCAGTCTTGGTTTCTTAATCTTCTTCTTTCCCAACAGTGGACCCTCGGGACAGGAAGTTCCTTCCACAGTATCCTTACTGAGAAGCTTAAGTCTCTGACTCGCCAGATACAATACTAGGGAAGAAAGCCTGCTAAGCAGAGTCTTCGGTAAGAACGCCTGATAGACAGATCAGGTTGTACGGTCGTGAGAGGTGCCTAAGCAAAATAAACACTGTTCGTGGCTGTCTTTATGAGCCATCTGTCTCAGGCACTGGCACTTACCTTCCTGGATGACATGAACCCTTAGAAGCAATCAAAAGTCAAGAAAAAAACAAAAGCCCAACGGAGCACTTACAGTGGATATAAAAAGTGTACACACCCCTGTTAAAATACCAGGTTTTTTTGGCATAAAAAATGAGGCCACAATAAATAATTTCAAAACTTTTCCCACCTTTAATGTGGCCTGTAACCTGTACAATTCGATTGAAAAACAAACAAATCTGTTAAGGGGAAAAAATATAAAAAACGTACAATAAGCTGGTTGCGCAAGTATGCACACCCTTAAACTAATACTTTGTTGAAGCACCTTTTGATTTAATTACAGCATTCAATCTTCTTGGGTAGGAGTCTATCAGCATGGCGCATCTTGACATGGCAATATTTGCCCACTCTTCCTTGCAAAAGCACTCCAAATCTGTCAGACTGCAAGGCAATGTCTTGAGCACAGCTCTCTTCAGGTCACCCCACAGATTTCCTATTGGATTTAGGTCTGGGCTCTGGCTGGACCATTACGAAACTTTAATTTTCTTCTGGTGAAGCCATTTTTTTGTTAATTTGGATGCATGTTTGGGGTCATTCTTGTGTTGAAAGGTGAAATTCCTCTTCATCTTCAGCTTTTTAGCAGACGCCTGAAGGTTATGAGCTAAAAGTGACTGGTATCTGGAATTGTTCATAATTCCATCCACCTTGACTAAAGCCCCAGTTCCAGCTGACAAAAAGCAAACCCAAAGAATGATACTGCCACCATCATGCTTCACCGTGGGGTTGGTGTTCTTTTGGTGATGCGAAGTGTTGGTTTTGCGCCAAACGTACCTTTTGGAGTTGTGGCCAAAAAGTTCAAGCTTGGTCTCATCAGACCATAACACATTTTCCCACATGCTTTTGGGAGACTTGATGTATTATTTTGCAAAATTTAGATGGGCCTGGATGTTTTTCTGTGTAAGAAAAAGGCTTCAGTCTTGCAACCCTATCCCATAGCCCAGACATATGGAGAATACGGGAGATTGTTGTCACATGTAGTACACAACCAGTAATTGCCAGAATTTCCTGCAGCTCCTTCAGTGTTGGTGAAGATCTCTTGGCAGCCTCCCTGACCAGTTTTCGTCTTGCCTTTTCATCAATTTTGGAGGGACATCCAGTTTTTTGCATTATACTGTTGTCCCATATTTTCTCCACTTTTTGATGACTGTCTTCACTGTGTTCCATGCTATATCCAATGCTGTGGAAAATTTTTTTGACCCTTCTCCTGACTGATACCTTTCAACAATGAGATCCCTTTGATGCTTTGTAAGCTCTCTGTGAACCATGGCTTTTGCTGTAACAGGCAACTGAGTAAATGTCAGGAAAATCCTACTAGGACAGCTGAACTTTATTTGGGATTAATCAGAGTCTCTAACTGATGGCAGGTGTGTACCCAAGAAGACTGAATGCCGTAATTAAATCAAAAGCTGCTTCAACAAAGTATTAGTTTAAGGATGTGCACATTTATGCAACCGGATTACTGTACGTGTTTTATTTTTTCTCTAACAGATTTGCTTGTTCTTCAATTGAATTGTAGAGGTTATAGGTCACATTAAAGGTGGGAAAAGTTTTGAAATGATTTATGATGGTCTCATTTTTTATAACAAAAAAACCTAGAATTTTAGCAAGGGTGTGACACTTTTTATATCCACTGTATCTGCAATGGCTAGGAAAAGTACAGTTTTGTACCTATCATAAATGTAGATGTCCGATAGGTATGCATCTGCAGTCATCACATATGGGTTGTCCTGCCTCAGGCAGCCCTTCGGTCAGCCGGATTCCAAAGTCTGGGTCCGGCGTCGGCTGATGTCGCCCTCTCCCAGACGTCAGAGTGCCTGGGGTATAAAAGCGTCAGCTGACGCCATCTTCCCCAGTTTTTCTTGCCCCAGATGCCAGGTGCCCTCTAAGGAAGGCTAAATTTGGAGAAATGCAATAAATTCCAAACATGCACATAAATATATATATATATATATATATATATATATATATATATATATGTATATAAAACAAATACACCACAATAGATAACCCCAGCTAGCTATGAGAGGGATAAATACCCAAGAAATACCACAGAGGGGAAGGAGGGAGGGTAAACCTGACTGCAGATGCATACCTATCGGACATCTACATTTATGGTAGGTACAAAACTGTACTATGTCCTTCAAGGATGCATCTGCAGTCATCACATATGGGTAGAATACCATAGCCAATCTGGGGGTGGAGGATCTATGTAAAGGATGGTGTAGCTAAAATGCCCTGCAGGACTGCCGTAGCAAAGCCTGCTCTGGATCTGGAATATAAAGGTAAATTGTAATGCTTGGAAAATGTATGCAAGGAACTCCATGTAGCAGCCTCTAAAATGTCCTTGGTAGCCACCCCTCTTAAGAAGGCTGTGGAGGTGGCTGTGGCTCTGGTGGAATGAGGTCTAATGTTAGCTGGCACAGTTTTTCCATGAAAGGAGTAACAAAAATAAATGCAATTCCCTATCCATTTTGAAACTGTCTGTTTGGAAATTGCTTTTCCTTGTGCACCAGCAGCATATGCTACAAACAGCTGGTCAGTTTTTCTGTAACTTTTAGTTCTGTCCAAGTAGTAGCGCAACTGCCTGTGTATGTCCAGGGTGTGCAGAAGTTTTTCCCCTTTGTTTTGTGGATTTGGAAAGAAGGTAGGCAGGTGAATAGCTTGGTTTAATGAGACCCTGGATACCACCTTTGGCATAAATGAAGGATTGGTTCTCAATGAAACTCTGTCCTGATGAAAAATAAGAAATGGCTGTACTGCCATGAGGGCCTGTAACTCAGATACTCTTCTTGCTGAGGTTATGGCCAGAAGGAAGGCAGTCTTCCAAGACAGGAACTGTGGTTCTGCAGATGCTGCTGGTTCAAAGGGAGGCAGTGTTAGTTTTTCCAACACGAAGGTCCCAAGTAGGCACTGGTGGTTTCCTTGGAGGATTGATGTTTTTAATTCCTCTTAGAAACTGTCTTAGGAGAGGATGAGAGAAGACAGGTGGATCAGTATTGTACTCTGCTGAAATTGCTGAAGCATGAATTTTAATGGAAGAGTAAGACAGGCCATTGTGGAGCATTTCTGCCAAGTATTCCAGAATATGTGCCATGTTCATCACTGTCGCATCTAGGCCCTTTGTGGTGCTCCAAGTGTGAAATCTTTTCCATTTTGCTGAATATGCCTTTCTTGTGGAAGGCCGGTGAGCTTCCATGATGATATCCTTCACTCTCTTGGATAGCTTATCCTGGGAAGGAGTCAAGGTATTCTCCAGGCTGTTAGTTGCAAGGTTTTCAGGTTGGAATGCAGAGTTTTGTAATTGTGCTGTGTCAGGAGAAGTGGCCATTGAGGAAGAGGCCACGGTTTCGTGCGTGACATGCTCTTTAACAGCGGGTACCAGTGCTGTCTTGGCCAGTCCGGAGCTATCAGAATCACTTTTGGCTGCTCTGTCCTGATCTTCAGTAAGACCTTGGTCATTAATGGAAGAGGTGGAAATGCATACACTGTTAGAGTCCTCCAGCTGAAAGAGAGGGCATCCACTTTCCATGCTTGTGGGTGGTATGTCCTTGAGCAGAATTTCTTCAGCTGATGATTGTGGTGTGAGGCAAAAAGATCTATGTCCGGCCTCCCCCATGATTGTGTTATCTGAAAGAAGATGTCTGGGTGCAGCATTCATTCGTGCGCATCCGTGATATTTCTGCTTAGGCTGTCCGCCAGTATATTGTCTTTTCCTGGCACAAACTGTGATTGCAGCTCTATATTGAGTTTCAGGGAAAGTTCCCATAGATTCATTGCTAGTCTGCAAAGAGGGTAGGAATGGGTACCTCCTTGTTTGTTTATGTACCACATAACTGTGGTGTTGTCTGTCCTTATTAACAGGTGGCCTTGATGCAGGAAGAGTTTGAAGGCCTCGATTGCATGCATCACTGCCAGCATTTCCTTTTGGTTTATGTGCATGCGAAGCTCCTTTTGTGACCATAGTCCTTGAATACATCTGCCCTCCATGTGAGCTCCCCAACCGTGGTCTGAAGCGTCCGTTGTAATGGTTTGGCTGGCTATTGGTTTGCTGAAGGGCAGACCCCTGTTTGACTGGCTTGCTTGAGCCCACCACAGAAATTCCTTTTGGAGGCATGGAATGAGTGGGATCAAAGCTTCTAAACTGTGACTGTGCTGAGTCCATAAACTCCTTAGGTACCATTGTAGTTTCCTCATATGCAGCCTTGCTTGTGGAATCAGAAGAATGCAAGATGCCATGTAACCCAGGGCCTGCAGGATTTTCCTTGCAGTCAGCTGAGTTTGTCTTGTCAGGTTCTTGAAATAATCCGGTAGTTGTCTTTGTTTTTCTTCTGTGAGAAAAGCCATTTGGGTGGTTGTGTCTAGATCCGCACCTAGAAAAGTTATTCTTTGGGATGGAACAAGTCTTGATTTGTGAATGTTGACTGTATATCCCAAGGCCTGAAGTAGGTGGATGGCATAGCTCAAATGCTTTACCAAAGTTTGTTGGCTGTCCGCTTGTATAAGGCAGTCGTCCAGATATGGGTATATTTGAATCCCCTGAAGTCTGCAGTGTGCAATTACTGATGCCAGGCATTTCGTGAATACTCTGGGCGCAGTAGATAAGCCAAAGGGCAATGCTGAGAATTGATAATGCTCTGAACCTGAAAGAAATCTGAGGTGCCTTCTGCAACTTTGTCTGATAGGGACATGCAGGTATGCCTCCTTGAGGTCCAGAGTTACCAGCCAAGACCCCTTGCCCAGCATGGGAAGGAGTTGCTGTAGAGTCAGCATTTTGAATTTTGGCACAATGAGATAAGTATTCAGTGCGGACAAGTCGAGAATAGGCCTCCATTGTTTTTCTTTTCTTGGAACAAGGAATAGTCTGGAATAAAATCCTTGGCCTTGTTCTGAAATAGGAATCTTTTCTATAGCTTTCATTTGCATTAAGCTGGAGATTTGTTTCAAAGCCTCTGCCCTGTGATTTGGTGGCAGGTCTGGCATGCCTTTTCTGTTTGGTAATGTGTGAAAATGGAACCTGTATCCTTTGTCTATTACTTGCAGTGTCCATTTGTCTCTTGTAATACTGTGCCAATTTTCTGAGAATAAAGACAGCTTTCTGCCCAAAGGTGCTTCTAATTGAGCCCTGGTTGGCGGAGTCAAAGTGAAGTCATTGTGTCTGTCCTTGTGCAGCAGTTGTAGGTCCTGCTCTACCTCTCTGGTTGGGAGGCTGCCATTGACGTCCTCTGTAGGTGCCTCTAGCTTGCCCTCTACCTCTGGCACGCCTGTTCTTGCCTCTCTGAAATTTTTATGCGTCCGGAAAGGACCAATTCTTGGCAGGCCAATTTCTGCTGAATCTTGGCGGTTGGACTTGTAGAAAATCTTTGACTGTTTGTACAGATTTTGCCTTTTCCTCAAATTTCTTTAAGACCTCCTGAGCAGTGGAGCCAAATAACTTTTGCTTTTCCAGTGGAGCATCCAGAAGCTTAGCTTTACCATGGTCTGGCAGAGATTGTTCCTTCAGCCAAGCATGCCTACGTATGACTGCACCAGTCATAGCTGACCTACATGAAGCTTCCAATGCATCATAACCACACTGCAAGAAATGGTTGCTAACCTGCTGGGAGTTATGTACCAGATCCTGAAGTGATTTGCGATCTAGGGGTTCAGGAGAAGACAGTTTCTTATGCAATTCATCTAACAAATACTCTTGGTACTGTATCATATGAAATTGACAATTTAATGCCCTCATAGAAAGAGTAGCTAAAGTATACACTTTTTTACCCCATCTCTCTAAAGCCCTGGACTCCCTTTCAGAGGGGAGTGGATTTTTAGCAGTGGCAGCTGCAACCCCTTTAGGGCCCTGGGAAATAGTTTCTTGGTCAGCAGAGTGGGCTTTGTAAAGAAAGTGATGCGAGTCTGGGACCCTGTAGTACCTATCGGGTTTGACAGGGGCCGGAGGAAGAGTGTCAGGGATTATGCTAGACTCAGAGTACACATCATCAATGACATTCAAAACAGGAGGAATAGCCAAAGGTCTATGCTGAGGTAAATGCAGAAAAGTTCTTAATCTCTTCCTGGAATCAGAGAATTCCTGGCCTTGCCATTTGAAATGCTCTCTCATAGTGTGCAGGGTCTCCCCGAAGGAAAGTTCCTCAGGAGGGGAGGCCGAGGGGATAGATTCCTCTGCATCAGAATCCTCGTAGGCCGAAAAGGCCTCCTCCTGGTAGTCCGAGAGAGCACAGCCATCAGAGGCCTCCTCTGAGGAGAGGGGATCAGAGGGCTCAACCCTGGGCCTTTTGTATGGAGGAGGTAGAGAGCCCCTGTCCGGATGGGGCTGAGAGCCCCTAATTAAGGAAATTAGGTCCTCTGCTAAACTTAGAATATGTGAACCTGTAGAGGGTCCCTGAGGAATAACCCTGGGAGGCATAGTTTTTGTGTGTTTAGCAGCTTTAGCCCTGGTGAATGCCTTTATGGACATGGATGCAGGAGGCCTGGCTGCACCACTTGCTGGTGTAGTTTTGTCTAGAGGAATGGTGTCAGAAGTTTCCAAAACACCAGTTTCTGAGGGAAATTCAATAACTGACTCAGCAGGGGCCTCCGGGGCAGAGATTGTCGGTTGAGCGGTTTCGGTGGATGGAAGTACCAAGGACTCTGTTTCAGCCGAGACCGAGACACTCGCTGTAGGCCTGGCCGTTGTTTCAGCCAAAACCGCGGCCTGTGTGTGTCGGTCCTTGTCCTTCCGTTTCTTAATTAAATGGGAAGTCGGAGTCTCCGACGGCATATTGTAAGCAAAACTAGCCCCAAAAAATTCCTCTGCAAACTCCGCCCGACGTCTAAGAGTGCGTCGGTTGAAGGAAGCACAGGCTGAACAGGCCGAGACGTCGTGGTCTGGGCCTAGGCAGGGGAGGCAGTAAGAGTGGAAATCCTTATGAGGTATTTGTTTCCCACAAGTTAAGCAATTATTAATTTTATCTGACATCGGCTGAGGCAAGAAAGAGTCCCCAACGGGGTACTTAGCTTTTTGAAGTCTTCGGTAGCTGAATTACAGGAGCTGGCCGACCGGCACTTGCGAACTGCTTCTGCTTCGGGCACCACGTGGCAAGAAAGACTGGGGAAGATGACGTCGGCTGACGCTTTTATACCCCAGGCGCTCTGACGTCGGGGAGAGGGCGACATCAGCCGACGCCGGACCCAGACTTTGGAATCCGGCCGACCGAAGGGCTGCCTGAGGCAGGACAACCCATATGTGATGACTGCAGATGCATCCTTGAAGGACATCCAGAAAACTGGTCTTGGGCATTCAGAACAACGACAGAGTTGTGTGGAGACTGGCAGCAAATATGTAGGCATTCAGAGCGATGAACAAAAGACGTGTTCAGACTGGCTGCAAAGAAGTTTTGAGAATGGTATGTCTGCATGTCACCTTCATGCCCTATGCTACGTGAGGAGCATATTTATGACGCTTTAGCAACAGTGGGCTTTTGTATACTGGCTGGAGGTTGGGCTACCAGAGGCAGGAAATCCCAGACACAAATTATTTGAATCTGAATGTCTAACGTACTCTATGGCAACTGAAGGATATTATAGCAATAACCCATGGCTGGGTGTGGGTATTGCTGGATTTAACCACGGTTGAAATGGCATGATCATGAGGGTAATCTTCAACTATGGCCACTAACTTTAAAGGATGAGACTAAGGACAGAACTTGGAAAAATGAGATATCTTAGTAGGATTGCCAGGCTCACTCTCTCACATACACTGAGGAACACAGCAATCTGTGATACCTCACAGTTTAGCTCCTGCACCTATGCGTTAACAGAAGTCAGCTGACATAGTCTGAGCACCCACTGTGAATGTTCCCTGGTCCCCTTCACAGCATGGAACAGGAATGAACTAATAAGAAGTGGCCAAAGAGCATATCTAAGACATGTTGGGAGGCACATCTCTCAACTTGCCTAGGAATCATGCACAGAATGAGCTGGGGACTGTAATATGTGCATGCTTGTGAGAATGCTCCATAAACAATATAGGCATTGTGGATGTGCCAGCAGCCTTCATGAGGTGACCATATAACTTGACATCAACATGATGAAAGATACATACAACATATATTACATATCTTTTGCCCCAATTAAAAACTATAACTATTTTATAAAGCATCAAGAATTACACTGACCATTCAAATTAGGCTTTATATTATATTAAGCATCTCATGAACTCTTTTACATTGAATCAAAACTTTTGTTCACATTTTACATACACTTTAAGAAATGCACAACTTTTCAGTTTTTCAGTGTCATTATCAACTCTTGAACATTCCATACTGAAAAGTTACGATGTTACCATAACGATAAATGTGTAGGATAAGGTCCATTTTTCTCTACCCTCAGGACTAAAGCCAGCAAGACTCGGCTTGCAACTGAAAGTTTCTCAGGTTACTAAACTCTACCTTTTTACCTGTAATGTTTCACTCCAAAGGACCCTTCTCCAGATCTCTGTAAGCTCACACTAAGATGGGACTAGTGATGAAGAAAATCAAAAAGGCAACTGCAACGACAGGAGGTACTGACAGCCATGCCAGGAAAAGTACGGCAGTGGATGTAACCAATGCCATCACAACTAGCTGGAATTTTGTAAATTATATGTCATTTGTATATCAAACTGATTTGTACAAATGCTTGTGATGAAAATGTATTTGTGAGGTTTGCTTGTATTAAAATGTATCAACAGTGTGCCCTGCTGGAAGGAAAAGAAATATATATGTATTACTGTAACTGAATTAAATGTATACATTGCAACAGCATCTACTGGAAGTGAAAAGGTTAAGTATAATCCACCTGACTGCAAAATATAACTAAAATTAAATTATTTTATGAGTTAAGCCATAAAGAGGTTATCCCACAGTTTTGAATGGAGCCAGAGATGCGGTGTCTGTACTACAGAATAGCTTGTAGCTCCTGTAGGAAGAAAAATAATGTTTTATAGTTTTACAAGTTCTAGCACCTTATTGTAGCACATAGGTGCTAAACCCTGGTAGCTTCTATTGTTGTTGACAGCATGGGAAACAGAGTCAGATGACCACATGTACAATACATGATGTCATTCTATACAGAAACAAAGTTTTCATATTAGAGAAGAGTGAAGTCTTAGCAGCATTCTGTACTCTGTCTTGGTTCTGACAACAAGGACCACTCACCCACATTATCTTGCCTTGCTCTATTAAGTAAGAAGGAACAGTAATTCTTCTTTTTGTCAATCAGGACGATATTGTTTGAGACTGACACCTGGTGTCAAAGTCATGGCCTCAAGCTAAATGCCAAAAAATGCATAGTCATCCCATTTGGGAAAAACAAAAGACCCACACATTACCACACAGGTGGCAGCCCCCTTAATACAGAAGAGATAATAAGAGATCTGGGGACCCAGGTAGATAGTAATCTCTCCTTTGACAATCACATAGCCAAAGTAGTTAGGAAATCCTTCTATGTGGCCCATTTAATTACTAAAGGGTTCGCATCTAGAAATAAAGAGGTTATAGTGCCCCTCTACTCGTCACTCATCAGACCATTATAGAGTACTATGCCCCATTTGGGATGTACCTCACAAGACACTTCCAACAACTGGATAGACCACAAAAGTTCCTCACCAAGAGGATTACTGGCTTCAAACATATGTCCTATACAGCCCAACTAAAAAAACTCTGGCTTTACTCAGTGGCATATCGCTTACTCAGAGGTCATCTCTGCCTGACTTACAAAGCCATGTCCAACTCAGAATTGATGGACATGCTCCACTTAAAGAAATCCAAGTCACTGCGAGCCATGTACTCTAGTGAGCTAACCTCGTCACAACAATAAACAGACCATGCTGGAGGGATAGATTCCTGGCACAGAGACTCCCCATGCTTTGGAACAAAATTCCAAACTACATTAGGCAGAGCCCCTCACAAACACTCTTCAAGAGAAACTTTGATGAGTGGATGGGTAACAGAAAATACACCCCTGGGATCACTTCACTGGCTCTGCTTGACAGAGGATCAGTTAATCAATGGTGCGGCAATAGCCGACACACTCAGGCTAGGCTTAAAAATGCCCTCGGGCAGATAGCCTAGTACCTACCTATGAACCTATGAAGGAATAGATAGTGAGACTAGCTAAATACTGTTTTTCTATAACAGTGTGAAACTTTGCATCAACGTTATTTTTAATATTCCCTGCGACTGAAACTCTGGTATTTACCACAAATAGATATTTAGTATTTTCACATTCTTTCATTTATTATTAAATATATTTAAACTTCTCGTTGTGGCTGGTCTTTTTAGAAAATACTTAAGCTTTATTTGCATACATTTACTTGGTAGTAACTCTGGCCACTCCTGAAAGTCTGGCAGTTTGGTCAATATTACCATTTGTATTAATATTGACTTTGCTCAGTATAATTGGGTACCCTTGCAAGAGCCTTAAGTAGTTGGCTTTGTAGTGCCTGGTGGCAGTGATAACTATTTTATAGTCTGGGCAGAAGGGGGCATAGCTAGTAAACCTGTGCCAGCTTTTCCCAGTTGTCTGTGTGTTTGTGCAAATCAAATCTCAAAGTGTGTGTGTGTGCGTCAGCTACTGAGAGCAGGGAAATGAAGCATTGGTTTCACAGAAAGACTGGTGGAGGACTTGGCTTGGGCACTCAGCCGAGGACTTAACTCTGAAGCTGTGCCAGTGGGGAGTGTAATTATGGACTTGGAAGGAGACAGTGAAATCCAGACCACAGGCTGAGTGTGTGCACTGTGTGCGCTTCAGGGAAATTGTCCTTGATGCAGAGAGGTCTGCATCTAGAATTGCTGTGTGTGCCCATTTTTGTACATATCTGTATTCCAAGTGAATGTCCATCTCAAGTGTCAGTTGTGAGGACTCAGGCTCCTTGATTACTGGCCCAGTGTTGAGACATCACAGCAACTAAAACAACTTACAACATCCCAGCCCAATATGGCAGGGGAAAAGAAGGGAGGGTTCACAGTGGAAGGTTGTAGTCTTGTACATTTATTGTTATGATAAGTATATAACATTCATATGCAATATATTGGTTCATCTTCCGCCATCAGCTTCTCTTTTGGGAGGATTTTTGCATAATATGCCTCAAGGTGTAGCTATCTTCAAGACAAGTTAGGAATGCAGACTCCCAATCTAAAAGCATCGTATAAAAGTACTGAAAGTCCTGTCTCATCTGCTATTTATTATTATGACAGTTGTGAATTTCTTAACAGAGCACAACCAGAGTAACTTATGTCAGATCCGTTAATATAAGAAGCCAAACTGTGAAGCACTAACTATACAGAAAAGGTTCAAAAGTATTTCCGGATGCGCAATTTGGAACTTCAGATAAATAACTCTAGTTTTAGAAATTAATACTGAAAATGAATGATGGAATAGATACCCTGTGCAGCCAAGCTCCATGCTAAAGAGCTGACTAATAAAACAAAAACAAAATAGTCTTTAGGCAATTCTGCTAATTTATTAGCCTAACCCTAACCATAACAGAGCCAGCCTGAGACTCGGTGTCTAACCGTGACACTGAGAAAGGAGATTTTTAATGGAAACCTACAGTATTGCTAGAAAAGGCACATATTAACAAGCTAAATGAAAAACAGTCAAACCCAGCCAACTGTCAGGGACACTAAACACAGCTAAAAGGAAAGAAGCTAGCAATCTCCAGAATGCATAACACCACCCTAAAGTCAAAAACACAAAACAAAAACAGAAGTGAGCAACATAAACTCACTAATTAATAACTTATTTCCAGGAATTATAAAGAGTATAAGGGATGCCGTAAAAAGATGGAAGGAATAAAAGAACTGAATGTATAACACGAGAAATATTATTTTTTCTTTACATGAACTATATTATTGTGGGTCTTACTAGCTACTGCACTGGTGCCAAGAAGAAATACATCCATAAAGTGCCATATACTAGTAGTAATTTCGATATGATAGAGGTATCAACAAAAGTACACACAAACCAACTGTGCCTCTGAAAACAGGCAGAAGTTGCACTGTACACAGGCTTGCAAAAACTCAAGTATGCTTCACTAGGCAAGCATAAACATAACAGAAGTAATGAATCAAAGGGCCCACAAGATGGTGACTTAATCAGGCACAAGGGCATGAATGACCTAACAATGCAAAAGGAAGGATAAGTCATGAGTAGAAACTTCAGCTAAAACATAACAAAACATCTCAGATTATCTAGTTCCTGCAATTCATGCTGCTTCATTACCAAGTCTCCTTAAGAAGAGGATCATCGCCTGTGTGCAAAGCCAAATGGCTCCCCACAAAACAGCCTGCTGACCTCTATTTGCAGCTCAACTTAAACTACTATATCTCAAAACATATTATCCTCTATATTCAAAACAAATGAAAAATATCTTGCAGTACCCTTAGGCGTCACCCTCCAATTACCCCATGCTTCTAACCCCCACAACCTATTTACACTGCACCATGCACTCCTCCACTGTAGCCCCCACTTCAGCAATCTTGCCCCAGACAACTAAAAAATTCAGTCAGCATCCAAGAAACAACCTCCTAAAAACCCCACTGCAACTGCCTTCAAAAGAGGTCATACCAGCAGGAAAAATAAACTCAGATACATACAGTACTGCACTGCTTCAATGCACACAGAAAATCACAGTCATCCTCCCTACTCTTTCTCTACTGTCTTTTCTGCACCTCTGTTTTCTCCAGGCAAAGGAAATGTACACTTCTGTTTTTTTGAAATTCAAGAACTGTGAACTTGTACTTACTACTTAATTATCTCCGATCATTTTAAGTAAAAGAAAAGGAAAAGGGCTATTTTCATTCATTCCCTTTGTACTGCCTACCACACTGCTGCTTGTAATAATGACTGATGTTTGGAATATTATCTTTCTTATATTCTAAGTTTTTTACAGAAACCATTCTTGCAACAGTGGCCAGTCTTTGATTACTATTACTTTTGCTTATATTTTGTTTTCACTGTGAATTAATTCACAAGGTATGGTACAGTATCTAAAATAGACAATTTGATCACTGTACTATCCTGATAAACACAAACACATATATACATAATTAAATAAGAGGAAAAAAAAAACACCAAAAAGAACTTATGTTTTGCCACAAATCATTAATGCATCAGAGAAAATCTGAAGACCTACACTCAACTGAGTAGGGCAATGAAGACCTGGAACAGAGAGCTATCATATGATGCACTACGAGATAGTAAGGAAGGAAGTATTAACTTGAGAAAGTTTTTTGGAGTGAAGTACACTAATGCTTGTGGGCCTCAATCCTACAGGTTACCGAGGATGGACCCACTCCAAAAGGAATACCATTTTAAGTCTACCACTTTTGAAAAGTGGCACAATTAAGTAAATGGGGCTGTGGCGGTATACTACAAAAGCTCTGAAAAATACTTTTGGATGGGACAACATCAATGAAATGGTATTTTGATGAGTTTACCCTTGATAAAGAGGATTAAATCCCAATAGTTACAAATCTCTAATTCTAATAATTATGGTGTAAAGAAGTGCAAAATTGAATGACAGCTTGTAAAATTTAGTGTGAAGAAATTTGCTGCATTTAGCAGTCTGTTAGGTTTGCACTGCAATACATCTTTGACTAGTAATAAATATTACTGTATTTTCATTTCCCTGTGACAAACAAGTGCATTTTGTGTAATAGGTACCACAGTAAAGAAAAAAAATGTACACGTATAGCAACATTATTCAAAAATAAGTCTTTTACAATAGGGAACTGTCCAGTTACACTTTGCAAATATAATTAACATAAAAATGCAGGCATAGGCTACAGTTCCATGGCCCAGAATTGGATACAGAGGGCAAACAGAGTACAAACAATAAAATCACAGATAGGCTAACATATGAAGGAAGGCACTGCTTCATTGGAACAGTTAAGAAAACAGTCATACAGGCCTCAACTGAAAGTTATCTGGCATGTATGTCATGTGATGCAGACACATACATTTACGAGCATTGTAAATACCACCACTTAAGTTCCTTCCCCAAGTCAAATAATTACAACTGCTTCAAGTAAATAATAGTGTTGGCTTTTAGTGCAGGTCGTTTCCAGGAAATACACAGAAAAGTCTGACAAGGGCACCAAACTCTTGTGCTGCCACTCCTCTCCAACAAAAATATCCTTTTTCAATATGTATGTGTATATACACACACACACACACACTATACATATATATATATGTATGCACGCACACACAAAAAACGTCATTTTGATGAATACAAAAAAGCGAGTACAGTTCATCGAAACTACTTTCACCAACAATGGAGTTTGCTTTCTTCTCCACTGTTGTGCAACCTTGGTGGATGAGTGGTTGCAAGGTGGGCTTGCCACCCTGCAAAACAAAAAAATTGCGGTAATATTTGCGGAAGGTAGTTTTGGCGAACAGTTTTTAATTTGCTTCTGTTTGCTGAAATTACTTTCAGCGAAATTACATGAATCCATATATATATATATATATATATATATATATATATATATATATATATATATATATATATATATATATATATATATATATATATATATATATATATATGGTTTACTATCAAAATACCGAAGTTCATATACATGAACGGTCGATATTCCGAAAATGAAGTCATCCTGCATGAATACTTTGTTGTGTCTTTCGGCTTATCCCAGTTAGGGGTCGCCACAGCGGAACTCCGGTCCGCTAATGTTTGGTAGTGGATTTTTACGTGCCAAGTTACCAGCCCTGACGCACAACCTTCAACGAAGGCACGCCCATTCATGCATGCCTCCACACAGAAGACGCTCTAGCTGAAAATTGAATGGGACAACGTCTTGCTGTGAGGCGACAACGCTACTTGATGAGTGAAAATGTCAACTCAGTTGACAGACAACAGATTCGACATTTATATCGAAAGTGGAAAGTGATGGCAGTGTAGGTGCAAATGTACGTTAAACACCTACACTATCATTCACGTTTTAGCAGGAGGGGGCAAGCCCTCCCTGCACCCCCCACACCCCCTCCAAATTAAATATTCTAATTCTGAGATTGCACTACAGTGAGGAAAGGGATATATTTCCCAATCTGCACTGTACCCTGATGCTACTCATAACATCGAGTTCATATCAGCGAATGCACAATTGCATTCTCTGATATGTAATCTCGTTCTCCTAACGTTCGGCAATACGGAAAGTTGACTAACATTCGACTTTCTGCGTTTGCTGAACGAACGTTCAACATTTTGATAGTAAATATAAATACTGCAAGAAAATCTCAGCCAAGCCCGAGTTTTCACTGTGCAATACCTTAAACTTAAACTTCCTGCAGTAGAGGCCCATGGGATACATGCAAGTGACCCCTTAAGGACATCAAGTGTTTCAGCTACATGGCTTCCAAATGTCCATGACTTTTTTTTTTTTTACTTTTTACATTTAGGCCAATAAATTCAAACTTCACTAGCTGTGGACATGCAAAGTTTTGTCCTTTTTATTGATCATCATCAGCAAGTGGACAGTTCTGCTATAATTCAGAAACACGGGGTCTTTAAACTCAGCTGATGACCATAAAGATTAAAATGCCTGCAAAATATCCCAACTAGCCAAGCTACGTTTTTCACTGTGTAATACCTTAAACCTACTGTACTGAAGGCCCATGTGATATATATACAAATGACCCCTTAAGGACATCAAGTGTTTCAGCTACATGGCTTCTGAAGCCTGTAAAATATCCCAACTAACATCCAAACCAAAGGGTAAAAAAGACACACAGACAATCTTTCAGTAAAAACTGCTTGCTTGGCTGCATTTTTCTTGGAGTTTTTACTAAATGGTTTGTCTGTGTGTCCTTTTTACACTTCAGCTTGGATGTTAGTTGGGATATTTTGCAGGCACCTTAACCTTTATGGTCATCTGAGGTACAGCCAAATTATCCACGTATGCCGTGCTGATAAGGTCAATAAAAAAAATGTGTGTGTGTGTGTGTGTGTGTGTGTGTGTGTGTGTATATATATATATATATATATATATACATACATAGATATATATATATATATATATATATATATATATATATACATAGATATATATATATATATATATATATATATACATATATATATATATATATATATATATATATATGTGTATATATATATATATATATATATAGATATATATATAGATATATATATAGATATATATATAGATATATATAGATATATATAGATATATATATAGGTGCTGATAAGGTCAATAAAAAATGTATATATATATATATATATATATATATATATATATATATATATATATATATATATATATATGTGTGTGTGTGTTATCTCACTGCTAAAGGAGACTCACAAAACAAAGCAGCAAATCTAAAAATAGGTATCAGTGAGTCGAACCACCACGGTCCAGCCAAATAAATGTACAGAAGATATATAAATCAGCAAACAGTTTATTGGAAAAAGGTTAGCACTTTTGCGGGGTTACCACTTCATCAGACCAAATACAAAATGAAAGTAAAACTCACATATTTTTAAAAAATTACTCAGCCAATCAGTAAGAAACAATTAAAGCTGAACCAATTAAAAAACAAAAATTATCTTACATCATCTTCTGCCTAATAAGGAAGGCTTAAGGGAAGTGCCACTGTTAAGGCCTGGAGGTTCATAAGCTCTCAGAGATAATCCACTTTAGTTCACATAATTCAAAAGTGTTGTTAAAAATCACCTCTCCTTTTGCTGGGATGCAGCACTTGCAGAACCCTAAACAGAAAGGTACTATGGCCTGTATAAGATAAGGCATGATTTGCTATGGCAATAGATATAACCTGCTTGCATATGTTCCCTAAATGCCCAATAATTCTTTCCCTCAGCTGGTGTGTGGTCTTACCAATGTAAAAACCATTACAGGAACAGCATGTAGCAAGATATACTAAATTCCTGCTCCTACATGTTGCCACAAATCTAGGTGTAAAAACACATCCGGTGACAGGGTGTGTAAAACAGGGATCTGGAGAAATAGCAGAGCAAGCTTTACAATTATAACAGGGAAGGGTACCAACTTTCCCTGAGGGTGTGGGGCATACAGACCTTGGGCCATAACATAAAAGCCTTTTAAGTGACATGTTATTCCTGAATGTAAAGGAGGGATAATCTCCCACCACCCGTCTAACATTTTCATCTGCTAAAAGAACAGGCCAATTTTTTCTAATAACATTACAGTAATGTTGTATATTATTAGAATATTTAAAAAAATATCCTGGGAGAGCAACCCATATTACCAACTTGTCTTTTATTCGTAGTGTGATTATTTGAAGAAAAATAGGGAGCACCTCTAGTGCGTCGATTCGATAAAGCATTCATCCTGGAGTTATTTATTGAGGTTTGCGAGTACCCTCTAAGATTAAAGCCTTCACCCATTTTATATATAGTCTCTTGAAAAGCCATATCGTTGGTACATAGCCTAGAGGCTCCTAAACATTGGCCATTAAGAATGTTAGAAAAAATATGTGAAGGATGCATGCTAGACCGATGGAGTAAACTATTCCTCCAACAGGGTTTCCTGTAGAGCTGCGTCTCAAGGGTGCCGTCAGTATTTCTCAATACAGTAACATTTAAGAAGTCAATTGATGTAGAAGAGTAATTTAGACTAAACCTAAGGTAGTCTGTAGTACTTTCAAGATATCTGACAAAATTCAAACGTTCTTCCTCACTACCTCCCCACAAGAGAAAAATATCATCAACAAATCAAGCGTAGTACTTGATATATGGATTATCATCATAAACATGCTCATTCGCCCACTCCCACTGCGCCATAGCCAAACTGGCATAGCTATTGGCACAGGGGGTGCCCATGGCTACTCCTGCTTGTTGCAGATAATACTGACCTTCAAACACAAAACAGTTATTGCATAGAATCAAATCTAACAAAGTACAGATAACAGTAATCATGTTATGCGAGAAATGGCCATGATGAGAAATAAACAACCTGACAGCATCAATACCCACTTCATTAGGTATAACAGTGAACAGAGTTTTCATGTCCAATGTTGTGAGAAAAAGATTATCAAGTACAACACCCATTTGTAGAGGAGTATAAACTAGACAGAAAATGTTCAGTATCTTTTAAAATTGATAGAGACTCACTAAGTACAGATTTAAGTTTTAGTTCAACATATTTGGAAAGAGGTTCAGTCACCCAGCTGCACCCTGAAACAGTGGGGCAGAGTGGGGGCTTGCGACTGTCCTTATGAATTTTGGGCAACCCATGTATTATAGGAATAAGGGGATTCTCTTATACTTATTTGTGAAGGTCAATAAAAAGCCTGAAAGATGCATGTTCACAGGTAGTGGGGTTTGGCTTTATTGGTCTGAACATAACCATAAAGACTTAAAAAGTAAAAAAGTCATGGACATTCAGAAGCCATGTAGCTGAAACACTTGATGTCCTTAATGGGTCATTTGTATGTATGTGTATATATATATATATATATATATATATATATATATATATATATATCTTATGGGCATCCACTACAGGAGGTTTAAGGTATCACAGTGAAAACCTAGTTTCACTAGTAGGTTTTTTTTTCTTTTAGTTTTTACTGAATGGTTTGTCTGTGTGTCCTTTTTACCCTTTGGTTTATATATCTGCTTAAGAAAAACAAGGATGCTCATCTATCAGAAATAAATAAATAAGAATTTTTAAAAACTAAATACATGTTATTCCCCCTGAATGGAGGGTTGCTGCAAGAATCACCGTAGAGATTACTTCTTTGTACTATCCAGGTTTATGAATTCTAGTTGGCCGCAGCACTTCAGATAACCCAGATGCAGGTTGGATAACCGACTTTATCAGAAGAATATTGATCTGGATGGAACGTGATCTCTTCTGAAAATGGGGACTAACACCCTCCATGCAACTTCAAAAAAGTGAATTAACCAAGACACCTCAACTATGTCCACCAGCATTCAGCATTTCTGGCCATATTTCATCCACTGAAAACTGTTTAACTGCCACAATGTCCTTAGCTACAGAAATGAAGCAATTTCACCAGATGCTTCTGGCATTGCCTCCTCAAAGGATGGCATGATCACTGGGTTCAGAATTTCCTCAAACTACTCTTTCTACATTCTCCAACTAAACTGCCAGTCAAAGGTCAATGTTACTCCATTCTTGCAAAGGACAGGCTACGACTCCACATCTCCAAAACGCTGGCTTGCATGGCAGATCCTTTTTAGACCATTCAAACATCTCTTTCCATGACTTGGTCAAACTCCTATACCTGGAGGTTTACTTTTGTGATTACCACAGCTGATGTCTTTCTAGCCTCTCGCTAAATGTCAGTCAAATTAGAAGCCTTCTTACATACATATATGAGCACACACACACACACACACACACACACACACACACACACACACACACAAAATGAATGGAAGACTGAAGACTTTCTTTAACCTTCTAACTTCCTTCATTACTGATATCCACCAATGAATCTTACAATAACTACAACAGGTAATGACCACTTTTTACAAATTTTTGGCTTCTTAAACAGGGTCCATTCAGAATCATTATCCTAAGTCATATATGTGTAAGCTGAACTCATCAGGCACAGAAGCACTTGCTAAGAGTTCGCCAGATACTTTCAGTACACATTTGGGTTTGCTAGGTCTGTCCCGCCATCATCACAGGCATCTGGCTCAATTCACCACCAGGTGGTGATCAGTTAACAGCTCAACATTTCTCTTCACCCAAAAAGCCCAAACATGTGGTCTCAAGTATCACTGACCTCTGGCCCAAGACATTCTGGTACCAAGTGCACTTAGAAGCAGCATTATGTTCAAACGTGGTGTTTATTATAGGCAATCTATAACTAGTAGCCAAGTCTAAAAAGTCACCATAGCATACTGCTACTTAAGTATTACAAGATACGGGATTACATAAAACCTTGTGTACTTTTACGCTCACCTTTTATAATTTTACTGCCGTCCCATTTCTAGGTTATAAACAAGGCAGTTTTTTTTTTTTTTTTTTTGCTCAGTGTGTTTATTTGGCTATTAGAAATTATTACTGCCTAATAGGTAAAGTTCCACACGTGCAAGGTTCAGATTTCAGTTCCATGCTTTCAGTCATTTTAACTCAACCATTCTTCATCATGGAATTCATAGGCATATGAAGACCTTCCACATACCCATTTTCACCATCTGGTTTGCAATAACAAACTGTACATATAGCTCATATTAGAAGCCTGTAAACCTGAATGTACCAAATACAATGCAATGGCCTCCTTGTACACTTCTCTGCACGTTTTTGGATTACACAACTGCATGCATGATGTGTATGCATTCATAATTAACCTCTTCTCTTACCTGTTCTAATTCTGTCTTACAGGGCTGTCCAAGACTTTTACACTGTCCTGGCAGTTCTACTTTCTACTATATTGAAAAAATACAGCGTGAATCACATTCAGCACCCTAACTGCTCTTCAGAAGACAGATACAAACTCTCTCTCTTGCATGAGTTTGCACGTGCACACACACACAATCTTTTACAGGATCAGGCTTATTTATTCAACACTCAATTCACTTTGTAATCATCACTTAAAAAAATCGCTTAATATGCATTGTATCTGATTATCTTCTGAGTAAAACGTACTACTTATAAATGTACCCCTAATTCAGAGATCTGTATATCTATATTCACATCTACATCAGACTCCTGCGGCAAGAGTCTGGTAGTTGTGTACGTACCTGAATATTCATCCTCACCATCACTGCACAGGTTCTTAAGTTCAGCAGCCAAGTGCATGACCTACAGCCCTTCAAGAAGCCTACTGTAACAACTATACTACTACTGTCTACTTCCCACACATGAAGAAACTGTACCTTCCCCTAAAGTAAAAGCAATTATATCATTCATAAAAACTGACTGTCATAAATTTTTGTAGCAAGTGGAATGTTTAACATACAGAATGTAAAAAAAGTGAACTGCACAATATATGTTACTGCTTTAAGAGAAAATGCAGTAGAAATGATAGAAGCTGAAACAAAACAATTCTACTCAATTCAACAGACACTTTCCAGTGTTTTCAGCTTAAAAAAATGCATTACCTTATTTGACACTAGCCTGTTGGGCTCAACTTCTCCCCTAAGGAAAAGACTCATCTCAATTTGAAGCAAACAAAAATTCTGCAAGGGACATTATTATACAGAGGAAAGACAGCTAAATTATACTTTAATTCTGGACTTTGAAGTTGGGCTGCATTACTGGGCAAAGCAGAGATTGGAATACACAGCCTGGGAAGACTTAGAACTACTGTTTGGCATACCTGTCAAATGTCCAGAGTTTTGCTACATATTTTTAAGTCCATTGATCACAAAATGTTTTTTTTTTTTCTGGCAAATCAATAAAAACTAAAGTCTCTAAATAATGACATTTGAATTTTAGACATCACATCATACAGAAAATGCATGCTAACACAACACCTTTTATTCTGGCAACTTTTTAAGTTTATAAGCGCAATATTTAAAATCTGTCCCTATTTGTGGGCCTTTGTCCCCCCTCCATTATTTTTTGGTTTTGTCCAGATGTCTTGTATCAAAAGGTTGAGAGGTATGCTGTTTGGCTTTTTAAGTCAGTGGTAGATAGACAATCAAGTAAAACTTTAACTTACTGATAGAGACAGGCCCAGATAAGCTCAGAGTTCTGTATTCCAACTGCTTATTTAAAACCATTCATTTTATATTTTCTTTGTGCAAGCTTACAGCCTCTTCACTATATGATTTTATTTCAAGTAAATAAAGTTATTATTGTAATGTAAAATGCTTGTGGCTTGTGATTTACTTATTATTAGCTTAAGGATACGTGCACTAGAATGATGTAATAATAACTGCTGGCATTCACCTCAAAGAAAGTTACTGTTCAAGGTATTCCTAACATATCAATATTTAACAGTCAGCTTATTACAAGAGTAAGCAATAATTGTGTAACTTGTGTTCTCACAGCTTCATGTGTGTACACTAGGCTAACCACCACAGGGACTTCTTTAAGCCTAGCCATACATCCCAAGCCTCTGACCAGTTCTGTACAATTGGTAAGCGTAAGCAAAGGCTTAGGAGATGAACCATTTACAGGCCACCTGTGTCCATTAGACACACGTGTCAAACCAGGGATCAATTTCTTATTCTCCATCCAGTTGTCCAAATTACACTTGAATTGGGTTAAGGAGGAACTCTGCTTCACATGGATGACAAGCCTGTTCCAGAGAAAGGGTAGTCTTCTGGGATTCATACCTGTCTCTCCAGCAGGTCCGATTTATATCACAGGCAAGGTTTACATCTTTCAAACAGCTAATTCTAGTGCTGTTTGTTTTGCAGATATGCAGGTGGTCTGTCAGGGTGGGCTCCAACAATTCCTTGTATGCCAGATACAGATCTCCCTTCAACATCCTGTAGGAGACAAAATAGAGGGATGGGGCTTTGAGGTAGTCTGTAGTGGACATTTTACTTATACCCAGTATTTTTTTAGTGAGGTGCCTCTGTGGATGTTTTAATTGTTGACTGTGCCGGTGTTCATACATATACACCAAATGAGGCACTGTACTCAATGATGGATCTGATCAATGTTGAATACAGTGGAACAATGACCTTGGACCTAAATGCCATACCTTTGTTTAAAAGCTGTGCAACATAGAATGATTTCCTCACTACTGGTGGACAAGTGACAGTCAAAGGTTAGATTACTGTGTGTGTCCTCAAGTCCTTGACTACAGGGTCAACTCTAGTGCTGGCAATATGACATTTACCACGGGTGGATGACTTCCCCCAATGGATACTATTATGCATGTTTTGGCATTTAGTTTTAGTCCATGGCTCTGACATACATTATTTGTATGTGTTAGCCCTTTCTGGAGGACATTAGTGTCAGTGGGGGATTCTATGACTGCTCCAGATTTGCAATAATCTGTAAATTTAGTCAGCCAAAGCCCCTTGATATTGGCCTCGACATCAAAAAGGTAAATGCGAAAAAGGAGCAGTCCCAGAACCAACACCCGAGGGACTCCACTTGTGAATGGCCTCTCTTTAGAGTGGATTCATCAATTCTAACTTCCTGGGTCCTGTTTGTGAGCAAGCTGGCTTATCCACCGGGTGACATAAGGGTTTATACCTAACCTCTTGGTTTTGTCAACAATGCCTGACTAGGGCATTGTGCCAAATGCCTTGACCAGGACAAAGTAAGTAGTGTGAACTGTTTTGCCCTCATCCATTGCTTCTGTAACCATCTTCAAGAAGTCCACCAGGTTGAGTAGGCATGATCGACCCTTGATGAAACCAGACTGGGTTGGGCCCAGTGTTTGGAGGTTTCATATGTCATTACTGATCATTTCTATGATAATCATTTCCATAGCTTTACATATGAGATCATTAAGATTTATGGGTCTGTAGTTTTCAGGGTCTCAAGAGTGCTTTTATCCTGCTGGGTACTACACCAAGAAACTTATGCCATGATTTTCTTTCTTTTGTTATACACCCTACCGACCAACCGTGACTTTCTCCTTACTCAGCCTAGTGAGAGAAACATCAGAGTGCCTCACGATGGGATCTCCAATTACCAGAATGCTGGACTGTGTAGTGGCTTGCCTTATGGGCTTAGAAGTACGGTTCCATGAGATGTGAAGATGTGGGTGTTTTGAAAGACAGCAGTTGGGGCTGCTGAGGGTATTTGTTATGTGTACTTGTCTAGGAGGTCTTTGGGATTTAAGAAGGTTACATTAAAGTGCCTTAGCATATGTGGGTCTATGTGTCTGCTTGGGTTGTGTGTGATGGGTGTAACGTGTACCACTGACAACCTGAGTGACGTTAGGAGTGCTTTTACGTAAAAGCTTTGCCTCGAGTGACAAAATACATCTCTCACATTTATTTATTTAAGTTTGATTACCGGGGAAGTCCACTGGGCCAAGAAGAGCCTATTTTCAGTGGAGGCCCAGGGAGAAAAGCTCTGCAATAATTGCAAGTTACATTTCACATGTTACAAAAGGACATAGTTCATACAGCTAATTAAACATTTACAGATGAGCTCCATGATATTTGCAATTGGCTTGTCACAATGTTACAAAAATGAAAAGACATAATTCAATACAGAAATTTCAACATTTACATAAAGTGAATATTTTTGTTATAAACTCAATTGTAGGTTTGACATTTCAAAATATATAGCTAGTAGCCATTAGGAGGCTAGGAAAATATTATGCATGGAGACGGTTAATAGTATATTTGAGACTGGAGAGTATAGTACAATAGATATTGGAGAGAAAATTAGTTTTTAGTAGGGGAGGGATTGTTTTGGGTGGGATGAAGTAATAGTAGAGGTAGTTGGATGAGTCAGTGCAAGGTGGAATGAGGGGGGGGGGTTAATTTGGAGCATGGCAAGGGCATTCCCATTTGGAAGAAAGATGAAAGAGTAGCTAAGATTTGAAATTTGTATGGTTAGGTAGGTTGTGTAGGTGTATGGGGAGAGAGTTCCACTGTTTAGCTAAGAAGTGGGACAGCAGTAGATGGCCAGGAGGTTGTGCAGGTTTGTGGACCTGAAGGAGATTTTGGTTTTTGGATCCGAGTGAGCGGTTGGGAATGTAAGGTTATAAGGAAGTAGCGAGAGCTGGGCAGTTGGCATGTTTGAAGATGAGCTTGTGGACAATGGTGAGTTGTAGGTAACGAAGGCAGTTGGGCAGTTCAAGCCAGTTGAGGGTGAGGAGGGAGTGGCAGTGGTGGGATGAGTTTTTTGACTTGGCTGCAAATTTGAAGATCTTGTGGTAGCAGGATTCAAGTTTGGACCGAAAGCCAAAATGGAGATTGGTGAAAAGAGGGGTACCATACATAAGGGAGGGGCGTAGGAAGGTGGATGCAAGAGTTTGACAGGTAGAGAGGCTTAGGAAGTGGTTGTGCCTGTAGAAGAGACCTAACTTTTGGTGGATTTTCTTGACTGTGGAGTGGATGTGGGTGTCAAATTTTAGTTCTTCATCAATAATGATGTCAAGAAGTTTGGTGTTGGGAACAATTTCAAGGAGGGTGTTGTTTTGGCTCTGTATGGTTAATGTGGATTTGTCAATGGAGTTTTTGGTAGGGAAAAAACATTAGTTTGGTTTTATTTGTATTTAGTGCCAGATGGTTAGACTGCATCCAGGTTTCTGTTGTGGAGAAGGCTAGTTGGGTTTCTGCTAGGAGCTCGGAGGGGGAGAAGGTTGAGCAGATGATTGTGGAGTCATCTGCATATTGGATGATAGAGGAGTCTGGGATGGATTGCTGAAAGTTGTTAATGAATAGGTTAAGGGAAGAGGGCCAAGAACAGAACCTTGTGGGACACCTGTGGGTGTGGGAAGGAAGGGGGAGGTGGAAGTTTTCCATTGGACAGCTTGTTGGTGGTTGGACAAGTAGCTGGAAAACCAGGCAATGGTGGTGGGAGAGAGGTGTAGGGTGGAGAGTTGGAATATATGTAGGGTGTGCAAGATGGTGTCAAAGGCCTTTGAGAGTTCTAGGAATAGTGTGGATACGAAGTTGCCTGAGTCGCGTTTGAGGTTTATGGTTTCAAGAAAGGAAGGGCAGTCATGGTGCTGTGGCCAGGGCCGAAGCCATGTTGGGTAGGGGAGAGGAGATTGTTTACTGTGTGCCATGAGTTGTGCTTGTATTTTTTCTCTAATATTTTAGAAAGAGAGGAAAGGATGGCAATAGGCCAGAAGTTGGTGGTATCATTATTTTTGCCACCTTTGTAGAGGGGGATGATGTAAGCATGGCACCAGATAGAAGGGACGTATAATTCTTGTATGATTCACTTATAAGAATACAGATGGGATAGGCAATGCTGTCTGCAGATTGTTTGAGGAAGGTGGGTGGAAGGTTGTCGGTTGTATTGCGACAGGGTTTGAGTTTGACGAGAAGTCTTTTTATAGTGCTTGTGGGGATGGGCTTGAGGCAGAAGGATGTGGAGTAAGGTTGATGATTGGGGTGGTGGCTGGGGCAGAGGAGGGGGATAGGAAGGAGCCTGAGAGTTTAGCTATGCAGTCTATGAAGAATGAGTTGAACTGGCTAGCTGCTTCAAGGTTGGGGGTCTGGGCAGGGGTTTTCTTTGTTGCCAGGATGCAGCATCGATGAGATGGAGTCCCAGAATTTTTGGGGATTTGTTGAGTGCAAGGACTGGAGTTTGGAGTAGTGGGCTTTGCGGTCTTTAATTATTAGTTTTTTGTAGAGTTTCATAGTTGCTTATATTCTAGGAAGGTATTAGGGTTTTTATGTTTTTGATATTGTTTCCATTTTTTGTCCCTTTGGTGCAAGGCTAGTTTAGTATCTTTTGATAACCATGGGCAGGGACTGGTTTTGATCCGTTTGGTTCAAGAGGGGCTTGCTAATTGAGAAAGGTTAGGAATGAATGGTTAAAGTAGAAATCGGCATCAACTAGAGGAAGGGTTTTTAGAGGGGACCAGTCAGTATGCTTTAAGCATTCGGAGAAAGAGGAGAGGGTGCGGGCTTGAAGTGGTGTTGTTTATGCAGTGGAGATGGGAGATGGTCATCAAAGGCTGGTAGGTGATCACCGAGAGGATCAGGTAATGCTCCAGCTTTGGTGATAAGGTTTGGGTGAGTTGTTAGGATCCAGTGAATGATGGTACCAGAGGTACCATCTTTATTTGGTCTGGTTGGAGATTGTATTAGTTGGGAGAAGTTGTGCTGGTTGATTGTGTGGGATGGGGCTTCAGAGTTAATATTATTCTAGTTATTGTTGGTATCACCGAGTATATAGGTTTCATTTTTTTATGCTGGAGGAGAACCAGGACAGGATGTTTTCAAGAGTTTTGATATCACCAGGGGGACTATAGAGAGCAGCAATAAATATGGACTTGTAGTTATTTATTTTTAGTAAACCTATTATAATTTCAGCATTGGCAAAGTTGGTATTTTATTGGAGTAGGGAGTTAAGGTATGGGAGGTGGGGTAGATTATTGCTACTCCACCTCCTTTTTTGTGGGCTCTGTCATTGCAAATGATTTGGAAACCTGGTGGTAGGATTTCGCTATCTTCTCTCACATCTTTCCAGGCTTGATCGTTGTTGCTGAAGCACCTACCAAGAGGAGAAAACGCTGAGAGAAGAAAGGAGCCACTTTTGAGATTTTAAGTATTTTCTTCTGATTTATTTCTTAGAAAAACTACATTGCCGCCTACTTTTCGGTGTTTTCTTGCTTGCAAAAGTTGATATCTGTGTTAAAAACAGTATTTAAAACATACCTAGAGCCTGTTTATTGCATTTTTTGTGTTGCACTTAAAATCGTTTTTTCTTAAAATTGCATTTTACCTGCCTCTGACCTAGCACACACGTGTTGGGGTCATTTATTGCACTGTTCTGACTAGTTTGCTACTTGTGTGTCTCTGCTATTCTTAAACAAAAACAAAAAAATCTTGCTATTTTCCCACTTTCTATAATTTAAAAGAAAGTTCAGTTACAGAGTTGCTGTTCTGAACTGTTTAAGTTTCTTGGAGGCCAGTGTTTACTTGGGCTAAAGGGAAGTCTCTGTGTTCACCAGTGGCAGTGGTTAACACTGAGCAGCCTGCCTGTCCCTGTAGGAGTGGTTAATGCCTAGAAACTGTAGTTTTATTGGCCATTTTGGGTCAATTCGAAACTCCTTGATCTCTCTATCTTAAAACCCTGCAACTATCTTTTTGCGTGGTCTTGCGCACAGAGCAGCATCGGTTAGCTGGGGTATACCATTCCTGGCTCCACAAAGTCTGCGCTGCAAATTTTCCCTTAGAATTAGGCAAGCCTCAACTCAAGTGCTTCAGATCAACTGCTCTTATTGCAGCACTTTCATAACCCAAATCAGCACTTGTCCAAATCTCCTAGACAGCACTATTATTTTTCCAAATAAACTAGACAGCACTATTATAATACAGCATAAGACCCTCGATTGCCTGCAAGACAAGTGAAATTTACTCTTCCAAGCATGTCCAGAGGTCATCTTCAGGTGTACTCTCCAGTTCATCTGGTGGAATTGGGCATCCTGAGGCAACTGCCTCATGTATACAGACAACCCTCTCCTCTTACCTTAACACTTGCGAGAGATGCAAATACACAGCCAGACTGGAGGCTAAGTGCTCTCAACCCATGACTGTAACAGACAGTCAAGAGGAGAAGAGACACACTAGCATCACACCACCAGTCACACATGGATCTACAAAACAAGCACCGGCAAAACATACACATAAATACACAAAAACATATTTGGAGGCACTAGGTACCAATATGAAAAAGAAACGTTGCCCTCTAAAGCAAACAAGCAAGCAACCTGCACCTCCAAACACAAGCCAGAAAACACATAATTCACCTCAGCAGTGTGCCTCACGACAGCCCCTAAGGCAAAACATCATACCCAACATGCTAGTAAATGGGAGACTCTATAGTAAGGCACACAGATGTTCCACTCACCAGGCTGAACAAGGAGAAGGTTACTGTCAGCTGCCTGTCAGGTGCTAGGATCCGCCACATAACACAGGCACTTAGGTCACTCCAGAACAAGTACAAGTATGACGCTGACATTGTACAACTTGGTGTGAATGATCTAAGACGTACCTCCCTGGTCTACATGAAGAGAGACATTGAGGAGCTGTCTGATCATGAAGCCCAACCTGGTATGACCCTGACCTTGAGTAGCATACTACCTTCACCTAGAATGATACCACAATACAAAGACAAAATGATCAATTTCAACAATTGGCTAAGCTTCTGGTATCATTCTAAGGGGTTCCAGTATCTGTCTGCCTGGGATGACATGATAGACAAGCTTCGCTGTTTTGCCAGAGATGGTTTGCACCTGTCACCCCTAGGCTTTCGAATACTGGCCAAGGCTCTTGCCGTCCCCATAGTGCCTTTTTTAGGCAAGGCTCAAAGGACAAACAGACCACCGTAACCAGCACAGGTAACCAAAAACTAAGGGTAATGCTACTCAACACCAGAAGTCTCAACCTCAAAATGCATGCACTCGAGGTACTCCTCAGTATGGAGAAAATCAATGTTTGTGCAGTGACGGAAACCTGGTTCAAGGCTCCAGAGAGCACCCCAGCACTACCAGGTTACAATTCATATCATACCTTCTGGCCTCAGTTACGGGATCGCAGTACAAACGGCGGAAGTGTATCCATATTCATCAAGGATACCCACATCTCCATGTTAGTGGCGCAGCATGATGCCCCAGAGATCATCCATGCGCAGCTATCAGCAGGCAAAACCACATTTCAAGTCGTAGCCTGTTATAGATTGCCCACCATGTCCCAAGATGCTCACTCAGCATTCCTTGAGGCATTGGAAAATATAAAGGTCCTACCCAACACCATAATTTTGGGTGATTTCAACTACCCTGGTATAGACTGGGCGAACTACCAAAGTTCTAACTCCTATGCCCAGTGGTTCATAGGATTTATAAATTCAAATGCACTTGAACAACTGGTACGTTCCCCCACTAGAGGGGACAACATATTGGATTTAGTCATCACAAATATGGGCGCCCATTGTACCACACCCGTTATCACTCCCTTTCTGGTCAGATCAGACCACAAACTGATAATCCTGGACATCCTCACCTTTCCACCTCCCCCAGTCAAACAAACCATCGTAAAAAACCTTTCCAAGGCAAACTTCAAACTACTTGCGTCAGAAGTGGAAAGCTTCACTATTCCCTTGCAGAAGGATAATGATATCCAGGATGCAGAGTCCTACACCAAGGCACTTTATATACATCTTCAGGATTGCATGGACCATGCTATCCCAAATAAAACCAAGACTCCTTCCTCAAGCAAGGAGAAACCAGTCTGGTGGACCCCAGCCATAAACAAACTATACAATAAAAAGGACACAACTTATACAAAAAAAGCCAAATCTCAGGTAGAAAAATCTTCCCTGATCAGCTTTAGTAAGAAATTGAGGGCCATCAAGTCAACTACAGCCAATTTTGAAAAGAAAGTTGCCAAGGATAACCATAAGGCCTTATATGGTTACATCAAAAACCTAAATGGCAAAGCTCAGGTCTGTTCTAAACTAGTACAAAATACACTGACCCCACTGACATTGCCAACATCCTCCCCCCAACCCCCACCACCTACAGGGTCTATTACTATTCCAGGGGATTGTGTAACTCCAATTATTACTGATACGTTGGTTAATAAGGCTCTATCTAAAGCTAAAAGCACTGCCTCCATGGGACAAGATGGTGTCCCGGGCTGTGTCATACGTGAGCTCCAAAATGAATTAACCCCGCATCTGAATTCCCTGTTCAGTCTCAGCCTCTCGACAGGATATGTGCCCATAGAACGGCGCACAGCAACAATGGTTCCGCTGCACAAGCATGGACCCAAAACCGACCCTGGGAACTATCGACCAATAAGCCTGACCAGTCTGATCTGTAAGGCAATGGAGCAAATCATTATGGAACTCATAAATGAAGAGATTGGGAACCTCCAAACACTTGACCCAACACAGTTCGGCTTCGTCAAGGGAAGATCATGCCTCCTGAACATGGTGGACTTCTTTGAGGCAGTTACTCAGGCTATAGATAAGGGAAAGGAAATACACACGGCTTACCCTGAGCTTGCTAAAGCATTTGACACCATTCCCCATTCGGGTACTATTGATAAACTCACCAACCTGGGCATAAACCCTTACGTCACAAGATGGATCGCAAACTGGCTCTCAGACAGATCCCACAAAGTAAGAGTAGCGGGATCTATGTCCGAATCCAGACCAGTAACGAGCAGTGTGCCTCAGGGCTCTGTCCTGGGGCCCCTCCTGTTTGGCATATACTTTGCGGACGACTGCAAGCTGGGTGCTATAACAGAGTCTCCGGCCGACATGGATATCCTCCAGAAGGGCCTTAATGAGACTGATGCATGGTGTCAAAGCCATGGTCTCAAGCTAAATGCTAAAAAATGTGTATTAATCCCCTTTGGAAAAAACAGAGTACCCGCGAACTACCACATAGGAGGTAACCCCCTGAAATCTGAAGTAGTTATAAGGGATCTAGGGACCCAAGTAGATAGTCAGCTTTCCTTTGATAACCATGTTGCCAAGGTGGTTAGAAAATACTTCTATGTGAGCCATCTGGTCATGAAAGGGTTCGCATCAAGATCTAAGGGTGTAGTGGTGCCCCCTCTACTCTTCCCTCATCAGACCCATTATTGAGTACAATGCACCAATTGGAATGTACCTGGCTACGCATCTTCAGCAGCTGGAGAGACCACAGAGGTACCTCACTAATAGGATTATTGGCCTCAAACAGTTGCCCTATGCAGCACGATTGAAAAAACTAAGGCTTTTCTCTGTTGCATACCACCTTCTCAGAGGCGATCTCTGTCTAACATGCAGAGCCATGTCCAACCCAGAACTGTTGAACATGCTCCATCTTAGTAAAACCAAATCCACTCGAGCTACACGCTCTGGGGATATAAACCTCAGCACAACAATGACTAGAATATGCTGGAGGGATAGATTCCCTTCGCAAAGACTTCCCTTGTTATGGAACAAGGTCCCGATCTACACAAGACAGAGCCCCTCACTATCACTCTTCAAGAGGAACCTTGATGAGTGGATGGGTAATAGAAAGTTCACACCAGGGATCATACCAACAGCTCTACTAGATAGGGGCCAAAGGTACTAGCTGCTAGATCACGGGCCTAGGGAACTAACCAAAGGGGCAGTGAATACCACACAACATGGCTGGGCTAATATATGCCTTCGGGCAGATAGCCCAGTACCTACCTATGAACCTATACCTTATCAGTTTGTTTGAGAATTAGCTGGTTGTCAGTAAACATGAGGCAGTTTCTGCATTGCCTCAGGATGCTCATATCCACCAAGCTGGTAATGGAGATACTGGCAATAAGCCCCTTTTGTATCAGATAGCTGCGGTGAGAATATAAAGTAATGTCAGGAGTATCTGGCTGGAAACTCTAGAGGCAGTACTTGTCATGCAAACTAGTTGTCCTGTGTACAACTAGGTACTGATGAAATTTGAAGGGTGGTTTTACAGGAAAAAAAAGTCAACTCAAGACAAACATTTGAGGGGAAACTATTAAGTAGACCCTGATGATTTACAGATGAAGTATTTAGGGAGATATTCTAAAATGACATTAGACAGCAACTAATCAAGTGTTACTTACAGAACAGAATTAGCTTTGTCAAGAACGATGAAAAAATGGGATTCTCCTAATTGGCTACTGCCTGGCTACTACTAGTCCTGGTCTCACCACAGCTTCATGCTGCTGGAGTACAATGCATTTTACTTCTTCTCTCACCAGAAGTAAAACGGTGGCACAAATCTCAAGATGAGAATCAGGTCACGGGCTCTTTGTTGAGCAATAGTCTTGTCCCAGATAATACTGGGGTCTGTACGCTTGTTGTGGTCTTTTCCTGGTAGATGCCTTGAACAGCAATGACATCAATCAGAGAGGTCACACACAGACAATCAATGACCAATAAACTGTCAGCAATCAACACCCTCTTCTCCTTCTCTCACCAGAAGCAACATTTAAGCACATATTCCAAGCTGGCACTTATGATGCAGTTATCAAGTGTTCTGGTGATCAGAAGTCTCCAGGAAATAAAGTTCCTATGTTCCTTCTCTCACCAGGACCAAAACAAAAGCACTAACCCCAAGATGACTACTGACAGGCAGAATGTGGGCACTACAATAAATGGTGGTCTTGGACTGGATGTTGCAGATTTTAAAAATCAAGATGGAAAATGGGTTCATAGCCTAAGAGTTGCAGAGTGCACTAAGCAGTTAGATATAAAAGAGTGGGTATCTCAAGCTTTAGCAATCCAAGGAGAAAGCCACTAATTTTAAAAGAGCAAGACAGATCAGAAGAGGGTGGGCACTTAGTATTCTGGTTCTTTGGAATACAGTGGGAAGGCCAATATTTATAAATAGCTGAATGTGAGTGATTTCACAAAATGATAATTTTGTGCTTACTGACAACTGTCAATGAAAGAGAAGAGGGAAGGAAATATGCAGTCAAATTAACATAACTAGCAGGCAAATACTGAGACAGTTGAGTTTAAACACACAAGTATCAAGGTAGGCGAGTGGAAGAAAGTTTAATATCTGTAGGACTCACAAGAGACGCAAGCTGTGATCTCTTTCCCATCTTAAATATGCAATTGAAAGCAGAATACAAATAAAACACAGTGTAAAGAAAATACAGCATGATATGCAAAATAGAAGAAGGCAGTGAAGCAATACAAATTACAAGTAAGCAAAAACAAACTAACCTTTCTCTCACAGCAATCTATGGCAGAGTCTGAGCGAGCTTTTCCAGTACAGATACAGTGCTCTAGTTAGTGTCAGCATTACCATAAAGACATAAAAGGGGATACTAAATACTGCAGATATGCAATTAACACCTTCTGAAAAATAGTGGGTATGTGTGTTTGTTTCTTGGAAAATAAACTTGGATGTTTTAATTACTGTTTGTAGGACTGAATGGAAGGCACTGGGCTCAGAATGAGGTGGATGAAATCCTGGGGATCAGAATGAGGTGGATGAAATCCTGGAGAACTGCTGATTATAAAGAAAAGTTGTGTAAAATCTTACCATAACCATAAATGTCCCTCTCTTCCATGTTGCAGTATTCTGTACATATGGGTTTCCTCTCTTGCTACCCGAACGTCCAGGCAGTATACAAAAGACTTCATTCACTGTATGGTGCATCGGACGTCTGACATGGCTAGCAGTGCGTGGGCTATATAAAAGTGACATCTGCATGCAACAGACCTCAGAACTGATCTAGTTAGAACCAGTCCTTAGAAGGTAATGCAAGTCCTGTGCCATCCAAAAGGGAACTGCTGTATAACAGGCAGAGTAGGTGGGAGGGAAGGAATACTGCAACATGGAAGAGAAGGATGTCTATGGTTATGGTAAGATTTTACACAACTTTACTATGTCCTATTCACATGATGCAGTATTCTGTACATATGGGTGAGTGCCAAAGCTCACTGTGAAGAAGGGGAAGGTGGCATAGTAGAATTCTCCAGGAATCCATGGAGGACAGCCCTGGCGAATACAGCTCTGGACCTAGAAATTTGGTCTATCTTGTAACGCTTTGTGAAGGTGTGCACAGAAGACCAAGTAGCAGCTTCAAGGATACTGAAGATGTCAAGCCCTTGAAGAAGGCTCCAGATGAGGCCATTGCCCTGGTGGAGTGTGCCTTAACACTCCCTTGCAGGGCTTTCCCATGGCTTTTGTAGCAAAAGGTAATGGCTTTGGAAATCCATGTAGAAATGGTTTGTTTAGATACTGCTTTTCCTAGGGCTCTGGGATGGAAAGAGAGAAACAGTTGATCTACCTGCCTGGTTGGTTTGGTTTTGTACAGATAGAATCTGAGTGGTCTGTGCACATCCAGGGAATGATGTACTCTCTCAAGGTCTCCCTGTGGAGTGGGGAAGAAGGTGGGTAGGTGAATGGCTTGGTTTAAAGAAAGGTCATTAACCACCTTGGGCATGAAGGAAGGGTTGATTCTAAGGGTTACCCTGTCTGTGTGGAATACAAGAAAGGGTGGAATAGACATGAGGGCTTGCAGCTCATATACTCAGAGCTGAGGTCAAGGCCACAAGGAGGACAGTCTTCCATGTGCAGTATTTTAGGGAAGCTTTGGATTCTGGCTCAAAAGGGGGCAGTGTTAGCTTCTCTAAGACAAAGTTCAGGTCCCATGGACGGGAAATGGGCTTCCTTGGTGGCCTGAGATGAAGGACTCCCCTTAAGGAACAGCTTTGCAGGCAATCTGGAAGCTAAGGGGGTTCCAGAGGGAAGCACGCTGAAATGGCAGACAAATGGGCCTTAATGGATGAGAATGCTAAGCCTGTCTGCAAAAGTTCACACAGGTAAGACAGTACTACAGGAGTCTCACTTTGCAACGGGTCCAACTGCCTTTTGAGACACCATATGGAGAATCTTTTCCACTTGGATAGGCAAGATCTCCTGGTACTGAGTTTCCTGGCCTCCTGCAGGACAGTGAGCATGTTCTCATTTGTAAAGGTGAGTGAGGTGAAGAGATTACCACTGTGGGTGGATTTGGGTTCCCCTGTCCTGTGTGAGAAGGTTCACTCTGAGGGGTAATTTGTGGTGATAGCCACTGGATAATTGTAGGAGGAGGGGGAACCAATGCTGTCTTGGCCAACATGGAGTCATCAGCAAGATTTTTGGTCTGTCCTGCTGTATCTTCAGCAGGACCTTCTGAAAAAGACAGAAGGGAGGAGTGCATAGAAAAACATCCCCTTCCAAGAAATTGAAAAGGCATCTGTTGCCATAGCCCGTGGTTCTGGTAGTCTGGTGCAGAAAGAGGGAAGTTGCCTGTTGATGGTGGAGGCAAACAGGTCTATTTGAGGTGTACCCCATCAGTGGACCAGGTTCAGAAAGACATCCCTGTGTAGCATCCATTCATGGGCCATAGTGATGGACCTGCTGACGGAGTCTACTTGGGAATTCTGTTGTAAAGGTATGTAAACCGCCTGTAGAGTCACTCCCTGGGTGGAGGCCAGTTCCCACACCAGGAGAGCTAGTCTTCAAAAATACGATTTGGTTCCCCTTGCTTGTTGAGATACCACAGTACTGTGGTATTGTCTGTAAAAAACTTCAGAGGTCCCTGCTGGAGTCTGATTTGGAAGGCCCGTAGGGCCAGTAGTACTGCCCTCATTTCTCTCACATTGATGTGCTCATTCTTGTGTGGTGCTGGGCACACTCCCTGCACTTTCAGGTGCCCCAGACTTGCTCCTCACCCTAGGCCTAAAGTGTCTGTGTACATAATCTATTTCGGTTGAGAGGGTTGGAGTGGAAGACCTGGATTGAGCCTCACCTAATACAACCACCAATGTATCTCTGTTTGAAGTATGGCAGGAGGGACATCCTGTACTCCAGGGGGTGAGAATGCTGCTTCCAAACTGACCTGAGGTACCATTGCAGTTTCCTCATGTGAAGTCTGGCTAAAAGCATAATAGGAACAGTGGAGGCTATGTAGCTCAGGAGCCTGAGGTACTGCCTTGCAGTCATTTCTTTGGCCTGAAGAACTAGGAGCAAATAATGTGTCAAGCTTTCCATCTTTTGAGGAGGAAGGTAGGCTTTCATGATGTCTGCTCTGATCTGCACCCCAGGAAGATTGCCTTGTGTGGGTACCAGCTGAGATTTTGGGATTACTGATTTGAAACCCAAGGAACTCTAGGAGTGTAATGGTTCCTTGTAGGTGTTGCAGGAGAGACTGTTTGCAGTTTGCCTGAATGAGGTCATCCAAACATGGGAATAGTTGGATCCCTTTTGTCCTGCAGAAGGCAGTTACTGGTGCCAGACATTTGGTGAAGACTGCGGTTGCAGTGGAAAGCCCAAAGGGCAAGGCAGAAAACAAAGTGAGATGAGCCCACTGAGAACCCTAGGTACTTCCTGAAGCTGGACCTTATAGGGATGTGGACATAGGCATCCTTGAAGTCCAAGGTGGCCATGAATCCTTGAGGGAGGAGAAGCGGAAAGACAGTTTGCAAAGTCAGCATCCTGAAGGTGGGCACCTGAAGGAAGAGGTTGAGATGTGGGAGGTCTAAAATTGGTCTCCAGAGGCCGTCATTTCTTGGGTCTAGGAAAATCTTGGAGTAAAACCCTCTCCCCATAGCAGACTGTGGAACCAGCTGAATGGTACAGTGAGTCATAAGGCTATCTAGCACTAGTTTCAAGAGGTGAAGTTGTTCCTTTGGTGGTTGGGGAATTCCCTTTCTCTGTGGTGGAATGATCCAGGTCATGAAGTACCCATTTTCTTTTATGGATAGAACTCACGTCTAAAATAATACGTCTCCACACTTGGAGACCGTAAGAGAGACATAATGAGCCAGGGCTAGAGGGAGGGGGTGGGGGTTTCAAGGTGGGCAGGTAGTCACACACTATCTGCTCTGTCTAGAAAGGGCGGCCTCCGACTGGTAGATGGTGCGGCTCTGGCAGAAGTGGATTGCTTCCTGAGGTTTTCCTAGGCCTAGCAGAGGGAGCAAGCCAGGAGTGCTTTCTGATAAACTGAGTTTTAGATGGAAATTTCCTCTGAAACTTTGGAAAAAGGGATACCAACAGATGTTTTAAATCTTGCATCTCTTTCCCCTTTTGTTGCAAAGACTTGAATAAGTCTACCACCTTTTCTCCAAACAGGGCTGAGTTGTCCAAAGGAGCATCTACCCGCTTAGCTCTAAAATAATTTGGCAGGGGCTGGAGAGGTAGCCAGGAACACCTTCTTAATGTAGATGCTGATGCTGCAGACCTGGCTGAGGCCTCAGCAGCATCATAGTTGCACTTGATAGTGTGTCTGGTAACCTGAGAAGTTTGGCTGCTGAGTCTGGGGAGTCAGATAATTCCTTGGCAATTTTCTCAAGCAGGAACAAGACATATTTAGACATGTGGGTCTGGTAACTGATTGTTCTGAAGGCAGGAGTAGAAGAAGTGTACATCTTTTTACCCAAATGGTCCATGGTTTTGCTGTCTTTGTTAGCAGGGAGGCGGGTAGCAGAAGGCAGAAGTTTTGAAGCCTTGTCAGTTGAAATGGTGGTAGTTGGGTCTGCAGCTGGACACTTAAGAATTTTGCAGTCTCAGGGACTTTATAGAATCTATCCAGTCTGTGGAGCAGGGGACTTGGAGTCAGGGTTCAGGGATGCTGCTGAAAAGGCATCCAAAAAAGACTGGATGAATGGGAGGAACAGCAGAAGGGGCCAGGGAATCCATCTGGATGAGGTCATAATATCTTTTCTGTACCTCAGTCATCTCAGATGATTCCCATTGAAAATGTTCCTTCTAGCGCACTCCAAGTCAGACTGCCAACCAGTCACGAGTGAAGTCACACAGAGATTGGTCCTGGGTCCTCTCCTGTTTGGCATCTACTTCACAGAAGTCCAGGTCAACACAGAAGGACTCTGGCTGACCAAGTTCACAGACGACTGCAAGCTAAGAGTCATTATTGACTCCCCAAGTGATGCGGACATCCAACAGAAAGGACTCATTGAGACCAATGACTGGTGTTGAAACCATGGCCTTAAGCTTAATGCCAAAAAATGCGTCATCACCCCCTTTGGGTAAAACTCAGTTCCCACTAATTACCACATCAATGGGAGCCCACTAAACGTGTTACGAGAGATCAGGGAACACAGGTTGACAGCAACCTCTCTGACCACCACATTGCCACTGTGGTCAGAAAGTCCTTCTATGTGGCACATCTCATTACCAAGGGTTTTGCATCCAAGAAGAAAGAGGTCATCATTTCTATCTACTCTTCCCTCATTAGACCAATCATAGAGTATAATGCCCCATTTGGCATGTACCTCACTAGACACCTCCAACAGCTGGTGAGGCCACAAAAGTACCTCACGCAGAGGATCCTAGGCCTTAAACACATGTCCTACATGGAGAGAATCAAAAAACTCCAGCTATTCTCTGTCTCATATCATCTACTATGAGTCGAGCTATGCTCGACTTACAAAGCCATGTCTGACCAAGGTCTGTTAGAAATGCTACATCTAAAGAAATCCCAATACCTCCATACCACACGCTCCAGAGACCTCAACCTCATTACCACAATCAAGAGAACATGCTGGAAGGACAGGTTCATAACCCAGAGACTGCCCATGCCCTGGAACAGACTTCCCATACATGTCAAGCAGAGCACCTCATTGGCCATCTTCAAGAGGAATCTTGATGAGTGGATGGAAAATAGAAAGTTCACCCAGAGGATCACTCCAGTGGCTCTACTTAAAAGAGGCACTGGGAACTAAAGTCAGGCGGCACAATGCCAGGTCACTTCTATAGGCTAGGCTTGTAAATGTGCCAGGGCCATTAGCCTAGCACACACCTATGAACCTATTTTAGTTACTGTTTCCCCAAAGGTTATTTCTTCTGCAGGTGAATCTGGATCCACAGATTCTTCCTCTGGGGAACCATATCCAAGGGGAGCTGAGAAGTGTAGGAGAGTGATTCTTCAGAAAGAGAGTATTCTTCCTCTTCCATCTGAGAGGGTTCTGTGTCTTGAAGCTTAGGGCTCAGGATTGGAGGAGGGATAGTGGAAGTCCCAGGTATAGTAGTCTGCAAGGCCATAAAGGCATTAAAATAGGCTTCGAGAGGAAAGTCTGCCAATCTGGTGTACTTTCTGTAACAGGGGACACATGTTTCCTCTTCTCTTTCTTTCTGAGGACAGCCTAGTGGTCATCTGAACAGGAAAAGGCCTAGGGTCCAACAACTGCAAAGAGACAGAAGGATCCAATCGTCCTACCAAAAGCGCAGGTGCCCCATTGGCAGACACCGTCTGTAAAGACTTCATGGACGTGCCTTCCATGCAGGATTCTGCGGCTTCCGAAGAGGTACCCACTGTATCTGGGGCAGTGGAGCCCAAGCGTTCAATCTGGCCAATGTCAGCCACATGCTGAGTGCTGGATAAAGGAGGCACAGCGGCAGTAGCAGGCCTTGTGGTCTTGGCCTTCTTTTTTTGGTAGTTCGGTAGGTAAGTCGGCAGAGACCTCCATCCCTAACGCTAGCTGTTTAAGACATTGGTTTTCTAAGTATACATTAAGCTCATAGAGTCTGCTACATAAAGTTTTGGGAACAAACTCCTGGCAGATGGGGCAGACCTTGTAGTTGTGCAACTTACCAGGACAAAACAAGCACATATCGTAGGCATCTTTGTGAGGTATCTGACGGCCACACTTACACTTACCCTTTCTGGATGACATGAACAAGGATTAGGAAACAATGACTGGGGAGAAAAGCTCCAGCACAGTAACAATTGCATAAGAAAATACATTATAGTGAGAATACTACTACTTCTTTTGGCTTTTTCCCATTTAGGGGTTGCCACAGCAGATCACCTGTCCGCTCATGACTGGCAGTGGAATTTTACAGTGTCGAGTTGCCAGCCCGGCACCCAACCTTCCACAGAAGGCACATACATGCACACACACACACCTAGGGCCAATTTAGAGTGTCCAATCCACCTACAGCATGTCTTTGGGATGTGGGAGGAAACCGGAGAACCCGGAGGAAATCCACGCGACCACAGAGAGGACATGCAGACTCCACACAGAAGGCACCCCCAGCCGAGAATCGAACTGGAGAACCTCTTGCTGTGAGGTTGCAACGCTAACCGCTGCACCACCGTGGCCGCCCATTATAGTGAGAATACAATTATACAATTTCATATAGTGAGAATACTTATACAATGGTTAAAAAACATACATGGCAGAAATAACATCATTTAAACAACTTCATTACAGTAAGAACTGGATAATAGTTTTCTTAGTTCTATATGGGGTAGATCAGAGGTACTTGTAGCTACACCTGATTTACTCCTACTTATACATGTACATATACAAATACATTGCTGTAGGGTGTGGACTGCCAGTGAGAAATACTTATTACAATAAAAAGCAGGAGTTACTTCACACACATTTAGGTTAGTTAAATTAGAGTCGAATTGCTTAGTAAAAAGAGATGAGACAGATATGAGGAAGGGAGTGAAAGACAAAATGAGTGATAAGGAGAACAGGGGAGCTTAGATAAGAAGTGCTTATTTAGTGATCAGGGAGAGAAAGGTAGAAGGATGAAATGATTTAGAGAGAAATATATGACAGTTGCTTTGAGGATGGGGAGTGGGTTTAATAGCTATTTTTTGTTATCCTGGTGTATCACGTGCGCAAAGCTAGGAATTTGATAAATAGTGTGAGTTGGCTTTTAAAATTAGTTAAGTTGCTAGTGGTTCTGATGGGATGTGGTAGTGCATTCCAGATTTTAGCAACATTGCTTGAATGTAGGGAGACCCCAGCACTATTGGTGAATTTGGTAACTTGTAATAGTGATTTATTTGCTGATCAAAGTATACGTTTGTTAGAATAAGGTTGTATTACATTTGATAGAAGGGATTTTACCTGGCTAATTGAATTGTTTGTAAGCCATGGTTAACTGGTTGTTAAGTCAGGAGATGTGGGAATTCCAGCCATGACAGTTGTCTTGGGGGGAGGCAGTGGTGAGTCCTATGTGAAGAGTCTATGGTGAAGTTTGCTATTTTATTATAGCATGTTTCTAGTTTGTCTAGGTCTGCTTTTTCAGACTGGTAAGGATGGGAGAGGCACAGAGGACAGCTGACAGAATATGTGTTCTGGATATGGCTAGTCTGGAACTGTTAGAATTTTTTTTTGTTTCTGCATAAAGTTCCCAACTTTTTATATACTTGACTGTTTGTGAGATGTGTAGATCAAATCTCAGTTTACTGTCAGTTGTAACTCCTAACAGTTTTGTTTATGGTTCTGGGGTTATTATTGTATTGTTAGAAGCAGTGATGTAGAATGAGTGTGTGAGTGTGAGTGTGAGTGTGTGTGTAGTAGGGAGGCGTCAACTAGAGTTCTGGTAGGATGAAAGATCCTAAGCTTGGTTTTGTTGGGATTTAGAATGAGCTGTGAGCTAGCCGTGATTCAATTCCAGTAAAGGATTTTTGATTTAAGTCTTGTAACACTTGGGTGGTAGGTGCTGCACATATAAGAGTTGAATCATCAGCATATTGCATAGTTGAAGCTAGTGGGAAGACAGTATAAGGTCATTAGTAAATATGCTGAACAGAAGGGGTCCAAGAATAGATCCTTGAGGGACACCAAGTGTGACTGGGCATAGGGAGGAGAGGTCATGTAGCCACCTGCCTGCTGGCAGTCAGTTAGGTAGCTTTGGAACCAGAAGAGAGCGGAAGGGCTAAGGTAAACATTGGAGAGCACGGTTAACAACTTCCAATGGAAGACGGTGTCAAACGCTTTGGACATATCGAGGAATACAGATGAAATTATTTTTCCTTCATTTCTGCAGTGGTTTATGGAAGTGCAGCGGTGGTACTATGAAAGGGTCTGAAGCCATGCTGTTATTTGGCTAATAGGTTATTGTTTGTAAAGTAATGGAGGAGTTCAGAGTGCATGCATCTTTTTATTAGTTTTGATAGAAGGGATAAGTTGAGAATTGGTCTATAGTTTGTGAGTTCAGTAGACTGTCCGCCTTTGTGGAGAAGAATATGTGTGAGATTTTCCAGATCAAGGGGATATATATTGTTCTACAATAGACATTAATCAGAATTGATATGAGGTAGGATATTCCTTCTGCTGCTACTTTTAGAAAGCCAGTTGGCAGGTTATCAGCAGCAGTAGTTGTAGGCTTAAGTTTTCTTATATGTTTTTCCTATGGTTTCGGTTGGGATGGGTTAGAATGTGAAAATGTTACTGCTATCATTGGATGGTTTAAGTAGAAACTGTTGAGAACATTAATTATTTTTGGTTAGTGATAGAATACTTTCAGTAAAGTATTTATTGAAGTTTTCAGCTATGGTGTCTAAACTATTTGCTATATTGGGAGAGAGAGAGTGGTGTTGTTTCCAGGTTGGAGACTTTCTTCGATTGTGGACCAAAATTTTGCGGGTTTCAATGGTATATTTGTTGAATATTGATGTAACAACTTTGTTTATCTAGTTTGATTTGGTGTTTGGCCTTGTTCATAATTTGTTGATATGCTAAATGGTTGGGTTGAGTTTTGTTAGTCTGCCATAAGGCCCATGCCTTGTCTCCAAGTTTTAGGAGGCTTTTTTTTTTTTGGTCAGACATGCTGTATAGTTAGTCTTAGTTTGGACTGTTCTGGACGTGCCATGCTGTTAAGTATGTTAAGGAAAGTACTACTGAATTGTTCTACAGCAGCATCTAGGGGCAAAGTCTTAAGTGGAGTCCAATTATATTTTTTCAGTGTGTTTATTAGTTCTTTAGAGTTAAATGATACCTTCCTGGAAGGAAGAAGCAGCTTTAGGAGGCAGTGAATGATGAGACACAAAGGATGGCTCTTGAAGAAGTTCTGGTCAAATATGGCATGGGGAAACTTTGGAAATGGAATATTTTATGAAATACTTTCAGCCTTTCTCCTCTCTTTTTTTTTTTTTTAAATCATTTTTCAGGGAATCAGCCTAGAGAAGAAGGTCTCTTGGTATAAGATTCTTCCCTGCACTCCTCTAGTGTTCTGGACCTACAGGATTTGCAGATGCTGAAGTACTCTTTCAGGTAATCTGGCTCTAAGCACAACGTGCATAAATCATAGGTATCCCTTGAGCAGGGTCTTCTGATTACAAAGGTCACATTTTTTGAGCAGTGATGCCTTTTGCATTACAGGTAGAACATGTAAGAGTACCAATGACACCAAGAAATAACAACCAAATTATCAGGAAAAACAGAAAACAAATTTTGTCAGAAAGTTAACAAAATACTGAACAAAAGCAGGCACACTACTAGCAAACTAGGTCATTTTTAAGCAAATGCTTACAAGATCAATGTCTAGTTGGTCAAAACCATTTGATCGACAGAAACAGATGGTTGACATGTTTGCGATATCAAAAATCCACAGGTAAGAAAATATGCCCATTCCCGGGGATTGTGCGAGCTCTGATTTGCTTTTGGTTTTGCCTACTCCAAGGTTAGTCCTTGGTGAATTTGGAGTAGCAGTCAATGTTCCATTTTTCGACATTTTGATGTTGATGTTACAGACATCAATATTTCATCCGCTCAGTGTAAAGTACAACATCTATTATCAAAAACACACAAAGGTGTGTATATGCTCCCAACAGACTCAAAATGTTATATGAACATACCATTTCTGATCACTTTGACAGGGAGAGTCTATAGCAGGATCTGCCTTTTAAGATGGCTAAAGCTCTCATCTTGAAAGATGTACCTGTAAATAAAGTTTATAATGTATACAGTCAAAAACATTTGTAAAGTTGTCATTAATAAAATATTTTATTCTACAGAGTGGGAAAAATAAAATTAAAAGAATGTTTATTAGCAAATATGTGGATGCAAGTACGGTTGTACTCTTGCTAGCATATGGTTAACAAAGGAAACTGGGGCATAATTATAGCCAGTACTGTAAAATAATATGTGAGGACCTAAGAATACTAAACTGGAATGTGAATGGCTTATTTGACCCTGTAAAACATTCTAGAATCTTGGCTTTTGTGGAAAGAGCCTAAATAAGCGACAACGGAAAAACTGGAAGCTTATGTTTATGGATCCCAAAATGAGAGATCCATTAGGAATATTTTAGAGATACTAAGGGATTTTTACAAAGATCTGTTATAAAAGGGTTGTTTTAAATAGGAAATGGGTAAAAAGTACAAGATAATCTGCATATGATTTAAACACCCTCACTAAGATTTACAAAAAGAATAGCTGCCAATCTCCTATAACATCCAAAGAGCTTAGGCAACAAATAAATAAGCAACAGATTAAAAAATCTCTAGGAAATGATGTAATCCAGTGGAAATACGGAGAATAGGTGGTTAAATGTTGATATAAGCCAGGGAAAAACTATTTAATCAAGTTATGGGAGGGTGTGGAATTCCAGGGAAACAGAAATATGCAATAATTTTTGTTATCCTTAATAAAGAGAAGGATCCTATGCCTAACATATGACAATTTTAGTATTAAATCATTAAAAAATTGATACAAGTCTTCTAGCAGTCAGAATACCCAGAATGTTTGTCAGACTGCTTCCTCATCACAACCTAATTTAAATCTCAGCAACTCCTAGCACTTGTCACACTCTCTAACCACAACAGCCTTCTGTCATCTACCATAGTTAAATTTCAAACCATACTCTTCTCTCACTCCTCCTCTTTTCCACACCTGCTGCCGCGGTTTTACTCTTTCCCTTCACATAAACCCAACACCACTACCATCCTCTATGCACCATCATCCTGACAATCTTTTCCCTTCTTCTATTTGAAACTCACCCAATGTCTTTATCATGACATCTCCCTCTACGGATCTCTCCCAAACTAGCAAACCCCCACCCACTTTATACTTCAGTTGCTGTTCAAAGTCAATACTGCATGTGTAAACAAGCTGGTTAGATCAATGTATTATTTGTAAATCTTTACTACTACTATCATGTAAAACCTGGTACAGCTAGTCACTGTTAATGTACTACTCAGTCTGACTCGTGTTTTTACGATGCTAATGCTTTGTGCTTTAACACCCAGGCTGAGGTCCTCAATGGATCGATGCTCTACCCCAGTTAACAAAACAAACCTAGACTATTGTGTTTTTTATATCAGGGAGACAAATTTCTGACAAAATAATTCAACTGGTAATGCTTTACTGCTAAGTCTTGATGCAGAAAAATCTTTTGACAGAGTCTGCTGGTATTTTCTGAGGGAAGTAGTGAGAAAATATGGTTTTCCAGAAAGGCTTTGTAAATTATTACTTAATACATGCACTGAATCCTCAGGAAAGGATAAAACTAGTAGGAGATGACGGAATTCTCTTGACTTACCCCGAAGTTCATCAGGATATACTTATACTCAACTTCTTTCTGCACTGCACTTTAAACCCCTTAAGTCCATTAACTGGGGTTTCTGAGACTCAATGTTATATGTGAGCAGGAAGATGCATCAAGTTAGCACTACTTGCCAACAATGTCAGTCTATAAAACTGAACCAGAAATGGATATTCTCTTACTATTTCAGAAGCTAAATTAGTTTCCGTTTTACATGGCATATAAAATAAATAAAAACAAAACTAAAGCACAGACATTTAACTAATGTCCTAGACCTACCATTGTATCCATTATCTATGTGGGCATGCAAGGATAAAATATTTAAGGGCTTGGCTGACTAACTCAGTATCTAATTATGTCAGGGAGTCTTGGGGAAAAAGCAAAAAAAAATAGATTGCTGGCAAAGTCAGAAAATAAATAAATGGTAATGGATCTAAACCACAATATGCAATCTATTAAAATTGTTTTAATCCCCCAAGTTATAAATTTAGGAAAAGCCTGCTGAAGACCTCCAAATCAGAAAAAAATATCTAGGCATAATAGGAAAGACAATGCACAGTTATTTAAAAAATAAATGTTCTAGAACTGTTAAAAAAAACTTAGTTTTGTCCATGCATTTTGTGAGGTTGGGTATCCCCAAATATTGTTACAGATCCACATACTAAAGTGGCTGCAATTATGATGGACTGTATCTGCAAGCAAATCAACAAAGCTGTTGTATGCAGATGATGTGGCACTACAGGCAGACTAAGAACAGGAACTTCAGCAAACTATATGGAACTGGAAAGTAAAACTGATGGAAAGCAGGATGAAATAGAGTATAAACAAGACTGTAGTAATAACAGCAAACAGGATACATCTGAAGAAGCTGAAAATTGATGGAAGGGAAAATACTGGAACATGTTCACAGGTCCAAGGATATGAGAGGTGCTGCTGAGGAAAAAGAAAATCTGAAATATTAGGCCAAAGTTAGAATTAAAGATAATGCAGCCAACTGGCTCAAAGTGTAAGGGGTACTACATGATAGAAGAATGCTAAAGAAACTGAAAAAATAAGATGTTGAAAACAGTGACTCAACCAGTGCTTCTGAATGGAACAGAAACCTGGGCAAATGGGATAAAGCAGCAACGAAGCATGTGGTGAAAGACACAAAATATCAGACAGGTAGTAGGATGCAAACTGGATTGTGGGACAAACAAAAAAACATCAGGACATCAATGCAGAAGCCAAAACTGCAGAGAAGGTAAGGGAGAACAGGAAAGAAGAGGATTTCATAACTTTGGAGACATGAAGACGGCAGGAAGAGACAAGAACTTCCAGCCAAAACATGGATGGGATTGTGTGACAGAAGACCAATGATAGTGAGGTATGACTGCTGAACAAAGTAGGAGAATGGCGAGGAATTGAAATGATGCCCTACCTTCAGGGAAAAAAGAATATTTATGATAATGGTGAATTGCTCCACACATCTGATCTTAGCCAACACCAATTCGAGGGTTATAAGGCAAGCTGGAAAACTGTGCCTAACACGAGTGGTTTCACTCAGGGACTATTAAAAACATTGCTCTCTGGGCATTATGGATTGGGAGCAATAACAAACGGACCAATGCAGGGAAGATGTATGAACTAGCAATAAAAAGTATTATTGGTGAAGGATCTGAGAGGAAGGCAAATATAAGAAAAATAAATGAGGAAAAGAAACAACCCAGACAAAGCAAAAGAGGGAACTTCCAGATAGAAGACAGCTAATATAAGAATGTAGTGGAAAAAAAAGTTATGTACTCACCATAATGTTCCATCTGAGTAGTACTTCATTTGTCTTCAACCTGTGGGATACGGATCCGAGCCGGCAACTTTACTAGCATCAGCTCCGAACTCCAAACTCCTCCCCTTACCCATAACACACCTCCACTGCCTTCCATCCCCAGGTCGAGCTTGCTGAACTTATACTGAGAACCCAACCTGAAAGATTTACTTGTGACCTATACTACAGCCCGTAGGCTGATCATGTGCCAAGGTCCGGGGGAAACAGGGAGGGATGGTTGAAGACAAATGAAGTACAACTACTCAGATGGAACGTTATGGTGAGTACATAACTTCTTTATCTGAAGTAGTTTACTTCATTTGATCTTCAACCTGTGGGACAGAGTCCCCAGCTACTAAACTCCTGGGAGGCCCTCATAGAAGGATATTCCAGATCACAACAGAACCAAAGGATGCTCTCCTTCTGGAAGTCAAATCCAATTTGTAATGAGAAATAAACGTGTGAGATGAGGCTCAAGTAGCTGCAGAACAAATATCCAAAGACACTCTAGACCAAAGGGCCACAGACGTAGCTATGGACCTAGTGGAATGAGCTTTCACCTGACCTGGAGGAGACATGCCTCTGTCCTTATAGACCTGCAGGATGCATGAAGAAATCCACCTAGCTATAGTGACCTTGGAGACAGGTTTCCCCAAAAAGGGCTTATAGAAGGATACAAACAATTGATCAGATTTACGGGAATTTTTTGTCCTGTGTAAACAGAATCGTAACTGTCTATGAACATCCAACATGTAGAGTTTGCATTCCATCTTGTTCGTAAAATTAGGAAAAAACACAGGCAAATTGGTAGTCTGAATGATATTGACTGGTGATGCCACTTAAGGAAGAAAGGATGAATTGGTTCAAAGGGAAACCCCATCTTTGTGCAAAATCATGTACAGAATTCTGATGGACAAGGCCTGTAATTCTGAAACCCTTCTTTCAGAGGTAATAGACACCAGAAAGGCTGTTTTCCAAGATAAAAATTTTAGATCTGCAGACACGGCAGGTTTGAAAAGTGGAGCGACCAAAGCTTGAAGGATCATAGTAAGGTCCCACGGGGGAACAGGATCTTTGACCGGGGGAGGCATAACAAAAAGGTGCCTTTGTTAAAGGCTTTAACACAGTCTGGAAGAGGCTAAGGAGGCAGAATTCTAGCCCACATGAAAATGAGAAATGGCAGCCAACTGAACTTTGACAGTATAAGAACTAGCTCCATGTTGAAAAATATCAGCTAGAAAATCATGAATGGCGGAAATAGGAGCCGTGAAAGGGTCTAAACTCCTTTGAGAGGCCCAGAAAAAAAACGTTTCCACTTGCTGCGATAAACCTTCCTGGTCGAAGACTTATGAGCAGCTACCAAAATAGATCTAACTGAAGAGGATAGTCTGGGAGTTCTAGTAATCACGGGAACTGAAGCAGCCAAGCTGTGAGCTTCAGGCTGTCCAGACTCGGATGAGGCACCCCCGAGGGGTGTGAAATTAAATCCTGCATGGGATCTGGGATCCAAGGTGGAGCCAGAAGGTGACATCAAAGGAGGGGAAACCATACCTGGGCAAGGCCAGAATGGGGCAATGAGGATCACTTTGCTCCTGAGTTGACAAGCTTTCTGTAGAAACCTCGGAATGAGGGGTACAGGTGGATAAGCATACAGAAGACCGGGTGGCCAAGAAAGAACTAGAGTGTCTCCGGGGGACTCCGCGGGTAGGGGGTTCAGAGCGAAAAACTTGCTGCACTTTACGTTGGAAGGAGATGCAAATAGATCACAGCAAGGTTGACCCCACTCGCTGAAGATCTGTTCCACTAGACAGATTCAGTGACCACTCGTAAGGCATCAGAATGGTCCGGACTTAGCCTGTCCGCTAGGATGTTGGACCGTCCCGGAATATGTGTTACGATGAGAAAGCGAACGGTGGAGATCACCCATTCCCACACTCTCATGGCCTCGCGACAAAGGTGGGTAAGATCTGGTCCCTCCCTGTTTGTTGATTTACCAGACCACTGACATGTTGCCTGATTGAATTGCAATCATTCCCAGAGGAAGAAAGGCATGAAGGGCCTGCAATGCTAGGACCGCCATCATCTCTAGGACACTGATATGCAAACTAGTCTCTATGGGGGACCACAGGCCTCAGCTGTCCTGCCTGAACAATGCCCCCCCCCCCACCCAACTTGGGAGGCATCCGTGGTCACTGTGCTTTGGGCCAGGGCTGGAACAAAGGGTTGTCCCTCCAAAATGTCCAGAGAGCTCATCCAATATATGAGGGACGACATACTCGACTGACATGAAATGGATAAGTCAATGCCAGTTCCAACAGGGACCAATGAACAGCTAGAATCCACTGTAGAATCCTCATGTGTAACCGAGCACACAGGAGAAGAGTTATGGTCGCCATCGAGCCTAAAGCCCTCAACACCGATTCCACCATTGGAAGATGAGAACAGTAGATCAGGGAAACATACATCCTCAGGTTTTGAACTCTCTCTGAGGTCAGGAATATTTTGTACTGAAGAGAATCTACCCTGGCACCGATGTAGTCTATCACCTGTACAGGACCTGGGAGAGATTTGGATGTGTTGATTGTGATCCCCAAACGCAGGGCAAGTGTCAGGAAATAATCTCTGGTTTGGGAAAGTAGATGCCTGGTGGGAGCAGTGAGGAGCCAATCATCCAGGTATGGATAGACCTGAATCCCCTAAAGCCTCAGGTGAGCCGCTACAACTGCCACTTTGGTAAACACCCTGGGGGCTGTGGTGAGACCAAAAAGTAGGGCTCAAAATTGGCAATGATTGACTCCTAGCCAGAAGCGGAAGAACCTCCTAGAGCTTCTGTGCATTTTTATGTGATAGTAAGCATCCTGGAGGTCTAACGAGCACATCCAGTTGCTCTCTTGCAGGTACGGTATGATGGACTGTAATGTGACCATCCAGAACTTCTCTTTGGCAACTGACAAGTTCAGGGTAGAGAGGTCCAGAATGGGCCTAAAGTCCCCCACTTTCTTTGGCACCAAAAATAATCTGGAGTAGAAGCCCGATCCGGACTGATCTGGGGGGGACAGATTTGATGGCTCGTTTTCCTAGTAGCTTGGAAATTTCCTGTGCTGCTGCCTCCCCTTTGCATAAGTGGTACGTCCGGAAGGTGTCTGGGAGATAAGGGGGATAGAGCATCCTCTGGATATGATTTGAAGCACCCAGCAGTTCACTGTTATAGACTCCTATGCCACTGGGTGCAAGGACAATTGTCCCCCAACTGCCTCCAGAGTACAGCAGTAGGGCAAGCCCTCAGGGTTGCTGCTCAGGTCTGTCCGAGAAAGGTTATCGAGACCCAAAGTTCCATAGACCTACTCTGCCTCTGGGCCAGTGTCCATTTGGTCCCCCTCTGCCTCTGGGAGAAGAAGATCCCTGAGTGTCCTGGGAATACTGTGACTTTCAGAACCACATCTTCTTTTGGCCTCTCTGGTTCCGGAAAAAGGACCTTTGAGGGTTAGAGAAGCGGATCACAATAGCAGACAGTGTCTTCCCGTCCTTCTCACTCTGGACTAATGTTTCCTTGACGGTCTTACCAATGAGTGTAGAGCCATCATAAGGGGCATTGGCAAACGATGCCTTGAAGGGTTCGGAAAACTGACATAACCTGAGCCAGGCGTTACGACTCATGGACACGCCGGACCCAGCCACCCTAGCTGCTCCTTCCATAGCATGGGAGAGGAGTCGCACAGACATGTTAGATACTGCTTTAAAAGTGGCCATTCTTGCGGAGAATGGAGCCTTGTCCTCCTGCAAAATGGACTTGGGGGGAGACTCCTCCAGTTCCTTTAGTAGGTCACGTTGGAGTCTGGTGACATGGGCCAAGTAATTCAGTGCCCTAATCGAGAAGGTAGCTGAAGCGTACACCCACTTCCCTAGGCGGTCCATTATCCATGACTCTCGGTCAGGAGGGTGGACCAAGGAACTCCCCTGGGCAAGTTCCTTCTTAGTGGCCGCTGCTACCACTATGGCATCCACGGGGAGCCCTTATTCCAAGATGGCCTGTGGGGGGGGCTTAGGATTTTATCAAGTCGTTTCAGGATAGGTTCCATGATGTCCGGTTCCTTCCATGCCGGCGAGGTGACCAAATCTACCAAATGATCCATGGCAGGGGACACCTAGGAAGTAGACGGGCCCGTGCCGAAGCCTCTAGGAACACAGACTCATCGGAAGAAGGTTTGGGGGCAGACCAACCTCCCCGCTGGCGCAGGATCGTGGGAGGTGACCTTGGGGAATCCTTTCCATCATCTAAGTCCATGCCTTGGTGAGGGACTCGGGGAAGTCCAAGTGCCTCCTCTTGCATGTATGCTTGTGGGGAACATCTCCGGTGGGACTATCGGGGGGGGGCACTCGCAAGCCATTTGTTCCTCAGGGGGAACCATCTGGGGATCTTCGAGCATGGGCTGTCCCTCTAGTAAGATGATGAGGAATGTAAACAGGGACGAGGGGGTCTGGGAGGAGACAGAGGGGCCGGTCAGGGGTCTCGATCTGATGGACAGAACCCTTTCTACCATATCAAATGCCAAAGGAGAGCGAATGTCAGAGAAACCAATAAGGAGGTTGGTCTCCCCGGGTCCGACGCGAGAATCGGAGGCGGGCCCAAGATGGACGGAGCTGTGAGGGAGGGAACCTGGCCTGACAAAGTCGGAGCCGATGAAAAAGGTTCCACTCCCTTGGATCCGACACCCAAGCTCCAGCTCCAAAAGTGGCTTGGATCCCAGCTAGTCAAATCCAAAACGCTCTAGGCAGCTGTCGGCGTCGAGGAAGCAGGTACCATCGGCACTGACCCCCTAACCAAGGCCAACCTCAGATCAGAGTACTCCAAACCTGAAGGTTGGATCAGAGAAGGAAAAATGGGTTGAAAGAAAGGAAGTGAGCTCCCCCCTCCAGAGGGAGGGGGGGCTGGCAAGACCCCCATCTGGATCTCTGTACAGATAAAGTGCCTCCATCTTATCCAGATCCATATCGGACAAGGAGCGGGTGGACCATGACAAGGCCATGGACTCCGACCTGGCGGGTCGGGGCACCAAGGCCTGAGAGGCTGGATGTGTCTCCACCGGCTCCAGGGAGAACCTCAGAGACTGGAGCAGAGGGGAGTCACGGATCCATGCTGTCTTGCTCAGAGAAGCAAGGTCTGGGGACCTCTTCCTCTTTTCCCTCATCTTCGACTCTCTCTCCCTTTCTCTACCTCTCTTCTGCTCCGCTACCACAGGCTTTGCTGGAGGTTGAGTCCCAGCCTGGGAAGGAGGAGAAGTAAGAGGAAGAGGTGGCCACAGCAGCCACTGTGACCGAAGCCGAAGACAAGTAAAGAGAGTCATAAGGAGGAAGAAGACCTTTGAGGGCCAACTTGGCCTTCCTATCCTTTAGGGTGCGGGGGTTGAAGCCTGCACAAATATTACAATCTACACTTAGGTGGGCCACACCCAAGCACAAAACACACAGAGTGTGGCCATCCGCTGGGGATAGCTTATGGCCACATACTGTGCAGAACTTGAAAACAAGCTATTCAGCCATTCTAAATAACAGAAAGATAGCCTTAGAAAAAAAAAAAGGACAGGCAAGATCTTTCTAAGTAACAAACACACACACACACTCACCACACTCATCTACAGAAAACACTGAGGGGGGAGGGGAGGCTACTACCTACACCACAGAACAAACTACTCTACCTAAAAACCACTAACACTCGACGCACCAAGCGAGGGGAGGAGAAAGGGGACCTATACTAACACTAACTGAGAAATTTAGAAAAATGTAACTACTCACAAAAAGTTTTAAACCCACTGCTAGTTGGAGCTCAGAAGACATGATGTTGAAGCAAATCGCAAGATCTGGGGATGGAAGGCAGTGGAGGTGTATTATGGGTAACTGGAGGAGTTTAGAGCTTGCAGCTGATGCTAGCAAAGTTGCGGGCTCGGATCTGATACGGATCCGTATCCCACAGGTTGAAGATCAAATGAAGTAAACTACTTCAGATCTACCTTTGTATGAAGTAGTTTTATAAACTTGACAGAAGTCATAAGGTTACAAACGCAGTCATATCTGATATGACTGCATTAAATATGAAGGGCTAACAGATAGGGTACCCTATTTCTAACAAGGTTTAGTTTAACTGCACACCTTTTTGGACTTCTGCTTTTCTGTGTTTAGCAACTTTTTTATCCATTTCTAAAATATTTTTTTTCAGAAGCAATCATCTCATTACTGTTTTTTTTTGTCCAGTGTAAGAATGCAAAGACTTAAAACTGATAAAGCATTACACAATTGTGTGCGCGCTCTCTCCATCTTCCACAATTCCCTGTTCTCAGGCCTTGCTGTACTTTTACTATCTATTCTGTTTTATAATATTCTTACATTTTAACACTAAACAAAGAAACCAAATAAGTGATATATCTCACAAATGAATCTTCAAGGCTACCTACCTTTATTTCTACTATATACACCACATCTGCAGAAGAAAGTACTTATAAATATCTAGTTGTTCAGTTTTAATGTTCCCAATAATGCTGGAGCACTTACATGTTGAAGATGGCGCTAAAGAAATGGTGTCTAAGGTATCCAAGGAGCTGGAGCTTTCAAATCCATCAAGTGTGTCCAGTTTGCTGGGTGCAGTATTTGTCACAGTGAAGTTATCCAGTGCATCCAAGCCACTCACTGTGGCAGTCTTTGGAGATTCAAAAGTGTCCAGTGCATTCAGTCTTCCAGAACCTTCTTGGCCAAAGCAAGCTGGTGGTAAAACTGTGTTGGGAGGGATAGGCACATTAACGCCTGGAGGAAGTAATGGCCCACCACTAGGAAAAACAATTATTGGCAAGTTTGTTGGAACAGTGCCCTGTGACTGAGAGGGAGACAGAAAAAAAATGAGTAAACTATTTTAACCAACTTATTCATGCATGCATGCTTCACAAGTATCAAACATTTTCAAAAAAACAAGAACAGATCAATGAATAATATCACAAAAAAATACATTTTTAAAATACTCATTATCCCTTGTTGTCTGTCAGCAGCTGTATTTCCCACTTTTCCAAATGGGCCATTTGTTCCTGTTGGACAAAAGTGAGCCATTATACAAGCAGCAATAAGAGACTATTCATGACCAAACTCCTTCCCACAGCTGTATGTCTCGTATCACCATGACGGCTACTATGCTTCCATCATGTGAGTTGTAATTTCTGTGCACCCGCTTGTGAAGGCTACAGCAAAGCATCTAAATGAGTCAAATACATGTCTAAGGCTCACATTCATGTCTGACATCCCCTCTTCTAAAGGAAACTGTGACATCTCAAGATGAAGAACACCTTCCTCCCTCCCAGAATGAATATAAACTTCCACCTCACACCAGCTGCAACAGACACCCAAAGCCACTACCTGAACTCAGGTCATCATGGTCATGGTCAAGGTTTAAGCCCTCTACACCAATCCAGCTGACACAAGACAACATGACTTCCAAGAAATGCAAACTCAGTACACAAAAATATCTGAACATATAAAGATGTGATGGAAGGTCTTTTGTTCTGAAGCATTTATCCGAATACTCCAGCTATCCTCTCCAAAAACTGATGCACATTTTCCCTTGCTCCTACCTTTTGTTGTTTTCTAACAGGTATCTGTAAACTTTCCTGCTGACTAGCAAGTCAGGACTTGCATGAGACGAAACTGCCACCCTCGCCATGAAGTATTTCAAGTCAACCTACCTTGAACAGCTATCACCTACATGTCTTCCCAGCGATGTCTATTTTATTCATGAAATAATATCTATACTTATGGTTACTTTTAAACTGTAAATGAAAAACTAAAAAGCAGGTAAGAAAAACTGTCTATTCATTGTTTTAAGACCACAAGCTTACTACTCTGTGGAAGTGTTCTGTTATAAACCAAGCACACTTTTTTCATTAAGAAAACAAAATATCAATGTGCAAAAAGTCAGTATGCACTGCAACAAAAGTTTCTGCAAGGTTGTTAGCCTATTACAAACCTATGAATCTATGACTATGACAATGCCATCTTCCTTAGTATACGATGGCGTTCAGATGTCTGAAGAAGACCCTTGCATGTGAACAGCTTGGATGGATGTATTTGGCTCCTCAGCAATGACAGCCACCAAACGGGCTTCATCAGAGGGATAAGGAAGAGTAGGTGTCTGACTCAGGAGCTATGAAAGCACTCCTCCTGAACCAGTACCCTCGAACCAACCAGAACCACTAAGTACTTCCACCACATCTCCTGCCATCTCTCTCTCTCAATTTTTTTTTTTTTAGGGAGGTGGTAGGTAGAAGATGATCCTGATGTCTCCTTGGCATACCAGGCTAAGGCCTCAAGGGTATTCTGTTCTAGGTATTCAGCTAAGGAAGAAAGCCCACACCTTAGGGCCTGGCAGAAGTCACTGCTGCTGACACTGTAATTTGCACATTTCAAATACACAGTGGTTGAGATCATCCTTATGGGGAATATGCCTACTACAACCACATATTCCTTTCTTAGACAGAAGTAGCTGGAAAAACACAGAAGTACTAACCAACTGTATCTAACTACAAAAATATAAGGGGTGGGAGAACAAGCTGGCCCAGTAATGCAGTTATCTGCTCCTAGTTATGAAGCTGGCAGACCATGAAAAAGATGAGATGAACTGAATATGACAGAGGCAATACAGTGGGCATCTGTATTTGTGAACAGAGGCAAGAAAGTTATAAAAAGAGCATCTGCCAACTCCATTTTACAATAGCTTGCTCAGATAAACCAAAGGCTGGGTATACATCATGCAAAAGGAGAAATTAACCTGAGCTCAAAGTCAAACAAGATGCATGAGGACATGTAGCAAATAGTCCAAGTAGCAAGGACTACTGCAACAGGGATCTAAATTAAGAATATACACATCTTTAAGCTTTTAAGGAAGGAGACTGTTTTATATACAGGTAAACAGTTTTAAGGTTAAAGACAGCTGAAGTGATTTCTTATGTGGTACACAGTTCTTCCAGAGAATGTGGTTTGAACCTAGACCTTGTGGAGATAAGACAATATCTACTCCATCTGTGTGTTATTTGTTACAACTTCTGACATGGAACCAGCGGTTTGCTCTGGTGTAATGATGGTGGAGAGGTGGTCTTCAGGAGTCACAGAAAACCAATGTCCAGTTCACCTATGATTCAGATCCTGCCTTCCCATTAAAACCTGTGTTGTGTGTTGGATTGATGTCTCTACAGATACCAGATACAGGTCTTTGCAATTGCTGATGCAGTGCAGGGAAATGAAGATGTATAGAATCTTCCCATAAATAACAGATTTTCAAGAATATTTTCTGTTGCAGTAGTGGCTCTTGAGATTTCTACCTGAGAGGACATGGCAGCCTGTCCACATACCAGAACTTTTACTTTTCTCCAGGACCACTAGATTCCCTCCTATACCAATGTCAAGGCATCAGTGCTATAAAGGGACACAGGCAGTCACCATCTTCTGGTCTTTCTTATCCTTAGCAGTTTCTGGAATAGCTTCTGGGTGCCAGACTATGACAGACCTAAGGATAACCCATCCTAGGTGAAAGAGAATCAGGACGACTCCCATATCTACACCTGCAGAGCCTCTTGGAACACAGAAACCTGATCCATCAGAGAGGGAAGTGTTACCTGGAAATCCATCCCAACCAAAAGGGAAAGGAAGATGACAGGATGGAGGGAGGGAACCAGTAATGCACCAGTGAATGTGCTTTAACATCAACAATGACCAAGTTCCTACATAACTGTACTAGGCCCTTCATAATTTAGTGTTGTAGCACTGACTCTAGGAATGACTCTCAGATATTATAGGAAAGAGGACAGCTGATCTGTTAAGGGAACCGTGGACCCAAGGCCATGCAAGATGGCTGTAGGAAAATCTGCTCTGGTTCTTGAGATGTTACCAAAAAGTACAGTTGTGTACACTTACCATAAATGTAGATGTTCAAGTGTATTCACTGTTGCAGTCACTACATTTGGGTAATCTGCTGGCAGGTTGTCCTCAGTCGGCCTGAATAACAAAGTCTTTGGTCTTGCGTCGGTTGCTGTCTCTTCTTACATGACGTCAGGTTGTCAGGGTATAAAACATGCAGCAGACGCCATTTTATTCAGTTTTTCTTGCCCCAGATGTCAGGTGCCCCCCAAATGGAGAGCAAAATTATATATATATATACATAAACAGAAATATATATAAATGCACTTTTAGCAACATAACATACCCTCATCTAATAACAAACACACCACAAAGGCTTTAGTATATAGTGAAGGAAAGAAAAAGTACAGAAAAGGGGGATGGCGAGTGGGCGACCCCGACTGCAACAGTGAATACACTCGAACATCTACATTTATGGTAAGTGTACACAACTGTACTATGTTTTTCGTGTTTCACTATTTCAGTCATTACATTTGGGTAGAATCCCAAAGCTACGGATGGGAGGATGGAGCCAAACAGCATTAGGAGCGGCTATAAGGCCCTGCAGAACTGCAGTGGCAAAGCCTGCCCTGGATTTGGAGAACAGAGGCAAATGATAATGCTTTATGAAGGTATGAACAGAGCTCCAAGTAGCAGCCTCTAGAATGTATTTGGTTGGAACCCCTCGAAGAAAAGCTGCTGAGGTAGAGGCAGCCCTGGTGGAATGAGATCTGATCCCCTTGGGCAAAGGTTTACCTTGGTGCAGGTAGCAGAAACAAATTCAGTGGCTTATCCACTTAGAAATAGTCTGCTTTGATATAGCCTTCCCCTCTGACCCTGCAGCAAATGCTACCAGTAGTTGCTCAGACTTTCTTACAGATTTGGACCTGTTCAAGTAGAATCTTAGTTGTCTGTGCACGTCCAATGTATGCAGAATCTGCTCCCCCTTGTTCTGCTGATTTGGGTAAAAAGTTGGCAGGTGAATTGTCCGATTAAGAGCCACACTGGATACCACCTTAGGCATAAAAGAAGGATTGGTCCTGAAGGACACCCTGTCTGGGTAAAAAGTAATAAAAGACTCCACTGCCATGAGAGCCTGTAATTCTGAAACCCTTCTTGCTGAAGTGACTGCCAAGAGAAAAGCTGTTTTCCAGGATAGAAATTTTATATCCGCAGTACCTGCTGGTTCAAAAGGAGGCAGGGTGAGTTTTTCCAGCACAAAATTGAGGTCCCATACAGGAGTTGGAGATCTTCTGGGAGGCCTTAAATTTTTGGACCCTCTAAGATACTGTTTAAGCAGAGGATGAGAAAAGTAGGTGGCTCTGTATTGTACTTGAGCCGAGATGGCACAGGCATGGATTTTTATTGAAGAAAAAGATAGGCCCTTGTCAAGCATCTCAGTCAAATATTGTAAAATCTGAGGAATATTGGGCTTTGCTGTGTCTGTACCTTGTGCTTGGTTCCAAGCATAGAATCTCTTCCATTTATCAGCATAAGATTTTCTAGTACTAGGCCTTTTGGCTCCCAAAATGACATCCATCACAGATTTACTGAGAGGTGTGGCTTGAATAATTAAATGATCAGTCATACTGCAAGGTTCAGAGTTTGGAGCAGAGTGTGCAGAATTTGATTGTTCTGCTGAGACAGTAGATGAGGTATTTGAGGCAAGTACCAAGGGGGGAGTTGAGACATATTCCTTAGAAGTGGGTAGCAATGTTGTCGAGGCCAGTCCTGAGCAACTAGGATCATTTTTGGTTTTTCCTGTCTGACTTTTAGTAAGACCTTGGAGAGAAGAGGCAGAGGGGGAAAGGCATAGACTGATAGGTTTTTCCAACTGAAGGATAGGGCGTCCACTTTCCATGCTTTTTTTTGATGAATTCTTGTGCAAAATTTGTCCAGCTGATAATTTTGGGGAGAGGCAAATAGATCTATGTCTGGGCTCCCCCATTTCCATGGTAACATGCTGAAGATTTGTGGATCCAGTTTCCATTCATGTGGGTCCATAAGATTACTGCTTAGATCGTCTGTTAGAGTATTTTGTTTTCATGGCAGGAATTGAGCTTGAAGATGTATTTGGTAAGTCAAAGCCGTGTTCCACAATGCCATGGCTAGTCTGCAAAGGGGGTAGGAATGTGTACCCCCCTGCTTGTTTATGTACCACATAACCATGGTGTTGTCCATCTTTATCAGTAGCTGTCCTGGATGAAGTAAGTCTTTGAAGGCTGTCAGAGCATTCTGAAGAGCTAGCACCTCTTTCTGGTTGATATGCAGATGCATTTGTTTTGGGATACATTTGGCCTGAATGCATCTCCCCGCCAGGTGGGCCCCCCAAGCATAGTCTGATGCATCTGTAGTTAGGGTTTGTGTGGCAGGGGGTAGAGTGAAAGACAGTCCCTTGTTTTGGTGACATGTCTCCGCCCACCAAAGAAACTCCTGTTGTAGGCAAGGAATGAGAGGTATCATTGTTTCCAGACTGTGACAGTGTTGGCTCCATAAACTTTTTAGGTACCACTTAAGTTTCCTCATATGCAGTCTTGCATATGGAAGTAGTAGAATGCAGAATGCCATGAACCCCAAAGCCTGCAGATAAGTGGGTTTTTGTTGCCATTTGTTTGAAGTATATTGTCAGTTGCCTTTGTTTGTCTGGCGTAAGGTAAACCATCTGGGCAGTTGTATTCAAGCTTGCACCCAGGAATGTAATTATTTGAGAAGGTACCAGTTGGGATTTGTTTTCGTTTACTGTGTACCCCAAGTATGTTAGAAGCCTTTTTACAAATGCCAGATGTTGAAGAAGAGTGCCCTTGTCCTCTGCTTGAATGAGACAGTCATCCAGATAAGAATAAATTTGTATACCTCTTTGTTTGCAGAATGCAATTACTGGTGCCAGGCACTTTGTAAAGACCCTGGGTGCAGTAGATAAGCCAAAGGGCAGTGCAGAGAATTGGTAATGCAAATCACCTGCCTTGAAGCGGAGGTATCTTCTGCATGATTCCCTTATTGGGATATGCAGTGATGCCTCTTTTAAGTCTAGAGTCATTAACCAAGCATTTCTGCCCAGCATGGGCAGTAGCTGTTGTAAAGTCAGCATTTTGAATTTTGGAATGTCCAGGAACGTGTTCAAAATCAATAAATCCAGTATTGGACGCCAAGAATTGTCTTTTCTGGGTACCAGGAATAGTCTTGAATAAAAACCTTGCCCTTTTTCCTTTTCTGGTACTGGTTGAATAGCCCTCATATCCATGAGGGACATAACTTGTTTCTGAGCCTCTGCCCACTGATTTTGTGGCAGATCTGGCCATCCATTTGGAATTGGCAAAGTATGGAAATGAAATATGTACCCCTGGGATACTATGTTCAATACCCACTTGTCTTGGGTAAATAACTGCCAATTTTTTGTATGAAGTGCTAGTTTTCCCCGCAAGGGGGCTGCCAAAAGATAAGTGCTTGGTGATGGTAGAGGAAAGTCATTGAGACTGCTTACTGTAGGGTTGTCCTTTGTTTCCTCCAGATTTGGAGGTTAAGGCACCCCATTGCTTTGACCTGTAAGAACCCTGCGATTGGTATCTGGAGCCTTTTGAGCACCTGGATTTGCCTTGAGTGGCTCTGCTGGACACAGGAAAGGACCAATTTTTAGTAGGCCAGTGCCTACTGAACCTGGGTGGCTGCACTTGCAAGAAATCTTTTACAGTTTGCATAGATTTAGCTTTGTCTTCCATTTTCTTTAAAACCTCTTCTGCCTTATTAAAAGAGTGTCATGCTGCAAGGGGGCATCCAACAATTTAGCTTTAACATGATCAGGCAGATTTTGCTCCTTGAACCAGGCATGCCTTCTAATCACAGATCCAGTAACTGCGGCCCTGAAAAAGGCCTCCAAGGAATCAAAACCACATTGCAAAATATGCTTTCCAACCTGTTCTGCTGAATCCAATAATTCCTGTAATTCTTTATTTTTCACACAACCAGAAATCAACATCATTTTTTGCTTTAGTAGGCCCATAACATACTGTTGATATTTAAGCATATGAAACTGGCAGTTTAAGGCTCTGATTGCCAAGGTAGCAGACATATAAACCCTTCTTTCCCCATCTATCCAGCGCCCTGGAATCTCTATCAGAGGGGGTAGGATTTTTTGGCTGTAGAGGCCTTAACATCCTTGGAACCCTGTGAAATAGTCTCAGGGTCAGCAGCAGGATTTTTGAATTGAAATTTGTGGGAGTCAGGAACCCTGTAATATCTGTCTGGCTTACTAGGAGCCGGAAGTAGGGAATCAGGAGCCATGCTTGATTCTGAAAACACATCATCAACAATGTCTAATACAGGAGGTATAGCCAAAGGCCTATGCTGAGGAAGAAGGAGGAAATCCCTAAGCCTCTTTTTTGATTCCGAGAAGTCCTGACTCTCCCAGTGAAAATGTTCCCTTAAAGTATGCAAAGTTTCTCCAAAAGAGTAATCCTCAGGAGGAGATGCAGATGGGATGGATTCCTCTGCATCAGAATCCTCATAGGGTGGAATGGAAAATTCCTGATCAGAAGAAATGGAAACCTGATCTGAAGATTCATAATCAATGCCTTGCCTAGGCCTCTTAGCAGGGTGGGGTTCCCCTGATCAAGGTAATTAAGTCCTCAGCCATTTTGATCATCTGTTTTATAGGCATAGGGGCCTGAGCATGTGGTTCATGCACTGTTTTTTTAGACATAGAAGGTGCTTTTGACCTTGTTTTTGAGGATGGCGTCGGTTTTATATAAAAACGTTGAGGCCTGAAAACACCCTCAGAAGCCAGTGCCTGCTCATCAGCTCCGGACCCATCCAATGGAGAGACATCCACGGGTTCAATACTCTGAGAATCTCAGGGCATACCGGACTCTGCATGGGTCTCGGTAGAGACCTGCGACTCAAAAGTAGCGGGTATCGGGGGCTGCAAAAGCGCCTCACTGAGTACCGGCGACTGGCTTAGGAGAAGCTTCGTCATCAGTTTTGGACCTCAACGGTCTGTCTCTATCTTTTTCTTTGTGTTTTTTGTGAACTCCGGTAGTTGGATTACTAACCGACGACATTTCAGGATAATTTAATCTTGATTCAAAATACTTAGAAGCAAAACTATAATGACGCTTAATAGTGCGTTGGTTAAATCTAGCACAAAACTGACAGCAAGGCACATTATGATCTGGGCCTAGGCAAGGAATACAGTATAAATGAAAATCCTTATGAGGTATTTGCTTCCCACAAGTAATGCAATTATTAACTTTTACTGACATCAGCAAGGAGCAAGAAAAAGTTTCCCCAATGGGGTACTTAGCTTTAGTTTGAAGACTTCGGTTCTGAAACTCGAATGCGAAAATTTCAGGAGTCGGCCGACCGGCACTTACAAACTGCTTCTGCTTCGGGCACCGCGCGGCAAGAAAGACTAAATAAAATGGGGTCGGCTGCATGTTTTATACCCCTGACGTCATGGAAGAAGTGACAGCAACCGATGCAGGACCCAAGACTTTGTTATTCAGACCGACTGAGAGCAACCTGCTAACAGATTACCCAAACATTGAAACACGGAAAAACATCTGCAATGTTCTGCAAGGTAGGGACAAATGACCAGGTAGGTGTTTCCATAATAGCCTTTTTGTTACACCTCTGAGGAAGATTACGCTGGTAAGCTATGCCTCCGGTGGAACAAGCTGTCATTCTGCCAGGAATGTTTCCTATAATAGTTTTAACAAAAAGTAATGTAGTTTTAATCCATTCTGAGACAGTTTGCTTATTGACAGCCTACTCTTCTTTCTCTTGTAAAAAGGGTATAAAAAGTTGAGAGATTCTGAATTGCTTTTTCCTGTCCAAGCAGAATATCAGCAGTCTGTGCACTTCTAGGAAATGGAAGCGTCTCTCCTACTTGTTCAGTGGTGAAGGAAAAAAAAAACAGCAAGTGAATGGCTTGATTTAATGACAGTTCTGTAACTACTTCTGGCATGAAGAAAGGGTTACTACACAGGATAATCCCTGTCCTTGTGGAATACTAAGGAAGGTTCCCTGGCCATACCTCTGAACTGTCCAGATTTTCACAGAATGCCCAGATTTTTGCCCTATGCCTCATATTTTTGGTCTATTCCTCAAAAAATATGTGGTTTTCTGGCAAATCATTGAGATGATTTGAGGATTGAAGTCATTAAATGATATATATTTGAGTTTCAGACTTCAAATTCTTCAGAAAATTTGTGTTAACACAGACACTGTTACTCTAGTAACTTTTAAGTTTATAAGAGTAATATTTAAAATGTGTCCCTATTCTTGAGCCTTTGTTCCCCCATTTTGTCAGGCTTTGCCAGATTTCTTGCACTAAGAGTTTGAGAGGTATGTTCCCTGCAAATAAAAGCTTGCAATTCTGTAACTTGTCTAGCTGAGGTCAAGGCTTCCAAAAAAAGCAGTCTTCCAAGATATAAACTTAATGGAATTGGAAGAGGCTGGCTCAAGAGGATGGAGAGTTAACTCTTCTAACAAGAAAAGAAAGTCCCAAGGCGGAGCAATATCTTTTGGGGACCTCAGATGAAGAATCTCTAATGAACTTGTTTTGCTGGCAAATGTGAAAGGAATGGTGATTCTAGTAGTAGACAAGCAGAAATGACTGAAGCATGTATCTTTATAGGGGTATAATCTATATCCCTGCTTTGAATAGGTCTCATAAGTGGGAGAGGATGAGGTCAGCAGTGCTGACACTGAGCCATGTCCTCTGTCTCAGCACCAGTGGGGAAAACCTTTTTCATTTTGTTATACAAGATTTTCTCATGTTGGGTTTCCTGGCTTCATTAAGATGTGAAGCACATCCTCAGAATAATGTGTCTGGTAGTGAAGTGTGCCAAATCGTCCACACCATCAGCCTTACAATCAGCAATTTCGGGTGAACGATCAACCCCAGTTCTGGGATAGGAGAGCCACATGCTGAGGTAACAAATGGTTCCTTTACTAAGTTTACAGCAGGGGGAGTCTGGACCAAAAAGGCGCTATCAGGATAATTTTTTGGACTCCTAACAGATCTACTGTAACATCCCAAATGAATGGAGAAGGCATCTGTCACCCAGGCCTGTCTTGAGGGTATCCAGGTGCAACAGTTACTTCACTGTCGTTTTTTTTTTTTTGAGGAGCACAAAAGTCTCTTTCTAGTACACCCCACTTGTTGACCAAATCCAAGACCTCTTCCCTCTTAAGCAACCATTTGTTTGGCCCTAGCACTGGTTCAGCTTAAGCTGTCTGCCAGACTGTTGCTTAATTAACAGATACTTGAAATCTATAAACCCAAAAGAACATATGGGGTAAAGTTTATACTCTTATCCAAGCTATGAAACTTTAATCCCATATTCAATCAGAACTATATCTAGCCTCCATGTATTTTATTCCTCTCTCAAATAATTTCTTAGTTAATCATGGCTATGCCCATGCACCTCATCTCTAGGATTTATATTAAAAAAATATTTTACATTCTTACTAACATAAGCTCTCATCATACTATCTATCTATACCTTACAACATCTGCCCACTCCCTACTCAAAGGAGACTTGTATCTTATTTTTATTTCCTAGTATAGTAGACAGACTATACTTCTAATACTTTTAAACATACTGATTGTTATATTTAAAAGTCATTTATTTCTTTTTGTTTTTACTTCACTGGTGTCTCTTCATGCTTTACTGTATCCGACGTATTCCACTACCATACTGTAAGTATATATATGTTTTTTTAGGGTGAAAAGCAAAAACAACCAAAAAGCACTTGGCCACAGGATAAGGATCCAAAAACAATCTCCACTCAGTAGTATTAAAACACTTCTTTAATAAAATTCCACCTCCAAATGATAAGAGCACAGTAAAAACACAGTACAGTTAAGTGCTTTCACCCAGTCTAAATACTAGGCTTCCTCAGAACTCTTAATGTAATTAAGCCCTTCAAATAGCTTAAATTACAACATGTGACAGCCCTTCCCCACCAAACTAATTGTTAAACACATACATCCCTGTTTTGTACAGGTAAGACCTTGTCCACTTGTTTAAAAACATTAAAAGTCAATAAATCATATTAACAAAAAATGAATTCACAACCACAAAGTGTGAATGAATATATGTGTATATATACATAAAGTATATAATTTCTACACCAAAAAACAATCAACACTCATAATAGTTACAGTTCACATTACAAATCATAATCTGGCAGCTCTTAACTTTAAAACACTGCCGATGTTAATATTATCGTTTAGTCCCAGGGCTTTTCCAGCATCTAATTTGAGTTGCCAAAGCAACTCCCTGTATTCCAATTTAGATTCGCAACTACCACACAAGGGGTCTATACAAACCTGCTCCAATACAAAAAACTTTGTCCATGTTTTTACACATTAGGGAATGTTTGTAAAAGGCATTTGTTTCCTTCCCTCTACTGACTTCATACATATGTTCATAAACCCTCCTATTTAAATGCCTTTCTGTTTTTCCTACATAAAAACATTGCATACACATGCCCAAATAAACTACCCCCTTGGTCTTACAACTGAAATATTGGGAGGATTGAATATTATCCCAGGCATCTTTCCCATTAGTAAACACTTTGTCCTTGTTAATAAAAGGATAGTGTGTGTTAGTCAATGGATGCGAACTTCCTTCCCTGTATTCTTGCAAGTCTCTCTCCAATTTTCTTAATTTCCTTTCAATAATTTTCTCACAATAATTGTCAACCTCTCTAAAAACATTCTCATATTTACTTTTCTCTCTACCAAATAATTTGTCATTCAATACTTTCTGGTGTACAAAATTTAATTCTTCATAGTCCCGTATCATTAAATTCATTACTTCAATTCCAGTTCTGTTAAAAACCTCACACAATTGTTGGTACAAATTACTGTCCGGTTTCACATTGTTAGGAAATCTGAATATCCGTAGTCCCTTTGGGACTATGTTAACCTGTACACATTCTCTTAAATAATCAATTTCCAATTGGTTAACTTTAAATAAATGCAATTTATCGCTAAACCCAATAAAATGGTCGTCAAAATTACTCGTATTACGAGAAAAAGTACCTTCATTTAAATTAAATCTTTTAGTAGTCCAGGTCTCAAAGTTAAAATTATTTCCATTGTTCAAAAAATCAACCCCTCCACAGTCCGATAAAACTTTATTGTTGCTAGTGTTCACTCTTGCAGAATTAACAACTGATTCGCAATTGCTAGCACCGCCAGAACGGGTTTCGCCCTCTGTAACTGTCCGAGAGAATGTCGTTGCACGTCCATTGCATGTATTGAGAGCGTCGGGAAGTTGCTGTTGGTTGCCTGGGATAATAGTCAATCCTCCCAATATTTCAATTGTAAGACCAAGGGGGTAGTTTATTTAGGCAGGTGTATGCAATGTTCAAGTTTTTATGTAGGAAAAACAGAAAGGCATTTAAATAGGAGGGTTTATGAACATATGTATGAAGTCAGTAGAGGGAAGGAAACAAATGCCTTTTACAAACATTCCCAAATGTGTAAAAACATGGACAAAGTTTTTTGTATTGGAGCAGGTTTGTATAGACCCCCCGAGGTGGTAGTTGGGAATCCAAATTGGAATACAGGGAGTTGCTTTGGCAACTCAAATTAGATGCTGGAAAAGCCCCGGGACTAAACGATAATATTAACATCGGCAGTGTTTTAAAGTTAAGAGCTGCCAGATTATGACTTGTAATGTGAACTGTAACTATTATGAGCGTTGATTGTTTTTTGGTGTGAAAAGCGCTTAACTCTACTGTGTTTTTACTGTGCTCTTATCGTTTGGAGGTGGAATTTTATTAAAGAAGTGTTTTAATACTACTGAGTGGAGATCGTTTGTGGATCCTTATCCTGTGGCCAAGTGCTTTTTGGTTATATATGTTTTTTAATTACATTTGTACTAGTGCTTTACTTGATGTGATTTAACTTTGGAACTTTTAACCCAAGGTCACTGCTGAAAATGGGTATTTATTACCCAATAGGACTTTCCTGGTAAAGAAAGGGCAATAAATAAATGTATTGAGCCACAGTTGTCAGTCCCGTCTCCTGTGCCAGATTCCATGCCTGCATAACTAGTCAGCAAAGCAGAAGAAGAGTTCTCCCCTCAAAGGAGTCTGTTGTTATAATATAATAACATGGCTAGTTATGAAGGACATTCCCTGGTTCAGTGGGATCTGCCCAGCCCAGCACTCTAGTACCTTCCCTGATGCTAGTCTGCAGGGAATGTGCATGCTCACACCATATTTTTTTCTGAGATACCACTGCAGTTTTCATATGTGCAACCTATCCAGGGGAAACTGTCAAATGCAGGTGGCCATAAACTCAAAAAGATTCTTGTTACAAATAATGTTGCAATTATCAATCTTGATGAAATACTGTGTTAAGAATAGGATCTCCTCTAGAGGTACTAAAACATTTTGCTCATTTTAGTCCAGAAGAGGTCCCAGAAAAGTGACTTGTCTTGCTGGTTGTAACAGAGACTTTTGGAGGTTCAAGGAAGCAGGCCATAGTGGTCTTTAAAACCCTTTCCATCTCCAGCAGGGAAGAGATAGAGATGAGACAAAGGATAAGTGTAAACACTTTCTCCTGCAAAAAAGTTTACCTTCTAGACATTCCAACATCACAAGTAGTTTTGCAGTAAATTCCAACTTAGACCAAATTAATGTTGCTCTGCTCAATGCCAAATACCTTAAAATCTAAATTACCACACCGTGAGGCTGTCTCTCAACTTTATCACACCCATATGTATGATAAATAGATATTCAGAGGTGATCTCTACTTAACATACAAGGCCATGTCAAACCCAGACCTGTTGGACATACTACACTTAAAGAAATCCCAATCCCTCAGAGCCACATGCTCCAGGGATCTAAACCTTGTCATCACAATGAACAAAACATGCTGGAGATATAGGTTCCTGACCCGGAGACTCCCCAGACTCTGGAATAGACTGCCCATACATGTCAAGCAGAGTGCCTCTTTGGCCCTCTTCAAAAGGAACCTTGACGATTGGATGGGAGATAGGAAATTCACCCCAGGGATCACGTCTGTCAGCAAGACAGGGGTCCAGGGAAGTAAATATTGTCAGAAGAAATAACCAGGGAATTGTTATGGCTAGGCTTGTACAGACCCTAGGGCCGATAGCCTAGTATCAACCTATGAACATTATTTCAGTGTAGACGGCACTTTCCTCTTTACTGGGTTACAGCACCCATCACATATTCACACCTACTGGAAACTACAGGGCAGTATTAATATTTGTTAAAGTCCTGATGACATCTTGACAGGCTACCCATTACCCACAAAATAACTTAATGAACTTCAAATTACCCTAAACAAAACTACACTGTGACCCTCCATGTCCCAGGAGAAATATGAAATACTTCTACATGTACTTACTGAACTACATTTAAATAAAAACACCATTTTGATGGCTGACCTGAACTAGCTATTGACTAACTGGAGTACCTATACCACAAAGGCTGGGTATGCCCTAAGATTCATTGACTAAGTAAATGCTATCCTTGCACAAACAGTTAACCCACTTAAACCTACAACATCTTTTTTGTATACTTTTGAGTTCACACCTATACCACCTTATGGCATCTTGCACTTTTTGGGTCTGGCTTCTTTAACTAAGAGACTTACCAACTAATAACAGGCAGTATTAGAAAGGACAAGGAATTATTAACAAAATGACACAAACTGTTAGTCTAGCATACCCTGCAGTTGAGAAATTGGATCTTTCTTTGCCACGTATTATTCATATTTTTTATATTTATGTTTATGTTTATATTTTCATAACTGAGAAACCTACATTTTATTAATGTGTATTGTGTGAAACATCAGTGTGGAATACAATACAATTCACTGCCAATGATGGTTTATATCACACTATACTGGAAATATTGTTAGCTGTTTGTTAGTAATTATGAAAATAAGCAATAGTTCCATGTTTACTTAATACTTCAAAATACAAGCGAGTTGCAAACTGCTGCATGACATTAGGTGAAACCTTAGACGTTGCTGAAGAAAACAGTCTGATTTTTAAGTGAGATATCCAGTATTATTGGTATTGCAAACTACACAATTCAACATATATTTTGATATTTCTATAAATATCTCAATAAACATACACTCACAGAAGACTTTCTTACTGTCATGTGACAGCTCATGTCTGGTCATCCACCTAGCACAGCTTTAGGCCAATTCACAGTACAACAGCTCTTATATCCTTCATAGACCTAGTAAATAAATCCAGGGATTCCAACCTACATACTTCCATACTACTACTAGACCTGTCAAAAGCCTTTGACACAGTCTCACATAATAAACTACTACAGCAATTGACAATAGTCAGCTGATCACTGACTACCAAACAATAGTTTACCAGTTATTTAGCCAACAGACAACAATGTGTAAAAAGCAAGGATGTCTATCTCAATACCTAACCAACAATACAGGAGTTCCACCTATACACTGCATGCCTTCATAGTACTTTAATCTAACACACCAATGATTCAAATATCATCACCTCCTCTAATAACATCCCTGACCTACTGAATAAAACACAAAATACATTTACCTCCATAGAGTCTTGGCTAAACAATGCACAACTACTGCTTAACCCTAACAAAACCAAACTACTACCATTCTCTCCCAAATTTAACTCATCTGAATTCAAGACATACTCCCACAACAAAACCAAGATTGAAACTGTTTCAAACGCAAAATTATTAGGAATCACCATAGACAACAAACTTTCATATGACCAACACATTCTAAATGCCATCAAAAAACTCAAATCAAACTAGGAACACTCTACAGACATAAAACCTTTTTAGATCCTAATACTAAGAAAATACTAGCTAATACCTACCTTATCCCCTCTCTACTTTACCGCGCTCCTATATTCACTAATCTGCATACCTCCCCCTCAAGATTAAACTCCAATCTTGTTGCCATAAAACCACAACATTTGCCACTAATTCATCCTACCGCACACATCACTGCAGTGCTCTCAAGGAACTTAACTGGCTTGAATTTCCCCACTATCTCGACTACCTACAATTAATAGTGGCACAAAAACTAATTTACAAACCAGATAGCTGTCCAGCATTAAAAGGCATTCTCCAAACCCATTTGCCCACTTGAAACCTCCGTTCAAATAATAGGTAACATACAGACTTACACAAACCTAATAAAAGAGCAGGTGAGTCTCTCTATTCCTATACTATAGCTAAACTCTGGAAAAAAATACCAAATTACATTACCAGCATAGAAAACCCCAAAAAGTTCAATTTTACAATAAAGAACTACCTTTACAATTCCTGGACATGTCTTTGCCAAACCTAATATCCTTCTCCCTCTGTGTCACTTCTTCACCCCCTCTCTCTTCCTTCTACCTACCCTCCATCATACTACTAACTTACCTTACATCTACTCTCACATACACTACTCACTAACATCTATCCTGTCCTCTCTTTCCTTACCTATAATCCACCTTCAACCTTCCTTCCTCTATCTTTTACTGCCTTTTGAATCCAATTATTCTTTTCAAACCAGTGTAAATGCTCTAAGAGCCTATATCAACCTAGATCACACGGTGATAGATAAACACTGGATAAAAGCTGGACTGATAAATGTGTACTTCTATATTATCACATACTGTTTTAAAATGATATTTTGGTCTATGCAATGCTGAATTTAATGTTTTACTCTCCTAGTCTGTAAATTGCTGTTTTCCATTCTTTTAAATTGAAGTCATGGATTCATGTTATTTTGTATTGGATATACTGTTATCTGTAAATACCTGCTTTTCTGGAGCTTGTCTCCCCGGGCCTCCGCTGAAAATGGGTCCTTGATCCAGTCGCACTTTCCCGGTCAATAAATAAATAAATATTATCACGTTAACAAAATCAGGTGGCATGACAACATAACTAACACAATGGACCCCCCATTTCTGGGATAGACTGCCCTTGCCTATCAGCAGAGTCCTTCCCTTGCAACCTTTAAAACCAGTATGGATGAGTAAGGGATGGACGAGTGAGCACAACTTTTCACATGGAATATGTGAAGAAACCATACTTAATGGGAAACAAAATTAGTTACCCAAATGCAGTAGGTGATGCAGTTGAGCATCTTAATGGTCTACTTGCTGAACTAGTCATAGGAATTGTTAAACTAAATAACTATAAAAGTATTTGTGTCATGGCCATCTATATCCCCCCTGGAAACAATACTACCACTCTAGAAAACATCCTTTTATAGGCCTCTGCTAACATTAAGCTTGAAACATACATATTAGGTGATGTGAATATTGACGGGAATAGAATCAACAGCAACAATCCCTCCCTATCTATCAATCTTCTTAATTTCACTCAACTAATAAATGATATTACCAGACCTAATCGAAACAACCCCCCAGGGTCCACTCTGGACTGGATCTTAGTCTCCTACCCAAATAATATCTCATACTCTGGTTTATTACCAGACATCATAAGTGATCATCTCCCTGCTATCATTCACCGAACTACCCACTCCTCCCCTCACCAACACCAATATACCCATACTCATAAACTTACAAATTTTAACCCTTCTTTATTCTCTGAAACCCTAAAACTAAAACTGGGACAACCTAAAAACTCTTCCACTAGACAAAGCCATAGATTCCTTCAATACAACTCTCCTGAGCATCCTAAACAGTCAAGCCCCACCTAGAATAAAACGAATAAAATCCAACTCCACACCATGGCTAACTAAAGACACCAAAACACACATGCTACAAAGAGATAAAACCTGGAAACTTTATAACAAAAATAAACACCCTGTTACCTTGCAAAAATATAAAAAACTCTGTAACTTAACCAAAAAGCTCATTACAAAAGACAAAAAATCATATTTTATTAAACTTCAGTCTACCCACTCCAAAAATCCCAAACAATTCTGGAACTCCATTAACTCTCTTCTGCATCCAGGTACCAAAATTAATCCCTGCCCTGACAACAAAAAAACTGATACAGAAATTGCTACCCTCTTCAACTCCTTTTTTACTAACTCTATAGCTGAACTCACTAAGACCTTCCCCAACCAGGTCTCCTCCCTTCCTCTCAATCCTACTGCCCCTTCCTCTCATAAACCCCCCACTCCCAATCCTCCCCCAACTTTTTATCTAAAACCCATCTCAACCTCCTACATCAAAAAGCTACTCTCTAAACTTAAGCCATGCTCCAACGCCCCTGACAATATTCCCTCACTCTTTCTAAAGCTTGCCGCAGATGGTATTGCCATTCCCATCAGCATTCTCATCAACAGATCCATACAGGAATCGTATGTCCCCAAATTGTGGCGGGCAGCCTATATCCTGCCCCTCCACAAAGGAGGCAAAAATAATAACATCTCCAACTTCCGACCCATAGCCATTCTTTCACCAATCTCAAAGATCCTTGAAAAATGCATCCATCTCCAACTCATGCCCTTCCTCATAAATAATCAACTCCTTACCCCTACCCAACATGGCTTCCGTCCTGGACATAGTACTATAACTGCTCTCCTCTCTTTCTTAAACATAATAAACCTTGCTCGTGACTCTGGAGATATTGTTTCCACCATCGCCCTTGATCTATCCAAAGCATTTGATACCATCTCCCATACCCACCTTCTGAATCGTCTCTCTAACCTTAATCTCTCTCAGAATTGCCTTAACTGGTTCCACAGTTATCTCTCTAACAGATCCCAGGCCGTGAAATGGCAAACATATATCTACTTTCCTTCCTACCCTCACCAGGGTTCCCCAGGGGTCCATACTAGGACCTATGCTCTTTAATATATTTGTCAATGATTTTCACACCGCCATTCCTAACACTAAAATAGTGCAAAATGCAGATGACTCCACTTTAGTCTGCTCTGCTCCTAGTCTCACTGAGCTCCAGACAAAAACCCAATTGGCCTTTACAACTACTGAGCACTGGATGCTTCAAAACCATCTCTCACTTAATGCCAATAAATCCAAAAACCTTCTCTTCTCTCCCTCAAAAACTGTCACACTTGACAAGCAATCCTTCAATATCTTCAGCCACGCCAACTCCTCTATAGAAGTTGTCCCCTTTGCTAAACTTCTTGGGGTCACTATCGATGAACACCTGAAATTCGATACACACATCCAACTTAACATAAAAAAAAAAAAACATCAGAAGCTAGGTATGTTATACAGAAATGCTCACTTTCTCTCTCCTTCTACAAGGCAAACTCTAGCTTCTACTTATTTACTCCCCTTACTATTGTACGGTACTCCACTTCTAACCAATCTTTCTATTACCATCTCCTCAAAACTAGAAAGCTGCTACAACAAAATTGCTAAATTTGCTACTAAATCTAAACACTCCTCCCATCATTGCACCTCTCTCAATATGCTAAAGTGACTTGAGCTTCCTAACCACCTTGTCTACCTACAGCTTACTACAGCCCACAAAATAATCTTTAAACCTACTGCAAGCCCCGCTCTTACTAATATCTTACAATTCTACACTCCAAACAGACCCCTTAGATCTGCCCAACAAAATCTTCTTTCTGTATATAAACCAAAACGTCCCCCTGGCCAGTTTCTCCTTTCCTATTCTCTAGCCAAAAAATGGAACTCCCTCCCTCCCTTGCTAAGAATCACTTTAAGCTTAGAACTCTTCAAATCCCTGCTCCACTCCCACACCTCACCCAAAACTGGAAATGTAATTGCACTGTTCCTACCCAACTCCTTCTAATATCACTTATACATTTAATCTCTCATGCACATGCTATCTGTTTTCTTTTCTTTCCCTACATCTGCCTTGGTCAGAAATCTAAAGAATACCCAAATGTAAATATTGCACATAGCTCTCTCTCCCCTCTCTCTGCACATGCTATTTGTTTTCTTTTCTTTCCCTACACCTGCCATGGTCAGAAATCTAAAGAATGCCCAGATGTAAATATTGTACATAGCTCTCTCTCCCCTCGCTCTGTTATTTTTCTCGCTACTTTTTCTTCCTTACTTTCTGCTTCCTACCTAACCCCTCCTAATATCACTTATACATTTACTCCCTCATGCACTGGCTTTTTTTTTCTTTTCTTTTCTTCTACACAACTTCCACGGTCTGAAATCTAAAGAATGTCCAGACGTAAATACTGTACATAGCTCTGTCTCCCTTCTCTCTGTTACTTTCCTCCCTACTTTTTCTCCCTTTCTTTGTGCTCCCCTTCAAATTGGTACAACACCATATATAATTATACTTTTTTTCTAAAACATTTTATAATTGTATGTATAATTACATAAATGTATGTTTGTTTTAACTGTATGTAATAAGGAGCTTTTCTCTCCAGACCTTATGTAAACCTCTATATTTGTTCTAATTGTATGTAATACGGAGCTTTTCTCCCCAGGCCTCCACTGAAAACGGGCCCTCTGGGCCCAGTGGACCTCCCCGGTTATCAAACTGGAAATAAATAAATAAATACTTTGACTTTAAGCTTACTAAGAGCTTATGAACTTCAGATCCTGGGAGCTGCAGGACCATTATTCTAACATACCTAATTTGCAAAGGCATGGAACATGATATTGGCGAGTTTATAAACCCACAAGAATATGGTTTTGTCAAAATAGATCAAGTTTACTTAATTAGTGAAGTTGTAGAAAGTGGCCATGAAATTCATACAGTGTACCTAGACCTGGCCAAGACTATTTACACTATTCCTCATGCAAATTCAAAAGGCTTAACTGTACACTTTTATGTTGAAAAGTGGATAGCACACTGGCTGAGATAAACCATATTTTAAAGTAGCACATGTCACCTCAGAAAACAAAAAGGAGACTAGTGACATTTCTCAAGGCTCAGTACTGGAACAGTTTCTGTGTGTCATCACCTTCTCAGATTCTAAACTGTTGTGGTGGACCACAATATATAGTTAACTAAATTTGTTGATGACTGCAAGCTGGGTGATATTTGTTCACTCAACATGTGATACTGTGCTACTACAGCAAGGGCTACACCACACAGATCTGCAGTGTATTAGAAACAGGTTTAAATTAAACTTCAAAAAAGTGCAGCACTGTCACCTTTGGTTAGGTGCAGTGCAGTAGTGCAGTTGACAGAGATCAAGGCACTTTCATAGACAATTCCCTATCACTCAGCCATCACATGGCAGCTGTATTAAGAAAATCCTTATATGTATACACACATATGTATGTATGTATGTATGTATATATATATATATATATATATATATATGGATCTAGGATGTTTGCTCGAATAAGCAAATGTCCAAATTCAAAACAACCAAACACACTTTAACGAAAGCGCTTTTATCAAAAAAGTGCTTTCGTTAAAGCATGTTACAAAAAAAAAAAAAAAAAACACTACATTAACATTTTAGGCTGTGCCCCTCACCCCCCACCACTTTGATATTCTCTCTCCGAGACCACACTACAGTAGGAAAAAGGGAATTTTGCCTTACCCGCACCGTAGTGCAGCCTCGGCAACAGGCATACTTATGCGAATGTTTTTCTTCGGTGAAAAGCACTTTCGCGCAAGTATGCCCGGCCGTTTGGGTTTCGGATGTTTGCTCATTCAAACAAACGTCCGGAACCCATATATATGCGCGTGTGTGTGTGAGAATATATTTATATACATACACCCCAATTAAGAAAAAAAATTATTTCATCCAAGTCAAAAGAATTTAACATTCCACTATATTCCGTTATATTCAGACCTATTTCAGACTATAACACCCCCTTTAGTATGTGTCTGACCAAATATATCACACAACTACAAAGACCCCAGAGGTTACAAACAAAACAGATCACTGGACTCACGCCCCCCCCCCCCCCCCCGTTCTCCAGCTAACATGATAGGTTTGAAGCTCCCACACACACACTGTCTCTTATAGACTCCTACAAGGTGATTTAAGTTTAGCATTCCATGCTGTGAAACCTCTAACCCTCCTTGATCACATACACAGTCATAAAGACTTAAAACAAAAAGATTAGATCTTCATCAACAAATAAATAAGACATGCTGTAGGGAAACATTTACTCAACACTTCCCCCATCTCTTGAATAACCGTCCTTTATTTAGAAGACATAACAAATACCCAAGCTTCCTGTAATGCCCACCACGATAACTGGATGTCTGCCAGTAAATTCATCACTGGCCTGACTTTTTTTGTCCTTCTATAGGCAGGAGGTAACCATGAAGGTGGGTAATGGCAAGGTACTCATGGTTCATGGACTGACTCTTCCTTGTAAACTTAGATTCTGTGAGTCTAAAACCTTGGCGATATTTCATAACAATGGAAACATGTTTTTCATACAGATTAAACTCTGTACCAAAACATCAGAAACTGTCTGGACACGTCATATATTGATTTAACTCTGTTGTGCTATCCCTATAATTTATCAATAACTGCTTGGACGTTTGACCATATGCTCTTTTTCTGACCTTAGTATGTTGTATCCCCTTCTCATAAGCATAACCATAAGGCTCTGAGATGTTTCAAACAAACATTTTCACAATTGCTACATGCATATTTGGCTTGAATAAAACTTTCCTTAAGGAAAAGAAACAAAAAGAAAGCATAAGTGGCAGCTTCGGCCACATGAAAATTTGTCAATGGCAACGGGTTTCTTATGTAATAAAGTGATCACAATGTTATATAGGTCTATCACAGAAATATCCAAAAAAAATAATACTAAACTCATTTCACACTTCAACAAATTCTTTTGACTTATCCATCCATGCATCCACAATCACCTTTTCCCATTTTTGCACATGAGGTTGAGGGTGTCACTTCAACAGTGACAATCATCTAGAGCCAAGGTTAACACCACCAGGTGGCTAGCCCTGCTGTGGTAGTTGTTCCATACCCCCACACTCGCACGTACACTCACACCCATGGCCAACTTAGAGTATCCAATCCACCTACTACATGTCTTTAGAATGTGGGAGGAAACTGCAGCACCCAGAAAAAACCCATGTGAATACAGGGAGGACATGCAAACTCGGCACAGAAGGCACCCCAGCAGAGTGTCAATCCAGAAAACCTCTTGCTGTGAGGTGAAAACGCTATCCACTGTACCACTCCCAAATTGTTTAGAATCATCAATGCATGTAAAAAATACAAAATCAATGTAATAAAAAAAAAAACAACACATCTGCAAAAAAATGTATGTTGCTAAATGTATTGAACCACAGACAATTCCACAATTAAATTAGCATATAGGGATGAAGGAAGCTCCACTGTAATAAATCCTGGACTGTATTCCAATACATCCATGTTCAATTAGTCACAATGGATGCTCGAGTGCCCAAGTATGTGATAAGAGTGAGTGCCCAACACTGGCTCATCCAGGGGAAGGGGAGGCAAGATCGGCTAGCTGCACTGATGACACCTGCTGAAATACACTGGTATCGCAGCAGCATAAACAGCCTGGTCTACGTCTACTACAAGCTGTGTTCTACTTGGTCAGAAAGTTGTGCATGCTTGGAAGCATGGAAGTCTGATCTGAAGGTAAAACAACTCCAAGAAAAAAAAAATTAAATAGAAACGGCAACGGAAGGATTTAGCCAAACACTAATTTAATAAAAACACAAAATAAAGTAAGCACTTTCGTTTAATCCAATGATCAAACTTCTTCAGACAAGTTACAAAGAAATCAAAGTAGTAAATATACATCACTTGTTAATGAGAAAAAGACACACCTCTTCACCATAAAATCAAGTCTTAAAAACATACTCGTCTTAATCCAAACTTACTGAAAAACTAATATAAAAATAAGAAAAATTGACATACTTTTATAAAAAAAACAGTTAACAGATTAATAATATAATCATCATCTTTCTAAACTTTTAAGTTTTAATGTGCATAAAATAGAGCACAAATCGTTCACACCCAGTTGGGTATATGCATCCAACCTTATTTGCCAAAACAATTCAAGCTGTTCCAATTTTAAAGAGAGAAGACCACCTCTCTTCCCTGGTTAAACTTGGTCAATAATTCTAAACTGGAAAGAATGGCCTGGGTATTGTAGCAACATGTTTTGCCAAAGCATTTTCCACTTTGGCTTTCCTAATGCTGTATATGTGTTCGTTAACACACACTCAATCTCCGATCAGTTTTCCCTACATAAAAACTAGGGCAAGACTGACATTTCACGTGATATACAACACTTTTAGAATTACAATTACATCTGCTCCTACATTTATCTTTGCATTCTCTGTTGACGTAAGAGTCGCCCACCTCTACATACTTTCAATATGAGCAAGCTTCACACTTAAAACATACCAGGTCTCCTATTAGAGCAACCTCCCTGTTCATCTCCAAAAGGTGACTCTTTCATTAACAGAGAATGCAAGTATAAATGTAGGAGCAGATTTAATTGTAATTCTAAAAGTGTTGTATACCTCGCAAAATGTCAGTCTTGTCCTAGTTTTTATGTAGGGAAAACTGATCGGAGGTTAGGAGAGCGCGTTTATGAACACATATATAGCATTAGGAAAGCCAAAGCTGAAAATGCTTTGGCAAAACATGTTGCTACATACCCAGGATATTATTTCCAATTTAGAACTATTGACCAAGTTTAACCAGGGAAGAGAAGTGGACCTCTCTCTTTAAAACTGGAACAGCTTGAATGGTTTTGGCAAATAAGGTTGGATGCATATACCCAACCGGGTTTGAATGATTTGTGCTCTATTTTATACACATTAAAACTTACATTTTTCGAAAGATGATGAGTATATTATTAATCTGTGTTAACTATTTTTTATAAAAGTATGCAAAAATGTTTCTTGTTTGCATATTAGTTTCTCAGTAATTTTGCATTCAGGCGAGTGTGTTTTTAAGACTTGATTTCATGGTGAAGAGGTGTGTCTTTCTCATTAACAAGTGATGTATATTTACTACTTTGATTTCTTTGTAACTTGTCTGAAGAAGTTTGATCATTGGATTAAATGAAAGTGCTTACTTTATTCTGTGTTTTTATTAAATTAGTGTTTGGCCAAGTCCTTCCGTTGACGTTTTATTTATTTATTTTTTCTTGAAGCATGGAAGTATAACAGAGCAGGCAGGCTGCCAAGAAGGTATGGGTAAGGCTGTCCACTGGACCAGCAGACTGGCCTGCTCCTTAAACAGAACACTCTTGTCTCCACTGGGGAATGAAAGTGACGGGAGAATAAAGATGTCAATTGGTGCAAGAAAGGCAGCCATTGGGCCAGTCCTGTGAGCCATACAAAAACTACAGCTCCAATGCAGTACCTTTGGTATGCAAGTAATTATCAAAATAAAAAAAAATAATGTGAGAAAGACAAAACTAGTTAGGTTCCATAATGTAATTAGATGGAACATCACCTAAAAGTAAATCAAAGCTTCAGAGCAATGCTGACGCTTGATATTAGTTTACCAGCAATTCAAACCTACAGTGACCCAGAACATGGAATTTTCCACCAAAAGCCCTGAAGCAATCTCATTAAATGTCTGGAAGCCTGAAGATTAAAGTTTAAACATGTTTCATTAAGTATTCATTAATAAACTTAACAACTCTTCCTAGATAAGTATGACAGAAACAAGTAACAAGCATGTTGGGGAGGTGTTGCTCATTTCCTTGTGAATCCTCAAAAGGCAGTAAAAATGGTAACGCAGCACTCAAATTATTACTTGAGTAAATGTGTAAGAAACAGTCTCATTCTCTTCCACAGAGTATCATTTTTCTTTTCTTCCTTCAGTTTTTATAACAATGAATAACTATCCTACACACCCTCAAGTTATATACAGGAAGGTAGCACATATTCAAACACCGTGCAATACTAAGTATGAATATGTTATCCCCTTTGCTGTTGGGCTTAATAATCAATATACATTGTTATGTAAATCTTTAACATCTACCCAGCCATTCCTCTTCAGTAAGACTGAAAAAGTTAATACATTAATCAAATCTGGAAAAGCAATAGTTTTTTCACACTGGAATAAAGTGGAATAAAAATAATCGCCTTAACAGATGAAATATGAATACTGACTATCATAATGCACGTTAAAAATACTACCATGCATAGATAAGTAAAGCAGGAGGTTTTAAACTTGTAGACGTTTGTTTTATTGAGCCTAAAATATGCTGGAGCAAATGGAGGTAAATTCAAGCATTTCTATTTTAGGCAGCACCTTCATGTACGCATGCCAAGAAGGTACAGCCATTTTAGTTCCAACAAAATGTCCTGACAGCAATGAAGTTAAATTGGTATGCTTAAGCGAATGTCCTCAGTTAAGATCTTAAGGCCATTTTGTGCCACTTCCTTACCATTACATTTCCTTGGTCATCAGTTATCGAGTCCAGCTGTCTATCCAACTCCTCTCCAAAGAGATCAGTAAACTCATCTATGCTTTCTGGCACAGGCACCTTGTCACTTGTCCCCTGAGATGTGCTAACAGGCAACTGATGGAACAGACTTTTAGAGTCAGAAGTGGTGGTGATGGATCCTTCACTAACAGGAATGGAAGTGGGAATCGGAGCAGGAATGCATGGGAGGTCAGAAAAATCTGCAAAGTAAAAAAAATAGTAAATGTTACTGATTAATGGTATGACTGAGAAGTTAATAAAACAGAAACAGCAAAGTGAGATGAAGTTTGCTTTCTGGTGTGATTTGAGAACAACTGAACAATAAACAACTACAGAAAAAAAAAATCAATACAATAGACAGCTGCAAAATATGTAACAACTCAATGGCAGCAGCATAAACTGTTAGAAAACAGACAATGGAAAATATATCAATAAATGGCAAAGGTCAAGCAGAAAACTAAATTAGCACAGCATGGGCAATGAAGACCAAAAGATGGATATAACAGGGAAAGCATCTGTTTATGAAGTCGACGAAGCAGTATGCATCGGAAAATGAATGAACCAATTAATGTGCTGAAGAGGAAAGAAGAAAGGGAGTTGAAAGCAAAAGGCTATTATGGAATTGCGGGAAGAGGAAGTAACAAGCATTTCTTCAAAGGCTAGCTAGATTCAAAAATGACAAGCAGAAGAAGAACAGAACAGGCATACCTCATCAGCAATATTCTACAGAAATGGAAAAGTAAAATACATCATGCTTCTAAAGAGAGTAGCTTTAAGCAACGGTGATGAGTGAAAAGGAGGCGGATTATAAAATAAGGTACAAGGCAACACTAACTAGAAACAACTGACTTACACCAACGGTATTCTTTTTCGCCAAAGTTTTACCAAATACTACACAAACGACAGACTTGGGGAGGTTTCTTTTTAATGTTCCAAGCTTCTTCAGCTAGATTTCATCAAGAAGCTTATTGACATTAAATAGTAAGACATATTTTGATGTAAAGCACTATATTAAACAACTGAAAAACACATACATATGAATTTTTCACAGATGTATGTGAGACGTAAGAGAATTCACAGCAAATAATGTGTATATGTGATTAGACAACTTGTTGCTAATGTCTGTGCATAAGCAGGTGACAAATGTTTCTCAAAGAAACCATTCTAGATAACCAATTAATAGTAGCCAGTGCAGTTCCACTGAAAGAGTTACACAGGGCATTATCTAATTTGCAAACTGCACTATTTGACTCAAAGAGGGATATGCTACCACTTCTAAGGAAGTTAATGTAGAAGCCAGAAAGTACTAGGCACATTATAAATTAAATGTACGTTATTTTTCTTCTTTAATGCTTACCATGTTCTAAAAGCAAGGGACTTTTTCAGGATGGATGTAAACCTGATGAAAGATGTGAGCAGCAGCAGAGCTGTAACTGCCTCATCTAGTATCTTGTGCCATTCCTTGTTCTGGCACCCCTCAACTCTGATTTGAAGAGCAAAAAAAAAACAGTAGTAGTCATCTGATCTCAGATCTGCATAGTGTGCTAGCAAACAGAGCCCATTTCTGTGCTCCTCAAGTTATACGGGGAAAAGGGGAGGGGCAATTCTATATTCCTCAAGTGCTCAAGGAGCAAAGTGAGGGTCTTTAATTACTACATGTCACTTGCTACAAATGTAATAATTGGCTGGTTGAAGTTTAACTACCACAAAGAACACTGAAGCACTTCAACCCTGATGGCTAACGCACTATCAGCATTAATTTCTGAATGCTGGTAATACACTACCTCCTGACATCTTATATACAGGGCAACTGCCCCCTTCATTCCACCACAGCTACACTTCTGGTGATAGAATTTGAAAGCTAAGAGTGCAGATGGCAAAGGGGCCTGCTCTCGTCATTGACAAGTCTTTCTCTCCTTAACATTCAGTTACTTTCATTCTTATAAAAAGTATTTAAAGTCCAACAACTCTCAAGAGTTAAAAGAAACAGCCGTCATTCATTCATATATTTATTAGGATTTAACATCTTTATTAAATCACATTTTAAACAATGATATAACTACACATACATTAATACAAACTATACAATGATCCCCATTAATATTCCAAAACGTGCATGCTGATTGGCCAGCGTGCCCATTGTAAAACCCACAATATATCAAAGAAAAAAGTCCGGTCCCCCGGACTTTTTTCTGTTGGTATAAAGTGTCCAAAATCTTTTTTTTTTTTTTTTTTTTTTTTTAATAAATACAAAGAAAAAAGAAAAAAAACAGAGCAATGGAGACTTTCTTTTCTTTGTTGCCTCCGTTTCAAAGCATTGATGTACTGGGTATGAGTAGGAACGCAAGTCCCATATGCATGCGCAGTACATCAACGTAAGGAAGCAGTATACCACCACCGGTGGAAGAACAGTAATGCACCATTATAAAAAGGCATTATTTTAAAAAAGTAAGTATTTTTTCTTAAATAATGTCATTGTATAATAGCAATAACTGACTCTGTGGTTATGGTATATTGAAATTTACCCAAGGTTGGTTTATTTAATCACTCGGGCTTCGCTCTCGTGATTAAACCACACCAACCATGGGTAAAATCCTCAATATACCATACCACGTTGTCGGTTATTGCTTAAAGAAACCACAGTAACTTTGTTTTATTTTCATGCAGTATGCCTTAACAATCATTCACTCAAACTTACACACATTGCTCATTTCCTGCCCTCCCTTTAAACTCACTCTTTCTCCTAAACATTTATTTGCATGTGTTTCCACAATTTCAATTTATTTCCATGAAATTTGCTCTTTTACTTTTCTAGAGAGTCCCACCTCAAATTCTGCTATCTTTTTTACAATATTCAGTACTTAAATTATAGCTGGTTTACATTTTCATGTGTATTTTCTCATTGCTTTTTCTTGGTAGGCAATAGCATTAAACTTAATAAAGCCTTATTATGTCTATACAATTCAGTTCCTACATCCCAGCTCAAAAGAATCATTTCCTTAGTTAAAATATTTGCTTCCTCAACATTTCTAACATATTACTAGGTAGGAATATTTTAAAAATTGCTAACTGATTATGCTCTCAAAATATTTCCCAATTACCTCTCTTTTTACCATCATGTCTCCAGCATTTGCCATTTACAGGATGATAAATTCTCTGAAGTTTGCTTAGGGTATAAAATACCAATGCAAAGACTTTCAAATAAATATCATAAACCTTCCAAACTTTGGTGCTAAACTTGGGAGACAAGAGCAGAAATCCTCACATTCCTGCCTTGTAAAATGCCTTTCCACTCTCTTCTTCCTAATATTTTCTAGCCTTCTCTGATTTGCTCTTATAGTTATCGTGTAATATTTTATATGCTCTACTAATTATCCCCTTTTTAATAGCAACTTCTGTTTCAGACTCACTTAAAAACTCTGCCAGAGTTGGTCTTTCGCTTAGTACTCCGCTACCCCTTTTGCTTTGCATATACTCTATTAACCTCTACCAGGGGAAGACAGTCTCTAAACTGCAGTCCAAACTTCTGTTTGGCCTCATCCCACTAACGCCTTTCCTTCTCTAGTTATTTGCTTACAATACCTTAGCTCCTCTGCTAATTTTCTAAAGTAAATTCCAGCCTCGTCTTGCCTATTTTCTATGGCCACAGACACAGTCATTCATTCCTATTGATAAAATTTAATTTAATTCCCATGTTGGGTCAGTTCTCACAATATTATATGTTATTATATGAATGTAATATTCTGTATGCCTGTTACTCTCCTTAAGGACCTGCATCCAAAATCCTACTCTGTGCTTATTTCTCAGCCTTCCCCCCATTTCATCATCATCCCTTTCGGTTTACATTTACAGCCTTCTGCTTGGGTTATGTTTATGAGCCTTAACTGCATAACTCAAGAGTCCCTTCTAATTAGTTAATCCTAAAACACTTTTGGGAAGAAAGTACAGTTATGTAAAAGCTTACCATAATGTTAGATGTCCTACTGATAACTTGACGTATTCCTGACACATGGGCTGTCAACTGCTGCTGTCCATCCAGGATACCAAAGCTTTCCCTTCTCAAGGTCATACTTCTGATGCATGACTACAACCTTAAGCATAAAGGTATACAGACAGATGTACGAGGATGTACCCAAGACCATCTCCAAGCAAACAGCCTGAAACCTACTGAAGGAGGGAACTCCCTTGTTTCCATACAATACAGTAGAGTGTAAAGCAGAGGGGAGAAGAAGGAAGTTGAAGTAAGCAGGAACAGAGGGGGAGGAAAGTGGGAAGGAATACTGCAACAGTGATCAATAGGACATCTGCTGTTATAATAACTTCTTACAAAACTGTACTACACCCTGACTGAAATAAATGCTGCAGTGTTCCTGACACATAGGTGATTCCCACAGCTGATGGGAGGTAGAAAGATGTGTTGGTGGCTAATGAACAAAGGAGCTGTTTAGCAGTCCAGACAGGACAGACCTTGCAGAAACACCCATGGACCTGGAGAAAGCATCCATTTTGTAATATTTGGTGAAGGTGGGCAGGGAGGACCAAGTACCAGCTTCCAAAATAGACTTGGTGTCTACTCCTTTGTGAAAGGGCACAGTGGAATGAGTTTTTGGGTAGGAAGGCAAGGACTTACTAGAGGCCAAAAAGTGTATAGTCATCCCCTTTGGCAAAAACATAGTGCCCACAAATTACCACATAGGTGGTAATCCATTAAGTACAGAAGAAGTAATTAGGGACCTGGGGACCCAAGTTGATAGCAGTCTCTCATTTGACAACCACGTGGCCAAAGTGGTTAGAAAAACATTTTATATAGCCCACCTAATCATGAAGGGATTCACATCTAGATCAGGGGAGGTCATCGTGCCTCTCTACTCATCCCTCATCAGGCCCATAATTGAGTACAATGCCCCTTTTGGGATGTACCTTACCAGACACCTGCAGCAACTGGAAAGACCCCAAAAGTACCTCACCAAGAGGATCAAAGGGCTCAAACAGATGCCATATGCTGCCCGGTTAAAGAAACTCCAGCTCTACTCAGTGGCATACTGCCTGCTCAGAGGCGATCTGTGCTTGACGTATAAAGCCATGTCCAACCCGGAATTAATGGACATGCTGCACCTCAGAAAATCCAAATCCCATCGAGCTACACGCTCGAGAGACTTGAACCTCAGCAGTGAAATAAATAGGACATGCTGGAGTGACAGATTCATAACCCAGAGGCTCCCTTCACTCTGGAATAAAATCCCAGTCCAGGTTAGGCAGAGTCCCTCATTGACTCTCTTCAAGAGGAATCTTAATGAGTGGATGGGGGATCGTAGGTTTACCCCGGGTATCACTTCTGTGTCACTGTTAGACAGAGGCACAGTATACTAACCTCGAAAAATGGCATAGCAAAATTAATTTAAAATGGGTGGCGAAAGCCAAACACACTCTGGCTAGGCTTATAAATGCCCTAGGGCAGATAGCCTAGTATGAACCTATGAACTTACCACAAAGAGAACAGTAGGAAGAGATGGCCTTTCAGATCTAACTTGCAATAGTTTGTTTGTTGATCCAACTTAGGGATCATAAAGGATCAAACAGCTGGTCAGTCTTTCTAAAAGATTTTGTCCAAATAAAATCTCAGTTGTCTGCAAATGTTCAGAGAATGTACGATTCATTGTCACCAAATTTGTGGATTGGGAAAGAAGGTGCATAGGAGAATAGACCGATTGAGGGACAGCTCATTCACTACCTTCGCCATGAACGATGGATTAGCCCTGAGAGTCACCCTGTCATTGTGGAAAATAAGAATAGGTATAATAGACATGAGACCCTGCAGCTCAGAAACTCTCTGAACAGAGGTGAGAGCCAACAGTCACCAAGAGTCAAACAGTTTTACAAGTGCACAATTTTAATGTGGCAGAAGATGATGGTTCAAAGGGAGTAATGTAAGCTTTTCCAGCACAAAATTGAAATCCCAAGGAGGAGAGATGGGTTTCCTTAATGGGTTAAGATGCAGGACTCCCCTTAGGAATAGTCTGACTATATATGTGTGTGCGTGGGGGTTGAGAGGCAAATTTTGACAGAAGAGTAAGCCAAACCTGAATGAAGTAGTTCACAAAGATATTGCAGGACAGCAGGGACCGGTGATAAGAGTGGGTCTGGACTGCATTTGTGGCGCCGATAAAAAAATATTTTCCTTTTAGCTGTGTAAGATTTTCTTGTAGTGGGTCTCCTGGCTTTCTGTAAGACTTTAAAACCTCCTCAGAGAAAAGATGCATAAGGGATTATAATCTCATCACCCAGAGAGTCAGGCTGAGCGAGGAAACATCTGCGTGGAGAAGCAATCCTTTTTGTTAAGTGACGTGGGCATGTTGTTGAGATACATTCCTGTACTTTCCATTTCTCACATGTAATAGCCAGGAAATCAATGATGTCTTTCCGAGAAGGACACAGTAAAAAGAGCTTTGGTGTTTCTTTTTGTGCCTTTAGAAGTTGTTTTTAAAGTAGACGTAGTGGAGGGGAAGGTAAAGAGGAATTTCCCTATCCACTGAGGGAAGGCATCTGTCCTCCAGGCTGAGGGACAAGGTCCCCTGGTGCAGAAGGGGGGGTAGCAAAGAGGTCTGTCTGTGGTGTATCCTGCTGAGTGGTTGTCTGGAAAACCTGTTTATTCATGGTCCATTTGCTGAGGTCCTCCAAGGAGTGGTTGAGGGAGTCTGCAAGCACATTGTCCTGTAAGGGTGATGTTCATCTGGGTGGCTAAGTTCCATGCCTCCTGTGCTAACCTTCACAACTGGTAAGACCCGATGCTTCCTTCTTTATGTACTACATGACTGTGGTGTTGGCTATGTACACTAGGAGTGGTCTGGGTTTCCATAGGTGAGAGAAGGTCTACAGTGCTTGCAAAAGAGCCCTCATTTCCTACAAACTGATGTGTTCCTTCAGGAATGATTGTTGCCATCTGCCCTGTACTCAGTGTGATCCTGTCCATAACCCCCATATGCCTTGCTTGCGGTGTCTGTGTGAATTTCTTGAATAAGAGGAGGAGGTGTGAAGGTAGTCCTGTTTTGAGACTGACTTGCTCCTTCCACCATAGTAGCTACTTTTTGAGCCAAGGGACGAGTGGGATCAGGATGTCCAAGCAGTGGGATTATTGGGACCACAAAGATTTCAGATACCACTGTATTTTCCTCATGTGAAATCTGGTTAGGGGAAACACTGGAATGGTGGCTCCCATGAAACCCAAAGTTCTTAAAATCTCTCTTGCTCTGTAATGTGTTACTGGAGAGATCTAGGAATAAACTGGACAGGTTCTGAACTTTCTCCTGAGGGGGGACACATACATTTTCTTTGTGTCTAGTCTGCAACCCAGGAAAACCATGTCTTGTGTAAGAACTATTTGTTTTTTTTTAAATACTTGATTGTGAATCCCAGACTTGTCAGAGGTTGGAGAATGAAGCCTAGATGTTGGAGAAGGTTGCCTAGGGGGAGAGCTTGGAGCAGCAGGTCATCAAGGTAAAGATGTAAATTTCTTCTGTGCAGAAGAATGTCACCACCAGTGGACACTTTGTGAACACCCCTGGTGCTGTGGAAAGACCAAAAGGTGAAGAAGTAAATTGAAAGTGTGATGAGCCAGAGAAAAACCCAAGGAATTTCCAGCAGGAAGGACAAATAGATATGTACCAGTAGTTCTCAATCAGGCCAGGGACACTAGAAAAACCTGAAGGAGAATGAAAGGCAAGAGAGTATGGAGAGCACATTTTGAAAGTTGTTACTTTCAAGAATGTGTTGAGAAGGGAAAGGTCTAGGATGGGCCTCAATTGTCCGTTTCTTGGCACCAGAAAGACTGTGAAGTAGAAGCCCTTCCCATAAAGTGTTCTGGGACTTGTTTGATGGTGCCCTGATTCAGGAGGTCTTGAACAATGGGAGCAAGTAAAGAGAGCTGTTTGTGAGGAGGATGGAGCACATTTTCAGGGGAAGATTATTTTCCCAGGTCATGGGGTAACCATCCTTGATAATGGACTGAACCTGATTGTTGTGGTAACTGTCTCCCATACGGCCAGGGAAAAGAGGGGTAAGGGGACTGAGGGCAAGGGAGGGGGATTTTGTGAAGATAGTCACAGATTCTTATTTCCAAAGTGAGGCCTCCCAGATGGAGGCTCCCTATGAGGTTTGTCAGAGTTGTTAAGTTGTCCTAGGATCAGTTTTAAGGAAGGCTGCAGATTTAGATGGGTAGTTCCTATGGCATGTAAGAAGTAAAGAAAGTACAATCTGCCAGGAGTTTTTCATAGTCTTACCTTGTTTATGGAAACTTCTGAACAGACTAGCAATCTGAGGACAAAACAAAAGATCCTTGTCCAGTGGGGAGTCAAAGTTTTGACTTGAAGTCCTCAGGAATAGTCTAGCTGTGCAGCCATGCATATCTGCAAACAACAGACCCCAGTAGCTGCTGCCCTAGAAGAGGCAGCCACAGCACTGAGTAGCCTGAGTAGCCTGAGAATATATGGTATGCATTTACTGCTTTGATTCTGCACTTTGAGGTCCACCAAAACCTTATTCAAGGCGTGAAGTACAGAAATCAAATATTTTGTTGTGTCCAAAAGTTAATTGCCATAAAGGCTGTATCAACACCCAACAACAGTTTTGTTTTATTATATTCTGCTTCCCTCTAGATCACCACTGCTGTATTAATGTTGTCAAATGTATACCTCCCCTCCATAAAACTACTATGATCCATAACTATCAGTTTTGGCAGAACCTTTGACTTTCTCACTTTACAATTATGACTTGATACTGAAATGGATCAATATAAAGCTGAGTCTGAAGGGTCTTACCATCTTTGGGTAATACAGCTACCACAGCTTTCATCCAAGATGCTAGTACCCCAGCCCCTTATTAAATATTGTTAAACAAAACTTTTCAGATCTTTACCACTTTCTTCCCACCCAGCTTCCAAACTTCCACAAAAAATACCATCTCTTCCAGGAGACTTCCCTGCTGACTGATCAGACATCACCATTTTATCTCATCTCTTCCTATCCTAGCTATTAAATACTGAGCCTCATCTTCTTCTAGCCTTGATACAATGAAGACTTTCATAAATATTTAGATTTGTGCCTTTTCTTGGTTTCCACATTCATAGGAAGTTACTAAGCTATTGGCCGTGAGGGCCTTACAAGCCTAGCCAAGAATTTAGCGCATGTCCCAAGTCAGCACCCTAATGCCACTGTCCAGCAGGGACATAGGTGGAATCCTAGGGGTGTATTTTCTGTTCCCCATCCAGTTATCCAGGTTCCGATTAAAAAGGTTTAATGAGGTAGTCTGCTTTACGTGAAGAGGGAGTCTATTCCACAAAAGGGAGAGTCTCTGGGACACAAATCTGTCTCGCCAACAAGTCCTATTGATGTCACAGACCAGGTTGAGGTCTCGTGTGCAGGTTACTAGAGTGGAGCTTGACTTGCGGATATGCAGCAGTCCCACTGGGGTGGGGTCTGAGATTGCTTTGTATGCCAGAGGTCACCCCTGAGGGGTCTGTAGGAGACTGAGTAGAGGGACTGGAAATTTAGCCCATCTGTGTAGGGTAGATGTCTGAGGCCCTGGATTGTCTGGGTGAGGAATCTCTGTGGTCTCTCCAGCTGCTGCATGTGCTTTGTGAGGTAAATGCCAAAAGGTGCATTGTATTCAATAATCGGTCTTATAAGGGAAGAACACAAGAACTGAAGATGGTGAGTGAAAGGAAAACTGCTCTTACAACTGGTAAAACCTCACGATAGTTTATTGAACAATTCCACACGACTGGTTAAGCGCTTTCGACTGGTGATCAGTCTTCATCAGAACAAACAACACATATCATCCCAAAGTATTTATACACATCCTAAATCACCTTAATTGATGTTTAACTAATTAAAATCCCGCCAAAAAGTTTAAAGCCATATTACACATTTACTATAATACACTGTAAGTAAACCAACCTTAAATCAAGATGTGACTTTCAAATACACATGTAATATAATAATATATACAATAGTAATATATGCAGTAATATATACGGTGGGTAAAACCTCTTGGTGTAACTGTAAATATCCGTATAACTATCTAATAAAAAATCTAATAAAAAATAATAATAATAATATATATAAATATATGCACTTCACTTGTGTGATAAAGTTAAAAATCCCAGTAACAAACCTAAGAGTTGAAATTTACTCTAAAGCTAAAAAAGGTTTTATACTTATAAAATCATTGAGACCAGGTGGTCTCGTGGAATCCGTTAGGATTTGCCATTTACTTTCGCAAGCGGCTAATTTCATTTTCCAGTCACCCCCAAATGGGCGAACATCTATCTGTTCTACAATGGAAAACAAAAAACCATGTTCCTCACCTTTATCCAAGATGTGTCTGTACAACGCATTTTTGGTATCTTGTTTCCCTATTTTGTACGCATGTTCGTAAATGCGTCTGTTCAGCTGTCTCTCTGTCTTGCCTATGTAATGGGCGTTGCATAGTTTACAGACTGCCAGATAGACCACATGTTTTGTTCTACAGTTACCACATTTGCTTTTTATAGTAGTATGACATAAATCATGGAATTGTTCAATAAACTATCGTGAGGTTTTACCAGTTGTAAGAGCAGTTTTCCTTTCACTCACCATCTTCAGTTCTTGTGTTGTTGGCTTTCCCAGTTTGTGAACAGTTAATTACTGATGGCTGAGAACAAGGAATCATCTGCTTCTCCAGCAAGGGATGGTATCACTGAATTGAGAGCGGACCTCACGGTGCTACAGGGGGAGGTGCGCAAATTGTTAAATTTGTTTTCCGAATTTGTATCCTGCTCCAACAAAGACAAAAAGGTAGAAGACACCGATTGTAGTGCATCTCCGGAATTTGTAAGAGCTCACAAGGTTTCGGTATATTCGGATGACGAAGGAGACGTCCAGGATCAACGTAAGAGAGACACTGCGCAGGTGCAAGGACTCAATCGCAAACCACAAGGATGTGGGGATGTCAGTACACCCGACCGTAGGTTCCCGGAAGTGTTACAAGACACGGACGGTGTCTTTGACAACATATCTGCTACAAATGTCAATGTGGACTCACCCGAACATGGTAAAACAGTTAACAACAGGGCTTTGGATTTAGCCCATACCGACGAGGATTTTTTATTGCTTAACGCCATGACTATATGGAGCATGACTTCACTTTCGACTACAGCATGTGCAAAAAACGGATGGATAAACAGTATGGTGGTGCCCGCCCGAAAGTCATCTCGGACATTAGCAGCCGCAGTAGGAAGGTTCATGATAACAAAGGTACTGTCTTTTATAATTCGGAGAAGGGCCGTAAAAGCCAAAATATCCAACATTATGACATACACAATTCTGATAACATAGGTGGCAGAAAGAAGACAAAAGAACATGTATTCAATGGCGATTCCTTGTTTGAACATTTTTTGAGGGATGACAATGATTATTTTGACATGGACATTAGGCATGGTTATGGCTTGAAACAAGATATAGATAATACATTCCCATTAAAGGAATATATCATAGAGTATGGCAAAAACTATTGGCATATAAAAATGCCAAAATAGATTGCAGTTATTTATCCAAGTGTGTGATGCTGAAAATTGTGCCGAAGGCTTAAGATTTTTAAATTACCTTTAGGGATAAAATTAACATCTGTGGTTGAAAAGAGTTTAACCAATTATTTGAAGGATTTGGATATGAGTACATGAAATTATTGATAAAGCACTTAGAGGAAAAACAAAATATATTAGCTGATGATTTAGAACAAATGAATGGTAATATTTTACAACACAAGGATTTTGATGGTTTAAATGATTTGTACATGAAACAGTTTTCCCTTGCTGACAATAATGCTCACAATATAGTGGACAGGAAAAATAAGAAAATTCAACGTGACATTGAGGCCCACAAAATGATAGAGCGTACATATGGCCCAACCATAAGGACATAGATTCACACAATAAACAACCTACAAGAAGAAGTGAATTTAGGAAATCACATAAAGAAGAAAATTTTCAGGGGGGGAGATTCTACCCAGCTTGGAGGGTTCCCAACCAATGGCACAAGAAATAGATAGGGACGACAAGTATACACATACACACACTCATGTCACACAGGACGATATCCCCTCAACGAGACAATTGGATTACCCTAGTGACCTGGGGACACAAGCGAGTATTTGTAGTGAAGCTGCAGACAATGACAAAAGCCTAGTATCGTTGTACACGATGGATTCAAGGTGTACAATTATACCTCTGTAGAGGTAGACAATATAAGTGCCCAAATGCTAAGCAAAGGGATGAAGTTTATTCCCATGTGTGGATGGAACTTAATCGATTGTATTAAGGAAGTGAAAAAATACACCAGGAGACTCAATCTGGCTTTAACATTTGATAATAAGATGGAATCTAATTTAGCAGTCAGGGATACAGCTGTATCAGTGTGCAAGAAAAAGAGTACGTACATACCAGCATTCAATCCACATGTGCACAATTACGAACAATTGGTTTGCAGTGACATATACTGGACATATCACAAAATGAAAAACAGGTCCACAAACATCCAGACAACTTAACAAGTAAAGAAAGGAATTGTTTGTCGAATTCATGAACAATAGAAACATCAGGATCATGAAACCCGACAAAGGAGGCGGGCAGTTATCTTCTCTTCAGAAGATTATAACCAGGAAATACTCAGTATTCTTCATCATTCAGGAAACTATGAACATATTTCATTGAATCAGGTCAATATAGGCCATCAACGTATAGATCTCATAATAGAAGAATTTCTCATTGACAACAGGATATCAAATGACACGTATATTTTTGTGAAAGAGGATCATCCAGTTCTAGCCAAAATGGTTGGTATTCCGAAGTTACATAAATCCATTGACCAACCACCCTTTCGACCGATTGTATCTGGTTCCAGATCAAAAACCTACAGATTAGGGAAACTTATAGACAATTGGGTAAAGAAGGTTTACGACAACATCCCCCGCATTATCAAAGACTCGTGGAGGTTCTTGGGTACCATCACCAAAGACTTGTGGGAAACTAATTTGATCCATCTTACAGTGGATATAGTTGACCTCTTTTCCAGTATCCCTAAGACTGAAGGACTGGAATTTTTTGAAAAGAGTCTGACTAGATACACCGATTTTTCCTGGGAGAAAATCAGCATCATTTGTGACATGATGTCACTGGTGTTAGATCACAACTATATCTCCTTTCAAGGTGAATTTTTCAGGCAGACAAAGGGAGTGGCGATGGGAGCATCATGTGCTCCCATCTTTGCGAATTTGGTCATGGCCGAATGGGAATCGGTGTATGTGTTCAACAGCCCTTTCTACAAAGATATCATAACATACATTAGATATTTGGATGACATTTTTATTCTATGGAAGGCCTCTGAGGATAGGTTACTAGAATTTATGGAGTACCTAAACAAGACAGTCGAATTCTTGAAATTCACTTATGAATACAGTTACCATGAAATATCATTTCTGGACGTAGCATTGAGTCATAACAATCAAGGGTTCATCTCTAGGGTGCATAGGAAACCCACTTTTTCCAATGATTACGTCCATTATAGTAGTAACCATCCCCCCCATGTATTTCAGAATGTCATAAAAGGCCAATGTATGCAGTAGCAAGAATGTCTTCTAACAAAATAATCTTGGAAAAGGAGCTTAATACCATCAAAGAAATGTTTTGAGTAGAGCTTACCCTGAAAAGATGGTCTTGGAGGTCATCAGTTATGTGTACAATGAATGGGGTAATAAATATCCACCCTATTAGGTGCGTATCAGATGGACAAAAAAGTAGGAATTTGTAGTGAAACATCAGGAAGAGTTTGTGTCCTTATGTACACCCCGACCACACATATTATAAAGGAAATATTGGAAAGGCATTGGTCAACACTTAGAGTATTGGACAAGGAAGAGCTATTGGGTAGTAAACCAAGATGTGTATATAAAACTGCCCCAAATATAAAAGGCTATTAGAAAAAGCCGATAATAAGGCAGAAAGATCAAAGCATGGATCACATAAGGGTACAGTTAAATGCGGGAACTGCAAACAGTGTAAATACATTAATTCTAACATGACTATTCAACTTAATGATTTATGTCATACTACTATAAAAAGCAAATGTGGTAACTGTAGAACAAAACATGTGGTCTATCTGGCAGTCTGTAAACTATGCAACGCCCATTACATAGGCAAGACAGAGAGACAGCTGAACAGACGCATTTACGAACATGCGTACAAAATAGTATTACAAGATACCAAAAATGCATTGTACAGTCACATCTTGGATAAAGGTGAGGAACATGGTTTTGTTTTCCATTGTAGAACAGATAGATGTTAAGCCCATTTGGGGGTGACTGGAAAATGAAATTAGCTGCTTGCGAAAGTAAATGGCAAATCCTAACGGATTCCACGAGACCACCTGGTCTCAATGATTTTATAAGTATAAAACCTTTTTTAGCTTTAGAGTAAATTTCAACTCTTAGGTTTGTTACTGGGACACAAGTGAAGTGCATATATTTATATATATTATTATTATTATTTTTTATTAGATTTTTTATTAGATAGTTATACGGATATTTACAGTTACACCAAGAGGTTTTACCCACCGTATATATTACTGCATATATTACTATTGTATATATTATTATATTACATGTGTATTTGAAAGTCACATCTTGATTTAAGGTTGGTTTACTTACAGTGTATTATAGTAAATGTGTAATATGGCTTTAAACTTTTTGGCGGGATTTTAATTAGTTAAACATCAATTAAGGTGATTTAGGATGTGTATAAATACTTTGGGATGATATGTGTTGTTTGTTCTGATGAAGACTGATCACCAGTCGAAAGCGCTTAACCAGTCGTGTGGAATTGTTCAATAAACTATCGTGAGGTTTTACCAGTTGTAAGAGCAGTTTTCCTTTCACTCACCATCTTCAGTTCTTGTGTTGTTGGCTTTCCCAGTTTATAAGGGAAGAATACAGGGATGTTATGACCACCTTGTCCCTGGATGAGATACCCTTACTAATGAGGTGGGCCATGTAGAAAGCTTTCCAAACAAAGGAGGCAATATGGTGGTCAAAAGTCGGTTTGCTATCAACCTGGGGTCCCAAAAGTCCCTCATGACTGATTGAGTGTGTAGTGCTTTATTATCAATCTGATAATTTATGGGAACATCATTCTCCCCAAAAAGGATGATGATGCATTTTTTGGCATTCGGTTTGAGGCCACATTTCTGGCACCAGTCATTTATTTGGGTGAGATCCTCTTGGAGGATGTCCACATCACTAGGGGAAATGATGACAGCACCCAGCTTGCAGTCATCTGCAAACTGGGTCAGGCAAAGCCCACTAGATTTGGCCTGCACCTCTATGAAGTATATCCCAAAACAGCAGAGGCCCCAATACTGATCCCTGGGGTACACCGCTTGTTACAGGTCTACTACATGAGGTGGCTTCCCCTATTTTGACTAGGTGGGTTTTATCAGTGAGCCATTTTGCTACCGATCTGGTACCATACGGATTGATGCCTAGTTGAGAGAGTTTATCTATTACACCTGTGTGGGGAATAGTATCAAAGGCCTTGGCCAGGTCAAGGTAGGCGGTGTGCACCATCTTATCCTCGTCTGTGGCCTTGGCATTACCTCCCACTGACAAAACCAAACTGCGTGGGATCAAGTGTCTGGAGGTTGCTAATGTCCTTGTTAATGAGGTCCATGATAATCCGCTCCATGGTCTTGCAGATCAGGCTAGTTAGGCTGATGGGTCTATAATTTTCTGGATCAGTGGGCGCTTCACCTCTGTGCAAAGGGATGACAGTAGCTGTCCACCACTCGGCTGGGAAAAAGCTGGTACTCAGGCTTTGGCTGAATAGGGTGCCTAATTGTGCTGCAAGCTCCTGCCCGAGTTCATGTAAGATGCAGACTGGGATGTTATCGGGTCCCATGGAGGCTGTATTTTTTGCCTTTGATAGGGCAGTGATGACTTGCTCCCTAGAGATAAGGGGAGGGGGCAGGTACTGGAGATTTCCTGTTTTACTGATGGGGGGACACAGAAGTGAAGTTTTCACTGAAGCTGTCGTCCAGCTGGTTGGCTATATCTACAGGGTTTGTGTATGTGGTGTCCTTGACCACCAGTTCTGAGCAGATCTGGGTGCTTCCCTTGAGATTGTGGACATATGTGAAGAAAGCCTTACAATCATCTTTAGTGGATGTGGCCAGTTTGGACTCAAAGTTTGCTTTGGAGGATTTCACTAGTGCTCTTATTTGCTTGTTCAGGCTAAGGAGAGATTGCTTCCAATTAGACACCTGCTCCTTCTTGGTCCTGGACAGCAATTTTTTCCTTTTATTATAGAGTTTATTTTTTTTAGATGTCCACCAGACAGGGTTACTCTTCCTTGAGGAGGAGAATTTTGTCCTGTCTGGTATTCCTAATTCAATGCAGCTATATAAATCCTCATATAGTACTTTGGTGTAGGTTTGGACATATGTGCCAGTTTCTGTGGAGGGGGCTGTAAAGCTAGCTGCTTATGCCTTCCCTCAGGAGGTTATAATCAGCTTTGGAGACATTTTGTTTGTTTGACACTAGCGGGGGGGGGGGGGGGGTTACTTTGAAAGTGACTGCTTTGTGGTCGGATATTACCAGGGATGATGATGACACTGTAAGGATGCTGCAGTGGTTACTCATGTTGGTTAATACCAAGTCCAAGATATTTTCACCTCTTGTGGGGGTGTCAGACAAAAGTTCTAAGGCATTTGCATTGGCGAAATCAAGGAATCTCTGGGCATTTGTGTTTTGGCATGAGTAGTTTTTCCAATCTACGGTTGGATTGTTAAAGTCGTCCAGGAACGAGGTAAAGGGTTAAATTTTGATAGATTCGCAGAGGTCCAGATAGGTGGAGTGGGCATCTTGAGTCTGAGTTGGAAGCCTGTAGCTAGCCATGATTTGAATAGGGGTCTTGTCAGTTGTTAGCTGCACCTGGAGTATTTCCTGAGCATCATACTGTTTGACCAGCCTAGAGGTGTGTATGTCTTTTGTATATATTGCAACTCTACCTCCTTTTGTTTTGCTGCCCACAGCTTGGGATCTGAATGAATGATAGGATCATTAACCTGGTACTGTTGGGGTGTTCTCCACAGCTTTTAACTAGGTGTCTGCGACTGCACAAATGTCAGCTTCTTCCAGGGTTAAGAATGCTTGCAATGAGTGCAGTTTCATGTTTAGACTCTTTGCATTTAGCAGCAAGGCCTTTAATTTAAATTTTGATGAAATGTTCATGTTGGTAGCTTTGACCTCATGGTATTGCCTAAAAAAGGCAATATGGGGGAGGGAAGAGCCTTTGCCAGGAACCTGAAGCCCAAGGGAGACAGGTGCAGGCCATTTCTGGCAAAGCATCGTGGCTTGTCAATCATGTCATCCCAAGCTGCCAGGTACTGGATCCCCTTTGAATGACACCAGAAACTAAGCCAGTTGTTAAAGTCAGTCATTTTCTGTTTGTATTGAAGCATCATTCTGGGTGACGGTAGAATCCTGTACAAGGCTAGGGACATACCTGCCTGGGACATGTACTCAGCGAGCCCAATCATGTCTCTCTTCATATAGTCCAGGAAGTACATTTCAAGTCATTCATTCCAACATGGACTATGACAGAATCATAACAGTACCTGTTGAGAGACTTGAGTGCACTGGTGATACGGCGGATTCTGGCACCCAACAACTAACCATGACTTTCTCCTTATCCAGCCTGGTGAGGGGTACATCTGTCTCTCTCACAATGGAGTCTCCTATGACTAATATGTTGTATACAAATTTTCATAAAGCTTCTGAAATATAATACCACTACAAGATCTCAGGTTATTTTTCTTATTCAACCCTATTTTGTGTTGCCTATGTCATTGTCCTAAAAGTTTGTGTGCTCTGGAGGTATAAAAAATAGTAGCTTAACAGCAACTTTTCTAAACTCATGCTTATCCAAATATTCCCTTATTTTCCCCTATGTACATTTTCAAAAAAAAAAAAAAACTAAGTTTACCCCTGCAGATAGCAGCAGTTCCCCCAAACTGACGTCTGCATCCACAACTATTCTAAAATTAATGGTACCCATGCTAAAATCTGATGGCAGAACCGGTGTTCTCATTTACACTAATTGCTATCTGTTCTTTTCTTAAGGTCATTCCCCTTCCAGTTGTAAAAACAGCTTGCACAATTTCATTAAACATTAAAAGTGCACTTAATACCTTTATACGGATAAACTGTGTACTGTTATATTAAATGCATTAAATTACTAAGGCTGTTGGGAGGCAACTACTTGTATAGCTTGGGAGGCAACTACTTGTATAGCTTATTCACTTCTCACATTTTCAAGCTTCATTTGTTTTTCATTGAACTTCTTGTCAAAGTATTTTAAATATTAATTGTACTGTAATGTGTACATTTCACTCAGTAGAGTGTTAAAACCTCTCACTATTAATTGCTTGCACCTACAGATTGCTAGTCTGCAAGTAAAACCAGTTTGTAGTGAAAAAAACACTAGTGACTTTTCAGAAGCATAAAATAATCTTCTATATTTCCCTCAGAACACAATGTTCTGACACTTCATGATTAACTACTTGCACCTCTTTCCCACTGAAATCCTGTGTTAAACAGAAAATAGCCAATTACTTTGTAAATACAAGAAACAACTACATTTTGTAAGCCTTTCATTGTTTTATCTTGTTTTTTAGGCCTATTAGCTTAAAAAAGCTTTGTCCATAGCTTAAACAAAGGACATTAATGCACACATCCACCTCTGTAAAATTGGGAAATCATCTTAATTCTATGTTATCAATACACGTTTACATTCCTCATCGCAGCAGCCCAAGAGCACAACATTATATTCAGTTTAACTTGCAGCTATCCAGCTCTTCTTACTTTATTACAGTGTAAAAGCTGGATACTTTACAACTAAAAACACAAATACTTTCTTGCTTTTGTATCTAAAGTCACTGATAAGACTCCCTATGTCACATTTAAAATACCTAGGACTGCCCTTATACAAAACTGCTTTACGATATAGCATACAATTTAAATAATGAAAGTCTGCCTATGGACTTTGTTATTGTCAGAAGAATAAAAAGCATAGTCCTCTTCTGCTTTTTGGCCAACTGTCTGTTAAGCTAAACTTTATTTCCTCCTTTGCCTGTTCAATATCGTAGACAAAATGTAACCTTTCTGTAAAAATATTATGAATACATCTGCTTGAATATCACACCTGCTACTGGACTTTCCATGACTGCTGGCATAAACTTGCTTCTCTTGTGCCTGGTGTGCAGTGAATAATCATTTTCCACAAATACTCTAATGTTCCCAGTTTTTAATACCTTTCTTACTGCTACAATTTTGTCAAGAGCAACTCTTTCTGACAGCATGATTGCATCTTTATTAATAACTGAGACCTGGTTCAAGGCTCCAGAGAGCACCCCTGCAATACCAGGCTACAACTCTTACCACACTTTTCGGTCACCAAACCAGGACCGAAACACTAAAGGTGGAGGAGTGTCCATATTCACCAAGGATATTCACACCACCAGACTAGCTGCCCAACACAATGCGTGTGAAATTCTCCAGGTGCAACTAACACTAGCTAAGACTGCAATCCAAATTGTAGCTTACTACAGATCCCCCACCATGCCCCAACATTCTCACTGCACCTTTCTAAACATACTGAAAAATATTAAGATACAACCAAACACTCTAATACAGGGTGATTTCAACTATCCTGCCATTAACTGGGAAAACTACTCGTGTACAAACACCTTTGCCCAGCGGTTCTTGGAATTCATAAATTCCAATGCCCTGGATCAACTAATCCATAGTCCCACCATGGGCTCCAATATCCTAGACCTGGTCATTACCAACATGGGAAATCGATGCTCCACACCTATGGTCACCGCCTCGTTGGTCAGGTCTGACCATAAACTAATCACCCTTAATATCCACATCCCACCCCCACCCCCTAGTAAGGAAACCTCCATAAAAAACTTCTCCAAAGCCAACTTCATGCTACTAAAGTCAGAAGTGACAAACTTCATGACACCCATGCAGACGGGAACTGAAACTTCGACTGTTGAACCCTACACTAAGGCACTGTAAGAGCACATCCACACATGCATGAATCGTGCATCCCAAATAGAACCAAGATGCTCTCCTCCAAAAAAAGGAAGCCAATCTGGTGGTCCCCTGCCATAAACTTTACAACAAACGGAAGAAACTGTTGCAGAAAAAAGGAAAATCCCAGGATGCAAAAAACTCCATTACCAGCCTCAGTAAGAAGCTGAGATCCCTCAAAATCCTCCAAAGCTAGTTATGAAAATAAAATTGCCAAAGATTCCAAAGACAACCACAAGGCATTCTATAACTATGTCAAGAATCTAAATGGCAATGGTCAGATCTGCTCTGAGCTACAACAGAATGGCATTAAATATACTGATCCCAAGGATATTGCCAATATCCTGGCAGATCAATTCAGTGCCGACTTCACTCCCCTCTCACCCCTTAAATGGCCCATCTCAATACCGGAAGATTGCCAAATTCCGGTAATAATGGCCACAAAGGTAAAAACCGCACTCTCCAAAGCTAAGAATACAGCATCCATGGGACGAGATGGCATCCCGGGCTGTGTATTACATGAACTACAAAATGAACTGGCACCTCACCTAAGTGTCATGTTTAATCATAGCCTCACCTCAGGGTTCGTGCCCACTGAGTGGCGCACAGCTACAGTTATCCCACTCCACAAGGAGGGATCCATCTTGGATCCCGGGAACTACTGCACCATCAGTCTGACGAGCCTGATCTGTAAGGCCATGGAACGTATTATCATGGAACTTATAAACAAAGACATTGGCAACCTTCAAACACTGGACCCCACCCAGTTTGGGTTCATGAAGGGCCGATCTTGTCTCCTGAACCTGACTGACTTCTTCAAATCAGTCTCCAGAACCATGGACAAGGGTAAAGCAGTCCACTCCGCCTAACCGGACCTTGCCAAGGCCTTTGATATCATCCCCCACTCTGGAATCATAGACGTACTTAGCTGGGCATTAATCCCTACATCACTCGATGGGTTGCCACCTGGCTTACTGACAGAACCCACACTGAAAAAGTAGCCGACTCCAAATCCAGCTCCAGACAAGTGGAGTACCTCAGGGTTCAGTCCTGGGACCGCTCTTGTTTAACATCTACTTCTGTGAAGTACAGGCCAACACTAAGGGACTCTGGCTAAAAAACTTTGCAGATGACTGCAAACTGGGAGCCATTACTGAATCCCCAAATTATGTGGATACTCTACAAAAGGGCCTTACAGAAACAGATGCTTGGTGCAAGATATATGGGCTCAAGCTCAATGCCAAGAAATCAGAAGTTATGTACCTACCATAACGTTCCATGTTAGTTGTCTTCTCTCGCCTTCTTTCTTGCTTGATGGGATCGGAGCCGATCCTCGGCTCCGACTCGGCACTTGCTAAGCTCGAGAGTCACTTTTACCAGCTCGAGGCAGCCCCATATCCCATGATGCAAGGCGGTAAGTACCCAGATCTCGTTTGTACCTATAGGGAAAAACACCTAGCACAAAAAACTCTCTACTGAGGAAAGAAGCAATAGCCTAAAGGAAGGGCTGTAATGGGAACCAGGTAACTAACTGGTGCCTATAGAAGCAATCTTCCAAACAAGGGAGATCAAGGTCTGTCCAGGCAAGGGGGTAGGAGGGAGGGTCGCAAGAAAGAAGGCGAGAGAAGACAACTAACATGGAACGTTATGGTAGGTACATAACTTCTCAATGTTAAGTTGTCAATCTCGCCTTCATTCTTGCTTGATGGGACCACGTCCCTAGCACCTCTATCCTGGGTGGCTCAATGGAACAGACTCTTGAGAACCGTAGAACCAAAACTGGCTCTATCCCTGGAGGCCAAATCCAATTTGTAATGAGAAACAAAGGTATGAGGAGTGGCCCAAGTGGCTGCTGCACAAATAGTGTCTAAAGGGAGTCTAGCCTGAAAGGCTGTGGAAGTGGCTAAACTTCTGGTGGAATGCGCTTTAGGTTTTGAGCACAGCTGTTTGCCCCTGAGTTGATAGATTTCAGAGATGGTGGAAGAAAGCCATCTAGATAAGGTCACTTTGGAAACAGGAAGACCTTTCTTATTAACAGCATAAGAAAGAAAGAGCTGATCGGATTTCCTGAATTGTTTTGTTCTGTCCAAATAATATCTGAGTTGGCGGTGAACATCAAGATAATGTAATTATTGTTCCGATCTGTTGGAGTAATTAGGGAAAAATACAGGGAGATCAATAGATTGGTTCAAATTAGTTTTCGAAGCCACTTTAGGCAAAAAGGATGGATTAGTCCTCAAGGATACCCTGTCCTTGTGGAAAACCAAATAAGGGGGACGAACAGAGAGAGCATGAAGTTCTGACACTCTCCTGCCCGAGGTAATAGCGACAAGGAAGAGTGTTTTCCATGAAAGAAACTTCAGTGAACATGAAACAGCTGGCTCGAAGGGAGGAAGAATTAAGGATGTCAGCACTAGATTTAGGTCCCATTGAGAAAGAGGACTCCTGACAGGAGGTTTAAGGAGAAAAATTCCTTTTAGAAAAGCTCTACAAAGCCTGTGGGACATAATGTTGTGATCTGCAAACCCGACATGAAAGTTCGAGATAGCAGCCAACTGAACTTTGACCGTGGAAGATGAAGAGCCCGAGTGAAAGATTTCTGCTAAAAAATCCAAAACTGCATGAACAGGGGCAGTAAAAGGATCTATATTCTTTGATTTTGCCCAAAAAGAAAAGCGTTTCCACTTGCTGGAATAAATCCTTCTAGTAGAGGATTTAAGGGAAGCGACTATGATATCCCTAACTGGGTTAGAGATCATAGGAAGCCTGGCTAAGGAAGGAAGTGGAGCAACCAAGCTGTGAGGTTGAGAGAAGGAATGGACCGATGCAGGTGACCCGATTGGTGGATCAGAAGGTCTGGCACTGGGTCCAGATGCCACGGCTGCACCAGTAGGTGACGATGGAGGAACGGAAACCAAATTTGTCGAGGCCAATAGGGGGCAATGAGAATCATTTTGGCTCTCAAAACGGTGGCTTTCTGGAGTACTTGTGGAATCAATGGAAAGGGAGGAAAGGCATAAAGAAGTCCCTGGGGCCAATCCTGGGTAAGAGCGTCTCTGGGGGGATGGCCTGGCAGTGGGAAGAGAGAGAAGAAGTCTGGGCATTTGCTGTTTTGGGGAGTAGCAAAAAGATCGCAACATGGGCGGCCCCATTCTAGAAAAATCTCTTCCACTATAGATTGTTTGAGAGACCACTCGTGAGACATGAGAATAGCTCTGCTCAACCTGTCCGCTAAAATGTTGGTTTTCCCAGGGATATGCGTTGCTACCAGAAACCGATGAGAGGAGATCGCCCATTGCCAAAGTCTGAGAGCTTCTCGACACAAGGGGTAGGACTTGGTTCCGCCCTGTTTGTTGATATACCATACTACAGACATGTTGTCCGTGTGAACTGCTATTGTTCCCAAGGGAAGAAAGTCGTTGAGGACTTGCAACGTTAAAAGCACTGCTCTCATCTCTAGGACATTTATGTGCAGGTGGTATTCGAACTGTTGCCACGTCCCATGGACCATCCTGCCCTGATAATGACCCCCCCACCCAATCAGGGAGGCATCCGTAGTGACTGTGGCTACCGGGGCCGGGGATACAAAGGGTCTGCCCTGATGAATCTGGGGAGAAGAAATCCACCAGGATAGATGGTTTTTGCAAGCTTGTGTCACCAGGATTTGGTGACGCATGGGAAGTTGTTGGTAAGACCACTGGGCGAACAACATCCATTGAAGAAGACGCATGTAGAAGCGGGCTATGGGAAGAAGAGTAATGGCCGCTGCCATGAGGCCCAACACTTTCAGGACCATTCTGGCTTGCACTTTTTTGCTGGCAAGGATGATCCGCACGTGACTTTGGATATCTGAGATTCTTTGGTCTGTGAGGGTTGCTGACATCCAAACAGTGTCTAAATTTGCGCCTATGAAAGTAATAGACTGGCAGGGCGACAAGGAGGACTTTTCGTAGTTGATCGAAATCCCTAACTGAGTGCAGAGATTTAGGGTGTAATCCCTGGCTTGGAGAAGTTGATGCCTGGTGGTGGCTGAAAAGAGCCAGTCGTCGAGATACGGAAACACCTGGAATCCTTGACGTCTCAGGTGAGCCGTGACCACTGCCATACATTTGGTGAACACTCTGGGGGCTGTAGTGAGACCAAAGGGCAGGGCTCTGAATTGAAAATGACTGGACCCCAGCCGAAAGCGGAGAAACCTTCTGGAGCGCCTGTGAATTTTTATGTGATAGTACGCATCCTAAAGGTCTATTGAGCACATCCAGTTGTCTTTGCCCAGGAAGGGCAAAATTGATTGAAGTGTGACCATTCTAAATCTCGTCTTTTTCACAGACTTGTTGAGTCTGCTGAGGTCCAATATTGGTCTCCAATCACCCGTCTTTTTGGGGACCAAAAAGAACCTTGAGTAGATTCCGGGCTCTGAATGGTCTGTTGTAAATGGCTGAATGGCCCTTTTGTGTAGAAGCTTTGATACTTCTAACTTTGCGATTTCCCTTAGACCGGGTGACACATCTGGAAGGGAATTTTTGTAATTGAAGGGACTTTCCTCGAAAGGAATTCTGTAACCCTCGGATATGATCGACTGTACCCATCTGTCTTGTGAGAGGGAATGCCAGGCTTGTGGGTACAGCGATAATCTTCCCCCGACTGCCTCCAAGGATGGACAGTCGGGCAACACCTCAGGGATGCTGGAAGGGCTTGTCAGAGAGAGGCTCTCTGCTTCCCTGGTTTTGTGGACCCCCTCTGCCTCTAGGGCGGTGTCTATTATTATTACCCCCTCTGCCTCTAGGGGTAAACTGACCACGTGTATCCGGCGTGACTCCTTGGGATTTGCGGAACCACATCTTTCCACCCTTCTGTCCCTTGGGGTAAGGTCTAGAAGGGGTGGAAAAACGGACCCATACAGCAGAAAGAGTCTTGCCGTCCTGCTCAAACCTGGTCAATGTATCCTTCACTTGAGGACCAAACAAAGTTGACCCATCAAAGGGAGAGTTTGTGAAGGACGCCTTGAAGGGATCTGCAAAATTACAGAGCCGCATCCAGGATTGACGTCTCAGAGCCACTCCTGTACCTGCGGCTCTACTCGCTCCATCTGCTGCATACGAAATCAGCCGCATGGAGGAGTTGGTTATGGAATTAAGGATTCCAAGCTGAGAAGCAATCTTGTCTTGTGCCCCCGGAGCTGCAGGATCCTGTACTACTTCACCTAGTTCTTTAAGGATGTCCCTTTGGAGTCTGGTGAAGTGACACAAATAATTCAGTGAACGCATGGCAAAGGTCGCTGAGGAGAACATCCGCTTGCCATACCTGTCCATAGTCCTGGAGTCCTTGTTAGGAGGATGGACCGGTACGGAAGGATCTGCAAGTTCCTTTTTAGTGGCGGCCGCCACCACCATGGCATCAACAGGGACACCTTTTGTAAGGAATTGCTGTTCAGAAGGGGCTGTAATAAATTTAGAAGGCCTCCTGGGAACTGGTTCTACGGAATCAGGAGAAGCCCACGCCTTTCGAGCAATTACCTGCATGAGGGGGTCAAAAGGCGGAGACACCCAGGAGGTGGAGGGTCGAGAACCAAACGCCTCTAGGTATACCGTCTCATCATCGGAGGGATTTATAGAGGGCCAGTTTCCCCTCTGTTTCAGGAGTTTTAGGATGTCTGAAAAGGAGACATCCTCAGAGGGGGATCTTGGGGATCCCTCTGACTCATCTAAGTCGGTATCCGAAGTGATAGACTCCGGGGAGTCTAGGTGCTTCCTCTTACAAGTCCTCTTGCGCGGAGGATCTCCTGAAGGATCAGGAGAATCCTCGGAAGAGGGGGTTCCTCCCAATGGGGAAACCTGAGGCGGTGGATCTCTAGTTCCGGGAGCAAGAGAGCGGGAAGAGATATCAACAGGCACCGTAGAGGGAGGAGCTAAAGGAATAGACTGCTGACTGAGCCCAGGGGCCAGCACACTCCTCATCACCTCGAAGGCTCCCCTCCCAGGGAGATCCGAGAGAACCCGTTCCGAAGAAACTGGGACTCCCGGGCCCACCGAAAGGGAAGGCTCCGAGGCAGATGTCGGAGCCGAGCTCACCAAGGCCGAAGCTCCAAGGGGAAGAGCGGGGTCGGACAAGGGTCCGATGCCACTCACCCCCTCGGAGCAGACCAGGGAAGCCCGGCCACCGAATCCCTCCAAGGAAGGTCTCGAGGAGGAGATAAGAGTAGATGCTGAAGGCACAGAAGGGGGAAGTATCTGGCCCTCAGCCATAGCAGTAACTATTCCCATAGACTCCAGCTCCAAACTCTGAGGTAGAGTCGAAGGAGGAACTTGAAGAGGGTGTGGACTAATAGTCGTCTGTTGAGACGGACTATGAAGCATTTGGGCTAGTGCCTGTGATTTTAATAATCTACTTACCACCCTCTCTAAATCATGGTCTGACAACCTGGAAGACCTAGATGATCGGCTCTGATGGCTCCGCTCCAAAAGAAGAGGTGAGGCCGGAGCCGACAGTATCGGTTCCAAAGAGGGAGACCTGGACGTCTTCCTCGAAAGAACCATCGGAGCCGATGAAACCATGGATCCAGACGGAGCTGATAACGTTTCGGCTCCGAGTGTAGGTATAGATGTATCTGCTCCGGCCGGAGCCGATACAGGCAAAGAAATCATGGTGTCGGAGCCGGTCGGCGCCGACACCGAAGCCAGAGTCACGTGGATGTCGGAGCCAGTCGGAGCCGACACCAAAGTGCCCTTCAAAGTATCGGCACCGATAGCCATCGGTGCCGATGATTTCTCCAAGCTAAGATCGGCTCCAGCCGGAGCCAATCTCGACTCCGAAGGAGTCTGAGCCAAGGCCGAAGACTTAGGTACAGAAGCCTGGGCCTTGGTAGTCTTAGGGGGCTTACCCGGAGCCGATTTCGCCGGGGAGCCCTCCGGTTTAAGAAGTCCTCTTAAAATAAGTTTGTTCCTCCTTTCCTGCAGGACTCTCTGGCTAAAAGAGTGACAAATTGCACAGGAGTCCTGCAGGTGGAGAGGTCCCAGGCAGTATATACAAGAAGTGTGACCGTCTGTCAGAGACATCTTCTGACAGCACGAGTCACACTTCTTGAAGCCTGAGACCCTCTGTTCCTTAGACATAGTGTATCCCAAACACAAAAAACACACACACACAGTCCAATCGGAACAATTTAAGTTAAAGGTATAACTAAAAACTCACACACACACCCTAACAGTAGGGGGGGGGATGGGAGGGAAAAAAGGCCTGACTAAAAATATAAATAGGGAAAGGTAATTTTAGTCAGAGAAAACCCTTAAGAGTATCTAAACAATAAAGGTAAACTATTGAAATAGAAAAATATTTGGAATGGGGTGACTAAATGTATAATAATAAACACTTACCAGGAGCTGGTAAAAGGATTACCTCATCAGCGAAGCGGCAAACGAGATCTGGGTACTTACCGCCTTGCATCATGGGATATGGGGCTGCCTCGAGCTGGTAAAAGTGACTCTCGAGCTTAGCAAGTGCCGAGTCGGAGCCGAGGATTGGCTCCGAACCCATCAAGCAAGAATGAAGGCGAGATTGACAACTTAACATTGTATAGTTATCCCCTCTGGGAAAAAAACATGTACCTGTGAATTACCACATAGATGGCAGTACACTAAACTCCAAAAGTTTGATAAGAGACTTAAGGACAGAGGTGGACAGTGGTCTCACCTTCGATAACCACATCGCCACAATAGTCAGGAAATCCTTCTATGTGGCACACCTCATCACTAAGGGCTTTTCATCCAGAAAAAAGGAGGTCATTGTCCCACTGTACTCATCCCTCATTAGAGCCATTATAGAATACAACGCCCCATTTGGTATGTACCTCTCAAGACATCTGCAATAACTGGAAAGGCCGCAGAAATACCCCACTAAAAGAATCACAGGCCTAAAGCAGATGCCCTACGCTGACCGCCTTAAAAAACTCCAGCTATACTCTTATCGCATATCGTCTACTCAGAGGCAATCTCTGCTTAACATACAAGGCCATGTCAATCCCAGAGCTGTTGGACATGCTACACTTAAAGAAATCCCAATCCCTCAGAGCCACACGCTCCAGGGATCTAAAGCTAGTCATCACAATAAACAAAACATGCTGGAGGGATAGGTTCCTGGCCCAGAGACTCCCCAGACTCTGGAATAGACTGCCCATACATGTCAAGCAGAGCGCCTCTTTGTCCCTCTTCAAAACGAACCTTGACGATTGGATGGGAGAAAGGAAATTCACCCCGGGGATCACGTCAGTCGCCCTGCTAGACAGGGGTCCAGGGAAGTAAATAGTGTGGGAAGAAATAGCCAGGGAATTGTTATGGCTATGCTTGTACAGGCCCTAGGGCCGATAACCTAGTACCAACCTATGAACCTAATATACATCTTGGTTGCCTTTTCATGGCCAGATTTGGAGCATACACAAGATGCACCTCTCAATTAACAAATTGTGCTATGAAACTCCAGTCCAATTAATGATTTGAACTTTCAAAAAACAGATGCAGTCTATTCTTTCTATTTCTGAGTGCACTTGATTTATTTCCCTCTAAATTACTGGAAGCCATCTCCTGTATCAATCTTTAAATTTGAACTGCTTTTTGCTAAACATCTACAAGATTCTCCCTACTCAGGCTTTTTTCTTCATTTCTGTTTGATTTTCTCTTACTTTAACCAAATTTCCTATTTGCTAACATCCAGGCAGTGTAATTACAGTAGTAGCCAGTAACTGAATTTCAACTAACCTGACAGCTTTTGCTCTCTTTTTATTTTTCAGTTTCCTTTTTCACAAAGGCAGAGCTATAATCAACCTACTGATTACTGTGTAGCCATCTTGGAAGTCCCCTATTACACATCTCTATATTAGGATAAGGATGATCGCCCAAAATGATGGACTTCAAGAACTCAAAGTAGAAATGTTAGGTTAAAGTGGACCGGCTCAGTTCTAGGCATGGTCATTAAATAAAAATATAATTAAAGCTCTGGATAGGATTTAATGACTTAAATTATTACACTTTTCATTTTGTTAGGTCATGTTGGTTTACCAGTATGGTGAGGTTTATTTTTTGTTACTAAATTAAGGATGGAGTTAATAACCGAGGATATAGTCATAGACATTTACCTGCAAAACAACATAATAGCAACATAATAACAAGCAAAAAAGAAAATCATTTCAATGCAAAAATGTCAAGAGTCTTGATAAGCAGCAGATGAAAATGAGCAAGCAAAGAAGCCCCCTAGGTGGATGAACACAACTGATCACTTCCACACTGAACACAAAAAATGAAATGCAATACTGTGGCATCCATACATAAAGGTATGCTAAAGTCAAAATAGGCAAAAATTTAAGGCCAAGTTTCACCTCATCAGCAGCCGAACACTGGCACTGTCAGATATGCACCTAAATTTCATGATGGTAACTATAGCCAGATGAAAGTACAACTCAGTTCTAGAAAGGGTCTTTGACACATCCTGCAGTATGCTACACTAAACAGAAAGGAGCAACAAGACAGTGACAAGTCAGTAAGTAACTAATTAGTAATGGCTAAAGATGGCAAATCAAGGGCTGACCCAGAATGGAGGGGAGAAGAACGTAAGTGAAGCTGTATTTAAGTGACTTTGAGCCTTGGAGCTGCTCCAAATATTGTCCAAGTTAGGGACTCCAGACTTGCTCATTTCTTTTTACAATGACGCAGCTCTTTGGTATAACACCAAAAAAGTATGGTTGTGTAAAATCTTACCATAACAGCAGAGGTCCTTCTCTTAAATGGTGCAGTATTCCTGAAATAAGGGATCTCCTGCCAAAAGTAGCACAGCGTCTGCCCAATATACCAAATCTTTAGAATTTATAGATGTTGTACATCATACATATACTCCTCGCACAAGGCGTAACGTACAAACATACGTATCTCAGAACTGAAAACCCCTAGGTGAAACACATGCATCCAGAAAGAGGAAAAAAAAAAAAGATCCCTGGCCAGGAAGTCAAGAGAAATAGGGCAGAGCAAAAAAGGGGGAGGAGGAAGGAAATACTGCAATATTGAAGAGGAGGACATCTACTGTGAACAGGAGGACATCTACTGTTATGGTAATATTTTACACAAGTGTACTACGTCCTTCCATATCACTGCTGCAGTATTCCTGACATAAGACAGAGTATAAAAGCTCAAAAGGAAACCTGGCTGGAGAAAGGCACTGAAGAGTCCTTTAAAAACCCATGCAGGATAGCACTGCCAAAGATAACTCTTCATAAGTAGGTACTAGGCTATCGGCCCGAGGGCCTATGTAAGCCTAGCCAACAAGGTTCCCTAGCTTACACCATCCAAGAAAGTTATTTTCATTCTCATCATAATGTTGAAGAAATATACCCAGACCGTTCCAATAATAGTTGGAGCAACAGGTTTTATAAAAAAGAATCTACAATCGTATTTAGATATGTTATCAATCCATGTAATCCCATACGAATTGCAGGCATCATTACTGGGCACATTGTGAGTGCTGCGAAGAGCACTTTTGGCTCACATCAAAGATTGAACCAATTCTAATTTCATGAACTTTAACAGTACTTTGACTTAGGAATGGGGTCCATTCCCATCATGGTTTTAGAAATCCAAAAGATTTGGAGAAATTAAAAAAAAAAAAAAAAAGAGAAGCTTGACATCAAGGGAAGGAACAGGAAACTAGAAACTCTGATGCAGTCAATGTTGAAGAGTGATAGGCCAGTGAGTGAGTTCCTATATGACAGAGCAACAGATGACACAGGATGAAATTGAAGAGAATGTGGCAAAGGAAGATGCTATAGAACTTTCGATAGAATGCCCACAGAAAATGGAAAACAAGGGATGTGCCCTCAGCTTGAAAGAAAGCGAGCTAAGAGAAGAGTTGCTTGATTTAATAGGCATAGATACATTAAGATCAATGAAAGAAATAGACTGCAGAAGTTCAATAAAACCCAAAAAGTCAGAAGTTTGATAAAACAAATGAACACAATAATTAGGACTGTCCATAGAGATCCATTCGATATAACAGAAGGGAAAAGGATATATTATTGTGCAGCTAAATTAATAACTGATAAAAGTTCTACCACAAGAACACAGGGTGGTGAGGAATGAAAGGGAAGAAATCAAATATCTTCATGGAAGTATCAAATAGAGAAAACTATAAAGCAATGAAGACAAAAAGCGTCACTGTTAGAAGACTATAGAAGAGGGAACAGATCAACAGAAACGCTAAGATAGATAGATGTGATAAAAGCAATGAGCAGTATTAGAACAGACCAGGATCTATCATGCACTATTGCAAATAAACTAAAAATTTCAGCACAGGTGGAAAAACTTAGAAAATATGCAGATAAATATAAAAGGAAAGTACAAAATAAGCAATTTACTGATTACCCAAAAAGGTTTTATAGAGAATTGGGAAACAAGGTAAAAGGAAATGAAAGACCGCCAAAAAAAAAAAAATAAAATAAAGAAGAAATAGATACATTTTGGAGAAGCATATTTGCACAAAAATTTAGCCATAAGTAAGAACTATTTATATGCGCATCCCGAACAGACACCAACCTGGTTAACAGTAAAAACAATGCTCATACTTAAGAGTGAACCTGCAAGCTACCCTAATAATTATAGACCAATAACTTGCCTTCCAACGACGTATAAACTATACACGGGAACTGATGCCGACAGAGTTTATAGTCATTTAGAAAACAATTCAATTATGGCAGTAGAACAAAAGGGCAATAAAAGAAAGTCATATGGAACAAAGGATCATCTGTTGTTAAAGTCATAGTGGAGAACTGTAAAAAAGGAAAAAAATCTAAGTATGGCATGGATTGACTACAAAAAAAGCATTTGATAGTATCATACATTCATGGATAAAAGAGTGCTTAAAAATGTAAAAGATACATCCTACACTGATCGACTACATTACAGTGACCATGAAACAGTTGCAGATCACTTTACAATTAAGCAAAAATTCGAAGGGGAATATTCCAGGGTGACTCTGTCACCATTGCTATTCTGCCTTGCCCTTAACCCATTAAGCTGTTTACTTAACAGCTTAGACCATGGCTATAATTTGGCTCCTAGAAAACAACGAAGTGTAACAACTTCTCAGCTTCTCTTTGAATATCATTTAAAACTGTATCATCAGATAAGGAACTGAAAGCACAACTGCAGGTTGTCAAAACTTTTTCAGATGATATAAGAATGTCTTTTGGTCTTGATAAATGTGCAAAAGTAACCTTTAAAGCAGGAAAGCTGCAGCACCAGGAAAACATCAGTTTGAGACAAGAATGTGATATAAAAGAAGTTGAGCAAGAGGGAGTATTTTATTTTATTTATTTTTAGTTTACATTTGTTTACCGGGCTGGTCTGACTGGATATATTTCCATTTTCAGCAGAGGCCCGGGGAGAAAAGCTCCACGTAGAAACAAAACACAGTTACGTTATACATAAAAAAAAAAAAAAGTAGCAGGTTAAACATAAATTCAAGACTACATTACAGAATTCTACATACATACCCTGTAGAGAAAACAATTAAGTTGTAGTTCTAGAAATACAAAATAGAAAGGTTCTGTAACAGTAAAATATTTGTGGCAAGTGTAGAGCACATTCAGGAAATTTCTTTTACATTCAAAATTCTTTAATGGATTGTAATAGAAGCTACTTGTAAAAGAAATAGATTGTTAGGGAAACTTCTCAAAGTGTAGGTAAGCAGAGAGTATATAAATATTTGTGAACTGATGAAGGATCAATAATAAAACATGAACAAATGCGAATAAAACTTAGTAAGGAATACTTTAGAAGACTTAAATTAATCCTGAAAACAGTGTTGACATCTAGGAACAAAATCCAAGCTATAAACCAATTTGTTCTTCCTGTACTAACTTACAGTTTTGGAGTGACTGGCCCCAAAATGTGCTGGACAGATTAGATAGGAAAACAAGGAGGATGCTTCATGCTCACCAAATGATTTATAAAAATCAGTGTATACCAAGACTATATATTCCCATTTTGAAGGAGGGATGGACCTCCTTGAAATTGATTACATGTATAGATCTGAAATTATGGGACTCTAAACATATCCGCTGACATCACAAAACCCAAATGTTGTGAAAGTTTTGAAACATGAGGAGAATAAATCTAAGATGACTTTCTCTGCTTAATCTAGCAGAAGCATATCGTTGTCAAGCAGGAATGGAAATCAAACCAGAAATAGATAGAAATCAGGCAACTGAATGTGTCAAAAAACAAAAGAAAGAATATAAGGTAAAGGTTATGAAAATGCATAAATATAGTTGCAAGTATAGAAAACTTCTGGAAGAATTTCATGTTGATCAGGAACGCATACAGGAATGGTTAAGGAGAGGCAAATTCAAACCAAGAGATGAAAGGTTAATATTGGTGTCCCAAGACAGTGAGCTACATACACGCTGGTTTGCAAAGTCCACTGGACATGTGGGAGAAACAGACAAATGTAGATTTCGTAAAACCAAATTAGGAACAGTCGCAGACATTGTTGCTGGTTGTAACATACTAATGGCAGGAGGACTGTATACTGAAAGACATAATAATGTGGCAAAAGACTGTTGCACTGGGGATTGTGCAAACATTATGGTACTGAAGTAGCTGAAAAGCACTGCAAACATCAGCAACAAATCAGAATAGAAAATGAAGTTTATATCACATATGATCACCCATTACCAGCAGTTCAAAAGACAGATGCTAGAAAACCAGATACAGTGGTCCATGAAAAGATAAAAGTATCATTGATCTCGCCACACCCAGTGACTACAGTTTGTTGCGTACAGAGAGCAGCAAAGTCATAAAATATCAGGATATGCAAGTAGAAATGAGAGCAATGTGGAAGAAAGATACCCAGACAGTTCCAACAACAGTAGGAGGTCTTATAAAAAAGAATCTACAATCATATGTAGATATGTTACCAATCCATGTAACCCCATATGAATTACAGGAGAAGTCATTAGTGAGGACACTGCGGGTACTGCGAACAGTACTCCTGGCTGAAATCAAAGATTGAAACAATGCTAATTTCATGAACTTTAATCGTACTTAGACTTAGGAATGGGGTCCATTCCCATCATGGTATTAGAAACCCAAAAGATTTGAAGAAATTAAAAAACAAACAAAAGAGATCTTAGTTACGACAGAGGCACCAGACAGAAAATCTCTTCCATTTGGACAAATATGATTTCCTGGTAGTGGGTTTCCTGGCTCCTACAGAGCTCACAGCATGTCCTCAGAAAACAGGTGTATAAAAGTGATCAAAATCCTATCACCCACAACATCAGCTGAAGAGTGAACAACCGAGGATGGATAACAGACCCCTTGTCTTGTGTGGGAAGATCCACCTGGTGAGGTAGCGTCTGGTGAATGCCCCTGGCTAAGTGAAAAAGAAGGGGGAACCAATGCTGTCTGAGCCAAAAGTGAGTCACCAGCAAGATTTTGGGGGAGTTCCACTTGATCTTATGCGGGACTATTGGAATTAGGGGAAGGGGAGGGAAGGCAAGGCATAAAGAAACATCTCCTTCCAAGGAAGAGACAGGTCATCCACCTTCCAAGCCAGAGGACTTGGGACTCTGGAACAGAATACAGGAAGTTGTCTGTTCAGAGGGAAGGCAAAAAAGATTTACCAGAGGAATACCCCACAGATGGACAATGTCCAGAAACACATCTCTGTGAAGCATCCATTCGTGCCTGTGTGCTGGACCAAAGAGTCTGCCACTATATTCTGCTCTGAAGGAATGTAGACAGCTTGGAGTCACTTGATACTGGACAACTAGTTCCCAGACCTGCAAAGAAGGCAGGACTGAGTCCCCCCTTGCTTGTTCACATACCACCACAGAAGAAGAGCATTCACACAGACATTCAATGATGGTGTTTAGAGTGGCAAAGAAGTTCTAAGGTATGTACGTCCATACGTCACACTTTTATACCTACATCTTGTGCGAGTTGCATATATGTGACATACGATGTCTATAAATTCTAAATGCTTTGGTATATTGGCTGGACGTTGGGCTATCCTTAGCAGGAGATCGTTTATGTCAGGAATATTGCAACAGTGATATAGAAGGACATCAGATGTGCTTTGCATGGTTTGGAAATAAATTTTTCCATGTCACTTTTCAGCCTATAAAACTGCTACAAAACAAAAAACAAACAATAAAAAGGAAAAAAAAGGTTAAATATGCACTGTAGTTTATGAGCTATATCTGTTAACAGCACTAAGTCATAATAATGTCCAAATATACAAATAACTATCAATCACAACTTAATGAACTACTTATTAAATATTAACAACTAAGCTCATTTCAATCACAATAACAACTGATTTTGTACTGAGCAAAATTAATTAGGTAATCAATGAAACTAAAATATTGTTAACTTGCAATTTAAGGCTTTTAAAATGCATACCATACTCTTCAAAAGTATTAAGCAATACAAAGTTATAGAAGGAATGACACAGATAATGAAGCCATACTAAGGTCATTAAACGCAGTACGTACAAGATAATAAAACAAGAAATCTCATAGAAGAATAAAAAGGACAGCACTCAGAACCAGAGCAACATTATATGACTGAAATGTTTACTACACTGTTGTAATGTCTGGTATCAGGTGCAGTCACAAAGAAAAAAGGCACAGGATTTAAACTACACTTATGACTAGATGCTTTTTCATTACAGTAAGTTCCTGCAGGTCCAGGGAGGACTGATTAAGCGTACCAGCTCAGGCTCAGTAAGTGAAGTCAGAAAGCAGCAACAGCAAGTTGGCTTTTAAACATTTCACATAATTACAACACATCAGAAAAACAAGTTGAGAGGACAGTATTGCCTAGGGTTTAAGTTTTCCCAATTACTTTAAAGCTTAGGAACTACATCTCAGGAATCAGCTTTGTATTTGGGTTTTTGTCTTGCACCTGGTGAGAGAAGGAACAAATGTATTATTTCCTAGCATTCCTACAGTTTATCAATGACTGCAAACCCTAATAATTGTATTTTAGGAGCCAGCTTGGGATTAACGCTATTGCTTTACTTCTTGCAACAGAAGGAGCAGAGCAGCATCGATTCCTGCTAGTCTCTGATTGGGCAGTGTGTGTACGGGACTTAACTGAGTTGTCTGGTTGCAGTCTTGGTGACAGTCTCTTTAGGGCCTTTGTACAGCTTTGCTGTCTGTTATGTCAAACTGATGCATGTTCTATCCAGGGTATCTACCAAGAAGAGACTATAGCAAGTGTAGTGGAACCCAGCAACATCAGGGTTAATACTACTTGGGAAGCAATTTGGTATAAATCCTATCTGTTTGCTTCTAGTGAGAGAAGGAGCTAAGGATCATATATTCCTAGCTGCATGCAGCTGTGTTGAGACCAGCACCATTTCCACAACCAGACAGATAGCACCAGCAGTAATTAACTACAAACCTCATAGACACTACTCCCCATTCAGCTCACATTAGTAAGCACAAGGAATCTTGGACTTTCACTTTCCAACCATCTACGTGGCCAGCTTGGTTGAAATGGACATCCTGAGATAATAAAGCGACAGTCTCAAGTATACTGACAACCACCTACTACTTCAACAAACTGGCACAGTGTGTGAGATGCAGTTATTTAATGCTACTGCAGGCAAAACTGACATGAAAACATTACAAATGCCAAGAAGCAAAAAAGGTCCTTTTTTTTTTTGAAGGTAAGTGAATAAGCAGTCAGACTTTGCCAACACAACACCACACTAAACATACTGCACACAAATCAGACCAAATACATAGGCCTACATATGCTTAGGCTCTTAAAAGTAACATACCTAAACCACAAAGGCCTCCTAAAGGTAACCTAATAAGCAAGTACCCTCAGCAAACTCACAAACACACAACACAGGCAGCACCCACTTTAAAAACATGTACCCAAGAGTCTCAGTGTCTCAATTCAAAAGCCCATAAGGAAAATCTCCAAAAAATTCAACATCCTAGTCACATGGGGGACCCCACTGTAAGACACAATGATGCGCTACTGACAAGTCTGTGCAAGGAGAGGGTCACAGTCACTTCCCTATCAGGTAGCAAGATTCACCACATCATGCTGGTGTGCAAAGTGTCTGCACCAGAAGTACACATACAACACAGTCACAGTACATGTGGGTGAAATACCTTGTGACACACCTCCCTGGACTACATAAAGACAGATATGTATGAGCTCTTGGTATGTGTGCCCAAGGCAGGTATGAACCTAGCCTTGGGAAGCATTTTACCACCACCAAAAATTATGCTGCAGTACGAACAAAAGATTATTCACTTCAACAACTGGTTTAGCTTTTAGTGCAATTCACAGGGGTCCAATACATATTAGCCTGGCAGGAGATAGTAAACAGTCATAAATGCTTTTCTGGGGATCTCCTGCACCAATCCCCCCACCAAGGCTTTCGTATACTGGCTAAAACCTTGTCCATCCTGACAGTGCTGTTTTAAGACAATGTCAGTCCTCAAAAGCTTCCAACATAAAACAGAACATGGATAATAACAGGTATTGCTGTTCAGTGCTAACAGCTTTAACAAAAAACTCCACTCCCTACAAGCACTCCTTGTCCTGGAACACACTGACATATGCACTGATGCAGAGACCTGGTTCAAGACCACTAACAGCACTCCACCAACACAGGGTTTTAATGTCTACAACACATTCAGGCTCACTGCTTTAAAGATGCTAAATGTGGTGGTGCCATCATATCTGTTAAAAACATTATCCCTAGACTAGTTAGACAATATAATCATCTGGAACTCCACCACATCCAACTTAACCATTAACAACACCCCTGATCACATCACTGCTAAGTACAGGACCCCCTATGTATCCCTCTCAGACCTTTAACTTCTACCCAACTAGCATAGAGTCCCTGTGCAATAAGCCAAATAACATTCTCCTTGCAGGACTTCAACTATTTCTTCAGTAACTGTGAGAAGTACACATCCTCTTACATGTATAACCCAGAGACTTCTAGACATTATCAATACAAAATCTCTGGACCAGTCTACACCCCAACCAGAGGTGATAAAATCCTGGACTTGGTCCTCACCAATATGGGACAACTCTGCTCCCTATCAATTAACTCCCTTAATAACCCAAATGGACCACAAATCAGTGACATTCACCTGAAGACTGAAGCCACAACCATACTCCATTACCTCGGTGCTCAGACATTGTCAGCCCTAATTTACTGAAATGGAGTGATCATCCGGTTAACTTCCATATCCCCTTCCAACTCTATGACCCCACTGCTTATGTGGAATACTTAATGTTAAATTCTCTACACATGTGAATAGATGCAAGGCTGCATCTGTCCCCCAAAGTAAATGTGATGTCAAATTCAAAAATAAACTTCTATGGTGGAACCCAAAAATAAATAGGTTCTATAATAAAAGAAAAAAAAATCATTGAATGTAAAAGTAAATGTAACTCTCAACAGGCAAAAAAAGCTCTTAATACACTTAGCAATGAACTCCATTTCCTAATCAAATCAACCAAAGCCAGATATGTGGTAAAAAAATGCAACCTAGACAAAGGACAACCACAGACTCTTCTTTAACAATGTTAGAAACCTTAAATAATGCCCAGTACTCGAGACATCATAATAAATGATACCACATACTTAACACATACTCAGACCAAAAGGACATAGCCAATCTACTAGCAGATAGATGTAACTTTAATTCCACCCCTTCTCCTCCTCACCCTACATTCCCAGAGCTCATACCTGCAAATGCACCCCCCTCCAATTTCCAATGAACAGGTCCTTAAGACAATATCAAAGGTCAAGAATACTGCTTCTATGGGGTCATATAACATACTACGCTGCTTACAGGTCAGCCTGAAGCACGACTTGTCAGACCACCTACAAAGGCTAGTCAATGCCAGCCTAGAAACAGGATTTGAGCCAGACAAACAGAGGACAGCAGCTGTCATTCACTTGCACAAAGGTGGGACATTAACAGATACAGGAAATTATAGACTCATAAGTCTGATAAGCCTCATATGGATGGCTATGGATAAAGACCTAGGTAACCTACAAACCCTCAACCCAAGCCAGTACGGATTTGTCAAGGGCAGATTCTACCTACATAACCTGGATGGCTTATTTGAGAAGATTACTGAAGCAATGGATGAAGACAAATTAGTACACACTGCATATCTAGACCTCAAAAATGCATCTGACACCATCCTACACTGGGTTATTCTAGATAAACTATCCCAGCTAAATGGTAGCCCCTATGTAACTTGCTGGACACTGGCTCACAGATGGAACCCAAAAAATTAAGGTGGGCTGCTCTATCTCCTCCAAAACACCTGCCATTAGTGGTGTACCCATGGGTTCAGTCCTTGGGCGACTCATCTTTGGCACTTAATTCTCAAAAGTCACAGCAACTGCTAAAGGTTTATGGCTGACCAAGTCTGTGGATGACTGCATACCTGGTGCCATTAGGAACTCCACACAGGGCATCAAGATCCTCCAAGAAGGCATTTCAAAAAACAGCTGGATAGTCAAAACCATGGAGTAAGACTACATGCAAAGAAATGTATAACTGTGTTTTCTGACAAGCAAGAAGTCCCTTGGAACTATTACATTAACAACAAACCCCTGAAAACTAATCCAGTAGTTAAGGACCTAGGAAACTATGTAGACAGTGAACTGTCCTTTGATTACCACATATCCTCTCGTGTAAGAAAATCCTTTTTCATTGCACAGTTTACTAAGGGTATGGTGGCTAGGGATGTGATCATTCAGCTACATTCTGCACACATCTGACTTGTCATTTAGTGTAATGTATCCTTCAGTATGTACCTGGTCCACACACTTGAAACAACTTGAATGCCCAAAATGCTTTCTTACTAAGAAAAGTGAGGTCCTAAATCATAAAAACTATGTGGGCCATCTCAAAGCTTTGCTCCTTGTCATACAAGCTACTGAGGGACGATCTCTACCTCACGTTGAGAACCTCAGCAGACTTTGTCCTGTTAGATCTACCGCACATCCGCAAGTCCAATGTGGGCATATACACCCACACTCAAGAGATGTCAATACCTTTTACAACATAAATAGAACATGTTAGAGTGATAGATATGTATGGGTGGGGAATTCCACTTCTTTGGAATAGTTATCCACTCCACATACAACAAAGTACTTCTCCTATACTATTCAAACATAATCTGGATGAATAGATGGGTAACTGCATGTTCACCACTGCTTTAGTACTCTTGTCCCTCATGGATTTAAATGTTTTGCTCATCTCTGGATTATATGTACTTAAATGACAAGGGTTAAAAACTTCATGGAAATGTATGGCTGGACTCCTAAAGATCTTCACAGGTCAATAGCCTAGTAAGAACCTGTGAAACTAGGTGTGGCCAGGCAATTTGGAGCTCAGGCCAATGCCCTCATCTGTCACCCCTCCCCAATCACCACTTCCAAGTTGAAGACAAAAAACAGAATACATTTTCTGGCTTGTTGTTCCTACTACCTCCACCCACATTGTAGCAGTCTTATATTTCTTCCTCTCACAAATATGCTTCCTCAATTCCTATCACTGCAGGGATTTTTTTCTGTCACAGAGAGCTGTGAAGTGAGACGTGACTGCAGCTGCCATTTCAACCTTAAAAGATGTATGCAGCATCTCTGTATTCTGTGTGTGTGCAACATATGCTATATATGGTGGGCAACTAAGGCTTGCTTGATTTTAAGTTTTACCTTAAACCTAGAAGTCATCCCAATCCCATATGCAGTCAGTCCAGGGACCGGTCAGGCTTCCTGACTCTGTAAGGTGACTCTTATTCCCTATGTAGCAGGAAAAAAAGTCCCAGGCTACCTATCCCATCCCATCAAAATAAAAATATAAATAAAAGTAACACTAACAACTGCTGAATGACACTGCTACTGAGAAAAAAAAAAAAAGAAAAAGCATCAATGACAAAGTTACCAACAAATCAAATTGGCATTTTAAATTTTGCCACTGGCACCAAAGATGAAGCTCCACTAACCTGCTTACACTGCCTAGCCCACTACATCCAGCAGCCTATTCAAAAGCCTTCCCAATGCTTTGGGACAGTGCTTGGAGCTCATTCCTTATGTAAAACATAAGATGAGTGAATGCTTATTTATATATGCAGTTGAAAGGGGTAGGGAGCAACCAGAATCACTGTTAGAAAGCAAAAACCCAAGTAAGCAGGCCAATTTACATTTCTTTAAGATTAGAAGAAAAACAAGTTATGCACTTACCATAATGCTAGATCAGCGTTTTCTTATGTCACTCTCAACTGTTGGGTATACTGAATCCAAATGGATCAAAAGCTGGCAATTTTCAGACTTTTGGATCCAAGCCTCAGGCTCTTCCCCTACCCATAATCCCCCTCCACCATGACTGTTCCTTAGATAGAGTTTGCCTGCCAATACAAATAGCTCCTCCTATACTACACAAGCAAGAAAAGTGCCTAAAATGACAAAAAAGTCTAAGTGTGTAAGATAAGGCTACAGACAGGTCCAGTACAGTTAATAAAGAGCCCAAAAAAATGACAAGCAGTGGAGCAGAGGGAGGGAAACTTAAAATGGATGGAAGAATACAACATGGATCTAGTGGTAAGTACATAACTTTCATATCTGATGTCTTTTCCATCAGTCTCAACTACTGGACAGAGATCCCAACTACTACAAACCCTGGGAGGATTCAGGGAAGGATGCTCTGTAGGATGTTAAAGCCAACCGAAGCCCAACACCCAGATTACTGCCCCAGCTTGTACTGAGACAAATGTGTGCACTGTAGACTAAGCAGCTGCAGCACAGATGTCATCTATAGGAACTCAAGAAAAGAAGGCTGTGGGATGTTACAACAGCCCAGAACAACAAGCTTTAGGTTTGTGAGGTAGATACAATCATGTGGCTCTACAGACAAGCATAATGCAAGCAGACAACCATCTGGACAGTGTAACCTTATAAACACTAGCTGCTAATTTTGCTTTATAAAAGGAGAAACACAATGAGATTTTCTAAAGTCCTTGGTTTAGTGCAAATAAAAGAGTAACTGATGAAACTTGAGACAGATACAAAGACAACATTGGTTCTAAAAGTGTTTTAGTGATTGTTGCACTTCCTGCATGCTGGCACTCAAGGAGGCTGCCCTTTTCTCCCTACCCTTCCTATGATTCCAAGTCTTCCAGTATTCAGTCATCAAAGGGTCCAGGCATGGTACCAAGTTCAAATTTAACCTGCTAACATTCATTCTCTCAGACTGTTGCAAACGCATAGTGGTCTTCATTAAAATGACTGACGTAAACATTGTCTTTTCAACAAGGGTATATTTTAGAAAGCAAACTAAAGACAATGGCAACAACTCAGGCCCAAGAACTAACCCACACACTGCTATCTAACCAGCTCATATCTGATGAAGAAACAAACACAAGGCTTAAAATGTACAGACAACTTAATCTGTTTTTCATGAAGGAAAGTGTATGTAGGTCCAATGGCTCAGGTAGGTAGTAATTAATGAGGTCCTGCATCCCACATAGGAAAGAATGGAGGCAATAATGTATTGTACAGTGCTGACATAGTTTACAAGCATAAACAAGATTGTAAATCCGAATTATGCATCACTATTACCAAGAAAAAAAGGTAAATCACAAACCCCATATGAAATACTGAAATTCATAATTAAAAATAAATAATTTTCAAATGATGGACCCTCCTAACAAGCTGGATTTCAGATGCAAGTATAAAAGTGGAAGTCTTCCGTACAAAATGTGTGTAAAGCAGGTACTTTGTGTGAGCTTCAGACTGGGTTTTACTAAGTTATCATGCTGACTACCCCAAAGTGTAAATTAAAATGCTGGCATTAAGACTTTTATAATTTGTTATGCAAGATGTTAATGGCCCAGTGGTGACAGAACTGCTAAAGATTAAATTCTAAACCAGAATTACATTGTTCTGACAGTATCACAGAAGGCACAGCAGCATGGAAAATACTTGGTTATGATGCTGTGTTTCACGATTAACTGCAAAAATGTGAACCAATATTATGACACTGGTATCTTGTTTTCCTCTTTTGAAAGCATTATCATTTGTAAAACAACTTTGGACTACTTGAAGATATCTTTAAGCATCTGATATTTTTAGTCCTCGAGTAGCATTTTCCACATAGAGAGTTTGAAAAGTGGCAATGTTTTACTATACCTATTCCCCTTAACCTTGTTCAGCAAATTTCATGTGGAGTACAACTGCACCAGAGAACTCTCAGGATGCAAGAGTTACATTAGAGTCTGTGTTCAGTTATTAGGGGCAAAAAAATTCTTGCCGTCATCACTGACAGGAAGGGGTTGCATCCAGCCCCCCCTTAAAAAAAATTACTCTTGTCCAGTTTTTGAAATATCAGGGAGCAGTTTTTAATGAAATAAATGACAGAATGAAGAAGGGTACACATAATAAGGCGCTATCATTCTTACTATTGCACAGCTTCTGTTTTTGTCAAGGCAGAATACCTATGTGATGTTATTAATGGCATCTTCCCAGTTCTGTCTTAAATTACACACTGGAATCTGAGGAGGTAGCTTTATTAAAAAAATATTGAAAAAGCTTATCACTTTAGTTTAGACTGAGAAAGGCTGGAATTTCATTAGAAATATTTATCTATTTCTCTCTCAGCTTGAATTTCAGGATTTGAAAAAAAGGTGTTCCAAAAAAAATCAGGTCCACAGGACTAATGTTTTATGAGGAATACTACCTGCCATCTTCTGGAAAAGCACACCCTAACTCTGCCATAACTTATTGTGAGGGGAAAGGCTAGTTTGCTTTTGCTTTCTTGTATTTTGTATTACTGTAGTGCCTTCTTCTATTTTGTATATTGTAATTTGTTTTCTTTACACTGTGTTTTACTTGTATTCTGCTTTTAATTACATATTTAAACTAGGAAAAGATCACAACTGTTTCTTGTGAGTCGCACAGAAATTAAGTTTTTCCACCCTCCCACTCTGGCTCCCACTGAAGGTGGAGGTGTCTCAGTTTATATCAAAAATAAACCTCAAGATTTTTCAAACAGGAAATTGCACTTGAGCATCTCCATGTTTAAACCACCACAGGCAAAATTCAACACCACTTCCTTGCAAGCTACAAGTCTCCATCTATGACCCAGAAAACCCATACTATGTATTTAAACTTACTGGAAACACTCACCATCCAACCAAATACCATATTCATGGGTGACTAACCACCTCACTATTAACTGGGAATCCTATACGACACAGAGATTCCAGGATCTTTTAAACACAAACTTCCAGAATCAGACTGTAAATACACCAACCAAGAGTTCAACAATACAGGATCTGGTGATAGCTAATAAGGGAGAGTGCTGAACATTCCCTAGTATAATGTCTTCCCTAGCAAGGTCAGACCACAACATGGTCTCTTTTGAAGTAAAAATAAAACCTGGACCCCCAGCTAACCGTGGAATATTCAGAAACTACTCTTAAGGCTAACTTCCTGCTATTAAGTGATAACCTGGCAAAATTTCAAGCCAAATAAACCCAGAGAACACTGCTGTTTATGCCAAAAACTGTTCACAGAAACCCTATACAAGCATGTTAATAGCTGCACAGAGGTAGCTGTATCCACCAGGAAGAAGTACAGAACTAACTACAAAAAGCCACTCTCGTGGAATCAAAAAATCAAAGGCTATATAACAAAAGGAAAAAAATTGTGGCAAAAATTAGGAGGTGCAGCAAACAGCAGATGAAAGCACTCACATCAAGCTAAACAACTCAGAGGACATATGAAGTCTACCAAAGCCAATTCTGAGATAAAGTTGGCCTGCCAGGCCAAAGACAACCACAAAGCATTCTTTAGCTATCTCCACATCCTCAAAGGCAATACACAATTGTATGCAGAGCTCATTATAAATGGAGCCACCTATACTGAGCCAGAAGATATAGCAAAACTACTGGCTGACAAATTCAGCTCCAACTTCACCCCTCTGTCCCACTCAACCCTCCCTCAGGAAATACCATCAAATACAACTCCCCTGCTATCACTAGGGAACAGGTCCTTAATTGCTTTCACTAAGGTCAAGAACACTGCACCAATGGGCCCAGGCAATATTCCAGGATGCCTACTAAGTAGCATGACAAACAACCTATCATGCCCTCCAGAAGTGCTGCTTAACTGTAGCCTCCAAACAGGCTTCCTGCCCCATGAATGGAGAACAGCAACAGTCATCCCCCTCTGCACAAAGTTGGGCAATCTACAGACCCTGGAAACTACAGACCAATTTGTCTCACTAGTCTCACATGCAAAGCTATGGAAAGAATTATCATGGAATTGATTAATAATGATATAGTAAAACTCCAGACACTGGACCCATCCCAGTTTGCTTTCATCATGGGCAGGTCATGCCTACTCTACCTGGATGACTTCTGTGAGATGGTCACCAAAGCAATGGATGAAGGCAAAATAGTTCACAATGCCTATCTTGACCTGGTCAATGAATCTGACAAAATACCCCACTCAGGCATTGTTGGCAAATTCAAGAGGTTAGGTACAAACCCTTATTTTACCCGGTGGACAGCCAGCTGGCTCAAAGACAAGAAGCAGGAAGTTAGAATTGGGGAGTCCACCTTTATAAAGAGGTCAGTCAGAAGTGGAGTCCCTCAGCAATCGGTCCTGTCAATGTCAATGGCCACTGGCTGAATAAATTTGCAGATTATTGCAAATTAGGAGTTGTCATTAAATCCCACACCAACACAAATGTTCTCCACGAAGGACTGACACAGACATACAACTGGTGTCAGAGCCATGGAATAAAACTAAATGCTAAGAAATGAATAATAGTATTCTTCGGGAAGTCATCCACCCCTGGAAACTCACATATTGGCAACACACCCCTTAGAGTTGACCCAGTAGTCAGGAACTCAGAGACACACAGACAGTAATCTAGCCTTTGACCATCACATGTTTACAGTAGTGAGGAAATCATTCTATGCTGCGCAACTTATAAACAAAGGTATGGCATTTAGGTCCAAGGAAGTCACTGTTCCACTGTATCCGGCATTCATCAAACCTATTTTCTTTTTCTTCCGGTTCCTCCCATTAAGGGTCTCTGTTTCCATTTCTTCCTGTCCTCTGCATCTTGCTCTGTCACACCAACAACCTGCATTATACTTTCTCGCCACAATCAGAAACCTTATCTTAGGCCTTCCTCTTTTCCTCTCATCTGGCAGCTCCATCCTTAGCATCCTTCTCCCAATATACCCAGCATCACTCCTCAGCATATGTCCAAACCAAAGCAATCTAACTTCACTGGTTTTGTCTCCAAATCGTCCAATCGGCACAGACCCTCTAATATACTCGTTTCTAATCCTGTCCATCCTTGTCACACCCAATGCAAATCTTAACATCTTTAACTCTGCCACCTCCAGCTCGGACTCCTGTCTTTTTGTCAGTGCCACCATCTCTCCAACCCACATAACATAGCTGGTCTCACTACCGTCTTGTAGACCTTCCCTTTCACTCTTACTGGTACCAGTCTGTCACAAATCACTCCTGACACTCATCTCCACCCACTTCACCCTGCCTGAACTTTCTTCTTCACCTCTCTTCCACGCTCACCATTACTCTGAACTGTTGATCCCAAGTATTTAAACTCATCCACCTTTGCCATCTCTAATCCCTGCATCCTCACCATTCCTCTATCCTCCCTTTCATTCACACACATATATTCTGTCTTAGTCCTGCTGACCTTCATTCCTCTCCTCTCTAGAGCACATCTCCACCTCTCAAGGGTCTTCTCAACCTGTTCCCTACTCTCACTATTAATCACAATGTCATCCGCAAACAGAATAGTCCATTGGGACTCCTGTCTGATCTGGTCTATCAACCTGTCCATCACCATTGCAAATAAGAAAGGGCTCAGAGCTGATCCTTGATCACATCTGTCACTCCTACCACAGACCTCAACACTGTCACACTGCCATCATACATATCCTGTACCACTCTTACATACTTCTCTGCCACTCCAGACTTCCTCATACAATACCACAACTCCTCTCTAGGAACTCTGTCATATGCTTTCTCTAAGTCCACAAAGACACAATGTAACTCCTTCTGACCTTCTCTATACTTCAACACCTTCAGAGCAAACATCGCATCTGTAGTGCTCTTTCCTGGCATGAAACCATACTGCTGTTCATTAATCATCACCTCCCTTCTTAACATAGCTTCCACTACTCTTTCCCATAACTTCATGCTGTGACTGATCAGTTTTATCCCTCTGTAGTTACTACAGCTCTGCACATCACCCTTATTCTTAAAAATTGGTACCAATACACTTTCTCCACTACTCAGGCATCCTCTCACTTTCCAAGATTTCGTTAAACAATCTAGTTAAAAACACTACAGCCATATCTCCTAAACAATTCCATGCTTCCACAGGTATGTCATCTAGACCAACAACCTTTCCATTCTTCATTCTCTTCATAGTTGTCCTTAATTCCTCCTTGCTAGTCCGTTGCACTTCCTGATTCACTATCCCCACATCATCCAACCTCCTCTCTCTCTCTTTCTCTCTTATTCTCTCCATTCATCAGCCCCTCAAAGTACTCTTTCCATCTGCTCAACATGCTCTTCTTGCTTGTGAGTATGTTTCCCTCGTTATCCTTTATCACCCTAACCTGCTGCACACCTTTTCCAGCTTGATCTCTCTGTTGAGCCAATCAGTACAGGTACTCTTCTCCCTCCTTAGTGTTGAACCTTTCATACAATGCACCATACGCCTTATCCTTAGCCTTCATCACGTGTCTCATCACCATATGCCTCATCTCCTTGTACTCATGTCTACTTTCTTCATCTCTCTTACAATCCAACTTCTTCACCAACCCCTTTCTTTATATACAATCCTGTACTTCCTCGTTCCACCACCAGGTCTCCTTGTCCTCCTTCCTCTGTCTAGATGTCACACCAAGCACCATTCTAGCTGTCTCCCCTACCACCTCTTCTGTGGCTGCCAAGCTATCACATAACTCTTCACTGTCACCCAGTGCCTAACTCTTCCTTGAACTCCACCTTATAATTATCCTTTTTTCAACTTTCACCATTTGATCCTTGGCACTGCCCTCACTGTCCTCTTCTTCTTGATCCCCAATGTCATCCTATAGACCATCATCCTATGCTAACTAACTATGCTTTCCTCTGTCACCACTTTTCAGACCTATCATTAAGGTACAATGCCCCCTTTGGTATGTACTTAACCAGGCATATCTCACAACTGGAGCATCCACAGAGGCTCGTCACAAAAAGAATACAGGGTGTAAGTAAAATATCCTACGCAGACTGCCTCGAGGTCCTATCTCTGTATTCTGTCTCCTACGGGCCGTTGAGGGGAGATCTATGCATGGCATACACAGTGGCCTCCTGCATATCTGCAAAACAAACAGCACCAGAATTACCTGTTCTAAAGACTTAAACCTTGCCTGTGATATAAACAGGACCTGGTGGAGAGACAGTTATGTATCCCTGAGACTACACCATCTCTGGAACAGGCTCCCCATCCATGTGAAGCAGAGTTCCTCACTAACCCAATTCAAGTGTAACTTGGACAACTGGATGGGGAACAGGAACTTCATCCCTGGTTTGGTACCTATCCTATATCTCTACTGGACAGAGACAGCCTGTAAATGGTTCATCTCCCAGGCCCCAGCTTGCACTTATCAAGGGTACCAGAACTTGTCCAGAGATTTGGTATGCATGGCTAGTCTTAAAAAGGCCCTTGTGGTCATTAGCCTACTAAACACTTATGAATCTATAAACGTCTGACAGAATTCAGAACAGTTCAAAGAAGACATGTTTGTGTTCAACTCATGCATGCATTAGATAGCAATATAAAGTACTGCTGCCCTGAATGTCTCTGCTCCATGAATGCATCTAAACTTGAAACAAACGAAGACCACAGATATGTTCTGTCAGGACTTCAGCTGCTCAATTATAATCAGCAGAAGTGGTAAGCACTGCTGTATCCATGATTGTGACAGTACAACTGCCCAAAACAATTACAAAAATTCTGTTGCTGCACTTAAAATAGCTTTTACCTTTTCAAGTTGAATTCTTTACATTGTTTGCTTGGATATTAACCTTTTCTGGATCAGATATGAATGCTGCTCAAGATTTGCTTTAGATACATGGTGGTGACTAAAGTCTTACTACTAAGTGCTGGACTAGTTAAACTTCACTGTTTTACTAGCAGCTTCACCACATCCAGGTGGGATGATTTTCTGCCTGTTGCTGAACTGCTGCCAAAATGTCATCTTACTATCTGAAGTTGCCCAGTTTGTTTAGAGTGGGGTCATTACGTCAGCCTACTTTGGAACCTGGACTTATGCATTTCAATATATATTAGGTCTTCTCCTGCTACCTGGATTTCAGTAGCCTGCTATTTGGTAAAAATGAAGAAATGCAGGCACGATAACTCGTCTCCTCCTGTTTTTGCCAAAACACAAATCTGGACTTGTTTGTGTTTGAAGTCTGATTGGTAATTAGGATTTGCTGTTTTGCAATCTTGTAATGAAACAGTATCAGTTATTTTTGTGACTCAATAATGCCTAACTGTTCTTCGTGGGGAAAGAGGTCTGGATTACTGGACTTCATGCTAGGTTCTATGCTGTTCACTTTAAACACTTGGACAATATATGTGACTTTTACATACTTGGTGGTTTAACATCAGTAACTTACTTGAACAGCAAATTATCTTGGATACTTATTTGTTATCAGATAATTTTCAAACCTGACTGATCCATTTTATTACACTATAAATGTTTGTTTTCTTAAAATATTCAAGATTTAAAGCACTAAAATATACATGAATGGGAATAGGCAATGTTGATGTAGGATACTTTTTCTCATGTCCTCGTTCCATCATACTGGTGGCAGTTAGCTATTCCAACAAGAGAGCAACAGCATCCTGAAAATCATGCAGCTAATGCTTTTTTCCCTTTGCACAGACACTACTAAAGACTGCATAACTTGCACTACAATAAATTAGCCATGTGACCTGTACAGCAAAGCACATTACACTATTTCAAGATGACCACATACATTGCCAGTCACTTGACTTGGTACTGTACACAATGACAGAAGTTTTCAAGATATTCTGCACAACTTTTAAAACACAGGGGGTACCCACAAAGGACTTGGAGGTGTATTTGTATATATCAATTCATTTAAGCTTGGTAAAAGTTAATACAATGCTATGTAATATGCTTCCATTTGCATAGATCATAGGAGGTTACTAGGCTATTGACCCCAAGGCCTTTATAAGCATGGCCAAGAGTTTAGCCCATCTTTAAACAAATAAGCACCCGATGCCCCTGGCCAGCAGGGACACGGGTGGAATCCCAGGGGTATATTTTCTGTTTCTCATCCAGTTATCTGGGTTGTGCTTAAAAAGGGGTTAAGAGGTACTCTGCTTGATGTGGAGAGGGAGTCTATTCCATAGATGGGGGAGTCTCTGGGACACAAATCAGTCTCGCCAACAAGTCTTGTTAATGTCACAGACCAGGTTGAGGCTGCACGTGCGGTTTACTCGAGTAGAGCTTGACTTGCGGATATGCAGCAGTCCCAATCAAGGTGGGGTCCGTGATCTCCTTGTATGCCAGACAGAGGTCACCTCTGAGAAGTCTGTATGAAACTGAGTAGAGGGATAGGGCTTTTAGCCTATCTGTGTATGATAGCTGTTTAAGGCCCTGGATTCTCCTGGTGAGGCTTTGGTTTCACAATTGCTAATATTCTCTAGCAAGAATAACTTATTGAAAGTTAAGCTATACTTTGGTTCTACATCAATTGTCAATAAACAAAAAAGAAAATCCACATTTTATTACTTTAGCAACAAATGGCAATACTGGCAAATAAGCCAGAGTAAACACATTAACTACCACCTATGAATCTACCCAATGATAATATGACATAATCTTCATAAAGTTAAAAGATAAGATTATACCTGTTTCAATATCATTTATGGAGCCCAGCCCATTGGAGATGGGAATCTAAAGAAAAGGGAAAAAAAAACATTAAAATTAATGTAATTCAATATTTTCTTACTACCATCCAGAAAGATTTTACAAACATGAAATGCAACATTAGCAAGGCTTCTGTCTACCAACACCAAGACAAATGAATTACATAAAAAGTAAAATAAACTAAAAGATTTAAACTATGAATTCAAGATATGCTTAACATCAGGATGCATCTGGTACATGCATATGTCTTGTATGGTGTTGGTGTACTTTGCAGGTGCAAAGTACATCTGTGACTTACTACTGCAGTAGATGTTAAAGTTCAGAGATGACTTCCACAGCAGTAGTCATAAAACAGGAATTAGCTGTCATGTTCTTATGTTCACAAGTATGTACTAAGTTAACAACTTCTAAGGCCTTTTTATTCCTTGCCATGCATCCCAAATCTCTGACAAGTTCTAGTACCTTTGATAAGTGTAAGAAGGGGCTTGGGAGATGTACATGTTGGTGTAAACAGTACGACTCCACAGCTCTGGACACTCCAGCTGGCTGTCCTTCTCATGATCCAGATGTCAGACCAGCGCTGGGTACAAGGGACAGCAGCTCACATCATCACTGGTTCTTTGAGTGAGATCCCAAACTAGATCATCATAGCCATAGGGTGGTCGGATTGAGAACAAGCTCCAAGGTAACCGCCAAAGTTTTTTTTTTTTTTTTAATTTTTGACAGCCATACGGGACGGTTCCCATTTTTGCTGTTTGCTGCCCAAACACCACTGTATATCACTGGTAACACATCCGGGTACGGTATGTTATAGGCATCAGCAAGTGCATGTCACTTACCTCCACAGGAGATGCAACCCCACAAAAATGCCAGCCTTGCCCGATATCCCTTAAGCAAACACTCCTGTGGGGTTTCCAGTTTCTAGGACAGTGCAGAGAGCTACGATCCCAAACACTCCTGTGGGGGTTTCCAGTTTCTAGGATAGTGCAGAGAGCTACGATCCTGCATTTCATAACAAGCATCACCACAGTCATGTGGTACATAAACAAGGGGTAGACACTTTTAATAACTGTGCATGCAGGATTGGTCATCAGTCTCCTTCTAAAGGCTGCATTATTTTCCACTACAGCAGAACTTCACTGCAGACCACTTGAGTAGGATCCCGCATGAGTGGATGGTGGACAAGGATGCATTTTTTTACCTCACAGGTTTGCACCAGATCAAAACCTTTTTGCCTCTTCAAGCAACAAGCTGTTGAAAAGTTCTTTAGAGGCACAGACAGACAAACAAGACTGGTTTGGCAGTGGATGTATTTTCCCTACACTGGATAAGCCTATTTCCTTGTGGTTTTCCTAGGATACCCTTACGCCCCCCCAGGGTTGTACAAAAACAGAGAGGAGAAGCCTGAAATGATCCTGACTGTCATTTTCTGCCCCAGACAGCATTAGTTCTCCCACTTGATTAGTATGGTAAGGGAAAAACCTTTAATGATGCCTCAATATGCGAGCCTCCTGACACCATGTAGGGGAGTCCCTCATACATCCCAAACTATCCACACTCAGACTAGTGGGATGGAAGATCGTACTCTGCTACCCATTCACCCCCTATTCTCTAAGGGTATGATAAAAATTTATGAGGGATGCTGGAAGGCAAGGTACAAAGATATTATACCTAACTAAATGGGAACGAGTCTCACTTTATTGTGAAAGGAGGAACAAACACCCACAGCAAATTAATATGCCTATGGATTTCCTGCGTTTGTTGGAGCTGTTCCCTTCATATTCAGTCTGTACCTTAGTGAAGATAAATCATCTTTTGTCTATTTCAGCATGCCGGACTATATATCCCCCACATACTGGCATCCAGGCCCCCAGTGGAGCAGTTCTTGAAGGACATCATCGACCTGAGGCCTCCTAGAAGAATCTGGGATCTCAGTTTTGTGCTAAAAAAAGCCAACCGTCTAACTTTTTGAACCATCAGTACACATGCCTCTGAAATGCCTTAGCTGTAAAATAGTATTGTTAGAAGGTGGTATCTCTGCTAGTAGGGTCTCCAACTTACAAGCCCACATGTACAAGGAGCCATTCCTGTAGTTCCATAGAGACAGGGTGACCTTGCATACTATCTATTCCTTTATGCCATAAGTTATTTTATATGTAGCTGTGAATTGAACTATCAAAAAGCCAATGCTCTTCCCTAATCCTCAAAATAAAGGGGAAAGAATTGTATATTTCTTAGGTGTGCATAATCATTTCAAGTGCTATGTTGACTTTACTCAAGACTTTCAGAAAATCAAATTGACTGTTTGTCTTATTTTCAGAAATGAAACAAGACTTCAGCAGGCAAGGGAGAACCTACTCATGCATGTTATACAGACTAGCCTTAAAAGCATGTGACTTGGCATTATAGCTCAGCTTTCTTCCAAAAGCTGTGTACAATCCTTTGGGAGCCAAACAAACGTGCAGCCTCATAAGCAGATTTGCAGCAAACTCCCATGAGTTGACTCTGGACTGAAAAACTGACATGTAGTATAGCACTGGCTGAATCCCTTGAATAGATTTTTTATGACCACCCTCAAAACTGCTAAATGTAGAAATCCAAGTACCCATGCTGGGAAGGCAGGGTTGCAAACAGTTTTTCAGTCAACTAGATCCAGGAGCTAGCTTATGCTTTTCCTTTAGTGCCTCTGATACTAAGGGTGTTAGTGAGGACCAGGGAGAAGGTCAACATCACCTAATAATGCCTTTCTGGCTTAGATGTTCTTGGTATTCTCTATTTCCACAGCTTCAAAAAAGGGAAACCAGTAACTTTCCATGGACATTTTGCCCTGTCAGCTCAACAATAGGGCACATTAATGTACTTAGGTCTAGACTGCTTCAATCGAACTGCCTGGAGAGCAGACCCCAGATGTCTTTTACATTCATGCAATTCCAGGTGTCCTACACTTTCATCCTTAGCATGTGCCCCCATGCCATATCTAAGGCATCTGTGGTTAATGTCTGGTTTGGGGTGGGTGACCAGAACAGCATGCCATCATTCTTTCTGATTTAGTGTACTCACCATTGCAGCTCCTTCTTTATGCAGGGTATGAGGAAGGGAGAGTGGCCTAATGGTTAAGGTGTTTGCCTTACAAACACAAGGTACAGAGTTTGAGTCTCACAAGGGATAATTGTCTAGGCTTAAAATGACTCACAAGGCAGTTAGCCTAGTACTAATCTATGAACCTATGACTGGGATTGCATACTATATGTTCTGCATATAATGATCTCGGGTGTTCTTTTAAGTATCACTGAAGTTTCCTCATGGGTAGCCTAACTCAATGTACTGCAAGAACCAGAATGTTCAGAAATTCACTGGCAGTCAACCTAATGTAATTTGTGCCCTAAAAACTGTCAAAGGGATTCTAACATTTCCTTAATAGGTAGACCAATGCAGAGTTGATGTCCAAGAGGGTACATCAGTGAAATCGCCTTCCTTGCTGGGTACAGGTTTGACTTTTGTTTGTTCAGGAAGAACCCTGATTTGTACAGATAATCTACAGTGAGCTCCAGTGTCCAGCTTGCATCCTCCTAGGAATGTTGAGAACCACGCAGTCACCCAAGAAGAGAAAAGTCTGGATGTTCACGGTCCTGCAATGAGCTACAACTTGTCACCAGTCATTTTTCAGAAGCTCTGGGGACAGTGGTGAAACCAAAGGGCAAACAGGAAAACTGGTAATGATGGTTCCGTTAAAACCTCATATGTTGTTTTGTACTTTGAAAATAGGGATGTGTAAGTAAGCATCATTGAGATCTAGTCACCAGTACGGCCAGACACCACAGAAGGAGTAAAAGGGCTTAAAATAGGTAACATCATAAATGTTAAGAGTTTTAAGAATTTCTTTAGCCTTGGCAGATCCAGAATGTCACTGCATACCACATCCCTTCTTAGAACAAATGACAGTCTAGAGTAAAATCCCTTGCCTCCTTGGCTGAAGGGCATAGGTTATATGGTGCTACTGAGTATTATCACTGCTGAAAGGTGGGACTAACTTATTCTGGTCTTAACACAGATGTCAGTCTATCTTTCTTGGTTTGGACAAAGTGAAATTTGTACCATCTGAGGACAATATGGAATGCCCACTGGTATGAAGTTAAGCAAAACTATTTTTTCTAAAAGGAGGCCACCTGCCCCTATATTGTAACAATGAAGGGGAAAGGTAGGGGTTGGAAGAAAGGGGGGGGGGAGATGAGAAGGCTGGTATTCGCAGAGATGCTCTCTTCTGGGGACTGAGCCCTTTGGAGCCCCAGACCTCCCTCTACCTTTTTGCTGCAATCTCTTTTCCTGTACCAGGTAAAGGGAGACACCTATGGTAGTGCAATGTCAGCCCAGCCATGGGGGAATGGTTCTTGGCTGTAAGAAAAAAAAAAATCAGGCCGAATGTTGAACTCTGCCTGGAGGAGAGCAGTGACCTATGATGAAATAATTATTTTTTGACCCAACAGACACATGCATATACAACATGTTATTAGTAAACTGTACATACGCATTACAAGAGTTAATCTGCCATACTATGCCTATCTTAGAAATGCACTAATTTACCTTCAGCAGACACTATTATGTTATATTCAGAGACTGCCTTTGGTTTATTAGAGCCCTAAGCAAAGGGCTCAAACAGGCCCCCACACCACTGTACCTCCAATGCCTCCCCGGGTCCATATTACTTTTTTCCTTATTTTTCTAACATTTGATCTTTGTTTTCATCTTTTTCTTACATCATTTTAACACACCAAAATTGGGCAAGACTATACTGTAACAACTGCGGAAGAAATAAAGTAAATCAGACATCTGAAGACCACTAAGCTTCCCAGAAGCCATGTAGTTCTAGATATTCTTGAGGTGCATTTTACAGCTTTTACTTCTGACTTTTTAATCTGCTTATGGCCTGAATAAAAATTAAAAAAAAAAGAAAGAAACTCAGTCTTACCCCAACTTTTCCCTGCATACTTTCAAAAGGCCCTCGCTGGTTAAGACTCCACTATAACAACTTTGAAGAAAATGACTGCTGGGAGTCTGTGGGCCACTAAAACACTTATACAGCCTGGAATGTGGGGACCACTGGCCCCCAGAAGCTTTGAAGATCTACATGTTCTGGGACATATTTTAAGACTTCTTTTTTAAATGTAGTCACTTGCTAATGGTCTCCATAAGAATTATACATGTCCTTATCAATAATTTATGTATGCATCCACAGATATAAATTGGTGATATCATTTTCATACATCACATACTGGCCCTGACAAGCCAGCTGTATCACAAGATGCAAATACACACACACACACACACACACACACACACACACACACACACACACACACACACACACACACACACACACACACACACAGCAAATTCAAGAAAGGGTAATTCACCTATGGCATATTTTTGAGGTGCTTGAGGAAACCAGAGGACCTGGATAAACTCACAGAGACAGGAAGGACATGCAAACTCTACAAAGGAGGCGCTGACAACCAATAACTCAATTAGAAAAGCAAGTGTTGTGAAATGGCTATACCACTGTACCAGTCATAAAAGTTACTTACACACACACAACACACAGAACACACACAACACACACCATGCTCATACCATCAAAGACAAACGTTTATTGTGTACAATGATTATGTTTGACCACGATAGAAAATTAAAATAAATTACAGCCAACGTGTTCTTTTAAATGTGTAAACCAAACCAACACCAACGACTAAAGATCTAACTGTGCCACATTACAGGCACATAGACCACCAGGCTTAAATTACAATGTTCCTTTAAAGCCAGCATTGAAATCAAGGCCATTACATCACTAATTGGCCCAGCTGTCTGATAGGGTAATTTCTTTTTGAATGTGCTTTTTAAATGTACTTGTTGGTCTGTGTATACTGAGGATCTGATGAAGCAATTTTATGTGAAAGCGCTTATCCTGATTTTTATTAAATAGTGTCTCATTTAGTCTTCTTGAAATTTTATGCTGCTTGCCATGGTGGTTGTACTTACTGTGCTTTGTTGTTTTCTTTATGTTCTTTTAAATACATGCCACAATTATGGGCAGACTGTGAACACATCAGATATCTAAGGTGACCACACAGCCAATCTGGCTATAACTGACTGTGGACACCTCAGACATCTGATTGTGATAAAAATGACCACAGTAAAGTACGATCACTTCTTTTACACAAAAACACTGGTCCTGCACAGTAAGGCCAGTGACTGCTGAACATGATCATTACAGCAGACTCCGTCACTTTCATCCAAAGACAGCCCCCACCCATTCAGCAATTATAGTCATACATTTGACTGTGTACACTTGATATGTTTGAATGTGGCAATTATTTAATTAAATAACAGCCATGCAATTTATTTCAAATTTGCTTCCCTCAAACAGTAGCCAAAGTATTCCAACTTGCTTCACGCAAATCGCATTACTTATGCAAAGCTAAAATAACAAGCAAATGACAGCAGTCAATCATGTTCACTGACATACAAACCTTGTATTCAGAAATTTTAACTACTTAGCTGTCCGTGTATATTTCAGATGTCTTAAATACAAAAAGAGCCATAGCAATGTATTTCACCGAAAAATAAACGTATTTTTACCAGTCCCAGTCATAGCAAAGAAGTCAAATATTAGCCCTGCCAAACCATCCTTTGACAATATCTGGTTGCCTGGCAGGATAAAAAAAGACTTGCATCATTCTACTGCTGTTGCTCTTTTCCACCATAACCATCCACTATCATTTAATATCCATGGGCTTTCTTCTTGTTGTTACATATATCAGGTAGCTCATGAGATGGCAAAGAGCAGAAAGCCTGCAAATTTACTGGTTAGATATACAGCAGCTCCATCACAGATCACTAGCTGTTGCTTTCAATATGGGTACCACAGGCCATTTTTTTTAAGTGCAGACATGCTGATCATGTGTTTCTTTACCTTAAATAAATATCACAAAAAAGCCTAGGCAAAGGCTGGCCTTAGTTATATTTGGTTATGTCTCTGTAGCCACAATATTACATTCAATGATATTTTCCCATATTTGGTTTACAACAAAGTGTGTGCCAATATCAATTACAGTGATAAACAAGTTTAGCTATGAAAAGTATAAAAAAGAAATGTAAATATGCTTTAAAATGAACTCACTTATATAGAGACAGCTTTACCGTAACATACTGACATGCCTTGCAGTTCCCCATTCCTTACAAATATAATAAGATTAAGCAGTTTACCTTTATTAAATGTCCAAGGCTTTCACACCTTAAAATACAGATATTGATTATTTGAATATAACAGATATTTAATACAAGCCACTATACTAAACTGCATGACCTGATTACAGTCTGCTCAATATCCACATTCTTCATCAGGGAAATGAAAGTTATGCACTTACTACAATATTAGAGCTGAAAAAACTGGACCATTTTCAGTTGCATTTTTTTTTTTTACCAAGGCTGCAGGCATGAGGGTCACTCAGCACTCAATACTTTCCCAGGCAGCAAAATCCTCTCCTCAACCCCAAAAAATGCATGGCACTAGCTACCTTCTCCAGATCTAAGGCAAGAGTGCATAAAGACCACGATGCCAGGGTCAGGAAAGGAGGAATAAGTAATTACTGAAGATGAATGCATTCCTACAGATTTATAATTCTGATAAACGTGTAACCTTTGTATCTGACATGAATGAGGCCCATTCCTCAGAAGTACTGGGGATGGCAATAACGCAGGATTTGATGAAGGCTCTATTAGTTGAGAGCGCTTATCCTTGTTTCTATGCCTGTGCTGTTTTTATGACGTTTTATTAGTTAATAAATATTTTCCTGTGGTGGCCTAGCTCTGCTTTTCTAAATATTTTTGTTTGGTTGAACAGCCTTTAGTGATCATGGGTTTATATATTTTTACAAGTTGTGAGATGTAGGGAGCAAATGTATGGCTGGGAGCTACTTGAATGATGAAAACAGGTTTTGATTTTTCTTCTCAAAAACAGCAGTTTCTATAGCAGATAGGGCAGCAGAAGAAGAGACCAACATACCAAGGCAGAATGTATCTTTGAGATGAACACTGGCTTGAAACAGCCTTGCCTGGTAGATGCACTTCAACACAGAAAATGTGGGGAAAGCTAGAAGCCCCATGGGTCACAGATGGGCCAGAAAATCCCTTATAGGTCTCCCCACTAAAAGGATAAGTGATAAATCTCTGCACTTGGTGTTGATGGAAGTGTGAACAAGTACAGCATGATTCTTCACACATCTGGAAAATGCTTCATATGCCACCACACAACTAAGACACTATTTGTGCACTATAAGCAAGCATTTGCTGAAGGTGTCTGCTAAGCACTGGACTCTTGAAAGCAGCTACTGTTTAAACTCATTCCACAAGCCTCCTGAAAAAGAGGTTAAGATAAGGTTCCCTTGTGTTTTTTAGATACCATACAATCATATTTTTCATCTAGAAGTACAAGATCACAGCAGCAAAGATTCATGAAAAGCTTGTAAGATTTGAACCACTGTCCTCATTTCCAATATGCTGATATGGCATAAGAGTTCCCCAGGTGACCAGACTTCCAAGATGGTCTACCCAATGTAATTCATTTGCCTTGCCCTACCCCCATATCCATAATGTATCCATGGACATCACCTTAATGTGGGAGATGGAATGAACTGTTCAACAAAATACTGTTTGCCTCCATCCATGTCAACTGCCTTGAATGCCTGATAAAGACAGATCTTATGCTCCACCAAGTCCACTACCTGCAACCACTAAGCCAAAAGCATCAAGTGTAGAACTCTCACTTGAGAACAGGCTGAGATAATCACAGTAATGGCTGCGGCCATGTAAGCCAGGACCCTGACAGCCAATATGAAAGTATTACCTATTAAAATTGCTACTCTGGAAATTAGCACTTGAATCTCATATACAAAGTGTCTGGTCTGGCAGGCCAGAGTGCCCAACTTGCAACTGGTGAAGAGAATCCACTGAGCTGGCTGCAATGGACACTTGGGCACGTTTACAGTAAGGTTCAGAGACTAGGAGACATGTCATGGGCTCGCCCAACAGAATAAGCTGATCTCAAGACAGCAAGGTGTTGGCTATCAATATAGGAAATTATTTTGGCTTCTTGCATACATGTATGCACCATCAGCACAGACATGCATATAGTGAACAACCTGTGATAGAAGTAAGCCCAAATGGCAGAGTCCAAAACTGAGAATGGCTAGCTTAGACTCTAATGCAAAAACCCTTGGAATTGTGGTGAATCCCGACATGCAAAAAAGCATCCTGTAGTCCTAGAAAGTTTGTCTAAGCTCCTCTGGCAAGGCACAGAAAAATGATCTAAAACGATAACCTAAAAAAGGCATACTTGGAAATGAAGGTGGTAAGAACACTAAGATATAGTATGGGCCTAAGGTCCCTGGTTGTGAGTTAAATCCCTGCCTACTCTGGATGAACATACTGAATGGTTCTCTTGTTTAACAAGTGCAACCAATTCAGATCTTCGGCCTTCCTTTGATGGACTGGGACATCTGGCAAATGACGGGGGAACAAAGAAATAAGGGTAGTGAGTAAGGAAACTTTGTAACCCCTAATGATAATTTGCTGCACCCGTCAGTCAATTGTGATTCAAAATCATTACAACTGTTGTAAGGACAAGCAGTGCAGGACTGCCCCCAGAAGAGGGAAGATGTGTCAATCCCCAAGCCTGCAGCCAAAATCCTTGGCGGTGGATCCTTTTCCAGAACTTTGGCTGCTTCACTTGTGACAAAGTCACATGTGATACTTACCACAATGGATATATTACTTTAATGTTTATTTTATAGGTTCATAGGTAGGTACTAGGCTATCTGCCCAAGGGCATTTATAAGCCTAGCCAAAATGTGTTGGCTATTACCTCCCTTTTAAATTAGTTCCCTGGGCCTCTGTCCAGCAGGGCCACTGAAGTGACCCCAGGGGTAAATTTATGATTTCCCATCCACTCGTCAAGATTTCTCTTGAAGAGAGTCAGTGAGGGGCTCTGCCTAACAAATTGGGATTCTATTCCACAGCAAGGGAAGTCTCTGGGACAGGAATCTATCCCTGCAGCATGCCCTGTTTATTGTTGTGCTGAGATTTGGTTTTGTTGAGGTGGAGCATCTCCATTAATTCTGGGTTGGACATGGCCTTGTACGTCAGGCAGAGATCACCTCTGAGTAGGCGGTAAGCAACAGAGTAGAGCTGGAGTTTCTTTAGTCGAGCTGCATAGGGCATCTGTTTGAGGCCCAGGATCCTCTTGGTGAGGTACTTCTGTGGTCTTTCCAGCTGTTGCAGGTGTTGAGTAAGGTACATTCCAAATGGGGCACTGTACTCTATTATGGGTCTGATGAGTAGAGGGGCACAATGACCCCTCTTGATCTAGATGTGAACCCTTTCGTGATTAGGTGGGCTACATAGAAGGATTTTCTAACCACTTTGGCAATGTGATTATCAAAGGAGAGGTTGCTATCTACCTGGGTCCCCAGATCCCTAATTATATCTTCCATACTTAGTGGATTACCACCTATGTGATAATTCGTGGGCACTTTGTTTCTCCCAAAGGGGATGACTATGCACTTTTTGGCATTTTGCTTGAGGCCATGGTTCTGACACCAGGTGTTTTTCTCCATGAGACCCTTCTGGAGGATGTCTGTGTCAGCCAGAGAGTCGATTATGGCCCCCAGTTTGCAGTCATCTGCGAATTTGGTCAGCCGTAGTCCTCCCGTGCTTGCCTGTACCTCAGAGAAGTATATACTGAACAGGAGGGGTCCCAGGACTGAGCCCTGTGGTACGCCACTTGTAACCAGTTTAGAGTCGGACATGGCACCCGCAACTCTGACCATGTGAGTTCTATCCGTGAGCCAGTTGGCAACCCATCTCGTGACATAGGGGTTGATGTTCAAGCTGGTGAGCTTATCTATAATGCCAGAGTGGGGAATGGTGTTGAAGGCCTTAGCGAGGTCCAGGTAGGCTGTGTGGACTACCTTTCAGTCATCTATGGCCTTGGTAACGGTTTCAAAGAAGTCAACTAGGTTTAGGAGGCAGGATCTGCCTTTAACAAAGGCGAATTGGGTAGGATAAAGTGTCTGGAGGTTCCCAATGTCTCTTTTAATGAGTTCCATGATGATGCGCTCTATAGCTTTTCAGACCAGGCTAGTCAGGCTTATAGGGCGATAGTTCCCAGCATCTGTTGTGGCACCACCTTTATGAAGCGGGATAACTGTTGCTGTATGCCATTCTTTGGGTACATAGCCTGTGGTAAGGCTGAGTTTGAACAGTGAATTTAGGTGAGGATTTAGTTCATTTTGGAGCTCATGTAAGACACAGCGTGGGATACCATCCAGTCCCATTGATGCTGTGTTTTTGGCTTTGGAGAGGGCTGTTTTCACCTGTGTGTCTATGATGTCTGGGGCTCTACATTCTTCTGGGATGGACACAGGCCCTTTTGGGGGTGAAAGGGGAGTAAAGTTTGCACTGAAACTGTCTTCTAGGATGTTGGCAATGTCAGTTGGTTCAGTGTATTTTTTGCCATTTTGTACTAGCTCAGTTCAGATCTGAGAGTTGCCACCTAGATTCTTAACATAGCTAAAGAAGGCTTTGTGATTATCTTTAGAGTCTTTGACAATTTTTCTTTCGAAACTGGCCTTGTATGATTTTATGAGGGATTGTAGTTTCTTGCTAATACTGATCAGGGATGCCTTTCCTTTTTGGGATTTTGCTCTATCATGTAACAGTTTCCTCCTTCTGTTGTATAGCTTATTTATGGCTGGGGACCACCAGACTGGTTTCCTCTTTTTGGAGGAGTGAGTTTTGGTTTTACTTAGGATGGCTTGATCCATGCATTCCTGTAGGTGCTCATAGAATGCATTTGTAAAGGATTCGGCGGTTTGGGCAGCATTATCCTTTAGCAAGGGGGCTTTGAAACTTTCCACCTCGGTCTTGAGAAGTGTGAAGTTTGCTTTTGAAAAGTTTTTCACAGTGGTTTCCTTGACTGTGGGTGGGGGTCGGGATGTGGATGTCCAGTGTGATTAGTTTATGGTCAGATCTTACCAGTGAGGGGTTTACCTCTGGTGTGGAACACTGATCCCCCATGTTGGTGATGATCAGGTCCAATATGTTGTCACCTCTTGTGGGAGTGGTGACCAGTTGTTCCCAGGGCGTTTGAGTTTATAAACACTAGGAAGCGTTGGGCAAAGGAGTTTGTACTTGAGTAGTTTTCCCAGTCAATGTTTGGGTAGTTGAAATCACCCAATATCATGGTGTTTGGTAGGACCATCATATTTTCTAGTGTTCTCAAGAATGCTGAGTGGGGGTCCTGAGACAAGGTGGGTGATCTGTAGCAAGCTGCGATCTGAAAAGCAGCTTTGTCCACTGTTAGTTGCACATGGATGGTCTCCGAGGCCTCGTGCTGTGCTACTAACCTGAAGGTGTGGGTATCCTTTATGAAAATAGATACACCCCCCCTTCCTTTTGTATTTGGTCCAGGTTCTGGGGCCAAAAGGTATGGTATGAGTTGTAGCCTGGTAGTGCTGGGGTGCTCTCTGGAGCCTTCAACCAGGTTTCTGTTACTGCAAAAATATCGATTTTCTCCATACTGAGGAATGTCTCGAGTGCATGTATTTTGAGGTTTAGACTTCTGGTATTGAGTAGCATTACCCTCAGTTTTTGGTTATTTGTGCTGTTTATGGAGTTGGGTTTGTCTTTTGAGCCTTGCCTAAAAAAGGCACTATGGGGGTGGCAAAAGCCTTGGCCAGTATTTGAAAGCCTAAGGGTGACAGGTGCAAGCCATCTCTGGCGAAGCAGCGTGACTTGTCGAGCATGTGATCCCAGGCTGACAGACGCTGGATCAACTTTGAACAACACCAATAACTTAGCCAATTGTTAAAACTGATCATTTTATCTTTATACCGTGGCATCATTCTTGGTGAGGGGAAGATGCTACTCAGGGTCAGGGTCATACCGGCATGGGCTACATGATCAGAGAGCTCCTCTATGTCTCTTTTCTGAAGTCCAGGTTGTTCACACCAACATGGACAATGACAGAGTCATATTTGTACTTGTTTTGGAGTGACCTGAGTGCTTGTGTTATGTGGCGGATCCTGGCACTCGACAGGCAGCTTACAGTAACTTTCTCCTTGTTCAGTCAAGTGAGTGGGATGTCAGTGTGCCTGACAATAGAGTCACCTATTACTAGTGTATTGGGTATGTGACTTAGCCTTAAGGGCTGAGATTGTGTGGCACACTGACTTAGTGAAGTATGTGATAAGTGGCGGAAGGTGGATGTTGCTTGGATGTCTGCTTTGGAGGTCTCTGTTGCTTTGGCAGATTTTTATTTACAGCCTCCGAGTATGTTTTTATGTATTTTTGTGTGTTGTTTGCTGATGCAGATATGACTGGTCTATGTGAGACTGGTAGTGTGGTGCAAGTGCTTTCCTTCTCCTCCTGACTGACTGTTCCAGTCTTGGGTTGAGAGAGCTTGGTCTCCAGTTTGGCTGTATAGTTGCATCTCTCACATACATTTGTGTTTGTTGGAAGGAGGAGAGGGTTGTCTGTGTATGAGGCAATTGTAACATTGCCTCAAGATGCCCAGATTCACCAGCTAGACTGGAGAGTACACCTGAAACTGCCCTTTGGACATGCCTGTATGGATAAATGAACTGTTTTACTGATTGTCCGGTAGGGACGAATAGGGAGCCTTGTACTACTGTATAGTAAAGGGGGGTGCAGTGGTGCAGTGCTAGCGTGTATTAGTGCTTACTGAGAGCTTAGAGCAAGTGCTAAACTGTAAAAGGAGGGTTAGAGTGCTTAAGTTGAGAGTTTGACTAGTTCCAAGAGAAAAATTGAAGAGCAGACTTCGTGGAGCCGGGAATACTTAAACCCTAGCTAACAGCTAACCGGCGCTGCGTGGTGCGCAAAACCGGGTTTTAAAGCAGGGAGATGAAAGAGATAGAAATTAGCCCAAAACAGCCAATAAACTACTAGTTGTTGGGCCGAGACCACTCCTCCAAGGACAGATAGGCTGCTCAAAGCTCCCCACACTCACTGGTGAACAGAGAAACTTCCTTCTATCCAAGTAAGGATATGGACAACACAGGAACGTGTACCACAGCCCTGAATTCAGCAGACCCTGAAGACTAGACTAGCTTATAAAAGGCAGGAAACAAGAATATTTTTTTTTCTTTTTTTCAAAAAAAATACAGTAAACTTACACAAAAACACTAAATGCTCAGAACAGGCTAGCACATTTGAGTGTGTAGCCTACAACAGTTAAACAGATAAATACAACACAAAAAAACAACTAAAACGACTTTAAAAGTGCAAACAGCAAAAATAAGTACAGTATACAGCAAAAATAGCTTTTTAGAGCACAGAAATGCTAGAAGATCGCGTTTTAGGTGAAATTAGCAGTCACAGGGAAAAAATGCAGAGAAAAAATAATCAGTTGAAAGTCACTCTTTTGTCACTCTGCTGCTTGTAGGACTCTGCAGGATACCACGAGGAGCTTTGCAGAGTTGTATACTATATGTTTAGTTTAAAAGTACTGCAAAAGTTTCATATTTTTTTCTTTTCCCAGCTGAAAATAGCTTGACTTTTGTTCGAGTTCATTACAGCTTAGCAAGTACATGGTAAATGCTTCTTTTTATCATGAAACCATGACAGAAAATTATGAACCTTGTACTTGCATGGAAGATATCTGAAATAAGCCTGCTGAAAGTAAACACATACCATGTCAGGATAACTTCATGAGAAATGTTTTAAGGTATCCTCCCATATGCATACCTTTTTATCTCTTTACTCCTTTCAGCCTTGGAAATGTGTGTATGTGTTTTATTATAAGTTGGGAAAGTTTTGAACTTTGCATAAACCATAGGATCACAGGAGGTTACTAGGCTAATGCTCCTAGGGCCCTTACAAGCTAGCTAAGTACAACCTCTGTTCCTAAGAATATCAGGGTTTTAAGTGGAACTAAGTCAACAACTACTACCTCTGTCCAAAAGGGACACAGATGAAACTACATGGGTGAATTTGCAGTTTCCCATCAAATCATCCAAATTATGCGAGGGGCTCTGCTTCACTTGAATTGGAAGTTTGTTCTAGAGGAGAGGCAGCCTTTGTGAAACATATGCAAGTCCAGTTGATGTCACATACTAGGTTGAGTTCCCTAGCGCGAGGTCATCTCATACCATTTGATTTTTCAATTAGAGCAGGATTTGAGATTGCTTGATATGCAAAGCAAACGTCACCTCTGAGTAGTCTGCAAGAAAGAGTATAGTGACAGTGATTTCAGTCTGTCACCATATGAAACATGCTGAAGACCCTGAATTTTCTTTGAAGAAACATTTGAGATCTTTACAGTTGCTGCAGGTGCCTGGTAAGGTACATGCCAAAGGCAGCACTGTGCTCTATTATTGGCCTGATGAGTGAGGAGTACAGGGGGCTTATAACCTCTTTTGTTCTGGATGCAATGCCCTTACTTATGAGGTGGGAGATGTAGAAAACCTTTCTTATCAGTGTGAAGACATGGTGGCCAAAGGAAAGGTTGCTGTCAACCTGTGTGCTCAAACCTCTCACTACTGACTGATGCTTAGGGTGTTGTTATTAATGCAGTAATCTGCAGGGACATCACCCTTGCCGAAGGAGATGATAATGCATTTTTTGCATTGAGTTTTAGCCCATGACTTTGGCACCAGTCGTTTGTTTGTGTAAGTCCCTCTTGTTGGATGTTGACATTGTTTGGGGACTTGATGACTGCACCCAGTTTGCAGTCACCTGCAAACTGTCAAGCCATAGGCCTTTTGGTTTAGCCTGCACATCTGAGACGTAAATTCCAAGCAATAGGAGCCCCAGCATAGATCCCTGTGGAACACCACTCGTTACGGGTCTGCTGGTGCAGGTACAGTCCCCTATTATGACTGTGTGCGTTCAATCGGTGAGCCAGTTTGCAACCCACCTGACAATATACGGGTTGATCTCCAGCTGAGTGCGTTTATCAATGATGCCGAAGTGGGGAATATTGTCAAAGGCCTTTGCCAGGTCCAAGTAGGTTGTATGCATGGATTTACCTTTGTCTAGGGCTTTGGTGACTGTCTCAAAGAAGTCCACCAAGTTCAAGAGGCAGGACCTCCCTTTAACAAAGCCAAACTGGGTCACGATGAGCGTTTGGAAGTCTCCTATATCTTTGTTAATAAGGTCCATGATTATTCTTTCCATAGCCTTGCAGATTAGGCTGGTCAGGCTTATAGGTCTACACTTCCCAGGGTCTGTGGAGGCAACTCCTTTAAGTAATGGGATCACTGTTGTTTTCCATTCAGCAGGCACAAAACCAATTGCTTAAACTGTGGTTAAAACGAGTACCCAGTGGAGCAGCTAGTTCCTGTTTTAATCCATTTAGAATGCAGCCTGGGATATTATAAGGTCCCATACAAATGAAAGGTAAAAAGTAAAAAATGCACCAAGATAACACACAGCAAAACGTTTAATCACAGCAAAGTACAAATTGGTAAGCGCTTTCACAACCGAAGTTGCTTCATCAGACACCACAGTAAAAAACTACTACTTCCTTGGTCCCTTTTTTAAAGGCTAGACATCTCAAGCATTAAGATTAGCCAAGTTCTTTCAAAATTAGTCTAATGTATTTAACTAGCTTTTAGTTTCCAAGTATTTTATTTAACTTTTTCCTGCCTAGTATTTTTCCATGTTTTATAATGATTTTATAAGTTTTTTAAGTGCTTTCTCATGTATAGTATTTGATTCCTTCTTGTACAATGTTTTTAAGCAATGCTTTTTTTAGTTTGAGCATGAGGCTTAATTGTTTTTCACTGCTACTTAATCATTGTGTGATTTTTATTGATTAATTGGCATTTTAGAATCTCTACTTAAACCTGTGCATTTTTTACTGTGGTGTCTGATGAAGCAACTTCGGTTGTGAAAGCGCTTACCACTTTGTACTTTGCTGTGATTAAACGTTTTGCTGTCTGTTTCTGCACCAAGGTTTTACCCATGGTTTCTTTGGTTTTCTGTTTAAGGTCCCATACAAGCTGTGTTTTTGGCTTTGGAGACGGCGCTTAGAACCTGCTCCTTGGAGACACTAGGTGGAGGGCAGGTGGTAGGGATGCTTTGGGGGATATGTGGCAGGGACAGGGGGGATAAACAGTTCTGTGGAATTTTTTAAGGTTTCTGACATAGCCAAAGCAGGCCTTATGGTTATCCTTAGCAAAGGAGGACAATTTGGATTCATAGTTAGCTTTAGAATGCCTTACTAGGTGTCTTATTTGAACTCCAAATCCAAGGCGCGCCAACACACCTTTCAAGAGCAATGGACTTATAAGCACCACGTTCAGTGACAGAGGTTACCCAAAGTACTTGACTGAACAAGTGCACAATGAGATTAAGGAGGCTAGACAGGAGAAATTGTTCCCTATTTTAGGAAGGGATACACCAACTGAGAACAGTAATCTGGCAAAGTTAGCAACACATAATCAACGTCCATGCAGTGACTTTCAGTCAGCTTTTACCACTGATTTTAGTGGGGATGCATATGCCATTAAGAACATTTTAAAAAGAGAGTGGTCTAGGTTTTCAAAATTATCGGACCTGAAAGGTATTAGTGGCACCCTTTTTACTTGTATTTTTAGAAAGGGACTGAACATTAAGAACCTTGTAGAAAGAAATCACAGGACAGAACCCAACTGGAGGAAAGTAGGGACATACAAATGTGGTAGATGCCCACAGTGCCCCTTTACTGCTCAAGGTGAAAGGGTGATGGTGGAAGCACGTGATCGCTATATTTTAGGGGTTAGCCACACTACATGTGATTCAATTGGTCTAGTACATGTTGCAATTTGTAAGGAGTGCCCTAGTTTCTATGTAGGGAAAACCGAGAGAACTTTAAAAAGACGGATATGTGAACATATGAGGGATATAAGAATCACAATAATGTCTTGTACAAACATGTGCTTAATTGCCCTTTAACTACATTTTTGTTCTTTGTACTTGAGGATGACCCTCGGGACATCAGAGGTAGCTTTTGGGAGGCCAAAACAGAGTACAGAGAGGTATATTGCCAGGTTATTTTAGAGGCCAATAGAGCCCCTGGACTCAATGAAAATATTTCCTTGGTACCAGTACTAAAGTTAAGGGCAGCAAGATTATAAGAGGGCATTTGGACCTGTATTATGTATTAAAATACAAAGACACAAAAATGTTTGTAAGACTGGCAACAACCTGTCAAGATAGATTTTATTGTATTAACGCTATTTCTTACAATTTGGTTTTGATATTTAATTAAAGTTTTATTAAACATATTAGGATTATTTTAAACAGATTTTAGAGAGAAAAAGTTTGAAGAAGTTGTGTATGTAATGATGTTTATTTATTTATTTATATATGTAGGACTTTCCTGCAAAGAGTTTTAGAACGTGGAGATTTTTAGAGGTGTGAAGTTTTAATAAATAAAGTTGGTTTTGTATCTTTAAATATTAGAGTGATTTAACTAATTAGTTGATTGTTTAACTGTTTAATGGATTATAATATTTAAAGGGTTTGTGTGTCTTTCCGGTTTGATGAAGTTGGTGACGAAAACGTAATTTGTTGAAGCGCTAATAAAACTAACTGTGGTTACAAACAGAGGTGGACGTTTTCTTGCAATTTTTAAGTCCATTGCTCTTGAAGGATGTGTTGGCGCGCCTTGGATTTGGTGTTCTTATTGTTTTTAGACCAAGGTGTTCCCTGGTATTTGTGGAGGTGTCTTATTTGCTTATTTAAGCAGAGGAGGGAATGCATCCAATTTGGAGCTGTTCCTTCCTGCTCTTAGACAGCAATTTCTTTCTCTTATTGTATAACCTGTTAATGGTGGATGTCCACCAGGCAGGCTTGTTCTTTCTTGAGGATCCTGTTTTGATCCCATCAGGTACCGCTGAGTCAGTACATTTGTATAGATGCTTACACAAGGCATTGGTGTAAATCCCAGTATGGGTGTCCATGTAATCAGTGAGGGCAGGGGCTATAAAGCTATTCATGCCATCACATTAGGCTGTAACTGGCTTTGGATAAGTTATTTAGTCTAGTTGCTGTTAATGGGGCCTCAGATGCTATTGTTACTTTTAATGAGACTGATGTATGATCAGACCTCACTAGAGACACACATGGGGTGGTGCAACAGTCACCCAAGTTAGTGAGCACTAGATCCAGAATGTTTGAGCTCCTTGTGGGGGTGTCAACCAACTGGTCCAGGGCACTGCCGTTGATCATGTCCAAGAAGCTTTGGACAAGTGTGTTAGTATTCATATAATTTACCAAATTTATGAATGGGTAGTTAAAGTCACCTAAAACCAGGGTGTCTGGTTGTATCTTGAGCAATTCAAGTAGATCCAAGTATGCAGTGTGGGTATCCTGGTTCATGGAAGAGGTCCTATAACTGGCAATAACTTGGAGAGGGGTCTTACATACAATAAACTGGACCTGGATTAGTTCACGGGAATAGTTTTGTTTAACCAGTTTAGAGGTGTATTTATCTTTGATGAATATTGATACTCCACCTCCTTTAGTTCTTGCACTTTCAGCTTGTGGCCTGAATTTGTGGAAAGCATTATAACCTGGTATGGCTGTGGTTCATTCTGCGGCCTTAAACCAAGTCTCTGTGACTGCACAGATGTCAGCATCTTCTAAGGTGAGGGCTGCTTCCAGTGAATGCAGTTTTAGGTTTAGACTGCTAACATTTAGCAGCATAACCTTGAGGTTGCTTTTTTAAGATATTTTTACGTCAAGAATTCTGTTGTTGTAACATTGCCTACAAAAGACACTATGGGGCAGGCAAGAGCCTTACCTAGTAATCAAAATCCCAGAGGTGACAAATGAAGACCATCTCTGGCAAAGCAGTTTGGTCTATTTACCGTGTCATCCCAGGCTGACAGGTACTTGATATCCCCTTAGAATAACACCAGAAACTAAGCCTACTGTTGAAGCCAATCATTTTTTGTTTATATTGTGTTATTATCTTAGGTGAAGGTAGTATGCTGCTCAAGGCTGGGGACATACCTGCCTGAGACACCATTCAGAGAGGTCAGTCATGTCTCTCTTCAGATAGTCCATTGAGGTATGTCTCAAGTCATTCACACCAACATGAACTATGATGGCATCATAACTTGTACTTGCTGTGGGGAGACTTGAGTGCATTGTGTGATCTGGAGGATCCTGGCACCCAACAGACAGCTGACCGTAACCATCTCCTTGTCCAGCCTGGTGAGTAAACATCTGTGTGTCTCACTATAGAGTTGGCTATGACCAAAAACTTGGTTTAGATGTGCTTTACCTTTGGAGCTTGTACAGTGAAACACTTGTACGTGTGGTTTTATGCATATTGAGTGCTGTAGGTGCTGTATTAGGTGTACCATGTTTGTGTTTTGGAGGTATCTGGTGTTTAGGTAAACTTCTGGTGAGCACCTCAGCATATGACAGTTTATGTGATGACAGTGTGGCTTGTGCAGGAGGTGTAATATGTGGGTGGACAACCTTTTCAGTGTCACTGTTCTGTGAATGAGAGAGCAAGGATTCCACATTCTTAGTGTATATGCATCTTTCACAAATTTCGCAAATTGAGCTTGAGTGGTTTAGAACTTGTGGGTTGTCAAGAGTTGTTGTTGTTGTCTCTTTCGGCTTTTCCCGGTTAGGGGTCACCACAGTGGAACTCCGGTCCACTAATGATTGGTAGTTGATTTTTATGTGCCAAGTTACCAGCCCTGACGCACAACCTTCAACGAAGGTACGCCCATTCACTCATGTCTTCACGCAGAAGAAGCTCTACTGAGAATCGAACCGGACAGCGTCTTACTGTGAGGCGACAATGCTACATGAGGCAATTTCTACACTGCCTCAGAAACCTATGTCAATCAAGCTGGCAGGAGAAATGGAGAAGAACTGACCATCCATAACACTAGTGGAAATTTGCTTACTTTTATGAGGAAAGATACGGTATAATTGAGGGACTTAATGCTGGGTCAATACTATTGGGGCTCTCAAGGGGTACGAGACAATTAGGGATTAGGAGATTTCAGTTAAAGTGTCACATTGTGTAGAAAGCCCAGCTGGGGTGATCTCCAAGCAGCTAAGTGCAATTTAAGGGACTCCTCAGTTGGAGCATGGGCAGCTTCTATGGGAAAATAAATCTACTATAGCTTTTGTGTCTATAACCGCCAATGGTTACCTCCACTGTGCAGTGCTGCGCGAAGGTGCACTACATGAAAACAGATGCCTCAGATTGCTCAGATGAGAATAGTAGAGCAGTGGCTGGTCACCAAACTCTGTGGAGTTGTGTTAAAATAGGTGCAAACCCACACAAAAGTGGGGTTTATGCAGCAATTATGAGAACCCTTTTTTAAAACAAGTTGAGCAATTTTCAAACAAGCTGGCCAATGGAAATGCTCAATACTGAGCCTTATTCCAACAATCTCCAGCTCAGTTTGTTTTTTTTTCTATTTAGAAGATATAAAAAGGCTTGTATCTTTGCATATGGTTGAATGTCTCTATTTTGAGATATTCAGTATCATACTATTCTAATAAACAATGCATTTGCATCCAGAATCTTTAACAGTCTGTCTACTGAACTAAATAGTTGTATGATAGTGGTGTTAACAAGTATGCCTTTTCAGCTGGTGCTGTGAAACGATTCTAACCAAGGTTTATTTCTTTTGGCTAACATCACTGAAGACTGTGGCAGGGATCTCTTCGACAAATACTGGGCACCCCTTGCAGTAAGTGTTTTTAACTTATATTTCGTCTTTGAGCTCCTGTGGGTTTCAGTGATGTAAAGGCAACTTTGGATTGTATGCACATTATTTATTGCAATGGTGAATACATTCTTTTAATGTTTAGATTCACAGTTGTGAGGTTTCATTACATTATATGCTACATGCCTGGTACTTAGACTGAATTGGATTTCAGACATAAATGCATAACAATAAGGGGTCCTGCAAGTAGTAGATGTGTATGTCTGACAGTTTGTATGAGTGCATATATATAATTAGGTGCATTCTCTGATACTAGAAACAAGTTAAATGACAAAACAGTGTACTACACCTTATATTATGGGTAAGTTAGGCAGCAAAATTATTGCACCATTTGTTGGTTCTCCAGCCCATTATACGTACCATATATGTGAGTAGAAATCTTGTCAGTACATAGCATACTTGCATAAACTAACTAAATCAAACTTAGATTTATGCCTGAAAATACAACTTTTCATAAAACTAAAATACTGCATTTACAAATACAATTTGAACACGAGGGTAATAAGATAAAAACTGAACAGTGGAATACTTATAATGATTGGTATATTGAAGCTTTAAAGAATCCACTATAAAGGGATTAAAAGATACAAATGACAATCTATTACAGGTTAAAGAACTTAAAAGCACAGTAAAAGTATGTAATACCATACCAACTGCTCCTTTGAATCCAGCCATTTTAAATGACCATACTACCCAGTTGGGGGGGGTCTTCTGGTGAAGATGGATAGCTTCCCTTCCTCCCTCATCGCAGAAACGAACAGGTCCTCCACTCGAGACAGAGGTCAGTCTGTTACCCTACAGAAAAGTTTATCTATACATGTCACTCCTGCACCTACAGACTCAGAATCAGCCTCACCCCCAGCCTGAACCTCCTGATACTAACCACCACACTACTTTGTCCTCTCACTTAGATGTCCAAGGAAGCATCTCACAACACACGATACTGTGGAATATCTGGGAAAGAAATGTGCATTTTACTCACCAAAGTACAAGACAGGTTGTGAAGAGCAGAGTGATAATTCTCTATATCCTCTCAGAGAAATACCACATCCAGATGGTACTATGGCATTAGTCCATAGTCCTTGGACACTTGCTGATTTAATATTCTATAGTTAAAATTTTTCTAAAATTAGTCAAGACCCACAAAAGTTTAAGGATGACAAACACTGTTATTCAAATATTAACTCACCTGGCAGATTTAAGGCAGTTGTCAAAAGCTGATATACATGACAAATTGAAAGTTGGATTGGCTTCAGCAGAGGACCCAAAATTACTCAACTGCTTAAGGGAAAAGGGTATTAATGGAAGCCGGAGAGAAGCTCTTAAAAGAAATTTTGACAATCTGTCCTGTTAAACCAAACTGGGATGAAATTACTGCATGTAAGCATATTAAAGGAGAAGCACCAGCTGATTACTTGAGCAGACTTGGGGAAATATTTTAAGCACATACTAGTATTGCAGATCCAATGGCAAATGCTAAAGCAGCTTTTAATTCTGCTCTTGTGCATGGATGTTTACTCATTGTGCAGGCATTAATAAAGCAAAACCAGGTCACCTGGCAGGAGGAGGAAATAGATAAGCTAATAAAATTTGCAGAGCCCTACATGGAAGTGCATAAAAAATGCAGAGATGCAGAAAACAAACCCATTCAACCATACAATTGCAAATAAAGATTTTTGAAAGAAGGGGTAGAGGCAGGGGCAAAGGTAGGCAAGGTAGACAAGGTAGAGGAGGAACGAATGTTCCACAAAATCAAACTGGGGGGGGGGGTTGTCAACTGTGGACAAATGGAACACTGGAAAGGAGAATGCATTCATCCACAACAGCAACAGCAGCAGCAACAAAATCATAATCCTGCCAGTATTTCTCTACCATTCCCAACCCCAGAGTGGCAGCAAATGTCAGGAGGAATGTACTGACAACACTCGGGGCTGGGGCTGTTGGTGGGGGCTGTGATGAGGTAAACTTAATACAGTTAATCCAAGTAGATCAAAAAGGACCTTTCAAGTTAAATGTTTCACAAAAAATTTTCTGTTTTTAATTGACACTGGTGCAACTCAATCTGTACTGAAAATAAGTGACCAAGATAACATTCCAGTATCATCTAAAAAAGTGTCAGCAATGGATGTCACCAACACTCACATTATTTTTCTTTTATTTAAACCTACTCCAAGCTCTTTAGGGCCGAATGAAAATAAGCATGCCTTTTTATTAAGTACCTCAGCTCCCGCAAACTTAATGGGCAGGGATCTGCTTCGTAAATTAGGATGTACTATTCTTTGCACTGCAAATGGTGTTTAATTGGATGTACTGGCCGAATCTGAAGTAGTAGTGATTGCTGTACTTAGTATTACTGAGGAAAGAACAGAACAGCCATGTTCAAGTGCAGACAACAGACTATTACAGCATGTTCCTGACATTTTGTGGACAAAACGTTCTAATGAGGTAGGTCTGTTAACATCTGCTATACCTGTGAAAATCTGTGTGGATCCTACAAAGCTCACATAGCACAGTATCCTTTAAAATGGGAGGCAGAACAAGGAAGTGAACATGTAACTGACTTTCAGCAGGGAATTACAGCAAAAACCCATTGTTGTTGTAATACTACCATTCTGCCAGTTAAAAAGCCAGGCAGAGATACATACAGGTTTGTGCAGGACTAAAGAGCAGAAAATCAGGTTGTCATCCCTTCATACCTTGTAGTGCCAAATCCAGCAACCATACTGAGTTGCATATCACGGTCGGCTACTTACTTTTCTGTAGGAGACTTACATTCAGCTTTCCTTTCCATCCCTATCCACCCAGACAGTTAGTATTTATTTGCCTTTACATATGGGGGAATTCAATATATGTGTCTACGACTGCAGACAGTAGCACAATGCTGCACTGGTGGTATAACAATCTTCAGCTTTGGTCCTAGGATACAAACTTACAGCTACACTTCCCATTGTGGTATCTGCACTGTTGCTAAAATCTAAAACCCAGCATTTCTTGGCTGCTACGTCGACGAAGTATGAGTTGCTGATCATTTCAAACCCTTCAATCACCATTCAGCAATGCCAGGTATTGAACCCAGCATCCCTCCAGCCTATGACAGGAGATGGTGAATCTCATGATCGTAGAATTATGACTAACCATGTGCTTTCAGCTAGACTCGATTTGAGAGATACTCCAATGGACAACGCAGAAATGGAACTGTTCATGAATGTATCATGTGGAAGAGAAAGAAATGGAAATCTTACTGCAGGCATAGCTATATTTAAGGAAAATACAATACTGTGTCAGGAAAGACTAAAAGGGGTTACTCTGCAGAAGTTGTTGAATTGATTGCATCATTAACCAAAGCCTGTAAAATAGCTAAAGATAAAATTGTGAACATTTATACTGACAGCCATTATGTGCTCAGGGTAGCCCATGAGTTTGGAGAATTGTGGAGACAGGATTTTTAACATTAGCAAGTAATGAGATAAAAAAATGGAAAGTTTCTAAAGGACTTATTAGATGCTTTCTTGTTACCAAAAGTTTTAACTGTACTTAAAGTGCACGCAGATATAAAAGGAGATACTGTTACTGTAAGAGGTAACCCAGCTAGCAGACTATGCAGCCAAATAAGCTGATGCTTTGAAGGGCACTACACATTTTGTTTTTTATCATACAAGAAAACTCAACAAAAATGACAATCCTTGCAATTTTAATAATTTAACTGCTTTGAAGAAGGAAGTTTCAGAGGCTGAGTAAAAGAGGTAGATCAGTGTGGACTGTAATAAAACAAGACAATTCACTATGAAGGCATCTTGATGTCAGGATAGTAGCACCTTTAGCTGTACTACCCTGTTTGGTAAGGGGCATACCACTTATCAAATCATACTGGTAAGCATGGACTTCTTAATCTTATTCAGCAGGACTGGTCTGCCCCTCTTTCTGTCTCTAGTTAGCCATTACGTAAATAATTGAGAGATCTGTTTGTTGCATAATATTGTACCTCCTATATAAACACCACCTTCTGCTTTACTCCACCATGGAGGCCTTTTCAAAATGTACAAACTGATTTTATATAGATGAAGAGGTATGCTACATTTTCATGTATAGATGAAGAGGTATGTTACATTTTCATATATTTTAGTTATTGTCTGTTTTTCTGCTTCACTGAAAGCCTATGCACGTGCCCAGTGTGATGCTGAAACAGTAGTAAAGAAATTGTTAAAGGAATTTGTTCCCCATTTTGGAGTACCCCACAGGATTAATTCAGACAGATATCTCCATTTTACTGCTGAAATTGCTACGAAATTGTATTATGTGTTTAAAATTTCTTTAGTTACATTGCCCCCACCATTCACAGTCATCTGGTCTTGTTGAAAGGTCTAACCAGACTCGTAAAATCAGAATTAGCAAAATTTGTAGTGAGATAAGACTGAAATGTCCACATGCTTTGCCTCTGGCTTTGATGAGTATGCGAGGAACCATAAACGCTACTCAAACTAAGCCTGCACGAAATTCTTATGGGCTGTCCCATGAGAATGCCACCTTCCCCACCAGTCAAACTGTGAACTGATGCTTACCGATGAAGCTTTGCTGAGCTACTGTTCAAAACTTGTTTTCATCTTGCACGCTTTCCATAAACACACCAAATAAGCCCTTCCACTACTAGCAACAGATCCCTGTCATAATTTACAATCAGGTGATTGTGTAAAGTTATTCCAATGCAAATCTTCTATGAAGCCCCAATGAAAGGGACCTCCTCTCTTCCTCCTAATTACCCGAACTACAGTAAAAAGTGTGCCAGAATACCAAACTGGGTCCACTCTTCACATTGCAAGAAAACCTGCTTGCCATCTCCTGAGTTGACAGGCAATGTGGCCACACCTTTTTCTGGTGATATCACTGAGTCTCCTGCTCCTGATCAACATGAGAGAAAACCCGTTTCTTCGAATGCTGCACAAAAATGCTACTGATTTAAAAATTTCCATCTGCTGGGCATGTGGATTTCTTCCCCATAATGCTAAGGGTGCATACCAATGTTACTTGCCCCTGTGCAACAAATCTAACTAGAAAAGCAAATTGCTGTAGAAAATTAAACTAGGCGTTATGTTACAGACTGAACTAAGAAAATATATTACCAACTGGCTGCATCAACACAAGGTGATACTTGTTATGCTAGAGAAGTGACTGTGCGAGTAGGTTACAGCAGCTGCAATAACACCTATGATGAGACTTTGAGCTTGGATTGAAGACCTATGACTGCGGGAAAGGCATGGGATATTGGACAATCATTATTACATATGTGGAGACCATACCTACCTCTAGTTACCCAGAAACTGGTCTGGTTGTCATGTGCGACAGATGACACCAGCTACATTTTATTCTTTCTCTACACCTGCTGGAAGGTCACAAAATAAGAGAACCAAACTTACTGCTGAGCAAGCAGTAGCTTTCTTTTCTCTGCAGTAATGCATACTATGAACTATGCATGAAGTGAATCAGTTGTCCCTTATATTAGCTGAAATGGCTAATAAGACATCAAAAAACATTCGCACGGCAAATACAGACTTGTCTGAAGTCTGAGTCACTGCCTTACAAAACCAAATAGCTCTTGATTATGTACTGGCCTCGAAGGAAGGCATTTGCCATCTGATCATTAAATGGTGCTGCACGTTTGTTTCAGACTTTCATGATTTACAAGAAAAAGGTGGCTGACTTTATGAAACAACTGGCTATTAATACGGCTAAACTTGAGTCTGGTTTACCTTGTTTGGGTGGTTGGTTAATATATCTGGAAACACTGGTATCAGTACAATGCAAAATATAATTACTTTTGTTATAATCGTGCTTTTCACAGCTCTTGTGCATTCTGTTATTAAAAATGTATTAGTAAGTTGTTTTATGAGAAAAAGTGCACATGTAATGGTTGTCATACCTAACAAAAACATCCCACAGCTTACGTGCTTGACAAAGATATGATTCAAAATAATCCAGGACTGTGACGCTTTATAGCATTAGCAGGGGAACAGTAATGGATATATTTCTTTAATGCTTATTTTAATATACTTTTAGTTAAAAACTACTGCAACTGATTCATATTTTTATTTTCCCATCTGAATAGAATAGCTTGATTTTGTAAGAGTTCATTAGAGCTTAGCAAGCATTGGTGCAGTGGTTAGCACTGTCGCCTTGCAGCAAGAGGTTCTTCAGTTCGACTCCTGGCTGGGGTGCCTTCTTTGTGGAGTCTGCATGTCCTCCCTGCATTCAAGTGGGTTTCCTCTGGGTGGTCCAGTTTCCTCCCACATCCCAAAGACGTATCTGGAGAGTTTCTCCTCGGGCCTCCACTGGAAATGGGCTGTGTCCCAGATGGACTTTCCCAGTAAACAAATGTTAAATAAATAAATGTAACCATGAAAGAAACTTATGTACCTTATACTTGCAAGGAACATATCTGTGATAAGCCTGCTGAAGGTAAAAACATAAAACATGTCATGATAGCTTAAAACATTTCTCATGCTATCTTTCCATATGCATACCTTTTTATTGGTTTACTCCTATAAGCCTTGGAAATGTATGTGTTTTATCACAAGTTGGGAAACATCTGAACTTTCTATGAGCCACTATGCTTTTCTTCTGTTTAGAAGATATAAAAAGGCTTGTATCTGTGCGTATGGTTGAATGTCTCTATTTTGAGAAATTCTGTATCATACTATTCTAATAAAACTACATTTGCATCCAGAATCTTTGACCGTCTGTGTATTGAACTGAATAACTGCATGATATTATGTGTTAACAAGTATTCCTTTTCAATACTCTTCATGGTACTAGAGAAAGTGTGCTGGGTGGAAGCATACTTGGTATCAGCTGCTGTTACTGTCCTCCTTGCATCTCCATTCTCTATGTGTAGGCTTGGATCTTGAAGTTAAACATCTTTGGACCATGGAAGGGAACAGTCATGAAAATAACCTTTAAACCTTGGCCAAATATGAGAGACACAGCCAGGCATGACAAGAAACAGCAATATCACTGCCTGGTAGCACCCCCTGCCACATTAAAAGAGACACAAATAACAAGGGTGTTCATGACCAGTGTTGCTAACAGAGACAGTAGCTTTTCCCTATTAAGTCCTTCAGCCTACTGCAACAAGGTAGAGGTCATCACATCAATGTCATGGGAAACTCTATTCCATAGCCCCAAATGATGATGTATAAATTCTTTTTTCCAAATCATTGTTGGATAAACACTTTACCATACAGAAGAGTATGAGATGGAGCAGTGGGAGTCATTTTATGAGCCACTGCAAAAACTATGAATCCCCGACAGAAACGTAGGACTTCTAAAAACATTCAAGACCTACCAGCCTTTCTGGAAGCAGATCCATTGTGTCAAGAGTCGTCCATATAACTTAGCACTATAAGAAGGTCAAACATAGGAGGGCCACTCATTAAGATTTCTTGGTGCAGAAAAAGGCTCTTTGGAGAACTTTTTTAGAAGATAGTGGGTTAGTGGACCATTTTCACCTTCTGGCACATAATCTCCAGCATATTTCCCCTAACGAAGGGTCACTGAAGAGGATGAAAGAGAAACAATGTCCTCTCTACTGTCAGTTGCATCAGGAGTTGGGGACTTGTGGAGCACCCTGTTGCACAGTCTCTTCCTCTGAGGTCCTACTGACAACAACTCTCCCAAATGGAGGTCAGCAGGAATTAGATTTTATAAGGTGGGACCTATCAGAGGCAATAAAACACCCATCTGACTTGACTTTAGGGTAATCACTGCTTCAAGCACCAGTGATAACAAAGAAGTTTCTAAATGCCTGATGTGCAACAAAGTCAAGAACATTTAGGATTTTTTTGCTTAAAAGTGTTTGAATAGATAGTTTATTTCCCAAACAGACATGAGAATTTTTTGTCAGGTATATAGCAAATGCTGGAGTTATGATGGAAAAGAGAGAGGCAACTGGGAACATATGTGATATGGAAATGTAATAAGATGACATTTAAAAAAAAATTCCCAATAGAGTGTTTTGTCAGAAATGTTGAGGGAACAAATTGCAACAAAGGAAATGACTCTTTTGAGCTTGAACATAGGTTTAAGTTACCTAGATACAATAAGCCATTACAAAGTTTAATGCTACTGTATCCAAAAAGCTTTTACTAGAAAATGGAAATCAAAATCTAAACCAACTATAACTGAAAGTAGTGAATGTTGCAAAGGTAGTAAGAAATGAGATTCTTAGAAAAAGAAAAGAGCAAATTACACAGAAGTCAGTGGAAACTCTGGGAACAAAACATGCAGAAAAATGTTCAGGTGGAGGAGTGAAGTTTAAGGGAAGGAAGGAAGGCAATGAACAATTTATGGAATGTAGGAGTGAATGGTAATTGTGAAAAAAGGAAACATGCATACTGCATAAAAATATTACAATGGTTTATTTTATTTTAGAGTAATGTATTGTGCACCTGTGTCTTTATTTTAGTTAAGATTTAATAAAGATACTTGTAGAGAAGGAATGGAAGCACTAGCCTCATCCTGACCAGGAGAATCACAGATCCCAGCCAATCATTGCTGTGCTAACATAACTGCCTTCACCACCCTGGCACAGTCTAACTATGCAATAACGTAAGTGACACCCTACCTTAGTGTTGGGAACACTGGGGCCAAGGGCACTGAAATAACCTTAACCTTCCTGTCAGCCATCAAGAATAGAAGAAAGCGATCTACTGGTACAGCATTAGGATCAATTAACCGTGAAATGGACAGTCCACAGTCAGCAACACCAACCACTAAAAAATTAAGGTCTAAAAGGCAGATGCTCCAGACTTGGATGGAAGCCACCAATGCTTTTTATACCTTTTGCACTACCTGACCCCAAATGTCAAAGTTTTTGGCTGCAGACACAAACATGAGGACAATGAAAAAAACAGGATCTTTTAAGGTCAAAGGAAGGCAAATGCTTGGAGTCAACTGAGGCAAGGCTGAGACAAACTGAAGTGTGGGTAGCAAGAGCTCAAGAATACAAGATAAATTTAAGCTAATCCAGGGCTGACCTCTTTGCAAATATCACCACTACACAATGGCTTTCCCCTAAACAAAACAAATGTTTAGCATGACACTATGTGGCAGTATTTTCTCCCTGCAATAACACTTCTAAAAACAATGCTTCATATTTGCGAGGAGTGAGCCAATCTTTGGTGGAAAGTGTTAGCCAAAGCCCAATCCAAGTGGGCATTCCCAAAAGGCAGAAACTAACCAAAAAAAAAAACAGAAAAAGCTACAAAAAACAGAAAAAAAAATTCAAAACAAACCAAGACACACCCACCTTTGCAGAGGCTCTCAATAAAAATCTACCCAACCAATAGAGGCCTCCAAGGCAGAAACGTACTCTACCACCACAACACAACACTAATCACGAGACACAATTCTCCTAAACAAGATGCAACTCAACCAAAGCCCCTAAGGGGAAACAGCATACCTAGCACAGTAATCATAGGTGACTCGATAGTGAGGCACACTGATGTCCCCACTCACTAGGTTGAATAAGGAGAAAGCAACAGTCAACTGCCTGTCAGGTGCCAAGATCTGCCACACAACGCACGCACTCAGGTCCCTCAACAACGGGTACAAATATGACTCTTTCACTGTACATGTGGGTGTGAATGTCCTGAGACATGCCTTCCTGGACTACATGAAAAGAGACATGGAGGAGCTCTTGGATTATGTAGCCCAGGCAGGTATGACCCCAGCCCTGAGCAGCATCCTACAATCACCCAAAATAATATCACAGTACAAGCAGAAAATTATTGATTTCAATTGGCTAAGTTAGTGGTGTCACTCTAAGGGGATCCAGTACCTGTCTGCCTGGGATGACATGACTGACGGACCTTGATGCCTTGCCAGAGATGGCCTGCATCTGTCACCCCTAGGCTTCCAGATACTGGCCAAGGCTCTTGTCACTCCTATAGTGCCTTTTTTAGGCTGTGTTCCAAAGACCAAATTACCACCATAACAACTACAAACTAATGCAATCTGCGGGTCATGCTGCTCAATGCTAGAAGTCTAAATCTCAAAATGCAGTCGCTCGAAGCACTCCTTAAAATGGAGTGCATCGACATCTGTGCTGTAACAGAGACCTGGTTCAAAGCAGCAGAAAGCACCCCTGAACTACCAGGCTATAATTCATTCAACACCTTTCGGCCCCAAAACTTGACCAAAGCTCCAAAGGTGGTGGTGTTTTCATATTCATAAAGGATGTGCACACCTCCAGACTGGTAGCCCAAAATAAAACATCAGAGATACTTCAGGTGTAGCTAACATTGGGTAAGACAGCGATTCAGGTTGTAGCCTGCTATAGGTCCTCAACCATGTCCCAAGACTCACACTCTACATTACTAAGCACCCTGGAGAATATTTGGGTCCAACCTCTCTCATACTGGGCGACTTCAACTACCCCTCCATTAACTGGGAAAACTACTCATGTACCAATCCACTTGCCCAATGTTTCCTGGAATTCATTAATTCTAATGCCCTGGACCAGCTCGTTCTTACCCCCAGCAGAGGTAGCAACATCCCTGACCTGGTCATTACTAACATGAGCGACCATTGCTCTACACCAATAGTCAACTCCTCCCTGGTTAGATCCGTCCACAAACTAATCACCTTGGAAATCCACATCCCCTCCTACCCCGACCCCCACCCCTAAGGTAACCACCATGAAAAACTTCTCCAAAGCTAACTTTGGGCTCCTTAAAAACAGAGGTGGCTAACTTCATGGCACCCATGCAAATGGAGAATAGTTGCATGACCACCGAATCATACACCAATGCACTGTACAAACATGTACACAAATGCATGGATCGCGCCATACCCAACAGAACCAAGACACTCTCCTCCAAAAAAAAGGAAGCCAATTTTGTAGTTCTCTGCCATAAACAAACTCTACAACAGAAGGAAGAAACTGATGTAGAATAAGGTGAAGTCCCAAAACTGGAAAAACTCCCTTTATCAGCCTCAACAAAAAGTTGAGATCCCTCATCAAATCCTCTAAAGCTAGCTATGAAAACAGAATTGCAGCAGATAGTAAAGACAACCACAAGGCCTTCTGTAGTTATGTAAAGAATCTCCATGGCAATACCCAGATTTGCTCTGAGCTACTGCACAATGGTACCTCCTATATCAAGCCAACAGATATTGCCAATATACTGGCCGAAAGATTCAGTGTCTCAACCTCTTTGCTCAAGAATTCTGGACAATGCCAACAATAATGGGGGGGGGGGGGCAAACACCCTAAATCAGGGACAATTTTTAAATATTATCCAAATTCACTTAAAGGTTAACACTGCAAGAGGGTTTGCATCAAGATTCTTTTTCCAAACAATAAATAATATGAAACTATAATGGTTGGATTTACTAACCAGCTGTAGTCCTCAGAGTTTTACCCCCCCCCCCAAAAAAAAAATATAACTTTTCTTTTGACATTCTGAACATCAAGGGCAGTTAAGAAATGTGTAGTGAGGTATCTAGGCTGCAGTCAGTGAATAAAGTGTCTGTAGTTACTGGCTAGCTATATTTCTGTTTGTCTGTGTATGGCTATGCATCCAAGTTTCTGTACATGTCAGAGAGACTCTACCTCTGCAAGTGGTGTGTTTGTGTGTGTTTATAAACATTATTAAATATGTTCAACAACAAATACATATCATACAGTAACTATAAATCATTAAGCAAAGGGACTATTTTACATAAAAACTATAAAAATATATGCAAAACAAATTAACAGGCACTCCATTTTTAAGTGTAACAATACCCTCCAGAGTGCGTGTTCTAGGAAAATAATAAATCTTCTGAGGTGGAGAAGTCCTCCACCTGTAGCATCTGTTCTCACAGCAACCACTGGGCAGTCTGTCTTTTTCCCAATAATGCCCATCTGCACGCCCACTGGGAAAACACCTTGACCACTGCATGAAATGGCAGTTAACATTTTAGTTTACATTCACAACATTCCTTAACTTCCATGAACTTCAATTTTTGTATCAAAGTTGTTTCTGAAAAACAATTCATATAGCTTGGTCAGCCCTCAACTGTACACTTTTTTAAGGTCACCATATCTACTGCAGAACTTGATCCTCGTTATACCATGCAAAAAAAAAACTGCTTGAAAATCACTCCAGGCTTCCCAATGTTTCTCTTCAGCAACAGCCAGTGACAACGGATGGACTTTGTCAACTTCCATTGACTTCTTAGAAAGACAATTCAAAACAGCCAACCTAGTTTCAATTATTTCCAAGCAGTCTGAACCAGCCTCAACTTCCAAAACTCAACTTACTATCATATTTTGTCTATGCACCTTATCCTCTACAGTAACCAGCTACTGCTCTATATGAACGGCCTATTCATTAGCCTAGCCCCTTTATTCAGTTTATCACAAAAATCCCTGTTTCAGAGGCAAGATGGCATCATATTGCTCTTGCAATTATTAAAAACTAACATTTTCTGAATATCTGATTGCTTGGGATACACTAGAATTTTATAGCAAATTACGTATCACTACAACCTAAGGTTATTCCAACATCCATTCACCAAATCTTCAATTTGTTTTTCTTTACAATTTCTTTGCATTCTGACAAAATCAAACCCATTCAGTTTATCATACCCACATCCTCCTCAGTTATCACTTCTTCCATTTTTCCTAATTTCACTAGCGGTGTAAACGCAGACTGCTTACTTACACTAATAAAATAAAGCAACTATAGTCCCCTTTGCACCCCATAACTACATTTGTAGCCATCAAAATGTTGACATTCTTCTCCAGCTCTCCTATAACTAGCACTAACTTGTACCTTTTACCCTTTTCACCACAGCTTCTCATTATCCTTTTCTGACTAGTAAATTTCTTGAAGGGCTACCACTTCTGCCCATACCCCCCTTACACAGATCAAAATTCTCTCCTTCTCTTAACAGGACTGGTAGGCCCACTAACATTCCAACTTAGCATCTTCAGTATTACCATACCCCATTTTAAGTCTGTCCACTTAAAGTTGTATATGGCATGGCATCTTATGGTGCCAGTGATCACCTGCCTAGCATTTTCCTATGTTCCTATGTGATTTTTGTTCACTCTAATTTTTGGGGTGATTCCCAACTTCATCCCCTGCAGCCGGACATCTCACTTTCTCTCCAGTGCCCCCTCTCATGCCTGCCTATGCCACTTCCTCCTATTCAGCTCTTTATCATGCCTTGCCTGGTGTCCCAAATGCCTCTATTCTCAAAATCTTCATTTCTTGCAAACATTCATCAAAAAATAAACAAACTAATATAGAACTGCATAAATCCTAACTAAATCCTAACAAAATCCAATGAATTATATACAAATTTAATCCTTCAAATATGGAAAATACAGCTTTATATTTAGTGATCACCCTGAGCCTTGACCAACTTTAATCTAGTGAGTGCCACAACCATTATCACTTCTGAGACTAGTCAGTGCACTCACACAGCTCATTAATTACATAGCTGTGCCTTACAGAATTTACAGTACGCCCCAACAAATCCTATTTCCCACTCTTTTTCTTTCATGTTGTCATATCTTGCTAGCACCAATACCATGGTCAAATTGAGTTTTTATCCATATAGTAGTTGTTTACATCCTGCTTCCTCTATGTAATCATTAAAGCTTTTGTTCAGAACACTCAGTTGTTCCACTATTTAACTAGACCAACACAGAAATAGCATGAGTGTGAGCCCTTCACCAAGGATATTTAAACATCACTCGGATTCACTTCACTTAAAGGTCAGTGGTCTAACAGATGTTATACTAATAAGCCCTTTCAGTGTAACCATTTGTATGGTGCCCTGACATTCACCACTGTTAACTAGTTGGGAGCCTTACTGGTTTACCAAAATCCGGTGTTTCAAGTGGAACACAATACAAAAACCCTATTAAACAAAATCAGGAATATATGCAGTGACAGTTGAAAGCTATAAATCAGTTCTCATATTTTAACTCATCATGTACTAGCATTATCCCACTTCACATTGCATGAGATCTTTAAGTACTATCCCCAGTTTTTGCCTAGCAGCCCACAATCACAGTATCTTCAAAAGGCTGTTGCATTTTAAACACCAAATACTTCAGCATTCCAATTACACAAGGTAGAAATATCTAAACTTTAAAGCAACTAGAATAATATGTGGATCTTTGCGACATGTAAACTGCCTTAGCCCCAGTACTAGAAGACCATGTAGGAGCCAAATGGGAAGGAGTAATGTATATAATGCAGGTATACAAACTCAATATCTTTAAAAGTCATGCAACAAGACATGCAGGGAAATATTAATGTGCTCCACCCACTAGGAAAATTACAGGTAATTACAATGTTCCCCGCAAAGCTAGGAAAACTTGCACGTTTTCACTCTAGTTAGTTAACCCCCCCCCCAAAAAATGAATGAATAATTAAATAGCAAATGCATATAATAGTTAAGGTTATTTATTTAGCTGGGTAGCACAAAAAGTGCAAGTGCCTTTTATCAGGGGCAACAGTGGAGCACCATCTGGTTAATAGATTTGTTAGCAGTCACACAGCAAACAAGAGACTGAGGAAATCAAATTCAGGACTGTGATATGAAGATGGCTACTGAAAAACCCAAGGGTCCCAATAAAACTGTTACAAGAGCTCTGGGCAGAAAAAAAAGAGATGTGTAGAGGCTTTACACAACACATTAGAAATTCCCTCTCTAATACCAGATGATGAGAATGAGGATGGACAATCCATCTTCAGACATCTGCTCTTCAGCAATGAGAGGTCAAATGGTTAAAGCGGGATCTCAATCAAAATAATTTCCTGATGCAGACTAAACAAGTAAAATGCTGAAATGGTACACACACACACGCACGCACTCACGCACCCACACTCCCATGATGAACATGACAAAAGATTGAAAAAGTTCCTACAAACTTAAGACAGTACACTGTACAAACACTGTAAATAATAGTATAGCTGGCACAATGCCTTCAAATAAATTTTCCTTCAACATCCAAGTACTTTTTCAGACCAAAATGTTAAATTTGTGGGAACAACTTCTAGAAGCCTGAAGAATTTTAACAGAAACGTAACTTTAAATGAATCTTTTCTAACTTCAGCTGCTTTTAATATTGTATATATTTGTCTTTCATTAATATGTACTTGCTTTAGTCAAGAAATTACAGTTCAAGTTCAGAGGTCCCAATTAAAAAAAAAATCGCCCTATAAGACACATTTTGCAGCTATGGTAAAGCATTTTTCACAGAAAATAAACAAAAGGTTTACCTGAGTTTCTAACATTGAAGATGAATCATTATCAACAATTCCAAGTGTTTCCAGTTCATTCTACAAGAAAATATTAAAAAAAAAGTTTAAGCTAGGAAAAAATCAAGTAGCGCAGATAAATGACATTTTGAAAAATAGATACATTCCACAGATCTATTGCCCATTAAATCAAATGCTACAGACACATTCCATCAGCTCTACTATGCATTATGTAATCTATTACCACTGAAAATGTATATTTATTAAAACTGACCACTGCAGGCACAGCCCAGATGGAAGACAAATTTCAAAGTGACTTATTACTATTCTCCTGTGAAGCATCCCAGCCTATTACATCACTATCAGAAACAAACAAACTGCATCCAGCCACATCACTTAGTTACAAAAGATCAATGTTTTATCAGTTTGTTTTTAATACTCTTGAATGCCCCAAAACCACATCTCCCACTGGCACCCATGGACTCACAGAAGCACTGCTCCCAGCAGACTTGTTATCTCTTTATCCTTCTGGTCCTTATGAAACATTCAGAGTAAACTTCCACTGATGTTTTCTTCCACTTGCCCAAAGCACTCTACACTGTGGTCACTGTTTAGACATCAAACTGAACAGTCAAGGAATATCGTTTTTGTGGGCTTCCCATAAGAAAAAGGGGATGCAATGGACAGCAGGCAGATATAATCAGATGCTTACCCTTTTGCTCTCCATCATGAATGTAGAACTAGGTCTCCTGCCCTGTGGAAAAGAACAGTAGGCCATCAATTGCTCCCTCACCTCCCTAGCCAGTTCTATTGCAAACAGAGTTCTATGTTTGTGGCACAGGAAGATGCACTGTGATTATGTCTGTGAGCTGGTGTTGTGATGGTTTGATTACATTACCTGAAAGACTGTTAATGGGCTGCAACAATAAAGAACAGAAACATCACACATTATCTGGTTTTGCATACATCTAAGTGACAAACTCTCAAAAGGTATAACTAGACAAAAAACAACTGATGGAATCTTTAATTCAGACAGTTTTAAAAAGTATACCCTCACACCGCATTACTTGTACATACCAACTCCATTGTCAAATACCAAGGGAGAAAAGAGAAATTCATAATTAAAAATGGAATCTCTGCCTATGCACACACAGAAAATACACACCAGAAGTAATTTCCAATAAAGAAAGAGTTCAAATGTGTGTAGCTAAACTCTGTAAGTAAGAACGTCATTGACTATCAACTTTGCATTCAAGTAGTAGGCAAGCTCATTACTTGTGTGTTGTGAACACTCAAAAAATCCAGACACTAACTGTTGAAAATAAATACATGCTACAACAAGATGATAATCTAAATACAAAAAAATTAAGTTATATACTTACCAGAAAGAACAGTTGTACAAGACCTTATCATAACAATAGATGTCCTACTGATCACTGCTGCAGTATTCCAAACAGATGGAGATTTTATTGCCGACATCCAGCAGGGATACCAAAGCTTAAACCTTCCCTGGAGCTTACATCTGATGTACTACCACAGCTTGCAAGCACAGGGATATATAGATGGACATGTGAGCATAAATCCTCAGATCATCTCAAAGCCAGCTGCCTGAAGACATTGGAAAGATACATGATCAACTAGAAGGGACAAAATAGGTGACAGCAGCCTCCTTAGTCTTAGAATCTGCCAGACAGGGCAGGAGTAAGAGAAAAGAGGAGACAATACCAGAAAGGGGGAAGAAGGGTGGGAAGGAATACTGCTACAGTAATCAGTAGGACATCTACTGTTATAAGTTCTTACACAAGTGTACTATGTCTTCACTAAAATCACTGTTGCAGTACTCCAAACAGAAGTAAACAGAAGGGAGGGTGGTTGAGAATGCTAAAAAAATGTCCAACAGTTCAGAAAAGACTTAACGAAGACAGCCGTGTATCTTAAATGGCATCTACTCTGTAGTGTTTAGTGAAGGTGTGCATTGAAGACCAGATGGCAGCTTTACAGGATTGTCCTGGCATCTACCCCTTTATAGACGGTACCACAGAAGGCCACTGTGCTGGTACAGCGAAATTATGGACAAGTTTTAGGTGTAACATCCGCTTTAGAAATTGTTTGTCCTCAATCCTGGACATAACAGAAGGATTGAGGGGTAGACAGGCTGAGAAGATTGATGGGAGCTCTGATGGAAGAATATGCCAGACCATTTTCATGAGATCACACAAAGATAACAGAAACCTCTGATTTTGTGGGGTCCTGACTGCTTGGATGACACCATATAGAAAATCATTTCCATTTGGCTATATAGGATTTTCAAGTGGTAGATGTCTGTCTCCTTGAAAACCAGAAGCATGTCCTCAGAAAACTAGTGTCTGGAAGGAATCAGAATCCTATTATTCATAGGCTTAAGTCGACGGATAACAGGCTGAGATGAAGCAGTGATCCTTTTTGTTGTGTGATTAGTTCCACTTTGTGGGGGAGTTTATGGTGATTGTCCCTGGCTAAGGGATAGAGAAAGAGGAACCAATGCTGCCCAGGCTGTAAAGAAGTCAACAGTAGGATTTTTTTCTTTTTGGATCTTTATAAAACTTTAGGCATTTAAGGAAATTGGGGGAAGAAGAAAAGGAATTCCCAGTCAATTAAAAACCGTGCATTTTTCCTCTATGCCAAAGGGCAAGGAGCCCTGGCGCAAAACAGGGGGAAGCTATTAGTTGATCTCAGAAGCAAATTGTTTCTGTGGTGCTCCCTGGTTGTGGACTATGTCTAGGAAGACCCATCTTTTGAGGGTCCCTTTATGGTAGTCTTCGATGGACCTACTTAGTGAGCCTGCCAGAACATTGTCCTGTGATAAAATGTACACTGCTCAAAGAGACATGTCCCTCTGGGTAACCAGGTCCCAAGCAATATGAGTCAACCTACATAGTTAGTATGACCTGGTTTAGTTTATGCACCACATGACTGTAATGTTGTCAGTGAATACAAAAAAATGGCCACATTTCCAGTGGTGGTAGAAAACCTAAAGAGTTGAATGAGAGCTTTAATTTCCTTCAGGTTGATGTGCTCTTTCCTGAGACTGGACTGCCAATGGCCCAGGGCCTTGTGGATGACCGCCGATTTCTTGACTTGGAGTGTGTGCCTTAAAGAGCAGCGCTGGACTGAGGTTCAAACTTCCACTACATCAAACAAAGTAGCATACTTGTCACCTTCAAGGTATACCTGGATAACTGGATGGGCAGCTTCAAATTCTCCCCTGGTCTATCTCGTCTTGACTTACTTGAGGCTAGAGGCAAACTTTGAAGAGAGTTTTTCTGACTAGGCTTGAAATGGTCTGCAGACAGACTGCCTAGTACTTACCTATGAATTTGCGTCACTCGCCATAGGATCTCCTTGAGACAAAGCATGAGGAAGATCTGTGCATCTAGGGGGAGAGAGTGTTGAGACCATACATTTTTCAGTTACCACTAAATTTTCCTCATATGCAGCCTGGCTAAAGGAAGAATTGGAATGGCTGCTGCCATGAATCCTAATGCACTTAGAATCTCCCTGGCTAAACACACTTTGAGAGAGGTTAGGGACTGAAAGTAAAGTGTAAGGTTTTGAACCTTTTCCTGAGGTAAGAAGGCCTGCACATTTTTGATGCCCAGTATGTAGTCGAAGAAAACTATGTCCTGAGTGGGCTGGAGGACATTTTTTTGTTTTGTAGTTGATTGTAAACCACAACTACAGAAGAAGGTTAAGGATGAATTGGAAGTGTTATGCTGCAAAATCTGAGGCAAAGAGGCCTAACAAAGATGCAAATCATCTTCTTCATACATTCCACAAGGAAGATCATCTAGACAAGGAAATATCTGAATTCCCCACATCTTGCATAAGGCTGTCACAGCTGCTAGGCACTTTGTGAATACTATGCGGGCTGTAGAAAGCCCAAAAGGCAAAGCAGTAAACTGAAAGTCAGCTGGGCCAGTAAAGAAGCTCAGGAATTTCCTGCAGGACAAGCATACGGGAATATGCAGGTAAGCATCCTTCAGATCCAGGGAGACTAGAAATGCCTCAGGAACAATGAAGGGCAATAGGGTCTGGAGGGAGATCATTTTGAAAGTTGGAACTTTGAGGAAGGCATTGAACAGAGAGCAAAAGATCAAATATGCGTCTCCACTGTCCTTTTCTTGCAACTTGAAACAGTCTGAAGTAAAAACCCCATCCCACACACTGAAATTTGGTTACATTGTGCCTTGGATGGAAGCAAGATTTACCTGATTGTGATGTGGAGGAGGAATGTCATTCACGGGAGGAAATTTCTTCCATAATGTAGTGCAACCCTTTTTATGATAGATAATATCCACTTGTCTTGTGCTAATTTTTTCCCAGTTTGTGATGGAATGTGTGACACTTTTTGACAGGGGTAGGGTAAGACCGAGGGGGAAGTGGCTTGGAAGACGGTCACAGTGACTTTCCTGAGAAAGAAGGCCTCACAGATCTAGGGTCCCTTTCAGGTTTTTCTGGAAATCTTTTCCTGGGTGACTTATGTTGCTTTTGGAGAGGTCTATATTCCCTTCTGGTAAAATAAGTAGGCTTGGCTGGGTAATTCCTCTAGTATCTAGGTACAGACGTAATTAGGATTTGTCTGCAGTCTTTCATAGCTTTGCATTGTTCCTGTAAGGTTTTAAATAGGCTAGCTGCTTGTGGATCGAATAAAAGAGTTTTGACCACGGGTAAACTGATGGCCTTAGCTTTAAAATCTTCAGGCATGGGCTGGCTGCATAACAATGCTATCTGCAGATGACTGTATCAGTATCAGCTGTTCTAGAGGGGGTCTCAACAGAATCATAGCTGCATTTTATACCATGTCTAGCCACTTGAATGGCCTGATTTACCAAGAACAAAATCTTTGACTTAGACTCTGTGCTCTGCATATCCACCAGTACCTTGCTTTGACTGTTAAGGATGGAAGACAGGTACTTGGTCAGCTGAGTCTGATACTCTGTAGCCTTGAAGGCCAGTACTGAAGAGATATAAACCTTTTTCCCCAGCCACTCACTATTCATGGCTACGTTGTCCTTGTCTGAAGGAAGGGCATTAGGTAGTAACTTGGAAAGTTTGTCAGAAGAGCTGGACAGAGCTGAAGGGGAAACTACATTATTCTTAAAAATGAACTTAAGGTCCTCATGGACCTTATAGAACCTGTTCTGGCATTTTGAAACCAGAAGAGTGAGAATCAGGAGCTGAAGAGGTAGATTCAAAAGCATCTAAAAAGGTCTCCAGGACTGGTGGGACAGGGAGAAAGGGCAGGAGTGACCACCTCCAAGAGGCTGCAGTATGTCTTTTAGGCATCAGGGATTTGCCTGGACCCCCACACAAAATGCCTCATTATGTTTAAAATGGTATTCTCTTCCTCCACAGGGGAATCAGGTGAAATTGACTCCTCATCAACTGAGGGAACCTGACCATTTGGATTTGAGAGGAGTAGACTACAAAATGGTCATCAGAATCTGAGGCTTCTTCCTCTTCTGAGGAAGAATAATCAATGGTAACCTTCTGAGGGGTAGGCAGAAGGGCAGTAAATGAAGGTGGTTTAAGGGCCATAATGGCATTAAACAAGCCCTGAGAAAAGTCCATCCACTCACTCTCCCTAGGAGAAGGGGATGACGAGATGAGCTTGGTCTTCTGATGCTTTTTTGCTGGGGTAACATCAACTTAAACAAAGAATGGAGGTTCCAACTCCTGATGTACCTCAGTTTGCTGGGAATCTCTTCACCAACTAAAATTTGTAGGATGCAAACTGGTCCCCTGAAATGATGATCCAGTGTTCCCCCTTCTCAGCAGCAATAACATTTTTTGGACGTGTAATACTCTGATGCCATACTGGTCTCCAGCAGGGTTATGATAGAAAGGGTCTGAAGTAGAGTTGGATGTATTGTGGGTTCTGTAACCTTTGCAGATACATCAAAATAAGACCGTCAGGCCTAGGCCTAGAGTTTTTCTTTCTTATGATGTAGTGGTAAGTCCGGTATGGCAAGATCCACCATCTTGGAATAGGCTGAATGCTTCAATCATTAGGTCTTCAAGAAATTGATTAGCAAAGAAACAGGATCACAAAGTCCTGGATACAAAGAACTGGCAAATAAAACCAGCTTTAAAATCAGGTATGACATCTAGGCAGAACAGACACTAGGTATGGAGATATGGTATGGTTCAGTACAGTTTGGTAATCCTTTCCCTATTCAAAATGTAATAAAAGCCAACACTGGTGCCATTTCAGTAAAGACTACTAAAAGAAGGTGCTCACATGCACCTAACTCACTCTGAACTTATAAACAATGACACTGGTAATCTCCAAACTCTGGACACTACCCAGTTCGGGTTTGTAAAAGGCAGATCATGTCTCCTAAACCTGACAGACTTCTTTGAAGTGGTCACCAAAGCTGTAGATGAGGGTAAGGTGGTACACACAGCCTATCTAGATCTTGCCAAGGCTTTCTACACCATCCCCCACTCTGGAATTATAAACAAACTTACTAAACTAGGTATAAATCCCTACGTCACAAGATGGGTTGCCAACTGGCTCACTGTCAGGACCTACACTGTGAAAGTAGCAGACTCTAAATCCAACTTCAGACCAGTGACAAGTGGAGTACCACAGGGTTCAGTCCTAGGTCCTCTCCTGTTTGGTATCTACTTCTCTGAAGTACAGGCCAACACAGAAGGTCTTTGGCTAACAAAGTTCGCAGATGACTGTAAACTAGGAGCCATAATCAAATTTCCGAACAAAGTGGACATCCTACAAAAGGGCCTCACTGAGACAGCTGCCTGGTGTCAAAGCCATGGCCTCAAGCTCAATGCCAAAAAGTGTATTGTCATCTCTTTTGGTAAAAACTCTATACCCATGAACTACCACATAGGCGGTAGTCTACTTAACACCGAAAGTGTGATAAGAGACCTTGGGACACAGGTGGACAGTAGTCTCTCCTTTGATAATCACATTGCCAAAGTAGTCAGGAAATCCTTCTACGTGGCACACCTCATCACAAAAGGTTTCTCATCCAGGAAAAAAGAGGTCACTGTTCCCCTCTACTCATCACTCATTAGACCCATTATAGAGTACAACGCCCCTTTTGGTATGTACCTCACAAGACATCTACAACAACTGGAAAGGCCACAGAAATACCTCACAAAGAAGATTACTGGCCTCAAACAGATGCCCTCATGAACCGTCTCAAAAAACTCCAGCTTTACTCTGTCGCATATCGCCTACTCAGAGGCAATCTCTGCCTAACATACAAAGCTATGTCAAATCCAGAGCTGTTGGACATGCTCCACGTAAAGAAATCCCAATCCCTCCAAGCTACACGCTCTAGGGACCTAAACCTTGTAACCACAATAAACAGAACATGCTGGAGGGATAGATTCCTGACTCGGAGACTTCCCATACTCTGGAACAAACTACCTATCTATATCAAACAAAGCTCCTCATTAGCACTATTCAAGAAAAATCCTGATGGCTGGATGGGAGATCGGAAATTCACTCCGGGGATCACTTCTGTGGCTCTGCTTGACAGGGGCACAGGAAAATAATTTTCCTGGCTGGCAAAAGCCAGGGTACCATTTGGCTAGGCTTATATAGGCCCTAGGGCCAATAGCCTACTACCTACCTATGAACCTATGTACAACAGTTACATCAGCACAAAGCCACACAAAATGAAGACACACAGCTAAGACAAGAATTTGTCAGTGCCAAACACTTCAACTGCTACATGTAGGCAGGGGTGAATCAGAAGTGCTATTTAACCTATTTAATTCACTGTTGCTTAAAACTGAAGCACTCTGTATGCTCTGTTCATTATGTGATTGTGATATGAACACATAGATGCAGTAAACAAATCTAGAGAAACCCCTGCTAATTCAAACTTAACCAGAAAAATGCCACTTATAATCATCAGATGATTTGCAAGTATTTATTAAACCATCACATTTTAAAGTGTAACGAGTTTACATACATTCACAGAAATGAAAACAAACCATAATCATTTCTGTTGTTCCTGTAATGGAGTACGTTTTCTTTTTAAAAATGTTCATTCACTACATTACATAAGCTGTTCAGTTCCTGTCTAATTCTCATTATTTTCTATGTATTATTCACACAAATTCCATTTACTTCTATGAAATGTGCTCGTTCCCTTTTCCTAAGGATACCACCCCCACTTCTTTTATGTCTATACTGAATTTCTGCTATGCTTGGTATAAATTCTGATTTCCATTTTCTAAAAATAGATTTTTGGGGGGCAGCCAACAGTACTAAACAAAGCAAGGCCTTACTATGTCTTGGCAATTCAGATGCTATGTGCCAGTTCAAAAGAATAATTTCCTTAGCTGTAGCCATTTGTTCTCCAAAATTTCTATTGAAGTATTCTATAGGGAATTTTTAAAATCTCCCAACTTGCTACATTCCCAAACATGGTTCCAATTCCGTCTCACTTCCCCATCACACTGCCAACATTTATTTACTTACTTACTGTCATTTATTTACCGGACATAAGTTGCCTCTTTTCAGTGGAGGTGTTGTTTTTAATTGAGACTTGAAAGATTTCACCAAAGGTATTTGTTTAATGGTAAGCGGGACAGAGTTCTAGATTTTAGAGATAAAGAAGGACTAGAGGGAGATGTCAGCAGAGTTGTTCGATTTTGTTATTAAGTGTACTTTTATTTACCGAGCAAAGGGGCCTGTTTTGTGAGTAGTGTTGAAGGATGAGAGTTAGACTATGTCATTTTCCAGATTAGTGAATAAAGTAAGTGTAATGGTTGACAGAGTGAGGCAGTTCTAGCCAGTGTAGGTGCTTTAGTGATGCACAATGCTGAGATTTGTATGTCACATTAGTAACAAATTAGGCTACTATGTTGAGGCAATGCTCAGGGAGACTGGTCTGGGTTGCCTGGAGATTAAAGAGAATGGGGCTTCATCGTGGAAATTTTGAATGAGGAAAGTCCAAGCAATGCATTTTCTAGTACTGTCTGGTAAAGTTTTATTTGGTAGAGGGTGTCAATTTTTTTATTGCATATTTTACATGGTAGTCATATTTCAAGTTGTCAGTTATTATAACCAGTGTGGGTTACAAATTCAATTATTATGCTTGTGAAGGTTAAAGTGAGAATGTTGTTATGGGTAGTCAGTGTTTATTTACTTATTTATTTTTGGAGAGGAGGATGAGTTTGGATGGGGGGGGGTATAAGAAGTTGGGAATCGGGCAGCCATGTTTTAATAAAGGCAAGGGGAATCCTGAATTAGTTGTTGCAGTGTGTATTAACTTTTTTAGCAGCACAGATCAAAGTAGACATTTGCATATTGGATGCTCATTGTAACCTCGGCTGCTGAGTGGAGGTCATTCACATATATGTTGTATAAGTGAAGGCCAAGAATGCAGCCCTGAAGGACTAACTGTTATAGGAACGAAAGGAAAGATGTTACTTTGCCACTGAACAGCTTGTTGTCTACTTCTCGAGTAGCTGTCAAACCAAGTGAGTTTGGGTGCAGAGACACCTAGGAAAGACAATTTTTTGTGGCGGTTGTGTGTGTGAAATAGTATCAAAAGCCTTTGATAGGTCAAGGACAACAATGAAAACTACGTTTCCCTCATTTCTATTGTTTATGAAGTTAAGGAGGACTGAAGTAGTGCTATGATTAAGACGAAAGCCACGATGTGTTGGAGATAGCAGATTATTGTCTGAAATAAAGGTGAGTAATTGCGTATGTACATATTTCTCAAGGACTTTTAAGAGTGTAGACAAAATGGCAATTGTTCTGTGAAAAATGCAGTCTCTGTGTATGGGTAATATGTAAGGTTTCTCCATGGGTTTGGAATGTAATTTTCTTTAAAGGAGCAGTTAATTAATATAGAAACCGAATACGGCAGAGCATCTGCTGCCATTTTAATGCATTATTCTGGTAGTTTTTCTGGGGTATGAGTGATAGGTTTCAGTTTTTTTTAATGGTTCAGGTGAAGATGAGATCCAGGGAAAACATTTTACGGTGGAGTGTTGGTTTAGAGGAAGGTTGCAAGCTAAAAGAGGTTGAGAGCTTTAGGAGAGAAGTTATCAAGTTGATGAAATGTGTATTGAATTGGGAAACCAGACTGTCTGAGTTGACTGATGGACAGCAAAGGGACAAGGTTGGGTAGCTATGATTTAGTAGTTGTCGACTGCATTTGCAATCTACCTGAGGAAAATAAGAAGTTTGCTTGTGGTATAAAATACATATGCAAATGCTTCCATGCAAAACTCAAACATTTTGGACTTTATTACATACGTAAAAAAAAATAATATATATATATATATATATATATATATATATATATATATATATATATATATATATATATATATATATATATCTATATATATATACACACACACACACACATATATATATGAACCAACAAATGTAAAACTAAAGATCACTGGAACACCAGGCTGATAAAAAATGAGCCGTTTATTAAAACAATAAACATTAAAAGCCTTCATCATGATGAAAGGGTGAAACCCGAAAGCACTTACCTGGCTTTTAATGTTTGCTGTTTTAATAAACGGTTCATTTTTTATCAGCTTGGTGTTCCAGTGATCTTTGGTTCTACATTTATTACAAACTTGGAAGCTTTACAGATTTCCTCCCATTCTTCCTCTGTAAACATCCTTTCCATTCTCTTTTCCTAATCCTATCTATCCTCCTCTGACTGAATCTTACATTTGTCATGTAACAATTTATATAAAGTATTAATTATCCATTTTTTAAAAGCAGTTTCTGTTCTAGGTTCAACTAAAAACTTTGCCAGGGATGGTGTTTCACTTAGCACTCCCTTATTCCTTTCTCTTTCCGTTTACATGGTCATCAATCCCAGGATAAGGAAGACTGTCTCCAACCTGCTTAGTCTCATTCTGCTCCATTACCTTTCCCTTCCAAGTTAATTGCTCCCAATACCTTGGTTCCTTTTCTAATTTATTCCAGTAAATTCCAGCCCCTTTCACCAGTTTCCTATACCCCTACTTGAAGTCGTGCCTACTGGTAAAACCTTATTTCTCCTTTCCTGCACTGGCTTACAATACATTCCACTACTTTATGAATATAATATTCTGAATGGTTGTTATTCTTCTCAAGGATTTGCATCCAAAATCTTAGACTTCCTCTGCTGTTACACATCCTTTTCCACTTAGATTTACAACCACCTGCTTGAATCATGAATATGTCCCTTAACTGTGTAGGGCTAAAGTACCCCTCCAAATCAGGTAACTCTAAACCACTTTGTTCCATTGGGAGAATCAACTTACCCCCATTTAACTCTTGCCCTTTTCCTCTCACAAATGACCGACTTCTACTCCTTATTAATTCTCATCCATAACTTCCCCTCTGGTTCATAAAAATCTACCTGACCTGTACTTAAAACTAAAACATTTTCACCGTTTGTATCCTACTATCCATACACATAATCCAACACTTCAAGTTTCTCAATTTTTGTATTATCCTTTATTTTTTTTCCCCACATATCCTTAGCTGCCATAATAAAATGATTAAGCCATATAGCTATATACTTTATCTTATCATGCCGCTTTAAGTATAGCTACTGCTGAATCAAATTATGTGTGGGTACACAGTTTGTTACTGAAGCCTTTGTTTTTACCTTCATGTACTTTCTATCTTGAGAAAACCTGAAACTGAAATTGTTCATACGTGTGTACTAGGCTAATGGCCATGGAGCCTTTACAAGCCTAGCCCATAGAAGTGCCCTGGTATCTTGCCGCCAGACGTTAGTTCCCAGTGCTTCTATCAGGTACAGCCACTAGAGTGATCCCTGGAGTGAACTTTCTATTATCCATCCACTCATCAAAATTTCTCTTGAAGAAGATCAGCGAGGTGCTCTGCTTGACATTTATGGGAAGTCTATTAGAGCATGGGCAGTCTCTGGGTGAGGAATCTGTCCCTCCAGCATGTTCTGTTGATTGTGGTACTGAGGCTGAGGTCTCTGGAGCGTGTGGTGTGGAGGGATTGGGATACCACCACCAAAAAGTCCTTCTTGAGATTTATAAAATACAAAATATCTGCAAGCAGAGCTAACTAGTCTTGATATCATATCCTTGAATTTGCAAGCCCCTTATTTCCTTTGCTATTGGTACACTACGCAAATGAAGTGGAAAGAGAACATGCCTGCCTGGTTCCTCAGATAAAACACAGCTTATCAAAGAGAAACCCCTCCCATCTTTATTCTTGCCTCTGAACCTTTATATATCCTCCTTGTTAAACCTATTATTCTATCAGGAAACAAATGCTATTACTGTCCTACTCATGAAATTCTAGCTGGTTTTAAATGCTTTCTCTGCATCAAGGCACACCAACAATAATGGCATTTTCTTATACTGTTTCCCTATGGATAATCATTGTTCTAATCATTTTGTCAAATGTTTGTCTCTCTGCCACAAAATTACACTAATCCTCATCTATAAACTTTGACAACACTGTTGCCACTCTTTCAGCTAGCAAGCATAAACACTTTATAATCAAAGATTAAAAATGAGATCAGTCTAAATGAAGCTGTACCTGAAGGGCCTTTACTCTCCTTCGGTAATGCAGCAATCAAAGCTTTCTTCAAAGATGGTCGTATTCTCCCTCTTAAAAACATCTTTGAACAAACAACTTACAGATCATTATCACTTTCTTCCCATCTAACTTCTAGATTTCTACAGGAATATCAACTGCTTCTGGATAACTCCCTGCTGACTGACTAAACTTCACTATTTTTATATCATCTTCCTATTTAAGCTATTAATTGTTGAGCCTCACCTTTCTCTAACATTGGCATAATTAAGTTTACCATGAATATTCTCATTTGTAGCCAAGTGCCATGGCATAGAGCAATAAATCCCTAATTATGGCACAGGGGACCTGGGTTTGAGTAGCGGCTCTGGCATCTGAGGCATTGGCAGGGTAGAATGGGTTACGTCCATCCTTGTGAAGGATGCATGCACCTGGACTCTCTTCATGACTCTCCCTGGTGGAGGCCAGGGGCACTGAATGGGAAAGGATGGAGGACACTGTCTGAGTCATCACTGAAGCAAGACAATACACAAGCACATTTCCACTACACCTTTGTCCACTGAACATCAACAAGTGTGTGCACTGGTTCATAGATGAATACTACACTAACTAACATGAAGGGCCATTTTAAGCCTAACCAATAACACAAGGTCAGAATCAAACTCTATACCTTGCGTCTAGGAGGTGAAGACTTTAACCATTATGCCAAGCCCCCCCCCCCCAAACATATATAGGTTCATAGGTGAATACAAGGCTAACTGCCCTCTATATTCATTTTAAGTCTATCTAATATCTTGAGGTCAGAATTAAACCCAGTACCTGAAGGGGAAAAGGTCACAGTATAAAATCAAACCCCATCCCCAACCCAAAAGCAGCACAGACACAAGATACTATAATTTCCATGCTGGCCCCAACCTTGACTGGAGCAAATAGTTAGACCCAGTGATCAAGGAGAGGTACTGTGTCCACTGAAAGTCAGTTTCAGCAGAGAAAAGAAGAAATCTATTTCCATTTGTGCCTTTTCTTGGTTACCCCACTACTCTGCTTTAGACATCTATAGGGTCTCGTATCTCGTTATTTGTTTTTTAATTATGTCATAGACTACATGAGTTTCACTACAACTTTTTTTTTTTTTGTTTTTGCTTCCTGTTGCCCAAGATAAAGAGCTAAAAAAGTTTTAACACAATGCAGTTGTGGTCAAAAATAGTCGCTTAATATCCAAATACGCTCTCATTTTCTATTTAGCATTCCTCAGTTGCTCCTCTTCTTGGGGTATGAAATTTCCCTTTTACAACAGTTTAACCTCTGTCAACCCTTCAAAATAATTCCCACTACTTCTTTCCCATATCGCTTTCTAATTTCTATCACATTACTAAACTCCACTTTTATTTTATCCCACTCACTAGCTAGCTCTTCTGAAGTAATTTCTATCTTCCACAACTACTCCTGAATAATACCCAATACCCATTTCATACATTCCTCTCTTAAACAAGTCAACAAAATAAACTCTGTGGCCCAGTTCTGATGGAAAATGGACATCAATGAAAAGCCTGTGTGTGTGTGTACATGATGGGGCCTCAAACTAAATCAGAGTATGGTGTCCCTTCAATTACGTTAAGGGGATGGGCAGGTGTCATTGAGGTCTGTGAACGTGGGTCCACCCCTTATCTGGAGCTTGTTTTTTCTTCCTTTTATGCTGATTCAGTGGATCTCCTAAGGTCACTGTGGGGCAGGTTTTCTTGTTTGCCAAAAAACGTTCGCCATGAAGATCCTTGGAATGGGTGAAAACAGTTGGGTACCTACTAGATTCTGCTGCACAGTGCAGCTCAGAGTCAGTAGAGGTTGAGGAGTTGGAGGGCAGATCTTCATAGTCCCAGAATCTTAAATACTCTGCTTAAGATTAATTCAGACGAAATACTCAGAAAGCAGTGCTTGAATTTTGGTCAGTTTGGTGGGGGGTATTATTGGTGCCGAGTGGGATTTATCTATACTGGCGTACTAAAAACCTTGGCAGTGAGCAAGGTGGCCAGCAGAATGAAGCATTGGGCTAAGACTGAATGGATACATTCCGGTATGTAGTACGACACAGTAGGGGTCAAGTTGAAACCTTAAGGCCTCCTCCCTCATTTTCAATCCACCAAAGTTATTTATTTTTCAGTACAACCTCCTTTTTTCATTTGTTTAGCTTTTATAGTAGATACATTTCACCAAGGACCCCCTCTCAGTGCCATTCATCCCCCACTTTTTTTTCTAGGCACACACTGCTAGCTAAATGCATATTTTTATCATTTTATTATTCTTGTGTTTCTTTTTTTCATTATTATTTGACAAGATGATTGTCACTGTTGAAGTGACACACAGACGCCATGTGCAAAAATGGGAAAAGGGGGTAATATATGGAAGGTTTTATAATTTGTACCACAGTTACCCACTACATAAGCCAATCTCAGTGCCATTCATCCACCTCCCCCTCCTCTACGGACCCACCCCACCCCTTCTTCCTCCCTTCATCTTACTTCAACAAAAAAATTTCAAAATAAAATAATACAAAATAAATAACCATAAACCACTCTTCCTCTTCTATTTTAACTGTATGTTTATTGGAATTTTAATCCTAGAAACCAACTGCAATGGTGTAAATCTCACTATGTCAACACAAACTCCCAAGTTTTTTCCCCTTTTTAACTCCAGCAGATATGCTGTAGCTACAACACGAAGGTTCTAACAGAAACCTCATATGCTACACAACTGAATCCAATACACCAATCAGTCACTACTCTCTAGACTGACAACAGACATGACTAAATATGCACCTTAATAACTGATAAAAATATTTTAGCTTTTGATGCTTTACTTTATAGATAATTATTTTATAGTTACTGCAGCAATGCAACATCTGAATTGTCTGGACATTTTTTGGAGCCAAAACAAATTCAAAAAGCTTTACTTTCAAGGGGGGGGGACATGGAAAAAAATCAGCCCCTCAGGTCCTCCTTTCCTATGGACATGCCCAAGGGGCTGGTTTCTCCTGAGACCCCCCCCAACTAAATGTAGTAAATACCGACCTCCTTAGATGTGAAATTTAGTCAGCGCTCATCTGCCCTGACAAGGTCAATAAAGGAATATAATTCAAGAACTGCCTCTAGAGTATTTTGTCTGAATTAATCTTAAGCATGCTGTGTAAGATTCTAGAACTGGTAAGATCTGTGCCGCCAGCTCCCTGGCCTCTACTGACTCAGAGCTAGACTATGAAGTGGAATCTGGTAGGCACCCAAGTTTTTTCACCCGTACAAAGGACTTCTAATGTGAATGCTTTCTGAAAAGCCAGAAAACCCAACCCACAGTCACCTCAGGAGATCCCACGAATCTACACAAAAGATGAAAAAACAAGATCTAGACAAGGGTTGGCCCATCATCACAGACATCAATGACCTCTACCATGCCCCTAAGGTAATTGTAGGGACACTGTACTCTCTTAAACAAGTAGGAAAGCACCAGTAACACATTTTAGATCATTAGCCTACATTGCTCTTAACTTTCTTTGGTGTATGATCCAGTACAGTTACTTAATGGATACATCTCAGAGCCTTCAATTAAATACATGTCGCTCCTGTGAAATATACTTTCCACCCAGTTACTGTATCTGGGAAAATATGTAAATTCTGACTTCCTGCTACTGAATTCACATTTGCTATAGCAAATACTCTCACACAATTCTTCAGAAATCTACTTTCTTTTGTTATACTTCCATTCTATGTCCACCAGATATACCTTTAGTAATAAAAATCTGGTCCATTTCCTACCAATAAATGATGTTCTCTGCTAAAAGCTCATTATTTCCCAAAATTCTTCTAAACTCCTTACAGTAATTTTAGATGTAATGTAAATACAAGCCAGCATAATCTTACTCCTCTGCCAATAACCCCTTGCTACCACAAATCTACCATTACTGTCTTTTTAACTCTTACATCACTACTACCAGTCCTTCATGCAATCAGTGCTACTATTTCCCATTTCCTTGGTCCATGGCATTCTACTTAATGTATGTGAAATCCCCCCCTATCCTTCATCAAATTTACATTGTTCTTTTCTATCCAAATGTTTCCCCTGCAACACTGCTATTTGTAGCTGACACTTAAAAAAAATCTAATACTCTCTCTGTGTTTTTTGCCTGCACCTGTAAGGTCCTTTACATTCCATATTAATATTGATGAAGCAGCCACTCTGATAAAGAGCTGTTACTCCCACATGACATATGTATGATAAATCTTTTAAATATGTTTCCAACATGCAGTTTACATACACACACTAGTGTCTGGTAGGATAATCTTTTTTGCTGTTGCTACTTTTCATCTCTACTTTAAATCACAGCAAACAAACAAAACTATATAGACACTTTCCAAAAATAAGCTTACCCCTCCAAACAGAAGCAGTGGCTGCAAATGAAAGGCTGCACTGAAGTTAAGTTTAAATAATGCTAAAGTGAATGTCAAAGCTTATGTTCCCTCCTTACACAGACTGCTATCTCTTCTTATCCTATCTCCATTATCCTTCTCAGAAGTGACAATTTGCCTACTTTAAGAACAAATTAATGTTTAGCCTCAAAAATACAATGAATACCCTTAAATAAACTAAACTGTGTGCCATTATACTCAATGCATTAATAAAAACACTAAATTTTGCTTACATTTACTTCTTCAGTCTCTTTTCTAAACAATAATGACAATGTGGAATTTAAAATTTACAGTTCTCCTACCAGTTTAATAGAGTCAACAAACTCCCAATCTTTTTCAGACACTTCTTGCAGAACCCACAGTTCACAAGTCTAACTTGTATTTAATGGAATTAATGTTTTACAGTTCTCACATATATCCACTAATTTCATATCATTGCTGGTCTTCTTCCCTGATCATCTTTATCTCAACACTGCTTTCTGGTTCAAGCCCAAGGTACTCCTGATTCTTCTAGTCAGTTTCTGGGCTTTTTTCTGACATAAAGCATTTGCCTTTAGGACAATGCAAAAGATTTCACTTGAAAAATCACTGTATGGGCTATGTTACTGTCAGAAGACTGAGAAACAGGTCCACTTTCAGCTCACTGGTTATTTTTTTTTCTTCCTTAGCCTGTTCTGAATCCAAAAACGTCTCTGATCCTCCAGGAAACATCTTCTGGAGACAGCTGGACACAATAATGTGAATCTCTCACCTGCCTCTCAATATCTTCTAACTGCCTTGATAAACTTACTTCTCTTATGCCCAGTGTACTGCAAATAATCCTTTCCCACACTCTGTAATCTCAATTTTTTAATAATTTTCCATTCTGCTACAATTTTTCACAAGGAGCTCTTTCTGATGGTATGAATGCATCTTTAATAATAAATGTCTTGGCTGCTTGCTCATGGACATATTTGAGGTATGCACATGAAGTGTCCTCTCAAACTCTGCTGTGCAATAGAAGGCCATTTTCTTATTTATGATTTCATAAAATGTAGTCTACTCCTTCCAGTCTCAGTAATGTAGAAAAAATGTCTGGTTTTCTCTGTGTGCTCTGCCTTCTACCTCTGCCATTTTTGAAATCGCTCTTCTTATAAAGCCTCAAGTTCAGCCAATCTTTGCATAAATTCAAGCCCTTGAGTTTTGCAGTTTTATCAGCTCATTTGAACCACTACTTAAAGCTGCTTCTCTTGTCCTAGTCTTCTGTCATTTTCCTTACTTTATTCCTCCACTGTCTCACTTATTTTAAACACATCTCATTGCTTCAAATTTATTTTTTCCTCAAACTTACCAAAAGCTGTCACCTTTGTTAAAGTTGAAATTTGCTGAGCAACTGCAAGGCTTCTTTCTGATGAACATTATTTTCATCCTTTACTGAGTGATTTCTATTTACTTTAACAAATTTCTTCTTTGCCTGCATCCAGGCAGAATATTTAGCCAGTAACTACATTTTACCCAAAGTTATAACATTTACTGACTTTTCATCTAATCAGTTTTCACGCTGGGAAATTCTAATTAAACTGTTACTCAGTGTACAGCCAGCTTCAAGACCCCCTATTTATCCTAAATGTTGAAAAACTGCTTCCTGTTTTTGCTCAAGTGTTTTACAACTTACTATCTTTGTTTTTAAAGAACAGAACAGGACAAAAAATGCACAAACCTTCTATTCTTGAATTTGTATTGAGATTTTTTTAAATGAGGCATAAATGTCTGAGTATTATCCCCCCCACACACACACACGCACACACACTTCTGATGCATGTCTAACCCCTAATTTGTCGCACTGTACCACACTAACAGTTAAACGAAACTATAATCCCTGAGCATGGTAAATTAATAACTTTTGGTCCTGTGTATAAGACAGGCACTACTCTATGAAAAGAACAGCTCCAACAAGTGTATCACTATACAAAAAAATGGTGAACTGTGTGCACCAATACTGTTTTTCCTCTTTCTCTGTAACAAAAGCAATGGGGGGGGGGGGAAGAACCACCAGACTGGGAACTTTTCCATAGCAGCTGCTGATCCTGGCAAGACTAGGACACTTATGTAAGATTTTGAGCTGCACCCAACAGGAAAAAAAATACAGATTCCCTGTGCTTATGGTATGCCGCCACGCTTGCAGAGACAAATTCATATGCCAAAGTACAGGATGGTTAAAGCTTAAAAATGTGGGTAGGCTTTGTTTTCCTTTGATTGCAAGGCAAGAAAATGAAACCATTATGAAGTACAAGCAGGTTCACGATAACTAAACCATAATGGAATTATTTTGAAGAGACAAGATATACTCACGGACAGAGCTGTGGCTGGACTTTTCCTTTAAGGAGCAGTACTAAACTAAATACAAGCTACTAATTTACAGTCCCAGTTTGTCTCTGTTCTTGAAAGATTAGTATGTTTACTCCTTCATATTTAACAACAATCAGTCCAAACACTGAAATTTCAAACTTTCTCATTCTAGGTGTACATGTTCTCTCATTATCCTAATTTGCCCTGCACTTTTGAGCAAATTAGATATGCAGTACAATGCTACATTTAACAAAAAGGAACAGTATGTGAATTATCTAGCTTCCAAGTGAGTTACTGGTGGATGTTCTGGATTAAAATGGTGGTTGTTCAATAGGATACAACTGTGGCAATAAATGGATCTACAAAGAATTACAAATCGCAATTTCAGAGTTCAAGGAGCCTGGATCAGTTCCCTTGCTTTTCTTCCTTTCTTTCTCTCTCTCTCTCCCCCCCTCGTTTTCACGTTCCATTCCCAGTGGCTTCAAAATACTCTGCTCCCCTTTCAAGTTCAGTACTCCTTTTGTTGCTGCCCTTATTTAGTAAGACCCTTCACTAGGCAGGGCACTCACCATAGAACGCATTAACATTACTGTGCTGCAATTACAAGAAGGCAGTGGCAGTAGACAGAAGTCCTAGAAGACAACAAATGGTAGCCATTATTTTGTGGGATGGCAGAGTGTTATGTATGACCTATCCTCTACCATTCCTTGCAAAGGCTTTGTCATCTCAATCACCTCATAGCCACAGAACTGCCAGCATTATTGTGAAACATTATCAAGTATGAAAAGGCTGGACTTCCAAGATGGATGCACACTGAGTAACAGCTTCAGCTATCCCAGTGTGAAAACAGAAATGCAGAAAAAGGAAGCAATGAATGTGTCTTTTTTGGTAAATTTCAATTAATGGCTATTAAGTGCACTGCCCAGGTGGCAGCAAAGAAGACATTTAGAGAACTTGAAAGAAAATTAACCACAAAAGATGAGGAGAAAACACTGGGAAGAATCCTGCAAGTGTTCAGCAAAAAGCAGTTCAAGCTCCAGTTTTGGTGCAAGACATGACATCCAGTAACCCAGGGGATAAAATAAGTGAAATGTGCTCAGAGCTTATTAAAATAAACAAAACACTGAAGGGACTATATCAATTCATGCAACAAAAGGCAGGAAAAAAATGGAAGAAGACTTAAAGGGATATTCAGATAAGCTGATAAAAAAGTCATTGAAATGAAGGAATGGCTAGCTAAGTATAGGAATGATCAAGAAGAGAAGTTTCAAAAAAATGACAGAAAGACAACAGAGCATATAGGGAAAATCTGAGATTTTCAGCTGTACCGGGGAAACTGGAAAGAACAGACTGCATTCATTTTATGAAAGCAAAAATAAGCAACTGGACTCCACAGCATGAGCGTGTTAATTGAAATGACACATTGTATGTATGCTGCAAACCCAGCCATGAGAAAGCAGCCAAAACCTCTAATAGTAAAGATGCAATCCTACCAGAAGAAAGAATAGATTCTGACAAATCTGAGGCAGAAGGACAAAGTACTACAAGTTGGAGACAGCAGAGTGTTTATAGAAAATGATTACTCAATATACACAGGGCAGAAGAAGTAAATTTATTCCAGCAATAAAGGAATGTATTCAGCTATCTTCAGAATCTGCTTTCCTGGAGGATCAGTCATTTTTGGTGCAGAACATGCTACAGAGGAAATACAAAAGTTTGTTCAACAAAAAGTGAACTATCAAACAAAAGGGACTCTACTGCTTGATCTTCTGATAATAAACATAATAGATAGACTTTGCCAGTGAAACCTTTTCCAATGTTCCAAACGACAATGCTTGAGAGAGAAAAGCACAGGAGTTGACTAGAAGAACCAGAAGTATGTTGGAAATGAACCAGATACTGCAGCAGGGAGATGGAGATTAACAGGTTGAAAAACAGCAACTCAGAAATAAATGAATAAATGCGGGATTACAAAACATCGATCCCATATGTGAAATACAACTGAGCAAGTAAAACTGGAAATATTGGACTGTTTTGACTTTGTTAAACTTGTAGGAGACTCCAAAGCATATGCTCTACTTCACATCATTAATGTTTGGAAGAACATTACTGAGAAAGAACAGGATGGAAAGAGGTAACTAAGTAAAACAATTTTTGTTTTTAACAATATTTTTTATAAAATATGACATATGCTAATAAAGCATTTTCAGTTATTTTTGTGTGTTATAGGGATACTAAAGTAAACAGGTTCTTTATTTCTTGTTTAGTTTTAAGAAATGTAGGCATTGCAATGTAAAAAGACAAGAAACTTGGACAAAAGCATGTTTAAGATAACAGGCTGTTATGTTGGGTTGTCGAGGTTAGGGCACAAATTGTAAAAGTGTATGTATATATATGTGTGTGTGTGTGTGTATATATATATATATATATATATTAATATACACGTAAAATTGATTTTTTTTCACACTTTTGTATAGGGAAATGCCTGGCTTAAGGCCCTTGTCTTGATCTAACAACAAGTTTGAAGTGGCAGCAAGTAAATAAGAGAACAGTGAATGTAAGGAAAAGAGTTCTCTTAGCAAATAAATGTTCACAGTGCAACATGAAAAGCTTTTAGTTGAAAACAACTCTGTATATGGATTTCATGTTACTATGGAGACAAACTGATAAGAGGGCAATAAAAAGGTATACTTTTTTCTTTCAATGACTTAAAGATAATGTTATCTGAAAGCATTCAGGTTGTTTTCTACATCCAGGAGAGGACTAAAGATGAGACCAAAACAGACAGCACTTAGTCCAAGTGGCTGTACCATACATTACCTTCATTATAGGTCAGTTGAAGCCAGACAGTAGAGCTATCTGGGACAATTGTTCTTATTAGGAAGGTTAAACGCCATTATTTGCAGATGTACATAGTTTTGTGTGTTTGCATTACTTTAATAGGTTATGAAGGTTTTCTGAGGGTTGTTTTTTCTGAGCGTTTTCATTAAAACAAAAAGTCTTGTAAGATGTGGCATACATTCATAGGTAGGTACTAGGCTATCGGCCTGAGGGCCTATGTAAGCCTAGCCAACAAGTTTCCCTGGCTTACGCCACCCAAGAAAGTTATTTTCCTGTGCCACTGTTGAGCAGAGACACAGAAGTGATCGCCCAGGGTGTATTTCCTATTTCCCATCCACTCATCAAGATTTTTCTTGAAGACTGCTAATGAAGAACTTTGCTTGAAATAGATGGGTACCCTATTCCAGAGTATGGGAAGTCTCTGGGACAGGAATCTATCCCTCCATCATGTCCTGTTTATTGTGGTGACAAGGTTTAGGTCCCTAGAGTGCATAGCTCGGAGGGATTGGGATTTCTTTAGGTGCAGCATATCCAACAGCTCTGGGTTTGACATAGCTTTGTATGTTAGGCAGAGATCACCTCGCAGTAGGCCATATGCTACGGAGTAAAGCTTGAGTTTTTTGAGACCATCAGTGTAGGGCATCTGTTTGAGGCCAGAAATCCTCTTCGTGAGTTACTTCTGTGGCCTTTCCAGCTGCTGCAGATGTCTTGTGAGGTACATTCCAAAAGGGACATTGTACTCTGGGTCTAATGAGTGTCGAGTAGAGTGGAACAATGACCTCTTTTTTCCTGGATGAGAACCCTTTTATGATGAGGTGTGGCACGTAGAAGGCCTTCCTGACTAGTGTGGCAATGTGACTATCAAAGGACAGACTACTGTCCACCTGGGTCCCAAGGTCTCTTCTCACACATTCGTTGTTAAGTAGACTGCTGTCTATGTAGTAGTTCATGGTACAGAGTTTTTACCAAAGGGGATGACAATGCACTTTTTGGCACTGACCTTGAGGCCATGGCTCTGACACCAGGCATCTGTCTCAGCGAGGCCCTTCTGTAGGATTTCCGCATCATTTAGGGACTCGACTATGGCTCCTAGTTTGCAGTCATCTGTGAACTTCATTAGCCAGAGGCCTTCTGTGTTAGCCTGTACTTCAGAGAAGTAGATACCAAACAGGAGAGGTCCCAGAATTGAACCCTGTGGTACTCCACTTATCACTGGTTTGAGGTCAGATTTGGAGTGTGCAACTTTTACAGTGTGGGTTCTGTCAGTGAGCCAGTTGGCAACCCATCTTGTGACATAGTGATTTATACCTAGTTTAGTGAGTTTAGCTATAATTCCAGAATGGGGGATGTTGTTGAAAGCCTTGGCGAGGTCAAGATAGGCTATGTGAACCACCTTACCCTCATCTACGGCTTTGGTGACTGCCTCAAAGTCGTCGATCAGGTTCAGAAGGCATGATCTGCCTTTCACTAACCCGAACTGGGTTTGATCCAGAGTTTGGAAGTTACCAATGTCTTTGTTTAGGAGTCCCATGATGATACGTTCCATGGCCTTGCAGACCAGGCTTGTCAGGCTAATAGGGAGATAGTTCCTGGGATCAGTGGTGGCTCCCTCTTTGTGGAGTGGGATAACTGCTGCTGTACGCCATTCAGTGGGCACAAAGACTGATGTGCGGCTATGACTTGAACATGGTACTTAGGTGGGGAGCCAGTTCGTTCTGAAGTTCATGTAAAATGCGGCCTGGGATGTTGTCCGGTCCCATGGATGCTGTGTTTTTGGCTTTAGAGAGTGCAGCTTTGAACTGCATAGTTGTGATTACAGGGACTCTGCATTCTTCCTGTATAGATACGGACCCTTTAGGGGGTGGGGGGGGGGTAAAGTTAGCAATGAACCTATCTGCCAGGATGTTGGCAATATCAGTTGGTTCTGTAATTTTCATGCCGTTGTGCTGTAACTCAGAGCAGATCTGGGTGTTGCCATTGAGATTCTTGACATAGCTATAGAATGCTTTGTGGTTGTCCTTAGAATCAGTGGCGATTTTATTTTCGTAGCTAGCTTTGGAAGATCTTATAAGGAATCTCAGCTTCTTACTGAGGTTTATCTGGGAGCTCCTCCATTCATTGGAATTTTACTCTCTTTTGCAACAATTTCTTCCTTCTATTGTACAGTTTGTTTATAGCAAGGGACCACCAGATTGGCTTCCTTTTTTGGAGGATAGTGTCTTGGTTCTGTTTGGGATAGCACGATCCATGCACTACTGTAAGTGCTTAGAGAGTGCATTTGTGTAGGATTCAGCAGTCGTAACTGTATTGTCCAACTGCATAGGTGTAATGAAGTTCACCACTTCTGTCTTAGAAGCATGAAGTCGGCTTTGGAGAATTTTTTTTACTGTGGTTTCCCTAATGGGGGGTGGGGGCGGGATGTGGATGATTAGCTTATGGTCGGATCAGACCAACAAGGAGTTGACTTCAGGTGTGGAACACCGGTCACTCATGTTGGTGATGACTAGGTCTAGGATATTGTTGCCCCTGGTGGGGGTGTGGATAAGTTGATCCAGGGCACTGGAGTTTATGAATTCCAGAAAGCGTTGTATGAAGGAGTTTGTAGATGAGTAGTTTTCCCAGTTAATGATGGGGTAGTTGAAATCACCGATTATAAAGGTGTTTGGTTGAACCCTAATATTTTTCAGTACATCAAGAAAAGAGGAGGAGGAATCCTGGGGCATGGCGGGGGATCTGTAGCAATTTGGATTGCAGTTTTGCCCAGAGTTAGGTGCACTTGGATAACCTTGGATGCATTATGCTGAGCAACTAGCCTGGAGATGTGGATATCCTTAATGAATATGGACACACCTCCACCTTTGGTGTTCCAGTCCAGGTTAAATGGCCTAAAAGTGTGGTATGAGTTATAGCCTGGTAGTGCAGGGGTGCTCTCTGGAGTCTTGAACCAGGTCTCAGTCACTGCACAGATATCGATGTTATCCATTTTACGGAGTGCCTCGAGTGACTGTATTTTGAGATTTAGACTTCTAGCACTGAGTAGCATTACCTTCAGTTTTTGCTTGCCTGTTCCTGTTATGGTGGTGAATTTGTCATTTGAACCTTGCCTAAAAAAGGCACTATAGGGGCAGCAAGAGCCTTAGCCAGTATCTGGAATCCCAGGGGGGACAGGTCCAGGCCATCTCTGGCAAAGCATCGTGGTCCATCGACCATGTCACCCCAAGCAGACAGATACTGGATCCCCTTAGAATGACACCAGAAGCTTAGCCAGTTGTTGAAGTTAATCATTTTGTCCTTGTACTGCGTATCATTCCGGGTGATTGCAGAATGCTACTCAGGGCTAGGGTCATACCTGCCTGGGCTACAAGATCGGAGAGCTCTTCCATGTCTCTTTTCATGTAGTCCAGGGAGGTATGTCTCAGGTCGTTCACACCAACATGGACAATGACAGAGTCATATTCGTACTTGTTGTGGAGTGACCTGAGGGCGTGGGTTATGTGGTGGATCCTGGCACCAGACAGGCAGCTAACAGTAACCTTCTCCTTATTTGGCCTGGTGAGTGGGATATCAGTGTGCCTGACTATAGAGTCACCTATGAGTAGTGTGTTGGATACGTTGTTTTGCCTTATTGGCTGTGGCCGAGTGGCACACTGAGTCTGTGGGCTATGTGTCATTTGGGTTGTGTTGGGGGGTGGAAGTTGCTTGCGTTTCAGCTTTGGAGGTCTCTGTTGCTTGGGCAGATTATTACTGTGAGCCTCCGCGAATGTTTTTGTGTTTCTATGTGTGGATTTTGGTGGTGTAGATTTAGTGAGACTTTGTGAGAAGTGTGGCGTGGTGCAAGTGTTTATCTTCTCCTCTTGATTGTCAAGTTCAGTCTTGGTTGGAGAGAGCTTTACCTCCAGTTTGGCTAGATAAGTGCATCTCTCACAGGTTGCAGAGTTGGGTGGTAGGAGGAGAGGTTGTCTGTGTACATGAGGCAATTTCTACATTGCCCCAAGATGCCCAGATTCATCAGATAGACAAGAAAGAACACTGGGGGGTGACCCTTGGACATGCCTGAATAAAAAACTATTTTCCTCTAGATAAGTGAGGAAAGTGAGTAGAAGAGCTGTTTTTCTCTAAGGAAGTGAGGAAAGTAAGTACAAAAACTGTTTTTCTCTAGGTAATGAGGAAGGCTGAATGCTATAGTAATTAGTTGCTTGTTTAGTGCTTACAACAACTTCTGAACAAGTGCTGAGCAAGAATAAGCAAATTCAAGTGCTAAAACTAAGAAGCTGTATCTGCACTAGACTAGTTACAGGAAAGAAACAAGTGCAAACGCAGGCTTTCAAATCAGAAAGTTGAGAGAGATGGAAAAGATTGCCCAGACGACCAATAACTACAATTTCTGGGCCAGAACCACTCCTTATGTGGTAGACCGCTTACCTAGTGTTTACCACTCGCACTGACAAGCTAGAAGGCTTCCCTCCAACACAGAAAGGCTTGGGAGGGGGCTCAGAAGCTTACATACAATCCTGGATACAGCAAATCTGTATCTGGACTACACTAGTGACAGAAAAGGTAGGAAACAGGCTTACAGTTTTTTTTTTTTTTTTTTTTTTTTTTTTTACAGAAAAGTAGCTAAAACAGCAGTAAAAACAATTCAAATGCAGTGCAAGCTAGCACATTTGAGTATGTAGTAATATTAGACGAAACACAGTTTAAAAAATCAATTAAATTAAAAATGACTAAAAACAAGTGCAGAAAGAGTGTATTAGGTACAATGTGGTAAAGAGATGGGAGTGTCCTAGATTAAATCTACAGTGGGGCAGGCAACTGTAAAAGCCACCAAATTTAAACAACAAACCAGAAATAGGGAGGGTGGGACAAAACACTTTCAGCAGAGATCTGAAAAACTATACAGTGAATCAAAAATAACAGTGCACAACTCTGAATAAAATTAGTCCAGCACAATTTACAGTGCACAATTCTGAAGAACCAAAAAAATATACTTGGCTCTGTATATTTCCAGATAGTTTGAAAAGAGCTCTGTTAGACACAGGATATGGCAGGATATATCAAATGGATATGACAAGAAACAACTGTATAAAAGATCAACCTGCCTAACATTAGTGTATGCATATAACACAAAAGCTAAAACTAGATAGTTAAAAAATGCTGTTATATATAACAGGTGGGAATAACAACTTATCATAAAGGCAACACTTTCCATATTATTTTTAAACATGGATGGTCTCACAGGTATATGCAAAAAAGAAAGAGCAGTGAAATATATTAAGAAATACAGAGTGCAAACAGCTATTCTACAGGAGACACATTTGGAAAGAAGTGAGCATATGAAGTTGATAAAGAAAGGATTTCAGGATGGTTATTCAGCTCAACATCTGGGACAAAAGAAAAGGAAAGCATTTATTGTCAATTGTTAAAGGAGCTCCAATACTGATAAAAAAGGGAAAAACTAATAATGGTAGATTTATAAGGGACTACTGTTAAGGAAGGAGGAATATGCTGGCATGTATTTATATACCACCTAAAACTCTGGGAGAAATAATTAGCTTTCACTAGGGAATATTACTTATAGCTGTGGACTGGAATTTGCTTTGCATGAGTGTGGATGTATCCGGATAGCCTGGAAGCGAAAATATAACAAAGGTTGGCAGATTTTTGAAGAAATTTCTGAAAATACCTAGTATGGAAGATGTAAATTCAGTGGTAAGAGCTCAATGAATTTATATATCCCCCAAGGTACAAAAACTGGGCAAGCCTAGACAGAAATTATATTTCACAGGAACAGGCTCATTTAACTGAATGCTTTTATACACATCCAGAAACTAAATCAGATCATGAGCCAATAATAACTAAAATAAGGGTAAGAAAAAAAATGAGATACTGCTGCTTCCCCACCCATCTGTTAAACAGAGGCATTAACGGAATGGGTGGTGGAAATTATTCAGGAATTATTAGGGAAGACAGAAATTTCCTCAGAAAATATAGCTAGAGAATGGGATAAAATGAAAGTGGAGTTAAAAGTAGAGTGAAAAATAAAAGAAAGAGATATGGTTAAGAAGGAACAATTAGTTAGAGGGACTGACAAAGGTTAAAGTATTGAAGAATAAGGGGACATATGGGTTTAGAAAGATTGTTGTTAACCAACTGTTTTCTGATGACTCCAAAGCATGAAAGCTTCTGGCAGAACTGCTCAAGAAAAGTAGAAAGGGATGTTGCCAATCTTAGGGAGCCTACAATAAGGAAAATAATCAGAGATCCTCTAAAGGTATAAGAAATATTTTGGACAATTTATGAAAATCTGTATAATGAACAGAAATGCAGAAATTAAGAAAAAGTACAAACAGAAGTATTCATGGAAGAACTAAATATGACAAAGAGGCAGATGGGGCTCAATTATTAACAGTTAGGATAGGAGAAGATGAGATAAAAATGGTGATGCATAACCAGTTTACAAGAAAGTCTCTAGAAATAGATGCATTCCTGTGGAAGTTTGGAAGTTAGGAGAGAAGTGATAACGCTCTGGAAGGTTTTGTTTAATAGTATTTTAAAAGGAGATGAAGCACTAACATTCCTGGAAGAAAGCTCCTGCGGCTGTAATACCTAAAAATGGTAAAGACCAATCAAATCCAGCTTCATATTGTCTCATTTCAATTCTAAACCATGACTATAAAATATTTTTGTCTATAACAGCTAAAAGAATGGCAAAGGTGTTGCTAAAATTGATCGATATGAATCAATGTGTTTTTAGGGAGGGGAGGCAATCATTTGACAATATTAGCAGAAGAATGATGATCCAGAGGGAAGCAGAAAGTAAGAAAATACCACTATTGTTGGTGGGGACTGATGCAGAGAAAGCATTCAATACAGTAATCTGGGATATTATGAGTAGGGCAATGGAACCATTTGCATTCCCTTACAAAATAATGAGGAGGATATATGAGGGGATCGGAAGTGAAAATTTAAAGTGCAGGAGGGGTCCTCTCTGATGAGTTGTATTTGAACAGAGGAACCAGGCACGGGTGCCCTCTCTCCCCTTTAATTGCATTATATTTAGAACCACTGGCAAAGAAAATAAGGAACTTAGAAATTCAAGGATATAATTGATATGGTAATAAAAGAAATTCAAGGATATAATTGATATGGTAATAAAGAAAAGTTGGCTTTATTTGCAGATGATATTATTTTGTACCTGATATTACTAGAAATGGAAGTTACAGCATTGTGAAACATTCTGATACTGTTTCAAGTATTTTTGTATACAAAACTAATGAAGATAAAAGAAAGGCAATAGCTGTAAACTATGTACTCGCGTACAAATAGGTTCAGCAATACCCACATTTACTGGGACATGACAAAATGAAGTACTTAAAAGTATGGGTTAAAAAGGATTCTGTTATAGCAGCTAAGGATATATAGGAAGAGACTAAACAAAAGATAAATTGGAAGCTCATTTTATGGATATAGATAGCAGGATCCATGCAGTGAACGTGTTTTAGTCCCTTTAATTTTACAGACAGGTCAGGCATATTTTTATGAACTAGAGGAGAAGCTGTGGATAGCAATTAATAATGAGTTGAAGGATTTTATCTGGGAAGGGAAGAGGGCATGAGTCAAGTGGGATAATGTGATCCTTCAAGTAGAACAAGGTGGTTTGAACTTGATATGAAGGGATACTTCAGATATACATAGTTAAGGCTTCTATACATAGCACAAACAGAAAGCTAAGCGGTGATGATGAAACAGGGGGAACCCAAGAAATAAGGAGATACGAGGATTTTGCATGCAGATCCTTAAGAACAACAATAGCCACACGGAATATTATATTCATAAAGTTGCAGAAAGTATTCAAAGAATTAAGCCAAAGGAGGAGTGGAGAAAAGAGGTTTTGCCAACAGGAATGACTACAATTAGAGGTACAGAGAATAGGTGTGTAAGGGCTGTAATTTACTGGAGAAAACTGGCAAAGGAACCAAGGTACTGGGAGCAAATAATCAGAGGAGGAATGTAATGGAATGGGAAGAGGCCAAAAATAAATTTAGACTGCAGGCTAGAGACTGCATTCCCAATCAAGGATTGATATCAGAGTATAGGCAAAGAGAACAATAGAAACATCCTGTGTGAAAGTCCAGCACTGGTAGTTTTTAGCTGAATCTAGAACAAAAACTGGTGTTAAAATAATTAATGGGGCATATAAAATATTACATAAGAATAGGAATTAATCACAGGCGTTTAGAAAGGATTGGGTAGAGAGACTGGATATGCAATTCATAAAGAAACAATGGGAGGATATATGTATGGCTCCCAGGTATTCAACAAAGTCTGGAAGATTTAGTTTTTTTGCTTGGAAGTGTTTACATAGATATTTTTTATACCCAAGCAGACTCCAAAGAATTTTTCCTCAGGAAGATGGCAAATGCTGGAGGTATGATGAAGAAGAACGAGGTAATTGGGACCATATTTTTTGGGAAAGTAATGAATTGGTTGACTTTAAAATTCTACTCATGAGTACAGTTTTATTTTTGTGGTTTACTAAAATCTTTGAAGAATACAAAGGTCATGTTGCTGGTTCCTCTACAGTGCCATACTGGTTGGTTTTACTGGTTCCTACAAAACTCGGTGGTAGCAGAGGTGGGTGCTACTGCTTTTTATTGACTTTAAAAAAATTCCCTGCAGACTACTCTGTCAGAAATACTGGGTAAGCAAATTGATGTAGCTAAGGAAATGTTTTTTTTTTTTTTTTTGCGCTGTGATAAAGAGGCTTTGCTGAGTTTAATTCTGGTGGCTGCCAAAAAACAATTACTAGAAAATGGAAATCAATGTCTAAACCAACCATATGAAAAGTAGTGAATATAGTAACAGAGATAAAAGAACTGGAAGTGAGATCTTTAGAAAAGGGCAGGAGCAAATTACATAGAAAAAATGGGAATTGTAGGAACAATACCTGTAGAATAATGTTTTGGAGGAGAAATTACTTTTAAGGGTACACAGCAATTGAATGAACTATATAACATTTGATTGACAATCACTGTATAGAAGATATGTGATGTATAATATTTGCAACTGAAAATGTCAGTATGGTTTGTTTTCGTTTATATAAATATATGACTGCTTACATCATAAGTGATAATTCAATAACAATGTTTTTGTTTTAAAAAAGTATCCCTATCACTTAGTCACCTAAAGTACTCTATGACATCCCAAAAGATGGTATACTAACACCTAGCTAACTTGGAATAAATACTCTACAATGTCTATATAGAAAACAAATGGTCTGGAAGGAATTTTTTTTAAAGGTGAAACAAAGATCAACAAGGGCCACATAAATTAGGTAGAATGGAGAAAGAGGTGACTTAGAAAAACTGAATGAACAGTTGAAAAAATGCACACTGACTAGAATTCAAATGAAAAATGCATCTAAACAGTAAACTCCAAAATAAAGGCCACATGTGGGAAGGCGATGGGAATACAGGAAATAACAAGAGCAGGAATGTGGGACATAGCATAAATAAAAATGTAAATGTGGTCAGACAATGTGAAAAAGTGTGGGAGATGAGATACACACAGGAAGCCAAATTACAACTAGCAAAAAGCAAGTTTCACTTCCTCTCTGAACACAGCTGGCGACAACAACCGGAAATACTGCACTTCAATGCAAAAATTAATTTCATAAAAACAGACAGCAGTAAAGATGTTTAGAGGATAACAACAGAACTGGTACAGAGTGAGCATCACTGCGTGTAAGTAGAAATAAAGAAGCTGAATATGCACAACCTGGTGATAAAGAGTGGAGCAGTGCAAACATTTTCCAGTACTGCCATAGAATTAAGTCTAAGAGCTCCAAGCACTTTTCATAAAACAACAAACAGGCTACCAGACACCAGGCAAAAATTAAAAGCATGCAAGTATGTACTTCACCAAAAAAGCTGTGGCTGCACAGAGCAGCCTTGCTAATTAGGATATGTGAAAATGTTTAAAACAGACTGAGAGCAAACACAAAATGATTCATGTAAATCCTGAGTTTGGAACACAAACTCTCAGACCATCACTTAAACTAACTTTTCAAGGACAGCTCCTTTGGAATAGAGTAGCTGCAGCCCCTGTATGCAGAAAGCAAACTATTAATTATTCTTACCCTAACTTGACACACAGATAAGAACAGCTGTCTTACCAATTAAAGTATATGGCCTTGAAATTCATATAGCACCCTTAAACTACCTACACACATGCTTTATTTCAGTAACATACATGCATGATGGAGACAGGAAAAGATAATTCCATATTATCGAAAGAGAACAATGTAAGTCATTAATATATTTCACTTCAAGGGTAAAGATATTGGATGTATTCAAAGTTTCTGAACTCCTTAACTGATGTTTCTTATTACATCTTAAGCTTCAAGATAAACTGTCTTTTTCCATCAAGGATAGCCTGCCACCCCTCTCATCACCAGGTAGTGTTGTCAATCTTGTCTTACTAAAAAACTCTTATGTCATTTAGGATAGAGTAAAATAATATTTAGCCATCACAGTAGGATGAAAATGGTATAGGTTACAAAAAAAAGAAAAGTCACATTTTAAAACTATTTTCATTATACAGCTGTCCAACTCAGAAAATAAAATATAACCAAACAACCCCCTACACAACTGGTACGAAAAAACTCACCAGCAATTCATTCAAGGAAGATGTGTTTTTCAGATATGAAAGCAATGTCTGTATGGCTGACCAAGTTTCTTTTTTTTTTAATTTTCACTTCATGTTTGACAAGCTCAATAAATAAAACAGCATTGTTTTAAGGGAAGGCAGAACCATGCCCACATAGGCAAGGCAAATTATAATATTAATATTCATTAGCAAAGCCAACTTTGACGGCATACAAGGATAAAGCTCTGAATATGACCCAGGCACACAGAGTTCAATTAGCAGCTCAGATGCTTGATGGAGCTTGCAGGGGAGAATGGGTACGTACATCTAGAGAGAGACAGAGCAGGGAGGAGCAGAATGCAAACTATGACAATCCCTTGCAGCAAAGACTGCATTGTATAAAAATCCTAGGGAGCAGACGTTCAGCCCACCAAGTCACAACCTGGTGGTAGCCCTCATTAGCAAGTTAAAAAAAAAAAAAAAAAAGACTGTGCACTCACAGCGGGAGGGTGTTGCGGGTCCCTGTAGTGATGTGGGTAGCTTGCCCACCCAAACAAAAGGGGTGGGTTAGCATATTTAAATGTTGTCACAGCCTGGGTGTTGGCAAAGAAACAAGCAGCCTTTATGGCTCCCTGAATGATTACCACTCCTGATGTCTCATGGCTTCATGCTGTTGGGGACGCTGTACCACAAAGAAATGGGCTTGATTCCAGCTGGAATAGATATGGTGATCAGCAGGCACATGGCCAACAAGAAAATAGACAAAGAAAAAATAATCACGAGTACCACTTCTGTATCCCTGAACACCATTACATTTATTTTTACTTATTAGACATTTGTTTACCATGAAAGTCCAAATGGGATAATGTCCCATTTTCAGCAGAGTTCTCCGGAGGAAAACTTTACAGTGACATTACATGGTTAAGTGAAATAAACTTATTACAAAATTAATACAGAAGAATGACTTAACTAAGCAAAAATTCAGCTTCAGTTCATACAGTGTAATCCTATATATACATGCATAATGCAGTTCATAGACATGATATTAAACACATTGAGCACACTCACACAGATGACTAGATAATATAGCCTAAGCAAAAATAAATCTGTCCTTTGTCTAAGAAATAGATTTTTCATTATTTCACTCAGACGCAAAATATCTGACATGGGAACATCAAGTTGAAGGAGCAGGAACACTCGTGTGTATCTTAATAAACAATCGTGAATTTTAAGTGTCTGATGGAAGAAAAGTTAAAAATTAAACAATGACTGAAAAAGGTGTCCCTCTGCTTTCAGAAATAACAGCTCCTTAAGCGGGCACCTAGTTTGCTTACACCTAATGCTAGCCCTGGGTATGTATATGAATTCTGGCCTAGAATGTGGTATGAAATATAAATCTAAAATATCTATTTCAAGTTGTTTCTACATCATAAGTAAAACTGTATACACTTCTCTTGGAAACGACTTTGCCAGTGAATTCATGACTGCTGCCCATCCCTCCAAAGTAGACTCTTATGCACTGATGGATGTTACATGAATATAATATTGTGTAAGCATCTTTACATTTGGAATCACCAACGAACTGCATTCAGCAGCTATAGGTCATAACACATTCTGAAAAATTCATTATCCTATATCAAATTGTTTTAGCGATATGGTCTTGCACTGGTAATAGTCTTATATAGCCATTTAGGAGCTATGTCAAATGCCATTCAGTTCCCAACAAACATAGATGTCAGTACATAACTAATATCACTAGTGCAATCTTATAAAGGAAATAAAAATTAATACTCTTTTCTAACAAAAAATGTATTTTCTCACATTAAACCCCATAGAAAATGCATGCACACAGTTGAGATTCAGCTGTCTGCAATCACTAACTGGCATTAGGTTTTGCAATGTATTTTAAAGGCTAACTAACAAGATGTCTTACCCAAAAATGTATTTAACAATATGGTGAAGCAGAAGAGAAAGAAAGCAAGAGAGACAGACAGACCGACACAGACAGGCACATGTGGGCTAGGTAAAATTCAGACAAGAGTGGCACTCTAAAACTAAATATAGAAACATACATACATACATACATTTACTTATTTATTGGAGGCCCGGGGAGAAAAGCTCTTTGTACAGTTTTACAATAGAAAAATAAAAAGTACACTGTGAGGCTGTCACAGCCCAGCTATCTGGAATTTTGTAAATAATCGTATGTCATTTGTGAATATTAATATGATCCATAGGCTTTGTCTTACAAATGTAAAAGAACTATACATTATGCGTATAAACTATATACCTGTGCAGATGTGCGTTTTAATGGTAGAAGTTGGAACATACAGAGGTAGCTTGCAAACCCTCAAGAAAATAAGTGGAAATTGTTTTACGATTCTGTTATCTCTGTTTCAGCTCAGAGCAGACACAATGTCTAGAGTTGGAGATCTTTCTATTGTCTTGAAACAGAAATAATTACTAGGTTTCAAATGTAAAAGTGTTAAACTGTTTTACGGCTTCCAGTTCTGGGCGAACTCCTGAGAGATGTGTACCTCTGACACAGAGGTGCGAAATTCTAAGTTTCTGTTAGCCTGGGACTGAATGCAGGTGACAAAGTGTGATGTCTTCCCAGCTAACCCAGCACTAGTATGTATTACTAATTTAAGAACCATCTCAGAGAGCAAGTCTGTGCATTTTGTATCTTGACTTGGATCTGAAAACATCCTTTCAGCACTTCTCATCTGTATTTGCCTTGCTCTGTAAGTAAGTTATTTAGAACATAGTTTATTTTAGAGGTAGTTAGGAATATAGTAAAGATTAGTTTAGATGTTTTCTGTAGTTATTTGAGACTGTCCTGCAATGTTGTTTTAAAATATTTCCTGTGATTCTGAACTATGCAGTCACTGTGTTGAGTTGAGCATTGTCTTGTTCTTTTATTTATTATTAACTATATTTAAACTTTTTAATTGTGGTTGGTTTCTTTAGAGATATTTAAGCTCTTGCAGTTCTTGCATACGTATTTGGTGACACTGTATAGGCCACTCCAATAGCCTTGCAAGTCTTGGTCACACTTACCATTTGGATAATAATACCATTACACAGTAGAATTGGTCACCCTTTGTAAGGGCCTTATAGTAGCTGATAAAGAGCTGGTTGGTGGCAGTGATAACTGCCTTTTGGTCTGGGCGGAAGGGGGCATAGCTAGTAAACCTGTGCTAGACTTTCCCAGGAGTGTGTGTGTGTTTGTATATAAATCAAATCTCAAAGTGTGGGTGCCAGCTACTTGGGCAGTGGCATGAAGCACTGGTTGGACAGAGGGGGTGTTGGAGGTTATGGCTTGACTGCTCGGCTGAGATCTTAACCCTATAGCTGTGTCAGTGGGGAGTCTTATTGGGGATCTGGAGAAAGAGGGGGGAACCAGTTCCAGACTGACTGTGATCTCCATGTGCTCTTAAGGGAAATTGTACTTTACTGTGTGTGTACTTGTAATCCTCCCAGTGTGCATGTCCCTCACTGGTGCTACTGGTGAGGATTGAGGCTCCTTCATTACTGGGCCAGTGCAGGGTCGTCACATACACAATTAATACACAGTTTGAAAAATAACAGAAACAAAGAGGCAAAACAAATAGTAAACAAAAACATTAGTGGAATGTGCCCTGACAAAGCATTCTAAGGCAATATAAAAATAACAAAGTGACCTAAAAACAGTACAAAGCATTTGAGGACCATGCCTTATCAAAGCATTTTTAATGAGTATAAAGTAGCAAGGCATTTTGGAGAGCAAGTATTTAAGTTTGTAAGAAATAATAGGGATAAGTAAAGTAGCAAAAGAGTAAAAAGGTAGATAAAATAGTGGAAATCAAGTATTAGGTTGAGTTGAGAAGAAGGAAGGGTAAGGAAATAGAGGTGAAGTAGAAGGATTCAGGTGGGGGGAGAGCAAGAACATTCCAGGTGAGAAGAGAGGTGGGACTGGAGCAAGGTCTTACAGGTGGAGTGGTTGTTGGTAGTTCAAATGTGTGGAGGAAGGAAACTCCATAGTTGTGCTAGGAAGAAAGATAATAGAAGTTTTCCTGGAGTATGTATGGGTTTGTACACTTCGAGCAGGTTCTGATTGTTGGACCCGAGTAGTCTATCAGGCTGATGCATTTTGAGGGTGGAGTAGAGGGAGGGGCAATTAGAGGGTTTGAAGATGAGCTTATGGGCATTAGAGAGTTGAATGTAGGAGAGATAGTTAGGAAGTTTGAGAGTGGAGGGCATCACAGTGGTGAGAGGAGGATTTGGATCCAGTAACAAACATAGAGATTTTACTGTAGCAGGAAGACAATTTTGACTTTAGTAAGGATTGAAGATGGGAATGAGGTAGGTGGTAGAGAGGATATGCTTGGTTGAAGGAGTTAGATAACGACTGTGATGATAAAGCATACCAAGCTTTTGGTAGGTTTTCTTAATATTAGTTTGTAGATGAATATCAAACTAATTGTTCATCAATGAGGACACCTAGAAGCTTTGTATGGGGGACTATTTCGATAGGGGTCTTGTTTTGGCTGGCTATATAGAAAGTGTTCTTGTCTATTTTTGGTGCATTTAGAAGGGGTAAATATCATGATTTTAGATTTAGACGCATTGAGAGCTAGGTGATTATTCAACATCTAGGACTCGGTAGAAGAGAAGGCATCTTGGGTTAATTTCATGAGTTTAGGAAGGGATTCTGCAGAGCAGATAATTGTACAGTTATCTGCATATTGGACAAGTTTAGCATTTGGGATACATTGATGGAAGCCATTAATGAAGATGTTAAATAGTAAAGGACCTAGTATAGAACCCCGTGGGATACCTGCCAGAGTATGAAGGACAGAAGAGGTACATTTTTTCCACTTGATGTCTTGCTGTCTTATCAGAGAGGTAAAGTGCAGTTTTGTACCTACCATAAATGTAGATGTTAGAGTGTTCACCCTGCTGCAGTCATCACACTTGGGTTATCCTGTCGTCAGGCGGTCCCGCAGTCGGCCTGAGTTCCAAAGTCTTGGTCCGGCGTCGGTTGCTGTCGCTTCCTCCCTGACGTCAGTGCGCCAGGGGTAAATAAGAAGCATCCGACGCTATTTTCTTCAGTTTTTCTTGCCCCAGATGTCAGGTGCCCCCAGTAGGTAGGCAATACATATTGCTATATAAAAATATACATGTAAAAATAAAACAATACTTTCAGTCACAAGCAAATACAAAACAGAGGTAGTATAGGATAGAAAGGTATGGATAAGTCCAGCTAGTTCAGAGGGGATGGAGGGAGGGTAACCTGGACTGCAGCAGGGTGAACAGTTGAACATCTACATTTATGGTAGGTACAAAACTGTACTATGTTCATCGTGTTACCCTGCTGCAGTCATCACACTTGGGTTGAATCCCAAAGCTAAGGATGGGTGGTGGAGTTAAGCAGGGTTAGAAGAAGCCAGTAGGCTCTGCAAAACTGCAGTGGCAAAGCCAGCTCTAGTCTTAGAATATAGAGGTAAGTGATAGTGTTTGGTGAAGGTGTGCACTGAACTCCAAGTTGCAACTTCCAGAATATCCTTGGTTGGCACCCCCCTGAGGAAGGCTGCTGATGTAGCTGTAGCCCTGGTGGAGTGGGGCCTAATGCTAGCAGGTACCAGTTTCTCATGATGCATGTAGCAGAAACGTATACAATGTCCTATCCATTTTGAAATGGTCTGTTTTGAGATAGCTTTTCCTTGTGATCCTGCAGCATAGGCTACAAAGAGCTGGTTAGAGTTTCTGAAAGGCTTAGTTTTATCCAAGTAGTAATGTAGTTGTCTGTGAATGTCCAAAGAGTGCAGGAGTCTTTCTCCTTTGTTCTGGGGTTTGGGAAAAAGGTGGGCAAATGAATGGTTTGGGTTTAGGGCCACAATGGATATCACCTTTGGCATAAAGGAAGGGTTAGTTCGTAGAGAGACTCTGTCTTGATGAAAAATGAGGAAAGGCTCCACTGCCACTAGTGCCTGTAGCTCTGAGACTTTTCTAGCTGAAGTTATTGCTAGCAGCAGAGCGGTTTTCCATGAAGAAACTTTAAATCAGCTGAGAAAGCTAGTTCAAAGTGTGGCAGTGTAAGTTTTTCCAGAACAAAGTTGAGATCCCAAGTAGGTGTTGGTGCTCTCCTGGACGGTCTTATGTTCTTAGTCCCTCTGAGGTACTGTCTTAGGAGTGGATGTGAAAATAAAGGAAGATCCGTGTTGTAATGAGCTGAAATTGCTGAGGCGTGGATCTTAAGAGATGAAAAGGAAAGTCCTTTGTGCAACATCTCAGTTAAGTATTGTAGAAACTGAGGAATGTTTGGATCAAGGGGATTTTGGCCTTTAGCCTGGTTCCAGGCGCAAAATCTTTTCCATTTGTCTGAATAGGTTTTCCTGGTGCTGGGCCTCCTGGCCTCCAGAATGACATCCATAACAGCTTTGGATAGAGGTGCTGGTTGATTGTTTAGGTAATTAGCCATGCAGCCAGGTTTAAAGTCTTGAGCTGGCTGTGTAGAATTTGATTGTCTTGCTGGGTGAGCAGGTGAGGAATTTGTGGTAAAATCCATGGTGGGCCGTGGGCCATGTTCTTTAGAATTGGATACCAGTGCTGGCGTGGCCAGTCTGGTGCAATGAGTATCATTTGTGGCCTCTCTAATCTGACTTTCAGCAGCACCTTTGCTAGAAGAGGCAGTGGAGGAAAGGCATACACTGTTAATGTTTTCCAACTGAATGAGAGGGCGTCCACTTTCCAAGCTTGTGGGTGGAATGTCCTTGTACAAAATTTTTGAAGTTGGTAGTTTTGGGGGTTGGCAAACAGATCTATGTCTGGGCATCCCCATTTTTGAGTTATCATTGCAAATACTTGTGGATCCAGTTTCCACTCGAGGGGATCCATGATGTTTCTGCTTAGATCTGCCAATGTGTTTTTCTTTCCTGGCAGGAATTGTGCTTGTAGTTGAACTTGGTAAGACAGTGCTGTGTTCCACAAGGTCATTGCTTGCCTGCATAGGGGGTAGGAATGTGTGCCCACTTGCTTGTTGATGTACCACATTACTGTGGTATTGTCCGTCTTTATTATTAGTTGTCCTGGGTGTAAGAGGTCCTTGAAAGCTGTTAGGGCATTCTGTACTGCTAGCATTTCCTTTTGATTGACATGCAGATGCCTTTGATCTGTATTCCATTTGCCCTGAATGCACTGTCCTGCCATGTGTGCTCCCCAGGCATAGTCCTATGCATCTGTTGTCATAGTTTGACTGGCTGTGGGTAATGTGAAAGGCTGACCCTTGTTGAGGTGACATGCCTGTGCCCACCATAGAAACTCCTGTTGAAGACAGGGAATGAGTGGTATCATTGTTTCCAAGCTGTGGCTGTGCTGAGTCCATACGCTTTTCAGGTACCACTGTAATTTCCTCATATGCAGTTTTGAAAATGGTATTAGTAGTATGCAAGATGCCATGAATCCCAAGGCCTGCAGAATTTTTCTTGCAGGGAGTTGGGTCTTTGTTGCCATTATTTTGTAGTATTGAGTCAGCTGTTGTTGCTTGTCTGGCGTGAGATAAGCCATCTGGGCCGTTGTATTCAAGCTGGCACCCAGGAATATGTTTTGTGAGGGCACTAGTTTTCATTTCTTTTCGTTTACTGTGTACCCTAGGCAACTTAGAAGGTGTTTGACAAATGCCAGATGTTTTAAAAGAATGTCCTTGCTTTCTGCTTGAATAAGGCAGTCATCTAGGTATGGGAATATTTGAATTCCTCTTTGTCTGCAGTATGCAATTACTGGTGCCAGGCATTTTGTGAAAACCCTGGGCGCAGTAGATAAGCCAAAGGGCAGTGCAGAGAATTGATGGTGGGTTGAACCTGCAATGAAGCGGAGGTATCTTCTGCAATTTTGTCTGATAGGGACATGCAGGTATGCCTCCTTGAGATCCAACGTTACTAGCCAAGCCTTCTTGCTCAGCATGGGAAGAAGCTGCTGTAGTGTTAGCATCTTGAATTTTGGTACTTGCAGATAGGTGTTCAGAACTGAAAGATCCAGAATGGGTCTCCATGCTTTGTCCTTTCTGGGGACTAGAAAGAGTCCTGAGTAAAATCCTTGTCCTTGCTCCTGTACAGGTACCTGTTGAATGGCTCTCATATCCATGAGCGCTGTAATTTGTTTTTGTGCCTCTGCCCATTGATTTGGTGGCAGGTTTGGCATTCCTTTTATCCTTGGCAAGGTATGAAAGTGGAATCTGTATCCTTGTGCAACAATGTTTAGGACCCATTTGTCTTTTGTGATGATGTGCCAGTTGTCTGCAAAAAGTGCTAATTTTCCTCCCAAGGGAGCTGCCAAGAGAGATTTGCTTGGTAGTTGGAGGCTTGAGTCATTGTGTTTGTCTTCTGCTAGCTTGGGGTCTGTCTTCACCTCCTATCTGGGTTGCGGCACCCCATTGGCGAGGTTTGTAAGGGCCTTGTGACTGACCTCTGCCCCTTGGGCATCTGTATTTGCCCCTCTGTGGTCTGTCAGAAGCTGGAAAGGACCAGTTTTTTGTTGGCCAATTTCTGCTGAAACGAGGGGGTTGTACCTGTAAAAAATCCTTGACAGTCTGCATAGACTTTGCCTTATCCTCCATTTTCTTTAAAACCTCTTCTGCTTTGACACCAAATAAGACATCCTGCTGTAAAGGTGCATCCAATAATTTTGCTTTAACATGATCAGGTAGGGTTTGTTCTTTTAACCAAGCATGTCTGCGTATGACAGACCCAGTAACAGCTGCTCTACAGGAAGCTTCCAATGAATCAAATCCACATTGTAAAGTATGTTTGCCCACCTGTTCAGCTGCATGCAACAGATCCTGCATTTCCTTGTATTCAGCCTGTTCAGAATGTGTGCTCAGTTTTTGTTTTAATTGAGACATTAGGAATTGCTGATATTTCAGCATGTGAAACTGGCAATTTAATGCTCTCATAGCCAGAGTAGCTGAGGTGTATATCTTCTTTCCCCATCTATCTAGGGCTCTGGAATCCCTTTCAGAGGGTACAGGATTTTTAGCCATAGAAGCTTTAGCCCCTTTGGGACCCTGGGAAATTGTTTCTGGGTCAGCCAGAGGGCTTTTATAAAGGAATTTGTGTGTGTCAGGTACTCTGTAGTATCTGTCTGGTTTGGCTGGAGCAGGAGGTAGGGAGTCTGGATCTAGACTAGACTAAGTAAACATCATCCACAATATCTAAAATTGGAGGGGATAGCAAGTGGTCTGTGCTGGGGTAGTAAAAGAAACTCTCTGAGCCTTTTCTTAGAATCAGAGTAGTCCTGGCCTTCCCAGTGGAAATGTTCCCTCATGGTATGTAAAGTTTCCCCAAAGGAGTAGTCTTCAGGGGGAGATGCTGAGGGAATAGAGTCTTCAGCATCAGAGTCTTCATAAGGGGGAAAAGTGTAATTCTGTTCCTCAGAAGAATCTGAGGAAATAGAAACCTGGTCAGAGGAAGCATAATCCTCCTCTTGTCTTGGCCTTTTATCAGGAGGGGGATGGGAACCCCTGATTAGGGTAATCAAATCTTCAGCCATCTTAAACATCCGTTTCTTAGGCAAGGGGCCTTGAACAGGAGACTGATGTACAGTCTTTTTTGGTTTTAATGGAGTCTTTAGCTTAGCATAAGATTTAATGGTGAGTGTAGTCGGTCTGAAAACACCTTCTGAAACCGAAGGCGTTTCTACTGCACCGGGATCACCTTCTGCTCCGGTGTCAGAAGGGCCTAATGAAGATGGTTGCGATGGCCTAGTACGCTCCACTTGAGAATCCAAAGCTGCCTGGGGTTCCATTTCCGTGGTCGTCAGGGGCTGCGTAGGCGCCTCACTGAAAACCGGAGAACCGGCGACAGGCCCAACAGAGACCTCGGAGTCTGGCTTGGTTCTACGCTGCTTGTCCTTATCCTTGCGTTTTTTATGCATGCCAGTCGTCGGCTGCTCCGACGGCATGATATAATTAAATTTCCTACTAAAGTAATGTCGTGCAAAGTCAAAACGGCGTTTGATAGTCCGTTTATTAAACCTAGCACAAAACCGACAACCTGTGACGTCGTGGTCTGGGCCTAGGCAAGGAATAAAATAAGAATGGAAGTCCTTATGAGGTATTTGCTTCCCACAAGAAATGCAATAGTTAACTTTTTCTGACATTGGACTGAGGCAAGAAAAGGTTCCCCAACGGGGTACTTAGCTTTACTGAAGACTTCGGACTGAAATTCGATTCAAAAATCTCAGGTGTCGGCCGACCGGCACTTGCGAACTGCTTCTGCTTCAGGTACCGCGCGGCAAGAAAGACTGAAGAAAATGGCGTTGGATACCTCTTATATACCCCTGGCGCAGTGATGTCAGAGAGGAAGCGACAGCAACCGACGCCAGACCAAGACTTTGGAACTCAGGCTGACTGCGGGACCGCCTGACGGCAGGAAAACCCAAGTGTGATGACTGCAGCAGGGTAACACGATGAACATCTGGAAAACCAGTTGACAGAGGAAATGGAAAGATTGAGATGTGTTTGGGCAAGAGAAGGTTATGTGAAACAGTACTGAAGGCCTTAGATAAGTCTAGAAGGAGAGTAGATATAATATTGCCAGAGTTGCGAGCGTGGTTGATGATTTAGAGGAAGGAGAGGAGGGCAGTAATGGTGATGTGTCCGGGTCTAAAGCCATGTTGCGTGTCAGGTCAACAGCTGACTGTCTAAGATGTAGAGTAGGAGTTGCAGGTGAATACATTTTGAGAATTTGAGAGACACGGGACAGGATGGCTACTGGCCGGAAATTCGAGATATCAGTATTGTTGCCCCCCTTTGTGAAGGGGAATAATAAAGGCTTTCTTCCAGAGAAGGGGTACATAGGATTCTTGGATGGAACAATTTATTAGGACAGAGATGGGAAAAGCTATGCCATCAGCAGCTAGCTTGAGGAAGTTAGATGGAAGGTCACTGGGAGCATTTGAGCATGGTTTAAATTTTTGTAGTTTTTTTTTTTTTGTAGAGACAGGAATAGGTTTGATAGTAAAGGGGGGAGCTGAGTGACTTTGGTGTCTGAGAAGGCTGAGTTAGCAGTGAGGGATGGGGTTGGAGCCGATACATTATTAGGCGAAAGATGTGGTGAGCTTGGCTATTGAGGCTATGAAAAAGGAGTTAAATTGGGTAGCTAAGGAAAAATCATAAGTGTTAGGATCTGTGCAGGGGGTGTCTTTTACCAGGGCAGAGATACTACTCCAGACCTTTTTGGGGTTTGATTTATAGTTGTTTTGTAATATGGAGTAGTAGGATTTCTGGTCAGCGGCAACATGTTTTTTTTTACTTTATTACGAAGTTGCTTGTATTCAGTCAGGGAGCTGGGTGTTTTATATTTTTGGTACCGTTTCCATGATTTATCTCAGAGATGCAGGAGGGTTTTAGTTTTTTTGGTTAACCAAGGGACAGTATTGGATTTAACCTTTTTAGTTCTAGGGGGAGCAAAGCTGTTTAGCAGGTTAATGAATGAAGTACTGAAGTAACAGCATTGCCCAGAGGAAGGGTTTTAAGATGGTTCCAATTTGTGTGTTTTATAGAAAAGAACAGTTGAAAACTTAAGTGTAGCCTTCAATTCTTTTCAATGTAAAAATATAAGAACTGTCAAAAACAAATATGTAGTGGTGGTTCTGACCTTGGCTCTAGAAGTATATACATGTATACAAGTGAGTTTTTCATTCTTTAATATGCCACAGCATAATGATTACATAATATGATTTTTTATTCCATTAAATTCAAAATGCAGCTGCTCATTTGCCACTGATGGCAGGAGCACACTCAATGAGTATTTTAAATAAAATGTCAATAACGTGCTCTGCAAAAGTCAGAAGAAAACATCAAACCATTTTGGAGAGACAGTCATGTTTATGCCCTTGGAACATCATAGCCAAAGACGGTTGGCAGCCTGGGGACAGTCCCCTGGAAAATGGTCAAGAAAAATTCCCCAAATTAATTTTTTTTACCCATTGGCTTGCAGATTAATTTCTTAGGACATATTTGTGAAACATGCAAAATGAGATGCATTTCTTTAAGTATGTGCTTAGCTCACTCCAAATTTAATTTACAATTAGCTGTAGATTCAGGCATCCTGTAGAAAGCACAGGTTCCTGTCATGTGAGTCCTGTCACATAAAAAAAAAAAAAAAAAAAAAAAAAAATGGAACTCACTCAAACTGCAGGAAACGGATTATGTTTAATGTATGTGTTGTACAAACTCTAGGTCTGGAGAGCGGCTTTAACTGGGACTACAGTTCACATACTCAGTTAACGAGTACATAAAAACATTGTTTTTGCTCCCCACACTCCAACTACTTATGTGTACTGATTCCAAGACTATTGTACCTCAAAGTAAGGATAATACTTGAGACATACAATAACCTTGGACTTAGTATGCATCCTCCCACATCTGACCTTTCATCTCTGCTATATCGATGATCACAGTTACAGTCCTCAGATTATCAACAGGCACCCACACATTAAGGATGAAGGCTGGCTAAGACACTTTTTCCTCATGTAGGTAGCAAATATTAGAGATGTGATTAGGAAGAGAAGGAAAATTGAAAACTTTTTTGAGACTGTTAATCAGCTGGTGGAATTTTAAAAATGTCCCAGAGTACTTTGACAGAAACATTGGAGGAACAAATGTTAGCTAAGGAAATTATTCTTTTGAGCTGGGATATAGGATCTGAATTCCCCAGACACAGAAAGGGTTTATTATGTTTAATTCCAGTGGTTGCTAAGAAAGCAACTGCAAGACAGTGGAAAGCAATATCTAATCCAACTGTAAAGGATATTTTGAATACTTTAATGGGATTAAAGGACTGACAGTGGGACCTTTAGAAAAGGGAAGGAACAAAGTTAACAGAAATAAATGAATCTATTAGAAGGATAAATTCAGAACAATGTTCACACTGCCTAGCTACTCCCACATCCCAATAAATTTTAATGCTGAGCTTAGCGTCACTGTCAAACAAACAAATTAGGCCTTCAGGAAACAACTGCCATTCTGTATGTAATTACACTTCCTACACTACCCACATTTACAAGCTTCTTGTTGAATTGAACAGATACAAGTTTCTAATCAAACAATCGCAGATACGCTTATCATACAACATGCATTAAAATCACCAACACAAAATAACCACATTTACACTAGTCTTCGTTATACTAAGCAAACACTCAATATAGGGTATCTGGCACCAAAGGTACACCACTAAATGCATCCATCAACGTTTCTGTCACTGGGATCTTCAATATCAAAGTGAAGCCTTGTGATTTTATTTGACATCATGTAGGACTTATGTTCTACCACTACTAGAAGAATGACCAAAATGTCAACACTGCCAGCTTTTTGCAATTCCCATGTAGTGAGGAAGAGTGTAAGATGTCATATTGTTTTAATTCTCCTATGTACCATACAACTTTTCTCACACACTGTATACTCAACATAACCCACATATTAAAACAGAACTACTCTAGTAAACTGGAACAGATTACCTACCTTGGCACGGACATATGCTTTACGGACCCTTAATCCTAACTTCTGTGCCAGGTCTTGGGCCAACTGAGTCACATACTCATCCTGTGAACAATGAGAAATGTTAAAAACTGCTACAACTGCACTGTGCATATTATACTGTCACTTAGTTTTTCCAGAATATGACATCAGTATTCCTTAAAATTTTATGTCTTTTCCCAATATAATACCAACAATTTTCAATCTAAGAGAAACACAGACTTTAACTAGTTAGAGGTTCTTTCTTAATTTACATGCTTTGCTGTAGTTCAAAAACTTAACTTTTGCACAATAGACAGCAGTGCATACATCACGATGCATCATCTTCCTGTTCATTCTTAAAATATATTTGCAGGCTCTTTCTTAAAAAACTGCCCATACATGTAATGAATGTTAACGGGGAGAAATGCATCATGACAGTTACTGCACCATATGGCGCGATGAAAATCTTTTAACTAGCACTGCTACTTGGCAGCTATTTAACATTATACAAACTTTAAAGAAAAGACCATTACTGGAGTAATTATTTGGGTTGAAATCCATTTACTGAGAAAGTACATTTGCCAGGTTTGTAATCTTACCATAATAGCAGATGCCCAAAGGGTGTCATTTTACTATTAAATCTTAACATTTGCATTACACGTCCAGCCATATCTCCAAAAGCAGTGACTTTCTTCCTTTCCTGCATGAACAATTCCTGTGTAAGACTATGCAAATTGCCCCTTTTACATCCTGTGGTGGATAGACATTATAAGTTCTTCGATACAACACTCCCTGAAAGGGAAGAACCATTTTACACAAACAACCCTCCTTACTCAACAGAAAACCATTAATTTGAAAAAAATATAAAAAGCAATACATACCACTGTAACCATCTGAAATGAATGAATGAGTGACTATGGTATCGGTAAAATAACAAAAGTAAGAGCAATGAATTAAATGAAAAAGGGGGTTACAGCAAACACTATAAAAAGTACTCCACTTTAATAAAAACGGCATGAAGTAAGAAATATTACTGTCGGGGGCTAAAAGGAAAAAGACAGACAAGCAACTGTTAACTGTGAAAAGTAGCATTACATTTAATTTTATCTCTTATTAACTGGATCGGTCCATAGCCCATTTTCAGCTGCCACATGGGACACAGGGCAACGATAAACACAACATAAAAATATATGTACAATTTATTGTAGCCAATCAGCATATTTTTAGGAGGAGTTAGTAAACTGAAGTACCTGATTCATCATCATCCCGTTCTACTTTGAATTACAGCTTTCTGCTTGTGTTACGGATATCAGCCTTAAGGTAATCCTAAACCACCTTATTCTACTGGAAGGATCAATGTATCCCACTTGACCCTTGCCCTCTTCCCCTCCCAGATAAAGTCCTTCAGCTCTTTATTATTGTCCACAACTTCTCCTCTGGCTGATAAAAACGTCTGATTTGAATATAAAACTAAAGGGACCAAAAACATTTCCACTGCTTGTATCTTGCTATGCATAGCCATAAACAAGAGACCTCAGTTTCTCAGTTTTTGTATTATCTTTTGTTTATCTCTTCCCACATATCCTTAGCTGCCATTACAGTAGCCTTTTTAATCCATATTCCTAAAAAACATCATCTTATCGTGTCTCCATAAATAGGAGTATTGTTCAACCAATTTGTGTCTGGGTACATATTTATGGTTATAGCTTTTATTTTAACTGCATTAATGTTACATCATGTCTCAAAATGTTCCACAACACTGGCATGTCCTTTTCTGGATTTATCAGGTACAAAATATCATATACAAATACAGATCTTTCTTGATTACCATAACAATTATATCCTTGCATTTCTAAGTCTATTATTTTCTTTGCCATGGCTGCAACTATAAAACAATTACATGGAAAAGAGGAAGCCCCTGCCTGGTTCCTCTGCTCAAACACCTTATATGAGAGGAGCCCTGCAGTTTTAATTCTTGCCTCTAATCCTTAATGCATCCTCCTAATTAATCTCGTTATTACTGTATCAGGGAATGCAAATCCTTCTATTGCCCTAATCATAAAATCCCAGCTTACTCTATCAAATGCTTTTGTTGCATTAAGACCCACCACCAACAGACATATTTACTTACATTCAAATGTAGGCCCACCTCCACAAAACCACATTGATCCATATTTTTCAATATTGGCAACAGTTTTGTCATTCAATTAGTAGAGACAAACACTTCACAATCATGGTTTAACACTGAAATAGGCTTATATGAAGCTAGATCAGATGGATCTTTACTTTCTTTAGTTTTTTCTAGGATGTTGGTGATTCTCTTTGTTTTACAATGCTGTTAAACAAAACCTTCCATATATTTATCAATTTCTTCCCTTCTAACATCCAAACTTCCAGAGGAATACAGTACAGCTGTGTAAGAACTTACCATAACAGTAGCTGTCCTACTGATCACTGTTGCAATATTATCAGCACACGAGTTATTACCGGTGTCATCGGACCAGGGTACCAAAGCTTTACTTTCTCAGCATCGTACATCTGATATGCAACTTTAATTTGCGAACACAGGGGTGTACTACTGCTGGAGTGTTAATAACACATGGGTGGAGTGTTACTAACACATGGGTGATTCCCAGTGCTAAAGGGAAAGTAAGGGTGGTTAGTTAAAAGACACTAGAACTAACAGGCCAGATAGGACTGACCTAGTGAAGGCAGCTCTAGACCTTGAAAAGGCATCAATTCTGTAGATGACTACGTGGCAGCTTCCAATATAGAGCTGGCACCCAATGCTTTGTAGAAAGCTCCAGATGTTGCCACTGCTCTGGTAGAGTGAGCTTGAGGGCATGAGGGCAAGGAGTTGCCACATAGAGAGTAACAAAAGGAGATGGTCTTAGAGATCAAGCTTCCAATGTTTGTTTTTTTTTATACCGGTTGGGCCAGTTTCGAGTAAATGAAAAAAATAAACAGTTGATCAAATTTTTAAATGGATTCTTGTTTTGTCCAAATAGAATCTTACCTGTCTGTGAATGTCATGTCCACAGAATATAGTATCCATTTCCCTTGATTCTATGCGTTGGGGAAAAAAGGTAGGCAGCTTTATGGCCTGACTAACAGACAGCTCATTCACTGCTTTAGGCATGAATGAAAGATAAGCATGAGGATCACCCTGTCTTTGTGAAAACTAATAAAGGGAAGAATGGCCATGAGTGCCTGAATCTCTGAAACTCACCTAGCTAAAGGGAGGGCCAGAAGTGGAATAGTTTGTCAGAAGTAGAATTTGAGGTTTAGCAATGTTGTTGGTTCAAAAGGAGGTAAGGTACGTTTTCCAGCAAAATGTTAGGTACCATGCAGGAGTAATGGACTTTCGAGGTGGTCTATGATGGAGGGCCCCTTTAAGGAATAACTTGACCTCAGATGTGGACATAAAGTAGGAGAGTGAGATGTAAGCAAGCAGAGATGTCTGATAGATGCACTTTGATGGAAGAATAGACCAGACCTGTATGTAAGAGCTCACACAGATATTTCATAATGGAAGGTACCTCTGACTAATTGAGGCCATGTCCATTCCTTTGGCAACAGTAAGAAAATCTTTGCTATTTAGCTATGAAAAAATTTTGAGTTGAGGGACTCCTGGTTTCTTGGAGAACCTTAACATCCTCAGAAAAATAGTGCTTGAAAGGAATTAGCACCCTGTCAACCACAGAGTTTGGTTTAGGGCTGGCAGATTGGAGTGAAGCAGTAACCCTTTATGTTGGGTGAAGAGATCCACTTGGTATGGCAGTTTAAAGTACTTGTCCCTAGCTAGAAGAAAAACATGATGGAACCACTGCTGTCTTGGCCAAAAAGGAAACCACTAACAACAGTTTTGTTTGTGTGTGTGTGTGGGGGGGGGGGGGGTAAAAAGAACTCTTGGAATGAGAGATAGTGGAGGGAAGGTGTAGAGGAACTGGCCTGTCCACAGAAAAGTGAAAGCATCTGTCCTCAAAGCTGAGGGGCAACAGTCTCCGGTATAAAATATTGGAAGCTGTTTGTTGGTCTTTGAAGCAAACAGGTCTATCTGAGGAGCCCCCCCAATAGTGAAGGGTGTCCTGGAAAACCCATCTGTTCAGGGTCCCTTCATGATGGTCCTCCAAGGACCTGCTTAAAGAGTCTGCAAACACAATGTCCTGCGACAAAATATATGTGGCTGTGAGTGGCATGTTTTTCCTGGGTGGCAAGGTACCAGGCTTTGTGTGTGAATCTGCACAACTGGTAAGATCTGATCCTCCTCCTTTGTTTATGTACCACATTACTGTTGTGTTGTCTATGAACACTCAGAGTACCTGGTTTCCAAACATGTGAAAAGACATGGAGACTGGATGAGGGCCCTCATTTCTTTCATGTTGATGTGTTCCTTTAGTAGCCTTGACTGCCTAGTGTCTTGTACTCATTGGGTGCCTAACCAGGCACCCTATGCCTCCTTTGAGGCATCTCTGTGCATTTCCTGAACTAGCGCTGTAGAAGTGAAGTCCTTGGTTGAGGTTTACCTGATCCTTCCAATGTAAGAGCTCCCATCTGAAACAGAGTAAAAGGGGAATTATTGTGACCACAGGGTGAAAGTGCCAAGACCGAACTTGGGGGGAGCATTGGGATAGTAGCTGCCATGAACTCTGGAGCCCTTCGGATCTTCCTGGCAGAGCACTGGATGAGGGAGGCAAGGCTGTGGAAGAAGTTTGTAAGGCTCTGCACCATCTCTTGAGGTAAGAAGGCCTGCATTATTTTCATGTCTAGCCTGCAGCCCAGAAAAAGTATGTCTTGAGATGCCTGCAGGGAAGATTTTTTTTTTAATAATTGATCATGAACCCCAACTAAGATAAAAGGAGGAGGGTTAAATGGAGATGCTGTAGGAGAATTTGTGGTGAAATAGCTTGGATTAACAGGTTGTAAGGAAAAATCTTAATTCCCTGGGTTCAGCAGAAGGCGCTCACTGGTGCCAGATACTTTGTGAAAACTCTTGGGGCTGAGGAAAGCCCAAAAGGCAAAGCAGTAAATGGATAGTGAGATGATCCAGTACAAAACCAGAGGAATCTCCTGCAAGGGGTCAGAACTGGTATATGGAGGAAAGCATCCTTTAGCTCTAGGGATACTAAAAAGCCAGGGGCAGAAAGAAAAGTACCAGAGTGCCCAGTGAGTATTCTGAAAGTTAGAATGTAAGACGTTATTCAGTAAGGCGAACACCAGTATGGGTCTCCATTGCCCTTCTTTCCTTACCACTAGCTAAAGTCTGTAGTAAAATCCCTTTCCTACAAATTCTTCTGGCACTGGTTCTGTTGTGCCTTGTGCATATAGTTCCTGTAAAATGGGCAGAAGCAGATGAGTTGGGAGGTCAGGGTATGCTATTTTGAGAGGGAGTCTGTATCCAAGACATGGCATACCCATTTTTATGACAGACAGCACCCATTTGTCTGTGGTAATCTTTTCCCAGGTGGAGAAAGATTGGGTCAGTCTTTTTGAGAGGGGCAGGGTAGGACTGGTGGAAAGGAGGGGATAGATAGTGATAGAGATCTGTCCCCAAAGGAACGCCTCCCAGATGAGACATCCTTCTGTGGTTTCTCTGGTAATCTCTTTCTGGGAAGCCTTTTTGTGTTTCTGGCTAGGCCTATGGTTCCGTCTGACAAAAGAAGTAAGTTTGGTTGGGCAATTCCTCCGGTACCTAAAGTACAGAGGTTAAAAAAAGTGGTCTGCAGTCCCTCATGGTTTTATTCTGCTCTTGATGGGTTTTGAAAAGTTTGGCAGCTTGGGGGCCAAACAAGAGATTCTTTTCTAAAGGGGAATCCACTATTTTTGCTTTCAAGTCATCAGGAATAGGCTGGCTAAGTAACCATACACCTGCGGATTACATAGCTGTAACAACTGCTGTGGATGTGGCCTCTACAGCATCATTATAAGTTATGTACTCACCATAACTAAGCATCTGTATTGTCCATTTTCATTTTTCCTCACTAAGAAGTTTGGATCCGATCCTCTGATCAGAATCTGCCACAAATACTAGATTTCGGATCCAGATCTTCAGCTGTTCCTTCTCCCCATAATGTTCTACTCCATCCCCATTCCCTCAGATCAAGTTTGTTGCCTTATCTCTTAGTTTTTCAATAGAAAAAATAGGATAGACAGAAATAAAGACAGATCTCAAATCTGGAACAGTAGGTTCCAAACACAGTCCAATCGGTTCTTCCAGAATAAAAAAGGATGGGGGATGGATGGGGAGAAGGATGAAAATGGACAACACAGATGCCTAGTTATGGTGAGTACATAACTTATAAATCTGATGTTGTCCTTTTCATTCTTCTTCACTAATGGGACAGTGTCCCCAGCTCCATAAACCTTGGGTGGCCCTCATGGAATGCTATTCCAAAGCACTGCCGAATCAGAAGAGGCTCTGTTTCTGGATATGATGTCCAACAAACCTCCCAGCCATCCCGAATTACTCTTTTTTACCGAGTTTTGGGGTCCCGATAATGGGGTTCCATGAATCCAGAGTGGCACCCCTCCATTTCCAATTTTTTTCATCTATTTTTTTAGATTTTTAATTTCTGCACTTTTGGAGCTGACATCATCACATGCATGATGACATCAGATCCGTCAGCCAGTCAGAATTAAGTTCAAGGGACGTGTGTGGGAGCACATCTGTTAGAATACTGGGACTGTGCCATTTCTTGTGTCGTCGTTATAGTTTGTGGATTGGTTTACTGCAGAGTTAGAGTAAGCCATATGGGTTCCGGGCAGAACATGGAGTTGCCGCACAGCTTGCTTCTAAGGTACCTAACTGAAACTGTGGAGCTTTGCTTTAAAGTACCAAACCGGTGTGTGTGTTGTGTGTGACACTGAAGCAAGAAGGTGCAGGTGAGAAAGTGAGGAAAACAAGACAAGAATTTAAAAAAAAAATGCAGGAGTGGAGTGAACTCTGATGTAGATTAGCTAAAAACATGGCAATTCAGCATGGGGTCTGTACAATTCCTTGTACTTGGACCATTTTTTACCAGCAAGACTTAGTGCGACTTTTGGATAGAGGACACAGATGAGTGATTAGTTCCAGCGCTGGTGCTGGTGGGGCAGTACTTGGAATGGTAAGTGTCTGTAGCTAACTCAAGGCAGTAGGCTATTCATACTCTCTTTTCATGTAGCCTTGTGTTGCTGTAAACAGTGCTGCTGTTGTTAGCAAAGTGATAAAAGAATCACTGTCTCGAATATGAGGGACCTCTTCCTATGCCTTACCTGTCAGGAGTAAGCTGCCCAAGAGTTATCTCTCTGCACCAACCCTGTTATCGACAGTAGTTGTTTAGCAAAAAAAAAAAAAATGTCAATTCCCATTTCAGCTGTCAAGAGCAGTCTGTGGGTGGGGGTGGGAATGGTCAGACTACACCACACTATACATTCCTTCACTACTTGGATGGGTACAGTGTGTTTAATGTTGTGCAAGTTTTTCAGTAGTTCCCAGTCTCTCCCAATATTCCCTGACAGAAGGAATTTAAGGGTGCTTGACTACTAGCAAACCTGTGAAATTTCTGTGTGTCATTTTACATAGTAGATCAAATCTCCGTTTTCTGTAACTTGTCTGTTCTTTGACTTGGCTTTCAGATTTTGCTGACCTTAGTAAAAATTGTGCTTGTATGACAGAATTTGGAGAGTTTCAGTTACTAAATAATGTCCGTTAAACAGATTCTTCCTTAGAACTATGACTGATGACGCATTTGTTTATGGTATCCCTAGTGTCTGTGAAGCCAGCAGCTGGAATCAACTGTCTCCGCTTGTTAGGTCTGTTTTAAACTTTTCCTCCTTAAGTTGACGCAAACCATTTTTAGACCTTTCTATATGACCGAATCATGTAAAATAGTATGACACCTTCTGGTTTCACCTACTAGTATAGTATTTTTTCTTTGTTATTCTCATGATATGCACTGTAAAATCAGTTTACATAGAATGTCAACGTATTATTTATAATGATATGCATTATTCAGAATCATTTTTTCTGTTATAATCAGTATTCCTTAAATGTATTCTATGAGTCTGGTTTTCGTATGCATGTGTATATGCTGACCTCCTTTCTATAGTTGGTATGTGTACTTAATTCTTTGAAATGGGTTCCGTTTTCTTGTTGCAGGTTTTCTTCCCCGAGTCCAATGTGTACGTGGGCTTACTTCCAGTAGGGCCAACCTGGTAACCAAAGCATTCGTAAATACATTATTAAACCAATAAGAGGTGTGTGTGTGTGTGTGTGTGTGTGTGTGTGTGTGTGTGTGTGTGTGTGTGCATGTGTGTGTGTGTGTGTGTGTGTGTGTGTGTGTGTGTGTGTCTGCCACAACACTGACCTAGCCTCTTTGCCTACCCTTTATCTTACATGCATTCCTTACTTCCTTTCTTCCTGTATAAAGAAAAAAAGAGAGCCCTGTCCCCACCAAAAAATGTTGCTCCGGTTTCCTGCTAGCCTGCACATTCTTCTATGTTATTATTGGTTCATGCATTTTGTTTCATTGCCTACTGCAAAAATGTTAAAACTATAAATTTAAAATGCGCTCTTACTTAAGTCTAACAAGTGTGCTGTATTATACAAGGAATATAATTTAATAAAGTCAGGAAGGTGTAGCAAAGAACGCATGTATGTTACTTGTTTTGTGTACAAGGGGCCTATGATTTGAAAACAGTCCAAAGGTAATCTTTATCTACCACTGGCCAGATGCATTTTCTTTGGATGTGGTATAGGTTTCAATGCTGTTTAAATGAATCTGTGTTTCAAGGACAGAGTCTCTTTTCATTCTGAGACAGTATTGCTTTGTTTAGAAAATACCTATTCCTGTTTGTGCATTGTGCTATAAAATTAAAAAATAAAATCCAAATAATCATTGTAGAAGTAAAGAAGTATGCACACACTAGTGTTTATGGTAAATGGGGTGAAATAGCCAGGTAATGGGACATTGGAATGGCTGCAGGGGGACTCTGGTGCCATATTTTGGTTGTCTGTTCTTCAGTTTGCATTTAAAAGGTTTTATCCCACAATTCTATGGGAGTGGGTGGGGTTATGTAATTATACATGCAAATTTTACGTTAATCACCATAAAGATTTGTACCTATTTTTCATGGGCCTTGTCCAGATTTTTGATGATTTCGGGTTGGGAGGTATGATGTCCAATTTATAGTGTGAAATAAAAGCAAGAGCTTTGAACCATGTGGCCGCTGCACAAATGTCATCCATAGAAATCCTTGACCAAAAGGCTGATGAAGTAGCCAAAGACAGAGATGAATAAGCTTGGGGAGGGGGGTCTTGCTAATTCTAAGCCTTTTTGAGAATAAATTAATGAAATGCATTCTTCAATCCATTTGGCCAGGGTACACTTGAAACTGTTTGACCCAGGCAATTTGAGGAAAAATATATGAAAAGCTGCTGATCTGACTTCCTAAATTGTTTTGTCCTATAAAGACAAAAACACTGCAGTCTATGTAAATCAAGGAGATGTAACATGTACTCTTCCCTTACTGGAGAAATTCAGAAAAAAGACTGGCAAATTAATGGACTGGTTGATGATGTTTTCAGAAGCCACTTTAGGCACAAAAGAAGGGTTAGTCCATAAGACAGACCCTATCTTTATGAAATATGATGTAAGGGGGTATTTCTGAATGGGCCTGGAGTTCAGAAATTCTTTTTGCTGAAGTTTTTGCTACCAGAAAAATGTTTTCCATGAGATAAATTTTAGATCATGTGTCTAAAAGTTAAAATGGTTTCCGAGTTAAACCCCGAAGAACTACCATAAGGTCCCAAGGTGGTGAGGGATCCTTTACCAGAGGTCTGAGGAGAAAAATGCCCTTCATAAAATATTTACATAATCTAGAGAAAGCCAGCAAAAACAATTTATTTCCTGAATGGAAATTACAGATTGCTGCCAACTGAAGTTCAACTGTAGAAAAACTGGATCCTTGATTAAAAAGAGTTGTGAAAAAAGAAAACTGCAGAAGTTGGGGCTAAAAAAGGACTGATGTTTTGTTAAAAGCCCATATAGAAAATCTTTTCCATTTCCTCCTATACACTTTCTTCATGGAAGTTTTTGAGACTCCAAAATAATGTCACAAACTGGGGAAGAGAGCCTGGACTGTAAGTATTACGGGAAGAGGATAAACCATGTGGTTAGCCTGAGGGCTAGAAGGCTGGGATGTTGAATCCTCAATGGGTGAGATAGGAGATCCTGACAAGGCTCCAGTATCCATCATAAAGGATAACGAAGATGAGACCACAGAAAGGGGAACCAAACTAACTGGGGCCAAAAAGGGGCAATGAGGATTACAAAGCTCTTCAGCCTGCTTGTTTTCTGTAAAAAAACGTTGGAATTAGGAGAAGAGAAGGGTAGGCATAAATGTGACCAGAGGGCCAAATGTAAAGCAGAGAATCTCACAGTGACTCCCTCAAGGGGGGAATCAGAACAAAGTACTTCAAGAGTGAGGCAAACAGGTCACAGCAAGGATGGCCCCAATGTCTGAAGATCATATTCGCTACTGAATGGTTGAGAGACCACTCGTGTGGCATCAGAACAGATCTGCTCAGTTTGTCTGCTAGCATGTTGGTTTTCAATGGAATGTTTCAAAATTAGAAACTGGTCTGAAAAGATCACCCATTGCCACACTTTTGTGGCCTCTCTGCACAGGGGATAAGATCAGGTTTTGCCTTGCTTGTTGATGTACCATACTACCAACATGTTGCCTATCTGAATTCCAATAGTCCCCAGAGAGAGAGATTCTTGAAAGGCCTGCAACACAAAAAGGATTGCTCTCATCTCTAATGGTGATATGCAATTTGGTCTCTTGAAGGGACCAAATGCGTTGGACCATCCTTCCCAATAAATGACCCACCCACCCCACTTGGACAGCATCTGTGGTCACTGTTGCAACTGGACTCTGAAAAACAAAGAGTGCCAAGAAAGAGATTGTTTGACTGAATCCATCAACGAATGTGACACTTGCAAAATGGGGTGAGTTTTACCTGAAAGGACAGGGGCTGATGCAGAATGGACCATTGTACAGCTAAGGTCCACTGGAGAATTCTCATAAAGAAGCAAACAAAGGGAAGCAATACTATGGCAGCTGACATCAATCCCAGTGCTTGTAGCACTAACCTTGCTGGAGGAGAAGGATGAGAGAGAATATCCTGTACTTGACGTTTTAAAGAAGTAATGTGGTGGAGAGGTAAAGATGACACCAGAGTATTAGTATTTAAAATCTTTCTGATGAATTCCAGATTTTAAACTGGAGCACGCTGAGATTTCACAAGATTGACTGAAATGCCCAAGGTGTTACAAATCTGGAGCAAATAGTCCCTGGTTTGTAGGAGTTGATGCCTGGAGGGGGCGGCAAAGAGCCACATACTTAGATATGGAAACACCTGGAATCTCTTGAACCTCAAGTGAGCTGTCAGTACTGCCATGCATTTGGTAAACACCCTGGAGGTTGTGGTGAGTCCAAAGGGCAGAGCTCTGAATTGGTAATGACTGGCTCTCATCCGAAAGCGAAGACAACTTCAGAATAATTTGTCTACTTTTATGTGATAAAACACATCCTGAAAGTCTATGGAGCACATCCAGTTGTCCTTGTGCAGAAGAGAGGGAATGGACTGAACCATGGACTATTTGGAACTTTGCCTTCTTTACAAACTGGTTCAAATCACTAAAATCCAAAACTGGTCAAAGGTCCCGTTTTCTCTGGCACTAAAAAGAACTGTGAGCAAGTTCCGAATCCTGTCTGGTCAGGTGAGAATGTCTGGATGACTTTTTTCTAGCAGCTTTTGTATTTCTTCTGCTGCTTCCTTCCTCTGACTGGGTGGAAAATCGGGAAGTTTCTTCCTTTGATACAGAGGAAGTAGAGAAAAGGGTATGTAGTAACTCTGGATATTATTCTTAGCACCCATAAATCTTTTGTGATAATCATCCAGGCACAAACAGAAATGACCCCCGACTACCTCCAGAGTTGAACAGTCACGCAAGGAGTGCTGACAGGGCCTGTCTGAAAAAGAATCCACAAAGTCCTGGTTCTGTGGGCCTCCTCTGCCATTAAAATATCCTCCTCTGTCTCTGGAGAAATTGTCCCCTGTGAATCCTGGAAAGCCCCCCAGAGACCTACAGAAAGTACAGTTTTGTACCTACCATAAATGTAGATGTCCGATAGGAATGCATCTGCAGTCCTTACAAATGGGTTGTCCTGTCGTCAGGCAGCCCTTCGGTCGGCCGGATTCCAAAGTCTGGGTCTGGCTTCAGCTGGTGTCGCACTTCACCCGACGTCATAGCTGCAGTTACTCGGGTATAAAGGCATCAGCCGACGCCATTTTCCTCAGTGTTTCTTGCCCCAGATGCCAGGTGCCCTCTAGGAGGACTAAATTTGGATAAATGCCAATGATTCCAAATATTAGAGAGCAAACAAAGGATAAGCATGTATGTACATATATACAAACAAATACACCATAATAGATTCCCCCAGCTAGCTATAAGAGGGGTAAATACCCTAGGAGTACCACAGAGGGGAAGGAGGGTGGGTAATCCTGACTGCAGATGCATTCCTATCGGACATCTACATTTATGGTAGGTACAAAACTGTACTATGTCCTTCAAGGATGCATCTGCAGTCCTTACAAATGGGTAGAATACCATAGCCAAACTGGGGGAGGAGGAAAGGTAGAATTATGGTGTAGTTAAGATCCCTTGCAAAACAGCAGTGGCAAAACCTGCTCGGGATCTAGAGTATAAAGGTAAATTATAATGCTTGGCAAATGTATGCACGGAGCTGCAAGTAGCAGCCTCTAAAATGTCTTTAGTAGCCACTCCTTGTAGAAAAGCTGTGGTAGTGGCTCTAGCTCTTGTAGAGTGAGGCCTGATGTTTTCTGGAGTTTTCTTTCCATGGTAGGAGTAACAAAATCTAATGCAATTTCCTATCCACTTAGATATTGTCTGTTTTGAAATTGCTTTCCCTTCCTTTCCTGTTGCATATGCTACCAGTAGCTGGTCAGTTTTTCTATTGCTCTTGGTCCTGTCCAGGTAGTAGCGTAATTGTCTGTGTACATCCAAGGTGTGCAACAGTCTTTCTCCCCTGTTCTGTGGGTTGGGGAAGAATGTAGGTAGGTGGATAGCCTGATTTAAAGATACTCTGGAGACCACCTTAGGCATAAAAGTAGGATTCGTTCTCATGGACACTCTATCTTGATGGAAGATCAAAAAGGGCTGTACTGCCATTAATGCCTGTAGCTCAGAAACCCTTCTTGCTGAAGTGATTGCCAGCAGGAAAGCAGTTTTCCACGATAAGTATTGCAGTTCTGTTGTTGCTGCTGGTTCGAAAGGAGGAAGTGTCAATTTTTCTAGCACAAAGTTCAAGTCCCATGCAGGTAATGGTGGCTTCCTAGGAGGCTTTACATTTTTAATTCCTCTCAGAAACTGCCTGAGCAGAGGATGTGAGAAGATTGGAGGGTCCAAGTCGTATTCTGCTGAAATAGCTGATGCATGAATCTTAATGGAAGAGTAGGACAGGCCTTTGTGGAATAGCTCTGCCAAGTATTCCAGGATGTTGGCTATGTTTACCAGTGACACGTCTTCCCCTTTAGCAGTACTCCAAATGAGATATCTTTTCCATTTTGCTGAATAGGTTCTCCTTGTTGAAGGTCTGCAAGCTTCCAAGATAATGTCCTTAACCCTTTGGGATAAAATTGGGTTAATTTGTCTTATGCAATGTTCCAGGCAGTCAGCTGCAGAGTTTTCAGGTTTGGATGCAGGGTGTTGTAGTTGTTCTGAGTTAACAGCAAGGGAACTATGGGTAAGGGCCACATCTGTTCCCGAGACATGCTCCTCAGTAATGGGTACCAATGTTGCCTTGGCCAGTCTGGAGCTATCAGAATGATCCTTGGACGGTCCTCTTTGATCTTCAATAGCACCTTGTGCATCAGAGGAAGTGGTGGGAATGCATATGCTGTCAGATTTTTCCAACAGAAGGAAAGGGAGTCCACCTTCCATGCCAGTGGATGGTACGTCCTGGTGCAGAATTTCTTTAATTGGTGATTGTGTGGGGATGCAAATAAATCTATTTCTGGGAGACGCCATTTTCTTGTAATGGTTTTGAAGATGTCCGGATGCAGCATCCATTCGTGGGCATTCGTGGTAGTCCTGCTTAGTATGTCTGCTAAAGTGTTTTCTTTTCCTGGTACAAAAATTGCTTGTAACTGAATGTTGTAACTCAGGGCCACATTCCAGAGGTCCAGGGCCATCCGGCATAGAGGGTACGAATGTGTGCCTCCCTGTTTCTTGATGAACCACATAACTGTGGTGTTGTCTGTCCTTATCATCAACTGGCCTTGTCGAAGAAATGGTTTGAAAGCCTGAATTGCCAGTTTTACTGCCAGCATTTCCTTTAGGTTTATATGTAGATGCAGTTGCTCTTGAGTCCATAAACCTTGTATGCATTTGTCCATCATATGGGCCCCCCAACCGAGGTCTGAGGCGTCCGTTGTGATGGTTTGGCTTGGTTGAGTGCTGTGGAAGGGCAGTCCTTCGTTTGTTTGGCAGGCCTGAGCCCACCAGTGGAATTCTTGCTTCAGGCATGGAATCATTGGAATGTGAGTTTCTAGGCTGTGCTTGTGCTGAGACCATAAATTCTTTAGGTACCACTGTAGCTTTCTCATGTGCAATCTGGCATGTGGGACCAATATTATGCAGGATGCCATGAAGCCCAATGCCTGTAGGACTTTTCTTGCTGTTAGATGGCTTTGCTTTGTTAATGCCAAGAAGTAGAGAGGGAGTTGCTCCTGTTTTTCTACTGTTAGGAATGCCATTTGTTTGGATGTGTCCAGCTCCGCACCCAAAAAGGTTATCTTTTGGGATGGTATCAGCCTTGACTTTTTTATATTGACTGTATATCCCAGGGCTTGTAGAAGGTAAATGACTCTTTTCAAGTCTTCTGCTAGCTTGTTTTTGTTGTCCGCTTGTATCAGGCAATCGTCCAGGTAAGGGTAGATTTGGATTCCTGAAGCCTGCAATGAGCGATTACTGATGCCAGGCATTTCGTGAACACTCTGGGTGCAGTAGATAAGCCAAAGGGCAATGCTGAGAATTGATAATGCTCTGATCCTGCAAGAAATCTGAGGTATCTTCTGCAATCTGGTCGTATGGGGACGTGCAGGTATGCCTCCTTGAGATCTAGAGTAACCAGCCAAGACTCCTTGCCCAGCATGGGAAGAAGCTGCTGTAGGGTCAGCATTTTGAATTTTGGAACAATGAGGAATGTGTTTAAAGCGGACAGATCGAGGATAGGTCTCCATTTGCTTTCTTTCCTTGGTACTAGGAAGAGTCTGGAGTAAAAGCCCTTTCCTTGCTCCATATATGGTACTTTTTCCACAGCTCTTATTTTTAATAATTGATGTAACTTGTTTTAGAGCTTCTGCCTTTTGATTTGGTGGTAGGTTTGGCATTCCTCTCTTTCCTGGTAGAGTATGGAAATGAAACCTGTAACCTTGGTCTATAGTTTGCAAAATCCACTTGTCTGTTGTGATGTAATGCCAGTTCTTTGAAAATAAAGCTAGCTTTCCGCCTAAGGGTGCTTCTAGTTGTTCCCTGGTAGGCGGTGCCAGAGCCAAGTCACTGTGATTGTCCTGTTGCAGTGGTGGTGGCTGCGTCTGTGCCTCGCTGGTTGTTACCCTGCCACTGGCGTCCCCTGTAGGCACCCTGGATTGGTTTCTGCCTCTTGAACGCCTATTCCTGCCTCTCTGTGCTTTGGAGGAGTCTGGAAAGGACCAATTCTTGGAGGGCCAATTCCTGCTAAACCTTGGAGGTTGGACCTGTAAGAAATCTTTCACTGTTTGTACAGATTTTGCCTTCTCTTCCATCTTCTTCAGTACCTGTTGTGCAGGAGAACCAAATAAATTGACCTTGTCCATGGGAGCATCTAATAATTTTGATTTGACATGGTCCGGTAAGGCCTGCTCTTTTAACCATGCATGCCTTCTGATAACTGTGCCAGTCATGGCTGATCTAAAGGAAGCCTCCAGTGCATCATAGCCACATTTTAAGGAATGGTTACTAACTTGCTGAATGTTATGTACCATTTCCTGAACTTCTTATCTAAAGGTTCATCAGAGGACAGTTTTTTAGTTAACTGGTCTAGCATAAATTCTTGATATTGTATCATATGAAATTGACAGTTCAAGGCCCTAGCTGACAGAGTAGCAGAAGTGTAAACTTTTTTACCCCATCTCTAAGGACCTGGATTCCCTTTCAGAGGGGAAGGGGATTTTTAGCAGAGGTAGTTGCTACAGCCTTAGGCCCCCGGGAGATAGTCTCGGGATCTGCAAAAGGAGCCTTGTATAAATGGTGATGTGTGTCCAGGACCCTGTAGAATCTATCGGGCTTAGCAGGGGCCGGAGGTAATGAATCAGGAGCAGTACAAGCATCATTAAATGCATCATCTACAACAGAAAGAACTGGAGGTATAGCTAAAGGCCTATGTTGTGGTAAATGCAAAAAGGTTCTAAGCCTTTACCTGGAGTCTGAAAAATCTTGGCCCTGCCACTGAAATTGTTCCCTCATAGCATGCAAGGTTTCCCCAAAGGAAAATTCCTCAGGTGGAGAGGCAGAAGGGATGGACTCTTCAGCATCAGAGTCTTCGTAAGGGGAATAAGGAGCCTCTGGAGGGTCTGTATTATCTGAATCATCAGAGGAATCATCTGTGGACACTGGTTCAGGGGGCTCTGCTCTAGGCCTCTTCTCTGGAGGTGGGTGAGAGGCCCTGTCTGGATGAGGTTGGGATCCCCGGATTAAAGAAATGAGATCCTCTGCTAGAGAAAGCATTTGGGAGCTGGAGCTGGGCCTGTGAGAGGGGGTCTTAACAGGCACAGATTTTGTAGCTTTAGCTGCTTTAGCCCTGGCAAAGGCCTTAATGGACATGGCTGCAGGAGGCCTAGCAGCTCCACGTGCAGGGGTTGAAATATCCAAGGGAATAGTGTCAGATAATTCCTGAGAAACCGCAACTGCAGTTTGGATTTCAGAAGCCGATTCCACCAGGTTAGAAGAGGCCTCGGTAGAAGGCATGTTTTCGGCTGAAGGAAGAACCGCTTGCTCGGTTTCAGCCGAAACAGAGACACTCGTGGCTGGCTTAACCGCGGTTTTGGCCGAAACCGTGGACCGCGAGTGTCAGTCCTTTTCCTTGCGTTTTTTGGGTATTTGTGAAGTCGGAGGATCCGACGGCATAATATAAGCAAAATCAGAGCCGAAAAACTGCTCAGCAAATTCCGACCGACGTCTAAGCGTCCGTCGGTTAAAAGAAGCACAGGCTAGACAAGCTGCTACGTCGTGGTCTGGGCCTAAACAAGGTAAGCAGTAAGAGTGGAAATCTTTATGAGGTATTTGTTTCCCACAAGTTAAACAGTTATTCACTTTTTCTGACATCGGCTGAGGCAAGAAAGAGTCCCCAACGGGGTACTTAGCTTTTTAGAAGTCTTCGGTAGTAGTAGAAGTATTCGGTAGTAGTAATCTCTGGATCTGACCGACCGGCACTTGCGAACAGCTTCTGCTTCGGGCGCCACGTGGCAAGAAAGACGGAGGAAAATGGCGTCGGCTGATGCCTTTATACCCGAGTAACTGCAGCTATGACGTCGGGTGAAGTGCGACACCAGCCGAAGCCAGACCCAGACTTTGGAATCTGGCCAACCGAAGGGCTGCCTGACGACAGGACAACCCATTTGTAAGGACTGCAGATGCATCCTTGAAGGACATCCACATAATCTTACTATCTCTCTGGTTTCTGGAGAATATCTGTTGAGGGATAGAAAACTTGATTCCTATGGCAGACAGGGTTTTTCCATCTTTTTTTGCTATGGGTAAGTGCATCTTTAGGGACGTTAATAAAATGCATCTTAAAGAGCTCTGCAAAGAAGCACAGCTGAATCCAGGCATGTCTCCTTATGGCAATACCTGAACAGACAGTTTTGTGAGGTACATTCAGCTGTATGACAGATTAGCCTCAACAATGCATCTGAAATAGACAAAAGAGTGGCCAGCTGAGAGGAAGTCAATTTGAAGTCCTCAGCAGACATGGACTCGGAGAGAGTTTGATAGTGCCTTAGTCAAATCTCTCTGCAGCCTAGTAAAATGTGCCAAACAGTTAACGGACCTCACAGTGAAGGCGGCTGAGGTGAACATTCACTTTCCAAATCTGTCACTCTGGACTCCTTGCTCAGCTAATGGACAGAACAGCTTTGATCTGCAAGCTCTTTTTTAATGGCTGCTGTCACCACCATAGCATCAACTGGGACTCCTTTACTCCAGTGAGGGCAGTCCGAAGGGAAAGTTAAAATTTTTCTGGGAGTTTAGGTATGGGTTCGATAGTGTCCATCTCATTCCATGCTGGCAGGAAACAAGGTCAATAAGGTCATACACCGGGGGGGGGGGTCACCTAAGACATAGCTGGACCAGCACCAAAGGTCTCCAAAAACACAGATTCCTCAGAAAAAGAAGTTTGGGATGACAAGCCATGGAAGAGAGGGGAAGTTCCTCTAGCGGAATTGTCTGAAGACAACTTGGAACTGACTGTCCCTTGTGGAGTAGATCTGATAGACTCAGAGCTCGAAGCCAATAATGGGTAGGGCAGACATGAGGCAATGATTCTCTGTGAACAGAAAAATCCACTTCTATCACCTTGAATGCTGAGGGACCACGGTAAATCCTTTCCTCCATCCTCGGAGCCAAAGCATCCAAAAAAGACAGGTCAGGTCCACCCCCGGATTCAAGCCTCAAGGGGAGAACTGGATTAGTGCTGTACAGGGCAGAAGTTCTGAGAGAAAGGGATGGATCTGACAAAAACAGATCTGAACCCAATCTGTCAGATCCGGTGCCTTCATCTTAGCTCAGAGATCCACTACAATCCAAAGGTATCGGAGCAGAGCCAGTCAGGGACAATGTTGGAGTGGAGAAAAGGAGTATCCTCTGATCCGATGCCGAAACTCACACAGATCTTGGATCTGAGACTCAAACCACGGGTTGAATCAGAGAGGGAGAAATAATGGACTTATTAGGTGCACTCACAGATCCAGTAGGGGACGGAGCTGGAAAACCCCCATCTGGATCTGAGCAAGATGCTGTGAAAGGGGGATGAGAGTGTTTCTTTGGAGTCTGGAGTAATTGAGTGGGCAGAGAAGGAGAAACATGTTTCACTGCATACTCTGGTGTACGGCTTCTACATACTGAACTGGTTTCTCAGATCCAAGGACTTGGGATCCAAAGAAGAAGAAGATGACAGTAAGTGGATATGACAATTGGAATATATCCTTTTTGATCCAAGGAAGGCCCAAGATGTTTAGGATCAGAGGAGGTCCGATCTGAAATTTTCTGATTTTCTCCAGTGGCTCCGAGGAAGCCCACGGAGACTTTGGAGGAGACCTCTTCCTGACATCCAAATAAATGGATTTGGATGTTTTCATGGGGGCTTAAGCCCCAGAAGAACCAGGAAGTAATCCTAAAAGAATGAGTTTATTGTGCCTGTATGAGAACACTCTAGGATTAAAGTAGCACAAACGGAACAGGCCATGTTGAGATGATACAGTCCTTGACAGTAAAAGCATTTCTTGTGGGCATCAGAGTTTGGGATCTTATGCTCACAAGAAATGCACATTTTAAATCCAGTTGGTTTCTCCAACATGGTTAAAGGAGAAAAAACAGATAGTTAAGGGAAGAAATCACAACAGCAATAACAATAATACCAACAACACAGCCTGAGAAAAGGTGACAAATACCAGCTATGGTATCCAAGGAAAATACCTAAAAGTTAAGGAAAACGTAGCAACAATGTTAAGAGGACTACTCAAAAATGAGTGGACAGTCAAGAAAAGGGTACAGGAAAAACCTAATGCCAGCGACGACTAACAGACAGGTATAAACAGAAAAGTGAAGTTTTAAGAAGAACTATATGAATTAACTTGCAGCTATTCAAAGAAAAAAAACTGCTTACTATGCTCTACAGTGTATGTCTAACCACGATGGCAGCAAATGAGCTCTGAGGCAATGGAGATGGAGTACAGCATTGTGGGTAAAGGGAGGAGCATGAGGGCTGGATCTAAAATCTAGTATATGCGGCCAAGTCATATCAAGAGGATTGGATCTGAACCCATTAGTCAGGAAGAATGAAAAGTACAACATCAGCTCTGCATTTAATGCTGTGTCTTGCCACTTGTGTAGCTTGATTAAGTAATAATATTTGTTGTTTAGATTCTGTATCCTGCAAATCCACCACTACCTTACTTAAATAACTGAGAATGGATATCAAGTATTTGGGCTTCCCAGAAAGAGATTACCAGATAAACCACAGTATTTGGTCATCTCGGTTTGGTAACTACTACCTTTGAATGCAAAAGTAGAGTCTGTATAAACCTTTGTACCCCACTTAGCTATAAGTCCTACCATTCTTGCCTGAAGGGAGGGCACCGACATGGAGTTTAGAAGGCTTAACTATCATATGACAAAGAAACTGCAGATGGATCTACCACAGGATATTTAAACAAAAACTTAAGATCATCAAGAAGTTTATAACCTGATCTGATATCCTGAGAGCTGGAGGCTAGGAGTCAGTGGAAACAGAGATGGAATGAAAAGCATCCAAAAAATATTCAAGAACAAGAGGTACAGGAGAAGGGGTTGGAGCGCCCATTTCCAAAAGGATGTAGTATTTTTTCTGCACCTTTGTGATCTGCCTAGACTTCACTCAAAATGTGTCATCATATTTAAGATTCTCTGTCCAAAAGAAGCTTCTTCTACTGGAGAATCAAGTGAAACAGAGCCCTCATCATCTGACTGGACTTGGCCAAGAGAGTGCATTTAAGACAAGTAGGCCAATGAATGGTCAGAATCAGAAGTCTTCTCATCTTTGGAGGAAGATGAATCCACAGCAGTCCTTTGAGGGGAAAGGGGAGGGGGTTGAGATGAGAAAGGAGGCATCAGAGTCAAAACAGCCTTAAACAAACCTTGAAAGAAATCTAACCATTCCTTCTCCATAGAAGGAGGAGGAGGTAGAGGGGAAGCAACGTATTTAGTTTTCAGACCCTTCTTTGTGGTGTGCCATCTACCTGTACTAAATATGGTGGCTCATTTCCCTGATGCATGTCAACTTAGTTTGTCTGGGATCTCTCCCCAACAAGGAGCTGAGGGATGCCCTCTCGGCCCTCCAGTATAATGATTCATGGTTCACCACTGGATGCATAATCTTCAGTTATCAAAGCCTTAGAAACCATACTGGCTGCTAGCAGGGTCTCGGTAGACAGCACCTGAGGAGGAATCTGAAGTATTGCAGGTTCTGAAATCTCACAGGGTATATATTAGGGTCAGAAAGGGCCGAAACAGTTTCTGGCCTAGTTTTTTTTTTTTTTGTGGTGGAGGTACAACCACGGAAGAGTTTGTGGCATTGGGTCTCTGAGAAAGTGTTACGTGAGGACAAACGGGACAGCAACGTCTTCCATTTAGAAAAAAAATAGTTAAGACATATAAAGGAAGGTTTCATAACAGGGTAATTATCGAAGCATTCAAAGCAACGGTACCAACAACCAAATGACAGTCTGATGGATACACAACCTAAGTCTGGGATGGCAGTGAAACAGTCTAAGAAATTACAGACATACATCCGTAGCTGTATCCCTAAGCAAGCAACCCAAGATCACAAATTGGACATATGATACTGGGAAGGCAAAGCTTTGGTATTCCATTCCACATGACAATAGTGATAACCCATGTGTTAGGAATACTGCAACAGTGATTTCAGTCAGGACATCATCTGCTCCTGGAGACTTTCCTGCAGACTGATTATATGTCACTGCTTTTTTTTCCCCATCTTCTTCTATCTTAACTATTAGTTGTTGAGCCCCACTTACTTCTAACCTGTTGCATAGTTAAGTAATCCATAAACATTTCCATTTGAGTTTTCTTGATTTCCCCCCTTTTCTGCTTCATATAAATTTTAGGTTCATAGGTGTTTACTAGACTAACAACCACGAGGGCCTTTTTAAGCTCAGCTATGCGTCCCAAATCTTTGACAAGCTCTAGTAACCTTGGTAATCATAGCATTAGCAGTGGTTTGAGAGATGAAACATTTACAAACATGGGCCCAGGAGCTAAACCATTTACAGGCTGCCTGTGGCCATTAGATACATAGGTGTCAAACCAGGGATATATTTCCTGTACCCCATTGAGTTGCCCAAGTTACACTTGAATTGGGTTAGGGAGGAACTCTCCTTCACATGGATGGGGAGACTGCTCCAGAGAAAGGGTAGTCGCTGAGAAACATCACTGTCACTACAGCAGGTTATTGGTAAGAATTGAAAACATTTTCATTGGCCCTTGTATTAACATGAGGACATAATCATTGGTTTGAATTCTTCTTTTGTATTGTGAAAAGAAATCTTTGGCCATTGGCCACTAATCACATCATATGCAAATTAGGTATTCCTGTATACAGCATATTTATAGAGCATGGCTATGCACTTTTTTCAGTTCTGATGAAGTTCCTAGCAACAATAAAGGAATGAAAGCGCTATTCGTAATTTTATTAGTTACAAAGTTTTAATTGTTTATTGGCATTATTCTATTTATAAGAAAGGCAAGGTTTAAATCTTTAGAATGGGTAATTCCGGCACTTTTTTTGTTTTGCACATATGCAGGAGGTCCATCAGAGTGGGTTCTGAAAATGTCTTGTATGCCAGGCATAGATCTCCCCTCAAAAGCCTGTAGGAGACAAAATACAGGAATAGGGCCTTGAGGAGGTCTTCATAGGACATGTTACTTACTTGCGCTCTATATTCTTTTAGTGAGGAACCTCTGGACGTTCCACTTGTTAGATATGACTGGTTAGGTACATACCAAAGGAGGCATTGTACTCAATGACAAGTCTGATAAATGGCTAGCACAGTGGAACAATGACTCCAATGGATCTAGATGCTATACATTTGTTTACATGTTGCACAACACAGAATGATTTCTTCACTACTGTAGACTCATGATGGTCAAATACTAGATTACTGTGCCCCCCCAAGTCCCTGACTACTGGGTCAACACTTAGGGGAGTGTTGTCAACATGACAGTTACCAGGGATGACTTCCCAAAGGACACTATTATAAATTTCTTGGTATTTAGTTTTAGTCCATGGCTCATACAAAAGTCAGCTCTTCCTGGAAAACATTTATGTCAGTGGGAGATTCAATGACTGCTCCTAATTTGCAATCATCTGTAAATTTAGTCAACCAGAGTTCACTAACATTGGACTTGACTTCAGAGAAGTAAATGCCAAAAGGAAGCAGTCCCAGGACTGATCCCTGAGGGAATCTGCTTTTGACTATCCTCTTTCTAAAAGTGGACTCGCCAATTCTAACTTCCTGTGCCCTGTCTGTGAACCTGCTGGCTATCCATTGGGTGACATAAGGGTTTGTATCTAACCCCGAGTCTGTCAACAATACCCGAGGGAGGTATTGTGTCAAATGCCTTGGACAGGTCAAGGTAGGCACTGTGAACGATTCTCCCCTCATCCATTGCTTTAGTGACCTTCTCAAAGAAGTCCACCAGATTGAGTAGGCATGACCTGCCCTTGCCAAAACCAAATTGAGTTGAGTCCAGTGTCTGGAGGTTTTCTATGTCATTACTAATCATTTGCATGATAATTCTTTCCAAGGATTTGCATACAAGACTAGTGCGAGTTATTGGTCTGTAGTTTACAGGGTCTGTAGATGGCTCACCTTTTGTAGTGGGATGACTGTTGCTGTCCTACATTAGTGAGGCACAAAGCCTGTTTGGAGGCTATAGTTAAACATCAATTTCAGACAGCCTGATAAGTTATGTTTCGGGTAATTAGAAGGCATCTTGGGACATTGCCTGGGCCAAGTGATACGGTGTTATTGGCATTAGGGATACCATTAAAGACCTGTTTCCTAGTGATAGCAGGGGAAGTTGTATTTGAGGTAATTTCCTGAGGGAAGGCTGAGGAGGAGAGGAGGGTCAATTTGGAGAGCAGTTTGTCGGCCAGTAGGTTTCCTGTATCTTCTGGTTCAGTATAGCAATTTCATTTAAAACAAGTTCTGCACACAACTGTGTACTGCCTTTGAGGTTGTGGACATAGCTAAAGAATGCCTTGTGGTCATCCTTGGCCTGGGAGGCCAAATTTACCTCAAATTTGGCTTTTGTAGACTATTTGTCTTCTGAACTGTTTGTTTAGTTTAATGAGAGTGACTCTATCCTGCTGGATGCTGCACCTCCTAATTTCTGCCATGAATTTCTTCCCTCTGTTATATAGCCTATTTATGAAGGGATTCTACCAGATTAGCTTGTTTTTTTGAGTTAGTTCTGCATTTCTTCCTGGGGTGTACTGCTGCCTCTGTGCAGCAATTAACATGCTTGTAGAGGGTTTCTGTGAATAGTTCCATGTAGGCAGCAGTATTCTCAGTGTTTATGGGGGCTTGAAATTGTGCCAGGTTATCACTTAATAGTAGGAAGTTACCCTTAGAGTCATTCCCGAATATTCCAGGATAAGCTGGGGTTCCATGTTTTATTTTTTACTTCAGAGGAGGCCATTTTGTAGTCTGACCTTACCAGAGAAGACATTACACTGGGGATGGGCGGGGGTGGCTGTGCAGCACTCTCCCATATTAGTGAGGACCAAGCAGGGTTGCATCCATGGTTGGCTTATTGAACAATCTGGTTTTCATAAATATTCCAAAATATCTCCAGTGTCTCTAGGACCTCTGGTGTTGTAGGCTCTGTATGTTTGACAACAAACATTTCAACTTTCTGTTGCCCAAGTTGTTATACTAAGTTTCTGCACTCTGGAGTTATCAAAAGTAGTTCTTTAACAAAAATCTTTCTAAATTCATGCATATTATCCAAACACTCTCTTATTTTCTCAATAGCACTCTGCAGTTGTGCCTCTTCTTGTCCCGTGAGAATCACCTGATTAAGCAATACTTTAACCTTTGTCTGCCCCACTAAATAATTCCTATTATATCTTAACCATAGCACTCTTATTTCTACACTACTTTTAAATACCATTTTCATTTATTCCTCTCACCAGCTATCACCTCTGAAGAAAATGTTTTTTTTTTCTTATAACTGTTAAATAATTTCCACTCCTTGAATTACTCTCTTTTTAACAGGCAGGTGGAAAGCACCAGTGTCGCATTTTTTGCTTGATTACCCTGCATTTTTATCTTAGTTTTTATTGGTGCGGGATCTCAAACAGTTATTTAAATCAAATGCACATGTTCCTGTAAAATATAATTTCTATCCAGTCTGACAGCACAAAATTTGTCAGCACAGCGACTCAGGCATCAGAAAGTAGAAAGGGCTATCGTCAAACTTAGGGAGCCTATAACAAAGAAGATAACTAGAGATCCTGTAGAAATATTTCTAAAATCCTATGAAAGTCTGCATAAAGCAGAGAAATAAGGAAATCAAGAAAAGGTACAAATGAAAATGTTTATGAAGGAATTAAATATGCCAAGGTTAGATATAGATGAGGCTCAATTACCAACAATCAGGATAGGAGGACATGAGATAAAAATGGTGACATAACCAATCTACAGGAAAGTTCCCAGCAAATGGGAAATACAGCAAAATTCCTGTGGAGGTTTGGAAGTTAGGGGGGAAAAACAGATAAAGATATGGAAGGTTTTGTTTGACAGTATTATAAGAGGAGAAGTACCAACATCCTGGAAGAAAGCAGTGGTAGCTGTATTACCTAAAGAGGGTAAAGATCTAACAGATCCAGTTTCTTACAGGCCCATTTCAATACTAAACCACAACTATAAAGTGCTTATCTATAATGGCTAAAAGAATGGCAAAAGTGATGCAAAAATTGACAGATATGGGTCAATGTGGTTTTGTGGAGGGGAGGCAAAAATTTTGACATTCACAGAACAGTTATGATCCAGAGGAAAGCGGAATGTAAGAAAATACCACTGTTTTTGGGGGGTCCTGATGCAGAGAAAGCATTTAACAGAGTAAGCTGGGACTTTAGGAGCAGGACAATGGAAGCATTTGCACTCCCTAATAAAATTATAAAACTGATTAGGAGGATATATGAGGGATCAGAGGCAAAAATTAACAGGTGGGTACCTCTCTGATGTCTGCTTGAGCAGAGGAACCACGCAGGGGTGCCCTCTTTCCCCTTTATTTGCATTATATTTAGAACCACTGGCAAGAAAAAGAAGGAACTCAGAAATTCAAGGATATAATTGGTGTGGTAATTAAGAAAAGCTGTCTCGATTTGCAGATGATATTATTTTATACCTGATAAAACTAGAAAAAGGACATTGCAGTGTTGTGGAACATTTTGAGACACTTTCATATATTTTCGTGATACAAAATTAATGAAGTTAAACCAAAGACAATAGTGGCAAATTATGTACCCACACACAAATTGGTTCAGCAATATCCATATTTATAGGGACATGATAAAATGAAGTATTTAGGAGTATGGATTAAAATGATTCTGGTGTGGCAACTAAAGATCTGTAGGAAGAGACTAAACAAAAGAAAATACAAAAACTGAGAAACTGGAAGCTCTTTAATATGGATTGTAAAATACAAGGAGTTAAAATATTTTTAGTCCCTTTAGTTTTATACACAGGTCAAGCATATTTTTATCATCCAGAGGAAAAGTTATGGATAGCAACTAATAAAGAGCTTAGGGATTTTATCTGGGAGGGGAAGACAGCAAAAGTCAAGTGGGATAAGCTGATTCTTCCAAACGAACAAAGTGGTTTGGATTACCTGGCTTGATGGGGTATTTCAGAGCTAGACAGTTAAAACTCCTATACATCGCACAAGCAGAAACCTAGAATTCAAAGTGGAAAGGAATGATAATGAAATGGGGGTAAGCTCAAGAAACAAGGAGAGACTGTGATTTTGGATACAGACCTTTATAGAGAACAACAATAATCAAACAGAACATTAAATTCATAAAGTAATCCAAGAACTAAGCCACCACTGCAATGGAGAAAGGAGGCTCTGCCAATAGGGATGACTGCAACTAGGGATACAGATGATAAGGCAAGAGGGGGATTGGAATTTATTGGAAAAAAACTGCCACAGGAACCAAGGTACTGGAAGCAAATTACTCGAGAGGGAAAGGTAATAGAATGGGAATGTGCCAAGAATGTATTTGGTCTGCAGGTTAGAGATTGCCTTCCCTATCAAGGATTGATATCAGAGAATATGTAAAGAGAAAGAAATAGGGAGGTCCTAAACAACAGACCAGCACTGGTAGAGTTTTTAGCAGAATCTAGAATAGACACTGCTGTACAAAAAGGAATTAGTACAGCATAGAAAATACTGCATAACAACTATAAGAATCAGTCATAGGAGGTCAGAAAGGACTTGGAAGAGAGACTGGATAAGCAATTCACAACCAAACAATGGGGGGGGATATATGTTTCTCTCCCAAATATGCAATAAATCTAGAGGATTTAGGATTTTTGCTTGGAAATGTTTACACAGATATTTTTACACCCCAAGTAGACTCCAGAGAATTTTCCCCAGGTAGATAGCAAATGCTAAAGGTGTGATGGGGAAGAGAGGTAGCTGGGAATATATTTTCTGGGAGTGTAATGAGCTGGCAGACTTTAAAGCCTCCCTACAGACTACTCTGAGATACTAGGTGAGCAAATTGGTGTAACTAGGGAAATTATTTTTCTGACCTATGATACAGAATCAGAAAAGCCTTGCTGAGTCTAATTACAGTGACTGCCAAAAAGCAATTACTAGAAAATGGAAATCAAAGTCTAAACCAGCTGTACTAGAAGTAGTGAATCTAGTAACAGAGATAAAACAACTGGCATCAGGATCTTTAGAAAAGGGTAAGCTCAAATTACAAAGAAAAAATATGGGAACTGTGGGAGCAATACATACAGGAGTGGAATGAAGTTTAAAAGAAGGCAGGATATGAATGAGCTATGTAATGTTTGACTGCCAATGACTGGCTAGATAAGTGATTAATAGGTTCATAGGTTAGTACTAAGCTAACTGCCTTTGTGAGCCATTTTAAGCTTAGCCAATTATCCTTTGTGAGACTCAAACCCTGCACCTTGTGTTTGTAAGGCAAACACCTTACCCATTAGGCCACCCATAATGTTTGCAACTAAAATTATGTCAATATGGTCTATGACAAAATACTTGCAACTGGGACTGTGTCAATTTGATTTCTTTTCATTTATATAATAATTGATAATTTAATAAAGATGCTTCTTGCTAAAAAAAATAAACAAAAAAATTCTATCCAGTCCTGCCTGTTTTTGTACGTTAGGGAATACTATTTAATTTTGGCAGAGTTCCTACTAAAGTCAGATCTTGTACACAAAATATTTCCATACATTTCTTCAGAAATCTACCCTCTCTTGTTATATTTTCTCCTCTATGTACCCCTGATACACCCTCAGTCTTGCAAATCAAGTTCCAGTCCCCACCTACAAGCAATATTCCATACAGAAAGTGTACTATGTCTTCTAAAATGTTCTTACATTCATTTTTTTAAACAGCTCTTCTTGAGAAGCTTCATGCTCAGCCAGCCATTCAGCCTTTGATTTTTGTAGTTTTATCAGTTCATCTGAATAGCTTCTTAAAGCGTCAACAATTTGTTAAGCCTTTTTTATTTAAGTTGATATATTCCTTCAGTGTTTTATTTATTTTGACCATCTCCAAGTACACTTGATTTTCCTCTAAGTTACTGGAAGCCATTTCTTGTGCCAAAGATGAAGACTGGGCTGCTTTTTGCTGAACTGCTGCAGCATTCCTCTCTGTCAGTGTTCTCTCAACATTTTCTAGTGGTCGATTTTCTTTCAGGTCCTCTTAATTCTTCTTTGCTAGCATACAGGCAGTGTACTTACTAGTCAGTAAGTAAGTGTATTTTTATCCAGAGTGAAAATATTGCTATTTCTCAGTTTCTGCTCATAAACATGCAACCATCTTAGCAGTCAAACTGCGCATTTTCTTATAAAACTTAAATGTAATAAATTAGACAAACAGCTCCCATTGCTTTCTCTAATATAATCCCTAATTATCTTCTTTGCAGTTAAAGTAAGTACTTGAGGTGTAAATACGGTGCTAGTGATCTAACAACTATAGCTTTTTTTATTCTTTTCATTTGAGTTATCAGGTGATAACACAGTATTCTGACTTTGTGCCAGTGCTGGTTAGAGGTGGAGAGTATTGCAGCTGTTCTTTGCTTCCGTAATGTTTTGTAATGCCAAGTAAATATTACATTTTAAATATTTTAGAATAAAAAGATTTTATAAGGCAGCCATGTATTCCACCCTTCATTCATGAAAGAGTTCCCCTTTTTACTGCTCTCTCCCCATGGACAATCACACTGAGCAGTTTGAAGCATGTATGATCTGCATGCTTTTTGGTGGTAACCAACTATTAACTGCTATTGTTTTTTGATTAAAAAGTCACAACAGTGATCACAGAAACAAAGTTATATGCGGACATCTGTAGGGTCTAGTAATACAAAATAAAGCATTAATGTCTATAATTTCAGATCCACTGGTGTGATGGGAACAAGCAAAAATTCTAGTAAAACATATTAAAGCTTTAATTAAAAATCTCTAGCTCTGTGGTAAGGAAGGATAAAGCCCTGATTTCATCTCATAACCCAGAGTTTGATTAGCAGCTTGGGCACTGGAAAAAGCAAGAAGGGAGGATGGAAATGAGTGATAATTGTTGGCATGACCATACCAGGGGAGGGGTGCAGTGATATGCAAATGGTCAGGGCTCTGTATCCAAGAGGACCCTACACCATAGACCTCTAACTTGAGGTACTTGGCCTTGGCTTCGCAAATTTGTGATGGCAGCTCTAGGGACACAGAATTTGGAGCAAACACATCAGGGAGAGGACATCTGAATGTCTACAGTTATGTAGCAGCTGCATCAGCCACCAGGGGAAAAGTTAGGACATTGCTGGGGAGGGGGGGACTAAAACCAGTGTGTAGTTTCTGACCTGGAATAATGTGGGTCTCTAAAAAGAGGGACCGCCTATTATCCATGACTAGATAATCAGGTCACTTTTGTATCCCAGAGTGAGGAATAAGCCACACTTTCTTGGCTGGTGGGACAGCACACTATTCACAGTCAGAACCCAAAGGCTAGACCTCCAATGTGCTATGGTCTGAAGGGGCAAGCAAGAATAACCTAGTTATAGTGAAGGATGCTCAGCTCTATGAGAAGAATAGGAGAGCTAGGGCACAAGTCGAGGCACAAAGTACCTTCGTGGCTGCCAGAATGATCACCTTGCCAAATGGCTCTTGTTTCTGCTTCTGGGAAGAACTGTTACAGGACACCAAATGAGCTTAAGTCACATAGGGGGACACTTAGTTAGCAGACACAGAAATTAAAAGGTACCTAGAAAAAACAATTAAAACAATACATATCATATTTGTTGCACTGCTGTTATAAGAACTGGGTTTATATGTACTCTTGACATATTAGTAAAAAAGTACAGTTGTGTAAACTTACCATAAATGTAGATGTTCTAGTGTATTCACTGTTGCAGTCATCACACTTGGGTTATCTGCCTGCAGGTAGCCCTCAGTGGGCCCGAATACCAGAGTCTTGGGATTTCTGCGTCGGTTGGTGTCGCCTCTTCCATGATGTCAGGTTGTCAGGGGGGTATAAAACATGCAGCTGACACCACTACATCAGTTTTTCTTGCCCCAGATGTCAGGAGCCCCCAAAATAGGAAACTATTACTTGGTGTGGAACACCTGCAGAAAAAAGTAAATACCCCTGCCATAAGAGATAGCCATAAAGAGGATAGGTAGAAAGGATATAAAAAAACAGGGGGATGGAGGGAGGGAAACCAGTACTGCAACAGTGAATACACTCGAACTTCTACATTTATGGTAAGTGTACACAACTGTACTATGTTCTTCATGTTTCACTGTTGCAGTCATCACACTTGGGTTGATTCCCAAAGCTGAGGAAGGGTGGAGGCAGTCAACAGATGTTAGGGCTGGCTAGCAAGCCTTGTAAGACTGCTGTAGCAAATCCAGCTCTAGATTTAGAAAGAAAAAAAGTACAGTTTTGTACCTACCATAAATGTAGATGTCCGAGAGACATGCAACTGCAGTCATAATATGTGGGTTGTCCTGCCTCAGGCAGCCCTCGGTCGGCCGGATTCCAAAGTCTGGGTCCGACGTCGGCTGATGTCGCATTTCTCTCCGACGTCAGAGCGGCTGGAGTATATAAGCATCAGCCGACGCCATTTTCTTCAGTGTTTCTTGCCCCAGATGCCAGGTGCCCTCCAAGGAAGGCTGTAATCAAATTGGAAGACAAAAACAGGATTCCAAACAAATACATGAGCAATAAAACAAATACACCATAACAGATATCCCCAGCTAAGAGAGAGAGGGATAGGAGTGGACCCTAAGCATAGAGGGGTATGGAGGGAGGGAAAACCCGACTGCAGTTGCATGTCTCGGACATCTACATTTATGGTAGGTACAAAACTGTACTATGTCCTTCAAGAATGCAACTGCAGTCATAACATGTGGGTAGAATACCATAGCTTAGCTGGGGGAGGAGGTATGCTCTAGGAGAGTGATGGTGTGGCAATCAAACCCTGCAGGACTGCCGAAGCAAAGCCTGCTCTGGATCTGGAATATAGGGGGAGATTGTAGTGTTTTGAGAATGTATGCACGGAGCTCCATGTAGCAGCTTCTAGAATGTCCTTTGTAGGCACTCCTCTTAAAAATGCTGTAGAGGTGGCTGTAGCTCTGGTGGAATGTGGTCTGACATAGGCTGGAACAGTCTTTCCATGAAAGGAATAACAGAATCTGATGCAATGTCCAATCCATTTAGAAATAGTCTGTTTTGAAATTGCTTTTCCTTGGACTGCAGGGGCGTAAGCTACAAAAAGCTGTTCAGACTTCCTACTTGCCTTGGTTCTGTCCAGGTAGTATCGAAGTTGTCTATGAATGTCCAAGGTATGTAAAAGCCTTTCCCCCTTATTCTCAGGATTGGGGAAAAAGGCAGGCAGATGAATAGCTTGATTTAGAGAAACCCTAGATACCACCTTTGGCATAAAGGTAGGGTTGGTCCTTAATGAAACCCTGTCTCTGTGGAAAATAATAAAGGGTGGTATTGCCATTAGGGCCTGTAGTTCCGAAACCCTTCTTGCTGAGGTAATTGCCAACAGGAAAGCTGTTTTCCATGATAGAAATTGCAAGTCAACTGATGCTGCTGGCTCAAAAGGAGGTAGAGTCAGTTTTTCTAAGACAAAATTGAGGTCCCGGCTGGCACTGGGGCCTTTCTTGGTGGCTTAATGTTCTTGATTCCCCTGAGGAATTGTCTTAGTAAGGGGTGAGAAAAAACAGGAGGATCAGTGTTGTATCTAGCTGAAATGGCAGATGCATGTATTTTTATTGATGAATATGAGAGGCCACTCTGTAACATATCTGCCAAATATTCCAAGATAAGAGGGATGTTCAGTAATGATGCATCATGCCCTTTGCTGGTATTCCAATTGCTGAATCTTTTCCACTTGGCTAAGTAGACCTTTCTGGTGGACGGTCTTGGAGCCTGTGTTAGTATCCGCTGAACTTCCTTAGAGAGGTAAGTTAAATTTATTTATGGGATCTCCCAGGCTGTTAGCTGCAGAGTTTGAAGGTTTGGATGCAGTGTTCCGAAATTGTGCTGAGTCAAAAGTAGAGGCCACTGCGGGAGGGCCCACCTCCTGGTGTGACATATGCTCCGTAGTAGTGGGTACCAGTGTTGTCTTGGCCAGTCCGGGGCTATTATGATTCCCTTGGGCTTCTCTGCTTTGATCTTTAGTAATACTGAGGTCATCAGTGGCAGAGGTGGGAATGCATAGATTGTTAGGGAGCTCCAGTTGAATGAAAGAGCATCTATTTTCCAAGCCTTTGGATGGTATGTCCATGTGCAAAATTTTGGTAGTAGATGATTGAGGTGAGAGGCAAATAGGTCCACTTCTGGCTTGCCCCATGTCGAAGTGAGTTGTCTGAAAGCCTTCGGATGCAACCTCCACTTGTGTGGATCTGTGAAAATCCTGCTTAGGCTGTCCGCCAACACATTGTCTTTTCCTGGAACAAACTGGGATTGTAACTGGATGTTTAGACTCAGTGATTTCTCCCAAAGCTGCATTGTCAGTCTGCAAAGGGGATAAGAGTGAGTGCCCCCCTGCTTGTTTATGTACCACATCACAGTGGTGTTGTCTGTCCGTATCATTAAGTGACCTTGCTGGAGTTGGTTTTGAAAAGCCTCGATAGCATGCATTACTGCCAGCATTTCCTTTTGATTTATATGCAGATGTGTTTCCTTTGGAGACCATTGTCCTTGTATACATCTGCCTTCCATGTGCGCCCCCCATCCGAGGTCTGAGGCGTCTGTAGTCATGGTCTGTGTTATCTGTGGTTTTTTGAATGACAAACCTGTGTTTTCCTTGCTCACCGAAGCCCACCATAGGAATTCCTTTTGTAAGCATGGGATAAGTGGTATGATTGTGTCCAAGTTGTTGCTGTGCTGAGACCAAATGCTTTTTAGGTACCATTGAAGCTTTCTCATGTGTAGTTTTGCTAATGGAACCAGTAGAATGCAGGATGCCATGTAACCCAGGGCCTGTAGGAATCTCCTTGCAGTCATCTGGGTGAGTTTTGCTAAATCTCTGAAGTATTGAGTTAACTTCTCTTGCTTGTCTTCTGTCAGGTAAGCCATTTGAGAAGCTGTGTCTAGTTTGGCTCCTAAGAAGATTATTTGCTGGGATGGCTGCAGTCTTGACTTTTGGAAGTTGACTGTGTATCCCAGAGCTTGAAGTAATCGTATGACATATTCCAGATTTTTTGTCAACATCAGTTTGTCGTCCGCTTGTATGAGGCAGTCGTCCAGGTACGGGTAAATTTGTATACCCTGGAGCCTGCAATGAGCAATTACTGAAGCCAGGCATTTTGTAAACACTCTGGGCGCAGTAGATAAGCCAAATGGCAATGCTGAGAATTGATAATGCTCTGGCCCTGCAAGAAATCTGAGGTATCTTCTGCAACTGTGTCTGATAGGGACATGCAGGTATGCCTCCTTGAGGTCCAGAGTAATCAGCCACGACTCCTTGCCCAGCATGGGAAGGAGTTGCTGCAGAGTCATCATTTTGAACTTTGGTACTATGAGAAAGGTGTTTAATGCGGACAAGTCCAGTATTGGTCTCCATTGAGTTTCTTTTCTTGGAACAAGGAACAGTCTTGAGTAAAATCCCTGTTCTTGTTCTTGTTGTGGAACTCTTTCTATTGCTTTCATTTGAGCTAGCAGAGAGATTTGCTTGATAGCCTCTGCCCTTGGATGTTGTGGTAGATTTGGCATGCCTTGTTTTCTTGGTAGGGTATGAAAATGAAACCTGTACCCTCGGTCTATAATGTCCAAAATCCATTTGTCCTTTGTCAGTCTGTGCCAGTTTTCTGCAAACAGAGATAATTTTCCGCCCAAGGGAGCTTTCAGTTGTTCCCTGGTAGGCGGTAGTAGAGGAAAGTCATTGAGATTGTGGTTGTTGGGCAGGAGAAACCCCTGCGTCACTTCTTTGGTTTCCTGGCTGCCATTGACGTCCCCTGTAAGGGCCTCTGTATTGGCCTCTTCCTCGGCCACGTCTGTTCTTACCCCTTTGAAACTTTTCTGGATTAGGAAAGGACCAGTTTTTTGAAGGCCAGTTCCTACTGAATCTGGGGGGTTGAACCTGGAGGAAATCCTTTACAGTTTTAACTGATTTTGCTTTTTCTTCAATGGTCTTTAGCACATCCTTAGCATTTGCACCAAAAAGCTTGTTCTTTTCCAAAGGTGCATCCAGAAGTTTTGCTTTTACATGATCTGGTAGAGGTTGATCTTTTAACCAAGCATGTCTTCATCACTGCCCCTGTCATAGCTGCCCTACATGAAGCTTCCAGTGCATCATATCCACACTGCAGGAAGTGATTGCTTACTTGCTGAGTGTTATGTACAGCTTCCTGCAAAGTTTTCCTGTCTAAAGGATCAGGAGAAGCTAGTGTTTTTGTAAATCTTCTAAGAGATAATCCTGATATTGGAACATATGAAAAAGGCAATTTAAAGCTCTCATAGATAAAGTAGTGGAAGTGTAAACCTTTTTACCCCATCTCTCTAAAGACCTTGCCTCCCTGTTGGAGGGCAAAGGATTTTTAGAGGTGGAGGCTGAAACTCCTTTAGGCCCCTGTGAAATAGTTTCCAAATCAACAGTATGGGCCCTGAATAAATGGGAATGAGTTTCTGGGACCCTGTAATACCTGTCTGGCTTGGCTGGTGCAGGAGGGAGAGTATCAGGGGTCGCACTAGAATCAGAATACAAATCATCCAGAACATCAAGTACAGGAGGAATAGCCAAGGGCCTGTGCTGAGGCTTCTTAAGGAAAGTCCTAAGGTGTTTCCTGGAATCAGAATATTCTTGGCCCTGCCACTTGAAATGTTCCCTCATGGTGTTCAGAACTTCCCCAAAGGAAATATCCTCAGGAGGGGAGGCCGAAGGGATGGAATCTTCTGCATCGGAGTCCTCATAGGTCTGGAAGAGCTCTTCCTGGCTATCAGAGTGGACAGAGCCCTCAGAGTCTTCATCTGAAGGAGTAGGGTCAGAGGGTTCAACCCGGGGCCTTTTATCAGGAGGAGGCTGGAATGCTCTCTCTGGATGAGTCTGTGAACCTCTAATCATGGAAATTAAATCAGCAGCCATGGACATAATTTGTGTCTCTGGAGTCGGCTGAGGTAAGGATCTTGGAGTAATATGCTTTGTTTTGCTGGCGGCCTTAGCCCTAGTGTAGGCCTTACTAGACATGGCCATAGGAGGCCTGGCAGCTCCACGTGCAGGAGTGACCTTGTCTACAGCAATGGTCTCGGGCATTTCCTCGGTTTCCGGAGGAAAATCTATAACTGGCGGAGTAATGTCTGGAATCGGAGTCGTCGGTACTGCGGTGTCTTCGGTTCGGAGCGGTGGAGAGACCGTCTCAGAGGGAACCGGAGCACTCACGCTAGGTTTTGGCGTGGAGTCGGTAGAAGACGCGGGCCGAGGATGTCGGTCCCGGTCTTTTCGCTTTTTGGGAGTTTGCGATGTTGGAAGATCCGACGGCATGGTATAAGCAAATTTATCGCCGAAAAAGTCTTCAGCGAACTCCGCCCGGCACCTGAGAGTGCGCTTGTTGAAGCGAGCACAGGCTACACAGGCCGAGACGTCGTGGTCTGGGCCCAGGCAAGGGAGGCAGTAAGAGTGGAAATCCTTATGAGGTATTTGTTTACCACAAAAAAGACAATTGTTAACTTTTTCAGTAATTTCTGACATCGGCTGAGGCAAGAAAAGGTCCCCAATGGGGTACTTAGCTTTTTTGATGACTTCGGTATCGTAGAATACAGGAGCTGACCGACCGGCACTTGCGAACTGCTTCTGCTTGACCGCGCGGCAAGAAAGACTGAAGAAAATGGCGTCGGCTGATGCTTATATACTCCAGCCGCTCTGACGTCGGAGAGAAATGCAACATCAGCCGACGTCAGACCCAGACTTTGGAATCCGGCCGACCGAGGGCTGCCTGAGGCAGGACAACCCACATGTTATGACTGCAGTTGCATTCTTGAAGGACATGTACAGTTTTGTACCTACCATAAATGTAGATGTCCGAGAGGTATGCATCTGCAGTCCTAACAAATGGGTTGTCCTGCCTCAGGCAGCCCTTCGGTCGGCCGGATTCCAAAGTCTGGGTCTGGCCTCGGCTGATGTCGCACTTCACCCGACGTCACTGCGGCTGTCAATTGGGTATAAAGGCATCAGCCGACGCCATTTTCCTCAGTGTTTCTTGCCTCAGATGCCAAGTGCCCTCTAGGAAGGCTAAATTTGGATAAATGCAAATGGTTCCAAACAGTAGAGAGCAAACAAAAAATAAGCATGTATGTACATATATACAAACAAATACACCATAATAGATTCCCCCAGCTAGCTACAAGATGAGCAAATACCCTAGCAGTACCACAGAGGGGAAGGAGGGTGGATAATCCTGACTGCAGATGCATACCTCTCGGACATCTACATTTATGGTAGGTACAAAACTGTACTATGTCCTTCAAGGATGCATCTGCAGTCCTAACAAATGGGTAGAATACCATAGCCAAACTGGGGGAGGAGGTACTAGGAAGACTATGGTGCAGTTAATATCCCCTGCAAAACAGCAGTGGCAAAACCTGCTCGGGATCTGGAGTATAAAGGCAGATTATAATGCTTAGCAAATGTATGCACGGAGCTCCAAGTAGCAGCCTCTAAGATGTCTTTGGTAGCCACTCCTCGTAAGAAAGCTGTGGTAGTGGCTGTAGCTGTTGTGGAGTGAGGTCTGATGTTTTCTGGAGTTGTCTTCCCATGAAAGGAGTAACAAAATCTAATGCAATTTCCTATCCATTTTGAGATTGTCTGTTTTGAAATTGCTTTTCCTTCCATTCCTGCTGCATATGCTACCAGAAGCTGGTCAGTTTTTCTATTGGTCTTGGTTCTGTCCAGGTAGTAGCGCAATTGCCTGTGTACATCCAAGGTGTGCAGTAGTTTTTCCCCCCTGTTCTGTGGGTTGGGGAAGAATGTTGGTAGGTGGATTGCTTGGTTCAATGATACCCTGGAGACCACCTTTGGCATAAAGGTAGGGTTAGTTCTCAAGGACACTCTATCCTGATGGAAGATAAGGAAGGGCTGTACTGCCATTAATGCCTGTAATTCAGAAACCCTTCTTGCTGAAGTGATTGCAAGCAGGAAAGCAGTTTTCCAAGATAAGAACTGTAATTCTGCTGTTGCTGCCGGTTCAAAAGGGGGAAGTGTTAACTTTTCCAGCACAAAGTTCAGGTCCCATGTAGGTAGGGGTGGCTTCCTTGGAGGCTTTACATTTTTAATTCCTCTCAGAAACTGCCTGAGTAGAGGATGAGAGAAGATTGGAGGATCCATGTTGTATTCTGCTGAAATTGCTGATGCATGAATCTTGATGGAGGAGTAAGACAGGCCATTGTGGAAAAGTTCTGCTAAATATTCTAGGATGTTAGCTATGTTTGGCAATGATACTTTTTCTCCTTTTGCTGCACTCCAAATGAGGTATCTTTTCCATTTTGCTGAATAAGTCTTCCTTGTGGAGGGTCTGCGAGCCTCCAGGATAATGTCTTTTACCCTCTGAGATAAATCTGGGTTATTTTGTTTCATGTAAGATTCCAGGCAGCTAGCTGGAGTGTTTTTAAGTTTGGATGCAGGATCTTGAAGTTGTTCTGTGTTAGCAGCAGAGGAACTAGAGGTAGAGGCCATGCGTGTGTCCGAGACATACTTCTCAGAAGCGGGTACCAATGTTGTCTCGGCCAGTCTGGAGCTATCAGTATGATCCTTGGGTGTTCTTCTTTGATCTTCAGTAGCACTTTGCGCATCAAAGGTAGAGGTGGGAATGCATATGCTGTTAGGTTTCCCCAACTGAAGGATAGGGAGTCCACCTTCCAAGCAAGTGGGTGGTATGTCCTTGTGCAGAATTTTCTCAATTGGTGGTTGTGTGGGGATGCGAACAGGTCTATTTCTGGTAGCCCCCATTTGTCTGTAATGGTTTTGAAGATGTCCGGATGCAACATCCATTCGTGGGCATCCGTGGTAGTTCTGCTTAATGTGTCTGCTAATATATTTTCTTTTCCTGGCACAAATAAGGCCTGGAGCTGAATGTTGAGGTCCAGGGCCACATTCCACAGGTCCATTGCCATCCGGCATAGAGGGTATGAATGTGTGCCTCCCTGCTTGTTGATATACCACATAACTGTGGTGTTGTCCGTTCTCATCAGCAAATGACCCTGTTGTAGAAACGGTCTGAATGTCTGAATTGCCTGTTTCACTGCCAGCATCTCTTTTTGATTTATGTGTAGGTTCAGCTGGTCCTGTGTCCATAGGCCTTGTATACACTTGTCTGCCATGTGCGCCCCCCAACCGAGGTCTGAGGCGTCCGTGGTGATAGTCTGGCTTGGGTGAGGGCTGTGGAAAGGCAGTCCTTTGTTCAACTGACAGGCCTGAGCCCACCACAGGAATTCTTGCTTCAGGCATGGAATTATTGGAATTTGGGTTTCTAGGCTGTGCTTGTGCTGAGACCATAAATTCCTTAGGTACCATTGCAACTTCCTCATATGCAGTCTGGCATGTGGGATCAATATTATGCAGGATGCCATGTAACCCAGGGCTTGCAGGATTTTCCTTGCTGTAAGCTGGTTCTGCTTTGTTAATGCCTTGAAATAGAGTGGTAGTTCTTTTTGTTTTTCTGCTGTGAGAAATGCCACTTGATTTAATGTGTCCAGTTCTGCACCCAAGAATGTATTCCTTTTGGATGGTACCAGCCTTGACTTTTTTATGTTGACTGTGTATCCCAAGGCCTGCAGTAGTTGAATAACCTTTTCCAAATCTTTTGTTAATTTGATCTTGTTGTCCGCTTGTAGCAGGCAGTCGTCCAGGTATGGATAAATTTGAATTCCCTGAAGCCTGCAATGAGCAATTACTGATGCCAGGCATTTCGTGAATACTCTGGGCGCAGTAGATAAGCCAAAGGGCAATGCTGAGAATTGATAATGCTCTGATCCTGCAAGAAATCTGAGGTATCTTCTGCAATCTGGTCGAATAGGGACGTGCAGGTATGCCTCCTTGAGATCTAGAGTCACCAGCCAAGCCTCCTTGCCCAGCATGGGAAGAAGGTGCTGTAGGGTCAGCATTTTGAATTTTGGAACAATGAGATATGAGTTGAGAGCGGACAGGTCGAGAATAGGCCTCCATTGGTTTTCTTTTCTTGGCACCAGGAAAAGTCTGGAATAAAATCCTTGTCCTTGTTCCATAGCCGGTACCTTTTCTATAGCTCTCATCCTTAGTAAGTGGTTGATTTGTTCTAGAGCGTTTGTCTTTTGGTTTGGTGGTAGGTTTGGCATTCCTCTCTTCCTTGGTAGAGTATGGAAGTGAAACCTGTATCCTTTGTCTATTGTCTGTAAAATCCATTTGTCTCCTGTAATATAATGCCAGTTTACTGAAAATAAGGCTAGCTTTCCGCCTAAGGGTGCTTCCAGTTGTTCCCTGGTAGGCGGTATCAGAGCCAAGTCACTGTGACTGTCCTGTGGAAATGGTAGTAACTGGATCTGTGGCAGTACTTCTCTGGTTGTTAGGCTGCCACTGACGTCCCCTGTAGGCACCTCTGGATTGACCTCTGCCTCTTGAGCGCCTATTTCTGCCTCTCTGTGCTCTGGTGTCTGGAAAGGACCAATTCTTCGAAGGCCAATTTCTACTAAACCTGGGAGGCTGGACCTGTAAGAAGTCCTTGACTGTTTGGACAGATTTTGCTTTTTCCTCCACCTTCTTTAACACTTGCTGTGCAGGGGAGCCAAACAAACTGAGTTTCTCCATGGGAGCATCTAAGAGCTTTGACTTTACAAGGTCTGGTAAGGATTGCTCTTTTAACCATGCATGCCTTCTGATCACTGTACCAGTCATAGCTGATCTAAAGGAAGCCTCCAGTGCATCATAGCCGCATTTTAAGGAATGATTACTGACCTGCTGAGTGTTATGTACCAAGTCCTGAAGGGACTTGCGGTCTATAGGTTCAGGAGAAGATAGTTTTTTATTTAACTGATCTAACAAAAATTCCTGATACTGAATCATGTGGAATTGACAGTTTAAAGCCCTAGCCGAAAGAGTAGCAGAAGTATAAACTTTTTTACCCCATCTCTCTAAAGCTCTAGATTCTCTTTCAGAGGGGAGGGGGTTTTTGGTAGTTGCTACAGCTTTGGGGCCTTGAGAAATAGTTTCAGGGTCTGCAATAGGGGCCTTATACAGGTGATAATGTGTGTCCGGGACCCTGTAGTATCTGTCGGGCTTAGCAGGGGCCGGAAGAGAGTCAGGGGCAGTACAAGCATCACTGAATGCATCATCCACAACTGTTAGTACTGGAGGAATGGCTAAAGGCCTATGCTGTGGCAAATGCAAAAAGGTCCCGAGCCGTTTCCTTGAATCTGAAAAATCCTGGCCCTGCCATTGAAATTGTTCCCTCATAGCATGCAAGGTTTCCCCAAAAGAAAATTCCTCAGGAGGAGAGGCAGAAGGAATGGAGTCTTCTGCGTCAGAATCCTCATATGGAGAATAAGGGCCTTCAGGAGGATTTGAGTTTTCTGAATCATCAGAAGAATAATCCGTAGAAACTGGTTCGGGGGCTCTGCTCTAGGCCTCTTCTCTGGAGGGATGAGAGGCCCTGTCAGGGTGAGGTTGGGATCCCCTGATCAAAGAAATGAGATCCTCTGCCAGGCTAAGCATTTGGGAACTAGAGCTAGGCCTGTGTGAGGGGGTTTTAGAAGGCAAGGCCTTAGAAGATTTAGCTGCTTTAGCCCTAGAGAAAGCCTTGATAGACATGGATGCAGGGGGCCTAGCAGCTCCACGTGCAGGAGTAGATATGTCCAAAGGAATAGTATCTGATAAATCCTGGGTGCCTGCTACAGCAGGAGAAATTTCAGTAGCAGATTCAGCCATACTGTGTGAGGCCTCGGTTGCAGGAGGAATGTTTTCGGCCGAAGGAAGAACCGTGGACTCGGTTTCAGCCGAAACAGAGACACTCGCGGTAGGCTTAAACGTGGTTTCGGCCGAAACCGCGGACCGCGAGTGTCGGTCCTTTTCCTTACGCTTTTTAGCTAAATGCGAAGTTGGAGTATCCGACGGCATTTTGTAAGCAAAAGTGGGACCAAAAAACTCCTCCGCAAACTCCAACCGACGTCTAAGTGTCCGTCGGTTGAAGGAAGCACAGGCTAGACAAGCTGCTACGTCGTGGTCTGGGCCTAAGCAAGGAAGGCAGTAAGAGTGGAAATCCTTATGAGGTATTTGTTTCCCACAAGTTAAACAATTATTTACTTTTTCTGACATTGGCTGAGGCAAGAAAGAGTCCGCAACGGGGTACTTAGCTTTTTAGAAGTCTTTGGTAGTAGAAAACTCTGGATCTGACTGACCGGCACTTGCGAACAGCTTCTGCTTCGGGCACCGCGCGGCAAGAAAGACTGAGGAAAATGGTGTCGGCTGATGCCTTTATACCCAATTGACAGCCGCAGTGATGTCGGGTGAAGTGCGACATCAGCCGAGGCCAGACCCAGACTTTGGAATCCGGCCGACCGAAGGGCTGCCTGAGGCAGGACAACCCATTTGTTAGGACTGCAGATGCAGCCTTGAAGGACATCAGGTAAGTGATAACGCTTGGTGAAGGTGTGTACAGAAATCCAGGTTGCAGCTTCCAAGATGCCCCTGATAGGGACTCCCCTGAGAAAAGCTGGAGAGGTTGAAGTAGCTCTAGTGGAATGAGTTCTGATCCACACAGGGGTAGGCTTTCCATGGTGTTTGTAGCAAAAATGGATGCAGTGTGCTATCCATTTGGAAATGGTTTGCTTTGAGATGGCCTTGCACTCTGCCTCCGTAGCAAAGCTGACTAGCAGCTGGGTCAGATTTTCTTAAAGGCTTAGTCCTGCCAAGATAGAACCTGAGCTGTCTGTGCACATCCAAGGAGTGCAGGATCCTATCCCCTTTATTCTCAGAATTAGGGAAAAAGGTTGGCAAATGGATGGATTGGTTTAGAGCCACACTGATAACACCTTGGGCATAAAGGAAGGGTTAGTCCTGAGGGAACCCCTGTCAGCATGGAAAATAATGAAGGGTTCCACCGCCTTTAGTGCCTGTAACTAAGACACTCTTCTTGCTGAAGTAATAGCTATAAGTAAGGCTGTTTTCCAAGAGAGGAACTGTAACTCTGCTGAAGTATCAGGTTCAAAGGGGAAAGTGTGAGCTTTTCCAGTACAAAGTTAAGGTCCCAGGTTGGGGTGGGAGCTCTCCTAGGGGGCCTTAAATTGTTAGCTCCTCTCAGGAACTGTTTGATGAGAGGGTGAGAAAAGAGAGGAGGCTCAGTATTTTTAATGAGCTGAGATGGCAGAGGCATGAATCTTAATGGATGAAAAGGATAGGCCTCTGTGGAACAGCTCTGCTAGGTAATCAATGATTTGAGGTAAGTTGGGCACAGCTGTGTACTTTCCTTGAGACTGACTCCAAGAACAATATCTTTTCCACTTTTCAGCATAGGATTCTAGTACTAGGCCTTCTGGACTCAAGGATGACATCCAGCACCTGTTTGCTGACGGATGCTGGTGATGCATTTAGGGAATAAGCCAGGCTGCAAGATTTAGGGTTTTCAGCTGTGGATGCAAAATCTGTCCCTCCTGCTGAGACAGCAGGTAAGGTGTGTGATGTAGGTGCCAGGGTGGCACTTCTATCAGACTGCGTAGAAGTGGATACCCAGTGCTGGTGTGGCCAGTCTGGTGCAATAAGGATTGCCCTTGGCCTGTCCTGTTTGATCTTGAGTAGTACTCTTGAGAGGAGAGGCAGAGGAGGAAAGGCATAAATTGAGAGGTTTTCCCATGTAAAGGATAGGGCATCCACCTTCCAGGCTCTGCTGTGAGGGTTCCTGGTGCAAAATTTTCTCAATTGGTGTTTTTTGGGGGAGGCAAAAAGGTCCACCTCCGGTGTTCCCCAACTCTGGGTTAGAAGTTTGAATGAGTTGGGGTCCAGTTTCCCCTCGTGAGGGTCCAGTAGATTTCTGCTTAAGTCATCTGCCAGTGAATTTTAATTGCCTGGCAGGAAATGAGCTTGTGGGTGCACTTGGATGCTCAAGGCTGTGTTCTACAGAGCCATGGCTAGCCTGCAGAGTGGGTAGGAACGAGTTCCACCCTGCTTGTTTATGTACCACATAACTTGTGGTGTTGTCTTTCGTTATCAGGAGCTGTCCTGGAAGGATAAGGTATTTGAAGACTGTCAGAGCATTCTGTACAGCTATCATCTCTTTTTGACTGACATGCAGGAGAATTGTTCTGGGCTCCATTTACCTTGAATGCATTTGCCTGCCATGTGAACCCCCCATGCATAGTCTGATGCGTCTGTCGTCAGGGTTTGGGCGGCGAGGGGTTGAGTGAAAAAAAAAGTCCCTTGTTGTGCTTGCTTGCTTCTGCCCACCAAAAGAACTCTGCCCTTAGACAAGGTATGATAGGAATCATTGTTTCCAGGTCTGGAGAATGTTGACACCAGAGACTTTTTAAGTACCACTGAAGTTTCCTCATATGCAATCTTGCATATGGAATTAGCAGAATGCATGAGGCCATGCACCCTAGGGCTTGCAGTATTTTCCTTGCAAATAGCTGGGTTTTGTTGATTATTAGTTTGAAATAGGCTGTCAAATGGACCTGCTTTTCTGAAGTGAGGAATGCCATCTGGGAAGTTGTGTTCAAGCTTGCTCCCAGGAATACAATTTGTTGGCTGAGCACCAGTTGTGATTTCTTTTCATTGATTGTGCATCCCAGTGAAGTTAGAAGTCCTTTTACAAATGCCTGACTGTCCGCCTGAATCAGGCAATCATCCAAGTATGGGTAGATTTGAATATTTCTCTGCCTCCAGTATGCAATGGCTTGAGCCAGACATTTTGTGAATACTCTGGGTGCAGTAGATAAGCCCAAGGGAAGTGCAGAGAACTGATCGTGCATAGAGCCTGCCCTGAAACATAGATATTTCTTGCAAGACTCCCTTATGGGGATGTGCAGATAAGCTTCTTTTAAATCTAGGGTAACTAACCAGGAATCCTTGGCTAGCTTAGGAAGAAACTGTTGCAGTGTAAGCATTTTGAATTTAGGGGCCACCAGAAAGGTGTTTAGAATAGACAGATCCAGGACAGGGTGCCAAGAACCCTCTTTTCTGGGCACCAGGAACAGTCTGGAGTAGAAACCCTGTCCCCTTTGTTCTAGTGGAACAGGCTGAATAGTCCTGATATGGAGAAGGGAAAGGACTTGCTTTTGAGCCTCTGCCCACTGGTTTGGAGGGAGGTCTGGAAACCCACTTGGAGTTGGCAGTGAGTGGAAGTAGAATCTGTATCCCTGGATACAATGTTTAGAACCCATCGGTCCTGAGTAATGGACATCCAGTTTTTTGCTTGAAGGGCGAGTTTTCCTCCTATGGGCGCAAGTACTTGGGCATGGCTAGGAAGGATGATTGGAAAGTTATTGTGAACATTTTCCATATGGGGGGCTTACCACTCCGAGTTTTGAGGTGGAAACATGCCATTGTTTAGATCTCTGCATACCCTGAGACTGTAGTCCTTGGTGGTCTGTTTCCCCTGGGTATGGACTGAGAAAGCCTGAGAGGGACTGGAAAGGACCAGTTTTTTGAAGGCCAATGCTTACTGAATCTAGGTGGCTGCACCTGTAAGAAATCTTTGAGTGTTTGCATAGATTTAGCTTTTTCTTCCATCTTTTTGAGAACTTCTTCTGCTTTTGTGGAAAATGCACGCTCCTGATTTAATGGAGCATCTAGTAATTTTGATTTGACATGATCAGGCAAGACTTGTTCTTTTAGCCAAGCATGTCTTCTCAGTACAGACCCAGTAACTGCAACCCTACAAGATGCTTCTAAAGCATCAAACCCACACTGCAAAGTATGTTTACTAACTTGGTTTGCAGAATGCATTAACTCTTGTAAATCTTTTATTTCTGCACAATCTGGAAGTAACACCATTTTTTTTAATTAGTTCCATAATATGTTCCTGGTACTTCAACACGTGAAACTGGCAATTCAAAGCTCTGATGGCAAGAGATGCATAAGTATATACCTTCTTACTCCATCTGTCTAAAGCTCTAGAATCCCTGTCTGAAGGGGAAGGGTTTTTGGCTGTAGTAGCCTTAATGCCTTTAGGTCCCTGGGAAATGGTCTCTGGATCCGCAGTGAGATTCTTAAAGAGAAATTTGTGAGAGTCAGGTACTCTGTAGTAACTGTCAGGTTTTCTAGGAGCTGGTGGTAAGGTGTCAGGAGTAAGACTGGACTCCAAGACATCATCTACAATATAGAGGAAAGGGGTTATAGCTAGAGGGCTGTGCTGAGGCAAATCTAAAAATTCCCAGAGTCTCTTTTTGGACTGAAGATAGTCTTGGCATTCCCAGCGGAAATGCTCTCTTAAGTTATGCAAGGTTTCACCAAAAGAAAAATCCTCTGGAGGGGAGGTAGAGGGAATACATTCCTCTGCATCTGAGTCCTCATACATAGATAAGGGTATGTCTGCAGAATCAGAAGGAAATTAAATTCTTTGTCTTTTGGGAAGGGAACATTGGCTTCCCCTAATTAGAGTAATAAGGTCTTCAGCCATTCTAGGAATTTGTTCTTGTGGCATGGGAGCCTTAGCATGCTCTTTGGATGTCAGTTTTCTAGGCATAGTGCGAACTCTGAGCCTGAGAAACTCGGCAGTTTTAGTTGGAAATGAAGTTGTCGGTTTAATATGAATATTGGTAGGTCGGAATACAATGTAAGAAGCCAGTGCTAGCACACCAGCTCTGGACCCATCCAAGGAAGAGACATCCGCAAGTTCCATAGTCAAAGAAGCATCTCGTGGCATACCGGACTCCAAATGGGTCTCAGTAGAAGCCTGCAAACCTGTTGAAGCGGGCATCAGGGGCTGCAAAGGAACCTCACTGAGTACCGGCGGAATGGCGACTAGCTTAGCAGAAGCGTCGTTGGCAGTTTTTCACCTAGGCGGTCTGTCTCCGTCTTTGTCTCTGCGCTTTTTCGGAAGATTGATAGTCGGGCGGCTTACCAAAGCCATTTCAGAATACGGAGAATGACAGCGAATTAATTTAGCTATAAAAATAGCATGACAATGAATAGTTCGGGCATTAAACAAGGCACAAAACCGACAGCGAGGGATGTTGTGGTCTGGGCCTAAACAGGTGACGCAGTAAGAATGAAAATCTCGGTGAGGTATTTGCTTTCCACAGGCAAGACAATTGTTAATTTTTTTCTGACATCGGTTAGAGCAAGAAAAAAGAATCCACAACAGGGTATTTAGCTTTAGAAGACTTAAGGTCTGAAACTCGAAAAAATTAAAATTTTAGGTAGCGGCCAATCGGCACTTGCGAACTGCTTCTGCTTTGGGCTCCTTCTCGGCAAGAAAGACTGGTGTAATGGCATCGGCTGCATGTTTTATATCCCTGACAACCTGGAAGAAGCGACAGCAACCGACAGAAATCCCAAGACTCTGGTATTCGGGCCGACTGAGGGCTACCTGCAGGCAGATAACCCAAGTGTGATGACTGCAACAGTGAAACACAAAGAATATCTGCAAGAAAAACCTAGCCAAGAGTCTTTGTGGATATCTTCAGGCCAATAAAATCAAACCCCAGTGGCCTGAATGTATCCACAAAAACTTAAAAAGAAAAAGTAAATGTTATGGACATTCAGAAGCCATATTAACTGAAACAGGGGTCATTTGGATAAATCCCATGAGCCTCTATTAATGAAGGTTTAAGGCATCACAGAATGAAAATTAGCTTGACTAGGTTTTTCTTCTAGCTTATACTAATTGGCTTGTCTGTGCCACCTTTCTTTTTGGTTTTGGATACTCTTAACATATAGTAAAATCCTCACAATGTGCTGAAATCCTATGCCCAACATAAGAGAGTTTACTGCCGCATGCACAATACATTATGTGAAGTGTACATAGAAAAACATGCATCAAGGGAGAATATGATACCCACCTCTTTTCTTCATTCACAATGTATACTTTTACTAATAATTTTAAACTAGAATTTCAAATAATTTTTTCTGATAAATACTTATGACAATTATTTACCACTTTAATACAAATTTAGAGCAGACATGTTTTTTTCTAAATGATCAGAAGTCAAATAGCCATAGATGACAGCGAGTAAAAGGCAACCTGCCACACTAACAGTGAAATATGCCATCAAAACCATGCCCAGTCAATACTTTGCTAAAACAATCATGTCAGCCCTCATTTTAGCCGTGCTAACACTTTAAAGGAAAATTAGAAGTTATGTACTTACCAGAATTTGGTATCTATGTTGTCCATTCATTCTTCCTCATGACTGGGTTTCAGATCCGAAGCTCGGAACCAACTCAGCCGTATTTTTACAGACTTCGGTTCTAGCCTCGAGTTCCTCCCACTACCCACAATGTTCCACACTGTATTCAACCTCCTCAGATCGAGTTTGCTGCTGACATTTTCTTAAATGCTAAAAATGCTTAATAAAAAATAAGGAAAGAAAAAGGAAAACCAGAGGCTCATGCAAGGAAATGAGGTGTCCCTATAAAAAACTCCATAGATCCTCTAGGAAACCTTAATGTTGGGGGATGGCTGGGAGGGAAGGTGAGGAAGAAAGAATGGACAACACAGACACCAATTTATGGTAAAGTACATAACTTCTAAATCTCTCTTGGAACTAGACAAACTTTCAACTTAAGCACTCAAACCATTCACTTTTCATACCGGCACTTGCTCAAAACTCATAGCAAGCACTAATAAACCTTAGCACTAGACCCCCCCCTATACTGTACAGAAGGACAAGGCTCTCTATTCGACCTTACCAGCCAATCAGTAAAATAGTTCACTGTACCTATCCAGGCATGTCCAAAGGGCAGTTTCAGGTATATACTCTGATGAATCTGGGCATTTTGAGGCAATGTTACAATTGCCTCATGTACACAGAAAAAGTACAGTTTTCTACCTACCATAAATGTAGATGTTCGAGTGCTCATACAGCTGCAGTCATAACAGATGGGTTATCCTGCCGTCAGTCGGGTCCTCGGTCGGCCGAATTCCAAAGTCTAGGTCCGGCGTCGGTTGTCATTGCTTCTTCCCTGACGTCAGGGCGGCAGGGGTATAAAAGAGGCAGCCGACGCCATATTCTTCAGTTTTTCTTGCCCCAGATGTCAGGTGCCCCCCGAAGGTAGGCAAACATAATGTTATGTAAAGATGCAATGTTGATAAATCAAAAACAGTAGTTGCAAGCAAATACACCATAAAAGAATACCCCCAAAAAGGTTGTATGAGAAGTGCTTGTCATAAAGCCTGTCATAAGAGGGGATGGAGGGAGGGAAACCTGGACTGCAGCTGTATGAGCACTCGAAAATCTACATTTATGGTAGGTACAAAACTATACTATGTTCATCGTGCATACAGCTGCAGTCATAACAGATGGGTAGAATCCCAAAGCTAAGCAAGGGTGGTAGGCACTAAGTGGAACTAGGAGAGGCTAGGATGCCCTGCAGGACTGCTGTGGCAAAGCCCGCTCTAGATTTTGAGTATAGTGGGAGGTGATAGTGCTTGGAGAAAGTGTGCACTGAACTCCAGGTGGCTGCTTCCAAAATGTCCTTGGTAGGGATCCCCCTGAGGAAGGCTGCAGAGGTAGCTGTGGCTCTGCTGGAGTGGGATCTGATGCATGCAGGCACAGTTTTTCCATGAAATGAGTAACAAAAGCGTATGCAGTGGGCTATCCATTTTGAAATTGTCTGTTTGGAAATAGCCTTTCCCTGACCACCTGCTGCATAGGACACAAAGAGTTGCTCAGATTTCCTGAATGGCTTTGTTCTGTCCAAATAGTAACAAAGTTGTCTGTGAATGTCCAAAGAATGTAGTAGTCTTTCCCCTTTGTTTTGTGGATTAGGATAAAAGGTAGGTAAGTGGATAGCCTGATTCAAAGCTACACTGGATACTACCTTTGGCATAAAGGTAGGGTTGGTTCGTAAGGAAACTCTGTCCTGATGGAAAATGATGAATGGTTGCACAGCCATGAGGGCCTGTAGCTCCGAAACCCTGCGTGCTGAGGTGATAGCCAGAAGAAAGGCTGTTTTCCATGACAAGTACTGTAACTCGGAAGGGTCAGCTTTTCCAATACGAAGTTGAGGTCCCAAGCAGGGACTGGTGGTTTCCTTGGGGGTTTTATATTCTTTGCCCCTCTGAGGAACTGCCTTAAGAGAGGGTGAGAGAATAAAGGAGGATCTGTGTTGTATTGTGCAGAAATGGCTAAAGCGTGGATCTTGATGGAGGAGAAGTAAAGTCCATTGTTTAACATCTCAGCTAGGTACTGTAAAATTTGAGGTATATTTATTACCCAAGGATTCTGTCCCTTTTCTTGATTCCAGGCACAAAATCACTTCCATTTGGCGGAATAGGCCTTTCTTGTAGAGGGTCTTCTGGCCTCCAAGATGACATCCTACATCTCCTTGGAGAGGAGAAATTGTTGGGAAACCAAGGAATTCTCCATGCAGCTAGATTTAGAGTTTTGAGATTGCTGTGAAGGGTTTTGTAGTTGTGCTGGGACAATAGAAGAGGGACTAGAGGTAGGATCCATGGTGGGGAATGTGTTAGGCTCTTCAGGAGTGGAAACCAGTGTTGTCTTGGCCAGTCTGGAGCAATGAGAATCATTTTCGGCCTCTCTGCTCTGGCTTTTAATAGAACTTTGGACAGCAGAGGAAGAGGCGGGAAGGCATAGACTGTCAATGTTGCCCAATTGAAGGAAAGTGCATCCACTTTCCAGGCCTGTGGATGATAGGTCCTTGAACAAAATTTTTTCAACTGGCAATTTCTGTGGGTAGCAAAGAGATCCATGTCTGGCTGACACCATGCCTGAGTTATCTTTGTGAAAAGTTGAGGATGCAACTTCCATTCGTGCGGATCTGTCATATTTCTACTTAGGTTGTCTGCCAGTGTGTTTTCCTTCCCTGGCAGGAATTGTGTCTGTAGTTGAATTTGCAATTCCAGTGCTGTGTTCCATAGGGTCATGGCTTGCCTGCACAGGGGGTATGAATGAGTTCCCCCACATTTGTTTATGTACCACATCACTGTGGTGTTGTCTGTCCTTATCAATAGCTGGCCTGGATGCAGTAGGTCTTTGAAGGTCATAATAGCCTTTTGCACAGCTAGCATTTCCTTTTGGTTGATATGAAGGTGCTTCTCTTTTCGGGTCCATTTTCCCTGAATAAACTGATCTGTCATGTGTGCTCCACAGGCATAGTCTGAGGCGTCTGTTGTAATGGTTTGAGTTGCTTGAGGTACACTGAAAAGAAGACCTGTGTTTCTTTGGCAAGCTTGAGTCCACCACAAAAATTCCTTTTGAAGGCATGGAATGAGTGGTGCAATTGCTTCCAAGCTGTGGCTGTGGTGAGACCATAAGTTTTTCAGATACCATTGAAGTTTCCTCATATGCAGCTTTGCACATGGGATTAGTAGGATGCAAGATGCCATGAATCCCAGAGCCTGCAGGAATTTCCTTGCAGTTAGCCTGGTGCAAGTTGCCATTTTTCTGAAGTATTGAGACAGTTGCCCTTGCTTGTCTGGCGTGAGGTAGGCCATCTGGGTGGTTGTATCCAAGCTGGCACCCAGGAAAATTATTTGTTGAGAGGGTATTAGTTTTGATTTCTTTTTGTTGACTGTATCCCTGGAAGTTCAACAGTTTTATTACAAACGCCAGGTGCTGCAGTAGTAAGTCCTTGCTGTCCGCTTGGATCAGGCAGTCGTCCAGATATGGGTAGATTTGTATCCCTTGTAGTCTGCAGAAGGCGATTACTGATGCCAGGCATTTCGTAAACACTCTGGGCGCAGTAGATAAGCCAAAGGGCAATGCAGAGAATTGGTAATGGGTTGAACCTGCAAGAAATCTGAGGTATCTTCTGCAATCTTGTCTGACAGGGACATGCAGGTATGCCTCCTTGAGGTCCAATGTTACCAGCCAAGACTCCTTGCCCAGCATGGGAAGAAGCTGCTGTAATGTGAGCATCTTGAATTTTGGCACCTGTAGATATGTGCTTAGGATGGATAGGTCTAAGATAGGTCTCCAATCTTTGTCTTTCCTTGGTACCAGGAAAATTCTGGAATAAAACCCTTGACCTTGTTCTTTTGCAGGTACCTCTTGAATTGCTTTCATGTCCATGAGAGCTGAAACTTGTTTTTGTGCCTCTGCCCTTTGATTTTGTGGCAGGTTTGGCATGCCTCTCATTTCTGGAAGGGTGTGAAAGTGGAACCTGTAGCCTCTGTCTATAATGTCCAGAATCCATTTGTCTTTTGCAACAATATGCCAATTTTTTGAGAATAATGTCAGTTTTCCGCCCAAAGGTGCTGCCATTAAAGCTTTGCTTGGCAGGTGTAGGGGGAAGTCATTGTGTCCGTTTTCTAAAAGACTGTGATCTATCTTCTGCACCTCTTGGGGTTGGTGCTTGCCACTGTCTGGCTCTGAAAGATCCTTGAGGTTGCCCTCTACCCCTTGGGCGCCTGTATCTGCCCCTTTGAGGTCTGTCCGTGGCTGGAAAGGACCAATTTTTTGAAGGCCAGTTTCTGCTTAAACATGGAGGCTGTACCTGCAGGAAATCTTTCACTGTTTGCATTGATTTCACTTTTTCCTCCATTTTCTTTATCACCTCCTCAGCTTTAACACCAAACAATACATCTTTTTGAAGAGGTGCATCTAATAATTTAGCTTTGACATGATCTGGTAAGGTTTGCTCTTTGAGCCAAGCATGCCTACGTATAACAGACCCCATAACAGCAGCTCTACATGAGGCCTCAAAAGCATCAAAACCACACTGCAAGGTATGTTTACCCACTTGCTCTGCACCATGCAACAAATCCTGCAACTCTTTTAAATCTGGTTGTTCTGGTTGTGTCATCTTGCTTTTCAGCTGAGATATCAAAAACTGTTGATACTTTAACATATGGAACTGACAGTTTAATGCCCTCATGGTTAAAGTGGCCGAGGTGTACACCTTTTTCCCCCACCTTTCTAAAGCTCTGGAATCTCTCTCTGAAGGTAATGGGTTTTTAGCAGTAGAGGCCTTAATTCCCTTGGGATCCTGTGAAATTGTTTCTGGGTCAGCAGTATGGCTTTTATATAGGAACTGGTGGGAATCAGGAACCCAGTAATACCTGTCTGGTTTAACAGGAGCTGGAGGCAAAGAATCTGGATTAAGGCTGGCTTCTGTGTACACATCATCGAATATATCTAAAACAGGAGGGATAGCCAGAGGCCTATGCTGGGAGAGCAGAAGAAATTCCCTGAGCCTTTTCTTGGAGTCTGAGTAATCTTGGCCTTCCCAATGAAAGTGTTCCCTCAATGTATGCAGGGTTTCCCCAAAAGAGAAGTCCACAGGGGGGGAGACCGAGGGAATAGACTCCTCTGCATCAGAGTCTTCGAATGGAGAATAGGCATAATCCTGGTCTTCAGATAGTTCTGAGGTAATAGAAGCTTGACCTGAGGAAGGGCAGTCTTCCTCTAATCTGGGCCTTTTGTCAGAGGGGGGTTGAGAACCCCTGATAAGAGTAATCAAATCCTCAGCCATTTTAATCATCTGTTTTTTAGGCATGGTGCCATGAGAGGGGGTCTGAGGAACCTGTTTTTTGGTTTTCATGGCTGCTTTACATTTAGTGAAGGCTTTAATAAAGAAGGAGGAAGGCCTGAAGACCCCTTGAGAAATGGCAGGCCTGTCTAAATTCTGAGTTTCCCTGCCAGAAGTGGCGTCGGGTTGTGTAGTAGGAATGGGGGCCGAGGAACCTGCGACCTCGGGTACTGAAGACACCGGTAAAGCATTGTCATCGGTAGTCAGGGGCTGCGTAGGCGCCTCGCTGAGTACCGGAGAACCGGTAGTCGGCCTTAGCGTGGTTTCAGTAGGTGGTGCAGACCCCATATGTCGGTCCTTATCTTTGCGTTTTTTGCTCAAAATTGGAGTCGGAGTATCCGACAACATAATATAATTAAATTTTTTGCCGAAAAAGTGAAGGGCGAACTCCGCCCGACGCTTAATAGTGCGTTTATTGAATCTTGCACAGAAACGGCAGGCCGAGACATCGTGGTTTGGGCCCAAGCAAGGTATACAGAAAGAGTGGAAATCCTTATGCGGTATTTGCTTCCCACAAGAAATGCAATTATTAACTTTGACATCGGTCTGAGGCAAGAAAAGTTTCCCCAACGGGATACTTAGTTTTCAAGAAGACTTCGGCTGAAATACATTCGTAAATCTCAGGAGCTGGCCGACCGGCACTTGCGAACTGTTTCTGCTTCGGGCACCGCATGGCAAGAAAGACTGAAGAATATGGCGTCGGCTGCCTCTTTTATACCCCTGCCGCACTGATGTCAGGGAAGAAGCGACGACAACCGACGCCGGACCTAGACTTTGGAATTAGGCCAACCGAGGACCTGCCTGACAGCAGGATAACCCATCTGTTATGACTGCAGCTGTATGCACGATGAACATCCCTCTCCTCCTTCCACCAAACGCTAATACATGCGAGAGATGCAATTATACAGCCAAACTGGAGGCTAAGCTCTCTCAACCCAAGACTGGACCAGGCAGTCAAGAGGAAAAGGGAATTACTTGCATCACACCACCAGTCTCACATAGACCTAAGAAAATAGCACCGGCAAAAAACACACATAAATAAATGAAAACATACTCAGAGGCTCTAAATAAAAATCTGCAGAAGCAACAGAGACCTCCAAAGCAGACATCCAAGCAACCTCCACCCCCGCAACACAAACCATGAAAAACATACTTCACAAAACCAGTGTGCCACACTGCCTTTAGGCAAAATAACATACCCAACACACTAGTAATAGGTGACTAAGTCAGGCACACTGACGTCCCACTCACTAGGCTGAACAAGGAGAAGGTTACTGTTAGCTGCCTGTCAGGTGCCAGGATCCGTCACATAACACAAGCACTCAGGTCGCTCAAGAACAAGTACAAATATGACTCTGTCATTGTCCATGTTGGTGTGAATGACCTGAGCCGCACCTCCCTGGACTACATGAAGAGAGAAATGGAGGAGCTCTCTGATCACGTAGCCAAGGCCAGTATGACCCTGACCCTGAGTAGCATCCTGCCCTCACCAAGAAAGATACCACGGTATTGAGAAAAATCAATTTCAACAATTGGCTAAGCTTCTGGTGTCATTCAAAGAGGATCCAGTGTCTGTCAGCCTGGGATGACATGCTCGACCAGCCACACTGCTTTGCTAGAGACAGCTTGCACCTGTCACCCTTAGACTTTCGAATACTAGCCATGGCTCTTGCCACCCCCATAGTGCCTTTTTTAGGCAAGGCTCAAAAGACAAACCCACCACCGTAAATAGCACAAGTAACAAAAAAATGAGGGTAATGCTACTCAATGCCAGAAGTCTAAACCTCAAAATGCATGCACTCGAGGCACTCCTCAGTAAGGAGAAAATCGATATATGTGCAGTAACAGAAACCTGGTTTAAAGCTCCAGAGAGCACCACAGCACAACCAGGCTACAACTCATACCATACATTTCGGCCACAAAACCCGGACCGAAATACAAAAGGTGGGGAAGTATCCATATTCATCAAGGATACCCACACCTCCAGATTAGTGGCACAGCACGATGCTTCAGAGATCATCCACGTGCAACTAACAATGGGCAAAAATGCTATTCAAATTATAGCTTGCTACAGATCACCCACCATGTCTCAGGACCCCCACTCCGCATTCCTGGAAACATAAAGGTCCTACCAAACACCCTGATATTGGGTGATTTGAATTACCCAAACATTAACTGGGAGAACTACTCAAGTACAAACTCCCTTGCCCAACATTTCCTAGAATTTATTAACTCAAACGTCCTGGATCAACTGGTCAACACCCCCACCAGTGGTAACAACATATTGGACCTGGTCATCACCAACATGGGCGACCGGTGTTCCACACCAGAGGTCAACCCCTCGCTGGTTAGATCGGACCATGAACTAATCACTCTGGATATCCACATTCCGCCACCACCCCTGGTCAAAGAAACCACTGTGAAAAACTTTTCAAAAGCAAACTTAGCGTTACTTAAGACTGAGGTGGGAAGTTTCAAAGCTCCCATGCTAAAGAATAATGCTGTCCAAGCTGCAAAATCCTTTACTAATGCACTCTACGGGCACCTACAAGAATGCATGGATTGTGCTATTCCAAACAAAACCAATACTCACTCCTCCAAGAAAAGGAAACCAGTCAGGTGGACCCCTGCCATAAACAAGCTATAAAATAGAAGGAGGAAACTAGTACAGAAAAGAGTAAAATCCCAAGAAGGGAAGACATCCCTGATCAGTATCAGCAAGAAACTACGTTCCCTCATAAAATCATCCCTCATAAAATCATCCAAGGCTAGCTTCGAAAGAAAAACTGCCATGGACTCCAAAGATAACCACAAGGCATTCTTTAGCTATGTCAAGAATCTAAGTGGAAATTCTCAGATCTGTTCGGAGTTAGTGCAGAATGGCCAACATCGTGGCAGACAGGTTCAGTGCAAACTTCACCCCTCTCTCACCCCCAAAAGGGCCCATAACTATACCAGAAGAATATCGTGCCCCTGAAATCAGACACTCAGGTTAAACCAGCCCTCTCCAAAGCCAGAAACACAGCATCAATGGGATCGGACGGTGTCCCAGGCTGCGTCCTACTTGAGCTCAAAGATGAACTAACCCCTCACCTAAACACACTGTTTAAACTCAGCCACTCCACAGAGTGGCGCACAGCAACTGTTATTCCACTGCACAAAGGTGGAGCCACAACGGACCCCGGGAACTATTGCCCTATAAGCCTGACTAGCTTGGTCAGCAAAGCTATGGAGCACATCATCATGGATCTCATTAATAGAGACATTGGAAACCTCCAAACACTGGACCCTACCCAGTTCGGCTTTGTTAAAGGCAGATCATGCCTCCTAAAACTGGTGGACTTCTTTGATACAGTTACCAAGGCTATAGACGAGGGAAAGGTGGTCCACACAGCCTATCTAGACCTTGCAAAGGCCACCATTCCCCACTCAGGTTATTATAGACAAGCTCACCAGCCTGAAGATAAACCCCTACATCACGAGATGGGTTGCCAACTGGCTCACGGACAGAACCCACATGGTAAGAGTTGCGGGAGCTAGGTCTGACTCTAAATAGGTTACAAGTGGCTTTCCCCAGGGCTCAGTCCTAGGACCCCTCCTGTTTGGCATATATTCCTCAGAGGTACAGGGAAGCATAGGAGGACTATGGCTGACCAAGTTCGCAGATGACTGCAAACTAGGGGCTGTAATTGACTCTCCGGCTGACACAGACATCCTCCAAAAGGGTCTCACTGAGACAGATACCTGGTGTCAAAACCATGGCCTCAAGCTAGATGCCAAAAAGTGCATAGTCATCCGCTTTGGAAAAAACAAAGTACCCACAAACTACCACATAGGTGGTAGCCCCCTAAATACGGAAGGTGTAATAAGGGATCTGGGGACCCAAATAGATAGTAACCTCTCCTTTGATAATCACATTGCCAAAGTGGTTAGAAAATCCTTCTATGTGGCCCACCTAATCACAAAAGGGTTTGCATCCAGATCGAAAGAGATCATTGGGCCCCTCTATGCATCACTCATCAGACCCATCATAGAGTAGAATGCCCCATCTGGGATGTACCTTACAAGACACCTCCAACTGGAAAGACCACACAAGTACCTCACCAAGAGGATCACTGGCCTCAAGCAGATGCCCTAGGCAGCTTGACTGAAAAAACTCCAGCTGTACTCGGTTGCATACCACCTACTCAGAGGTGATCTCTGCCTGACATACAAGGCCATGTCCAACCTAGAATTGATAAACATGCTCCCCCTAAAGAAAACCATATCCCCTCAAGCCACACGCTCCAGGAATCTAAACCTCACCATAACAATAAATAGGACGTGCTGGAGGGATAGATTCCTGTGCCAGAGACTTCCCATGCTCTGGAACAAGATTCCAATCTACATTAGGCAGAGCTCCTCGCTAACCCTCTTCAAGAGGAACCTTGACGAGTGGATGGGAAACAGAAACTTTACCCGAGGGATCACTTCAATGGCTCTGCTGGACAGAGGCACAGGGAACTAAACTAAGGGGGCGGCAAAAGCCAACACATTCTGGCTAGGTTTATAAATGCCTTCAGGCAAATAGCCTAGTACCTACCTATGATGCTGTCCTTTTCATTCTTCCTCACGACTGGGTCAAAAGTCCACAGCTATATAACTCTCAAGTGGCCTCAAGGAAGAGATATGCCGGGGCACTATCGAACCAAAAGAAGCTCTGCGTCTGAAGACAATGACCAAGTTGTAATGTGTGAAAAATGTATGAGATTTTGACCAAGTCGCTGCTGCACAAATACAATGGATATAAAAAGTGTACACACCCCTGTTGAAATGCCAGGTTTTTGTGATATAAAGTATGAGATCACAATAAATCATTTCAAAACTTTTCCCACCTTTAATGTGACCTATAACCTGTACAATTCAATTGAAAAACAAACAAATCTGTTAGAGGAAAAAATATAAAAAATAAAAAACATACAATAAGCTGGCTGCATAAGTGTGCACACCATTAAACTACTAATTTGTCAAACCACTTTTTGATTTAATTACAGCATTCAGTCTTCTTGAGTAGGAATCTATCAGCATGGCACATCCTGACTTGGCAATTTGCCCACTGTTCCTTGTAAAAGCGCTCCAAATCTGTCAGACTGCGAGGGCATCTCTTGTGCACAGCCCTCTTTCAGGTCACCCCATAGATTTTCTATTGGATTTATGTCTGGGCTCTGGCTGGGTCATTTCAAAACTTTAATTTTCTTCTGGTAAAGCCATTCTTTTGTTGATCTGGGTGTATGGCTTGGCATCATTGTCGTGTTGAAAGGTAAAATTCCTCTTCATCTTCAGCTTTCTAGCAGACTCCTGAAGGTTTGGGTTAAAAAGTGACTGGTACTTGGAACTGTACATAATTCCCTCCACCTTGACTAAAGCCCCAGTTCCAGCTGAAGAAAAACAATCTCAACGCATGATACTGCCACCACCATGCTTCACTGTGGGGATGGTGATCTTTTGGTGATGCAAAGTGTTGTTTTTTGCGCCAAACGTACCTTTTGGAATTGTGGCCAAACAACTGAACCTTGGTCTCATCTGAGCAGAACACATTTTCCCGCATGCTTTTAGGAGATGTGAGGTACTGTTTTGCAAATTTTAGCCAGGCCTGGATGTTTTTCTGTGTAGGAAAAGGCTTCCGTTTTGCAACCCTACCCCATAGTCCAGACATATGGAGAATACGGGACATTGATGTTACATGTAGTACACAACCAGCACTTGCCAGAAATTCCTACAGCTCATTCAGTGTTGCTGTAGGTCTCTTGGCAGCCTCCCTGACCAGTTTTCATCTGGTCTTTTCATCAATTTTGGAGGGACGTCCAGTTCTTTGCAACGTCACTGCTGTCCCGTATTTTCTCCACTTTTTGATGACAGTCTTTACTGTGTTCCATGGTATATCCAATGCCGTGGAAATTTTTATGTACCCTTCTCCTGACTGATACCTTTTTCAACAATGAGATCCCTTTGATGCTTTGTAAGCTCTCTGCAAACCATGGGTTTTGCTGTAGCAGGCAAATGAGTAAATCTCAGGAAAATCCTACTAGGACAGCTGAACTTTATTTGGGGTTAATCAGAGTCTCTTTAATTGATGGCAGGTGTGTAACCAAGAAGACTGAATGCTATAATTAAATCAAAGGGTACTTCAACAAAGTATTAATTTAAGGGTGTGCACACTTGCGCAACCAGCTTAATGTAAATTTTTTATTTTTTATATTTTCCCCCAACAGATTTGTTTTTCAATTGACTTGTACAGGTTATAGGTCACATTAAATGAGAAAAGTTTTGTAATTATTTATTGTGGTCGGATTTTTTTTACATCACAAAAACCTGGCATTTTAACAGGGGTGTGTACACTTTTTATATCCGCTGTCTGTAGTGTAACTTGATGTTGGAAGGAGGTAGGTGACTTGAATGAATTGTGAGTAATTCAATAACAAAGCAAAAGAATGACACTAGTAGGAAATGCTTTATATGTTCAGAAGTCTTTGATTCAAACTTCATACAGGCTTTAAAAAGTTAAAATGTAGCAGTTTATAGAAAAAGGCATGTGGCATGATAGCAGCAGCTGGGTGGCATTTGAATTAGTACTGAATAACTAAGAAGGTTTTAAACATTGGAAAGTTGCATTGTTATGTATATATATATATAGATTAAAGAGTACAGACATAGATCTATATATATATAGCTATATCTATATACATATATATATATACACACACACACACACATATATATATATATATATATATATATATACACACACATATATATATATATATATATATACACACACACACACACACACACACACACACACACACACACACACACACACACAAACTAAAAGATCCCAGTATCTTCCCTTCCACTTTTAGACTGCTTAAAGTGCAATGGTCATATTCTGAAACAAGTGTAACATTTCTGGAGTTAGATATATATTATACTTAACATACATAATACCAAATTATATAGTTTTTGACCGAAACAAGTGTTTTTTTGCATTTTATTTTGCTGATTAGGAAGTCCCCTGAAATTTTATTCAGAAATTAAAATCACCAACATGACATCATGAAAGACTGTACTCAATGCCTCATTACCTACACTGTATAAACTACTGTATTCCCATGCTAAGAGGGTTAGTAGTAGCTTCTCAGTTCCTAAAGACACAAGTTATCACGAGTTCATGTAGGTAGAACACTTCACATTAAAAATTAACCCACAGGATGACGCTGAACTGAAATCACAATACAAGTAAGACGATGTTCTTCTAAAGAAATAAGTTGTGAAACCAGTAAAAAAACAAGCAACCTTTACTTACTGAAAGATCACTTGCAACTTTAACAAGTGTAACAAGAAATGGAATTAACTGAAAAATAAATGTGTTTCTGAAAGTGACCAATATACTTTAAAAATGCAGGTAAAAGAAAGAACACATTACATTTTATGTCACGATTGAATCTGCAAAGTTTCTAGCAAGGTGCTTCAAACTGCAACCTTCTAGACTGAAGGACTTATAACCTGCAAAGCTGAAAGGTTACATCAAAACTGCCTGCATACCAGCAGCACACATAAATTAAATGTGATGCATTAGAAATGCACATTATTTCAGTTATTAGAATGGCTGCATTAAAATACTGACATGAACGTTAATGGCATTAGTGGTTCAGACAAGAAACATAAAAAGAGTATTGACTTATGTAAAGAACTGTAAGGTGCAAACCACCAACGCTACAGGAAACATTTAGACAAAAACGAACCTGCTAGTTTGATAAAGAAGAAATTCAAGGAGAGACATTCAGTTGAATATCACAGACAAGCAAAAACAGGAGTAATACTACTAATAGTGAAAGGGGGGTGCAAAAAGTAATAGGAAGAGAAATAAGGCAATTACAGAATACTTGTAGTGATAATTGAGCACAGAATGGATAACAGGATTACTGCTCTATGCACGTATACATTTCCCATAAAACAAATGCCTGAGATCAGGGACCTTAACCTGGCCTATGACAAACAGCACCTGCTGGAGAGACCGTATGTTTCTCAGACGCTGCCACTCCTCTGGAATAGGTTACCAATTCACATCAAACAAAGCCCCTCAATGACCCTGTTCAAGTGTAGCCCGAATGACTGGATGGGAAACTGTAAATTCCTGCAGGGGAATTCACCTATGACCCTTCTAGGTATGGGCAGTCATTGCAAACTAAAATCTAGAGTTTAGGCAAGATCCTTTATATTGGGTTTCTCTAGTATTATACTGAGTACACACAGCCAGGCTTATGAAGACCTTTGGGTCAATAACCACCTATGAACCTATCTATGAGAGGTTAGAAGAACCCTAGAAGCTACAGGCTTTCAAAAGGACATTGTGTTTATGGGTGGTGACTGCAACTTAGTAGTAACAACACTAACCTGGGGAGCCTAGATGGGAGATTATAGAGGGAGTTAATAAGAAATATTGAAAGTGTTTATTTACTTACTTAATTGGATTACTGGGAAAGTCCTACTGGGTAGATGCCCATTTTCAGTCCAGACCCAAGCAGAAAAGCTCCAAAGTATTACAAAAATGTTTTAAAAATAATTTTACAATCTACAAAAATAATAAAAAAAAATCTGCAGTTTAAATAATTACACCAAATTAGGCATACTGTGAAAATATTGGTGAAAAACAGATACAATTTATATTATTATTATTTATTATTTTACATTTGTTAACCGGGGGTGTCTTGACTGAGCCGTAAAGGCCCTTTTTCAGCAGAGGCCTGGGGAGAAAAGCTCCACAAAGAAAAAATACAGACACATTTAGTTATTTAGACATGATCAGTACACACACAAATTACAAGAGACATATTTTTACAGTGGTATGCGGCACATAAGCAGTTACAGTGGAGAGAACAAACAAAAAATATTAATTTTAAAAATAAAGGTAATTAATAGATTTGTGGTGTTACAGCTGAAATTCGGAACACAGGTAGAATACATAAAAAGTACACAGGTACAGTACATACATTGTAGATTAGCCAGTGTTTGTGAGTAAGATTGAAAACTATCAAGTGCTCTAGATTTAGTATGTATATGTTATCCGCTTTCACTAACCTGGAGAGCAATCATGGCATTGCCAACTTTGCTTGAGAGGTTGCCTGATGAGGTCTTTAAAGGAGGCTTTGGATGATGTGTTTTGAATGCTAGTAGGGACAGAGTTCCATTTTTTAGCCACTGAACTACTATATAGTGCATCTCCAAAGCTATTGTAGCTGTTGGTGACTTCTAGTAGTAGTTTGCTTGATGATCTAAGAGGCCTTTCGGCTGAGTGATGTTGTACTAGGTTTTTGAGGGCAGGACACTTATTGGGGAGGTAATAGAATGACAGAGGCAGAGCTGATTGTAGGCTAGGAGGTTGGGCAGTTCAAGCCAGTGGAGCTGTCTCAAAGCAGTACAGTGATGAGTTCTATATGAGCAATTTGCAGCAAAGTGGGCAATTCTGTTATAGCAGGCTTCCATTTTGCTTAGTTCAGTTTTGTTGAGATTAGTCAGAATGGGAGATGCATGGAGTAGGGTATATAGAAGTTGGGAGCGAGCAATGGCTGATCTTGCGTTGTTGGTAAGAAATGGTTTGATATGGTAGAGTGACCCCAGTTTGCATGTACATTTTTAATAGTTAAGTTGAGATGACTATCAAATTTTAGGTGGGAGTCTATGGTTATTCCCAATAGCTTAGCCTGTGCCACTGGAGCAAATGGAGTAGCATTTGTGGAGTAGATAGTGAATTGACTGTTAGTGTTTTTGTTAGAACTGGTTATAATCATAAGATGAGTTTTCTTTGGGCTGAGGATAAGTTGGGCTTTAGTAAGGTAGTTTTCAATGTCAGAGAATGCTAGTTGAGTTGTTTGCAGGAGGGTGGGAATGTTTTGTGCAGCACAGATTAAGGTAGTGTCATCTGCATACTGAATTACAGATGCATGCTGTGTGGAGGTATGGAAGTCATTTGTGAAGACCGTGAATAGTAGTGGTCCTAAGATAGAACCCTGTGGGACTCCTATAGTTATGGGCAGCTGAGGAGAGAGAGACTTTTCCAATTTCTCAGCTTGGTACCTGTCAGTTAAGTAGCTTTGGAAACAGGTAAGAGTGGAATTTGATAGATGATATTGGTTTAGTTTGTTTAGCAGGATTTGGTGCGAGACTGTGTCAAATGCTTTGGACATATCCAAAAAAAGAGTTGACACTTGTAGGCCTTCATTTTTGAGATGGTTTATTGTGTCTGTGAAGCAGAAGAGGGCTGTAGTGGTACTATGGGTAGGTCTGAAACCATGCTGAGTAGGTGACAGGATGTTGCTGTCTAGGAGATAGTTTAGCATCTGGGTATGGATGCATTTTTCTAGGATTTTGGCCAGGGGGGAGAGTAAAGCAATGGGTCTGTAGTTAAGTTCAGTGGAGGTCCCGCCTTTATGTATGGGTGTAACATAGGATATTTTCCAGAGTTTGGGCACATAGTTTTCAACAATTGATCTGTTTATGAAAGTGGAGGCTGGGATAGCAATAGTATCTGCTGTGAGTTTCAAGAAATAGCTGGGGAGTAGGTCGGCTGCTTCTGATGAGGGTTTTAGTTTGGAGAGCATGTTTTTGATTGAAGTGGTGGAAACTGTTTTGAGGGTAAAGCTTGTATTAGTGTTATTTGTGTTGGGGGGGGGGGGGTAATGAGGAATGACCTGTCCTGTGATATACATTTTTCCAAAATTTTTGCGGGTTGTGTTGGTATTTAGTTTGTAATGTTGTGTAGTAGGATTTTTTGTCCAGCCTAATGCATTTTTTTTGCACGGTTGCGCAGTTCTTGGTACTTAGTTAGGCTTTGCGTTTCTTTGGGGGTTTTTTATAGTAAAGCCAGGCAGTGTCTCTAGACTTGAGGATTTGTTTGGTTTCTTTACTGATCCAGGGGTTTGTAGAGGTTCTAACTTTGATTTTGAGCAATGGAGCGACAGTGTCTAGGTGTTGTAGAAATGTTTTGTTGAAATATGCTACAGCCTGGTCAAGTGGGAGGGTTTTTAGGGGGGTCCAGACACAGTTAGAGAGTAAAGTGTTGAGGACCTCAGGAGATAATTTTTTTGTTTCTAGTGGATATATAGTTAGTGGTTTTGCATATGCTTGTTCTACTACGTATAAAGTATATTATGTTGTGGTCACTTAAGGTGTCTGGGAGACAGCCTGTGTGAGGGTACAATGTGGGGTTGTTAGTTAGGACCCAGTCAAGGATGGATTCCCTTTTAGATTTTTTATCACATCTAGTTGGATTTTGGACTAGCTGCTGGTAGCCATGGAGATTTATTAGATTACTTGGTGGTTCTGATATACAGGTGAACCAATCGAGGTTGAATTCCCCCAGAATAAGGGTTTCTTGTGACTATGTGGAAGAAACACCAGGATAAGAAGTCTTCAAGGCTAGCAGGTGTATTACCAGGTGGAATATCGATCACAATTGTGGTGATAACCTTTTTAGGATGAAGTTGAAGTTGTAGGATAAGTATGTCCCAATTATTGGGGGAGGGGTAGGAGTTTGGTAATTGATGGACAGTTAAGTTGGACTTGTACAGTAAGGCAGTTCCACCCCTTTACGAAGTGGTCTGTCTTGTCTAATGATATTGTAGCTGGTAGGGAGAACTTCTGAGTTAGCTGTTTTTATTTAGCCAGGTTTCTGTTAAAGCAACTATGTCTGGGGAGTAGTGTGCTATTGTGGCTTGGAGTTCAGGTATTTTATTTTTGATACTTCTAATATTAATATTTAGCATTAAAAGATGGTTGGTTTTGCTGCTGTTGTTGATTTGCCCAGCGATGAAGTGTGTGTGTGTGTGTGGGGGGGGGGGGGGGGGGTGTTATGTTCTGACATTTGTGTTGGAGCAGTTTGTGTTGGACAGGATGGATTTGGGCCTGGGTGGATATCCCTACTTATGGTGAGCCTGGAGTTAAAATGGTTATACAGATGTTGGAGTTTGGTGAGGAGTGTGAGAAGGTATTGTGGTTTTTTGGAGTAGGAATGAGAGCATATGTGTTTATTTCTGAATTGGTCCGTTATGTAGTTCTTGAATAACTGTGGGCAGATATTATTATAATGTGTGGTGTCTGTATACGAAAGTGCATAATGTAGTGTTGTGCTACTAAGTTTAGGGATATTGCTAGAGTGATAACTTGTGGTGCTGTAAAGAATTATGAGAAGATAGACTAGACTTAGTTGTGTGATAATCATGGTTATAAAGTTTAAGTTGTTTCTAGGTGGGGGCTCTGAATAGGAATTCTAGGGTTGCACTATATGTGGATGGGGAAGTAGTGTGGGTGATGTAAAAAATGCCTAGTGGGAATGAGAGTGATTGGGAGTATTTTGTGTAGAGCAAGTTGGTGTGGTATAATGTGATATGACTTGAGGAGCTGTGATTGGTGGAGGTGATGTGAGGGTGAGCTGTGGCTGTGATTACTATAAATGTAGAGGTAGTGGGGGCGGGAAGAACTAGGGGGCAGGGGAGCAGACAGAGCCCGAGCATTAGCGAGGGCGAATGCAGCAGGGCAGAGCCAACCAGGACAAGAGAAAAAAGTAAGTATTACTTTACAAATCTGAAAACCTTTAAAACAAATTCCTGAGGTCTAATGGCTTACCGGCAAGCAGAATGTAATTGCTGAAGAGCACTTGTGTCCTGGTGGGAGACTAGAAATTTAAAGATGGCTCCATGCTCAGCAGGCTTCTAATATAGACTTTGTATTGGGGAGGGAGATGGCACAAGGGGTGCAAACCAGGTGGAATCCAAAGAAACCAGAGCGGTAATCAGTGGAAATCGGTGAAGGCCTCAGAGGGGGTAAGTAATAATTCAAACTACCTGTAAAGTGAAGGAGAGAAGAGACAGCAAAGTTTATTAAGGTTGGGAGTGTGACTTCACATTGACTTGCTGATTAGTAACCAGTTTGTGCACAAATTAGAGTAGGGAGATACATTAGCAATGAAGGGGAATGTATAGAGATGCAAATAAACAGGTAAGGCAGAAAGCACTGAGAGGGCTGCTTGATGGCTAATTTAGTCACAGGGATGTGAATTAAATGTATACTGTCTATTGGACAGTTAGGATTACTGTACTAGCGGGGCTACAACAGTCAGTTTTATTAGTAAGCTGAGAACTACTAAGAAATACTGCTAATGTAATAGCTTCACTTTCATAAAACATGCAAGTAGTATGCCTGGGTGGACTGACCCTGCTCTTGAGGCTCAAAATGTATATCCTTGTTTAGTTTGCAGTACTGACTCCTCTTTATACTGTATGGGTGGAGTGGTAGCCGCAGACTGCAGATTTGCTTGAGTGTGCTCCTGCTCTTGAGGCTCAAAATGTATATCCTTGTTTAGTTTGCAGTACTGATTCCTTCTTATACTGCATGGGTGGAGTGGTAGCCAAAGACTGCAGATTTGCTTGAGTGTGCTCGGCAAGCCGAATGTAATTGCTGAAGAGCACTTGTGTCCTGGTGGGAAACCAGAAATTTAAATTTTATATGACAATAATTTAATATTTAAAGAACTTTTAGCCAGTTTATAGAAAAATTTAAGGTAAATTAGTATAATACAAACAGGAACTACAACATGAAGCGAGAAAAAAATATTTTTAAAATAAAAGGACATTTGTGAAAAGGGCAAAACTTACTTAGAAGGATTGTCAAACGTTTTGTTGCTGCAAAATAAACAAAGAAGACATATGAAGGAAGAAGAGGAACAGCTGTAAGTAACTAAAGGAAAATAAATGAACACTCGGATGCTATGAAGATATATAGAACTATATTTTGACACCATTCCCAAAACACAGAACCTGCCCAAAGACTCAGGCAACAAAACAAAGATCAGAAGTTGAACTTTAAGATACTATGACATGGATAACTACAGACCTTAGGAGATAATGGAAATAATTAGTTTTTTGTGAGAATCTGTATAAGGCAGAATATGTAGGGAATCAAGATACTGAAAATATAAATGGAATGTTTAAATATGCCAATATTAGAGGAAGAGAATGATGAATGACCGACAGCAAGTATAGACACACAACAACAAAGTGTAATGTACAGTCAGCCAAAAAGAAAATCTCCAGGAACTGATGGCATATTAGTAGGAATCTGGAAGTCAGATTAAGAAACTGATAATGATTTGGGAAGCAATTTTTAACAGTGCCTTATATGGGACAGAAGCATGTGTTTCATGTAAAAAAGACAGTGGTGGAAGGACTACTGAGAAAAAAAGGACCCAAAGGTCTCTGCATTATGTAGATTTTCCTCAGTTTTGAACAGCTACTACTTAAAGTGTTTATGTCTGTAATGGTCAAAAGAATAACCAAGTGTTTACCAAAATTGAAAGATATGGATCGATAGAGGTTTTAGAAGGGAGGAAAACATTTGATAACTTTAATAAAACAACATTACTAAAGAAGGATACTGAGCATAAGAATGTCCTGCTATCACTGGCAAGTTTGGACACAGAAAACAAAATATGTTCTGCAGGGATTTTATGAGCAGGGCATGGATAAGATCTCATTTTCAAATGAATTAACAGGGTTAATTAAGAACATATATAAGGGGTTCAAGTCAACAACAATTGTGAGAGGAGTCCTTTCTATGACGATGGACTTGAGCAGAGTGACCATGCAGGGATTGTCCACTCTTCCCCTTGCTGTTTGCAATATATTTTGAGCATGTGAACAGGAAGACAAGGGATTGACCAGATTCAGGATTACAACTGGTATGGATGTCAAGACAGACTAGCTTGTTTGCAGATATTATATTGCATTTTAAAAATTCATCATGGTATATACTACTAAATATTTTCAGCCAATTTCACATTGTTTTGAGAAAAGGTCATGAAGCCACTGTGATGCCAGGTAAAAATAAAAAGAATAGTGAAGCCAGAGATAAAATCAGGCTAAATGAAACAGTTAAAAATGTAACATGAAACGGTAATACAGGTTTTCCTCTCTCTCTCTCTCTCTCATTCATCTACAATCAACATGTTTTCTCATGACTTAGACACCTTTTGTCCTCTTTCATAAAAAAAAGACCAAAATGTCTTTGAAGTGTGTTGGATTCCCAGACTTTCTGTCTCCTACTGTTAATAAACCTGTCCTCCAGCTCAGCTATAACTGATGACAGATGTATAATATCACGGTGAATTAAAGATTCCAGGGAAGCACACATACATATTTATTCACAATCATTACAGTTGTCGAAGAGCTAGTAGTGTGGCAGCTTTTATTCAAAACAGCAAGAGAAGAATGATGTATAAGGCTGGGGAAAACGCATATTATATAAGTGCATACGAACAGAAACTGCTAAGAGATGTTCATGTGGTCTTTATTTTTGTGGAGTCAAAGCTACTAATGTACCTAGGGTCAGTATTTCTGTACTGAGCTCCAGCCAGGGAGTGTATATGTATATGTATATGTATATGTATATATATATATATATATATATATATATATATATATATATATATATATATATATAGAAAGATATTCTATTGTTCTAATGCAGTCTATTTTTATTGTCTTTGTTTTTCTTTCTCTGTGTACTATCCTATGTACATTTTACCCTGTATCTATACTGTTTTACTTATTATTTGAGAAAAGTTCATTTATTCATCTTTAAACTCTTGTGGCTGTCATTTATTAAATTAACTGTTGTTCTTCTAAGACGATAATTATTACTTACAATGTTAGTTAGCAGGTTGTATGGAAAAAGTCTCAAAATTAGACTGCTTAAATCCTACTACCAGTGATAGAGATTAACTTATGTATTTCACATTTGGCTTATTTTAAGTACAGCAGGTAGCTAGAAGTCTCTGGAGTTTCTAGGGTAGTGTCGGTACTACTGTGCCAGGAAGAAGAATATGTGAAATGAATCTGTTTGCTGTAAAAAAGGCATGTTGTTACATGCATCTAGGCATACAGGCAAAGCAGTAGGGTGTGAGATTCAGCTGTATCTCACACCTTCATTTGTGGCTGAATGTGGATATTTCAGAAGAAGAGCTGTTCAGTAACAGTAAACAGGGATCTGAGTCACACCACAGGAAAGGTACTGGGTTTTCCCTGAAAGGTAAAAATTCTAGGGAAGAGATAAGTGACAGCAGTCAGCTGGGACATAAGGCACTAATAGCAGATGATACCAGACTTCCTTACAAAAGGGCGCTTGGGAGGGTTAAGTAAGGAGAAGGAGGTAAGGCAGGCTTAGCTGTCAAACTTGGCTTCAAAGGACTCAAGGCAGGTAGTCAAGCAGGCTTCAGATACTCAAGAGCTGAGGGAGTCTACATACTGGGAAAAAGGACTATTGCACAGTAAACAAATGTCCTAAGGGATGACTAGAGGGAAACGTAATACAGCAGTTGGTAGTATGCAACCCTACCAACTGCCATATGGGCATAAACATATTAAATGGCAGCTTATGCAGAATTTCTATTGTTTGGGATTGCAAAGGATGTAACAAGGTATTACAGGACCTTTGACCAGTGCCATAACACTGGCAAGTCTGGAAACAAATCCAAGACTGATATGATACCTTTGTGTCCTACTGAAGAACATTTTCAAAAAGTATTTATGGATTTTGTTGGACCTCTGAAGTACCCAAATGCTTCACAGCTCAGAAATATATTCTGGTAGTGGTTTCCGGTTCTCATTTTTTGACAGTAAGGTTCATAGAGAGAGATGCTGCCAGTGAGACCTTTTCCAATGTATCAAAGGAAAATGCTTGCGAGACAGAAATATGAACAGGAGTTGACTAGAAAAATCAGAAGGACCTTGGACTTGAACCAGAGTCTGGTTTTGAGTGATGAAATGTACAGGAAGAAGACTGAAATAAGTCAATAAATGGGAGACGATAAAGCAGCAATCACATTTGTGAAATATGGCTTCACAAGAAAAAGTGCTTGGAAAAAGAATGGACTTTCACTGTCTTTTTAAACTTGTGGATAGACTGTAAAGCATATACTCCACTTTATATCATTAATGTTTAGAATGACACTAAAAGGGGAAAACTAACAAAGTAAAACATTTGTTCTTATTAAGATTTGTACAAAACATTTGATAATATAAACTGCATGTTATACATAGTAAAGTGGTTTTGTGAAGTATGCAGTCAAGGGTATTTCAAGTGTGGGGGAGCGTTTTTCAGTGAATGTTGAGTGTTTTAAAGATAAAGTTGTTTTGGTTCTAGGATGTACAGGATTTACCGTATAAGAGAGGAAAGGCTTGGCAAAAGCAAGTTAAATGTTAATATGCTGTGACCTTGGGCTGCTTGGGTGGGTTGTAACAGTGCACTGATTATATTGTACACAGAATTTGGATATTTTCTCTTATTTTTACAATGGTTAACGTCTCTAGATCAGTGACTCTGGCTCAAGCTATAAACAAGTGCTTTTTTTGTAAGCAAGCAGGCATTAAAAAAAAGACAAAATGCTGACAGCCTTGAAAATGCCAAATTTCTTACAACTGCAAAGATTTTATCTTGCTTTTTTTTCTCCCCCGTTGGCAAGTGTTCATTGGGACTTGAGAAGTTTACAGCTGAAGACAGCAGAGCATTCTGCTCTGAGTGAAATTTACAAAGATTCATTGCTGAGTACTTTTCCATGGAGACAAGTTGTTGGAGGCAAGTTGTCTGCAGGTGCAAGCAATTTATCTTTAGAGTTCTGAGCATTCTTTGCCAAGGGAAATACAAAATTTAACAGCTACAATGGCAAGCAGTTCAGTGAATAATAAAGCTTGAAATTATGGAAAGTGAATAAGAGATAGCAGTCTTGCTAGCAGCTTTTATACTTTAATGCATTTAATTTAGCGTTATTTAAAGATAGTCAGTGCACTTTTTCTTAGGACTAAAAGGTAATGTTTTCTGGAAGCATACAAACAGTTTTTCACATGGGGGGCTACAGATAAGAACAGACAGCAATCAGAGTAAAAGGTTCAAATGGAGAAAAGAAATTGTACAAAAGATCAGCCTAACTAACATTAGTGTGTCATGTAACAGAAAACTGGAAATACGCATTCAAAAAATGTCATGTAAAAAAGGTGGAAGCAATAGTTTTTTATCATAATGGTCAAGCTAGCCATATTATCTTGGAATGTAACTAATTGCTAGAGGGACTCCCAACACCAATAAGAGAAGAAAAAAAGCCAATAATGGCAGATTTGTGGTAGTAAGGGGTTACTGGCAAGGGAGGAGACTACACTGGCAGGTCTCTAATATTCTACCTAAAACTGCTATCATGGAACTTAAGAAAAATTTAGGAGAAATGCTCAGCTTTCAACAGGGAATATTATTTACAGGTGGGGATTAAAGCTTGTTTTGCAAAAGGGAGAATGTATCGGGGGCCTGGCTGGGAAAATATAACAAAAGATGGTAGACGTCTGGAGAAATGTATGAAAATATTTGGTATGAAAGATGTAAATTCAACAGTAGGAATTCTGACATAATTTACATATTAATCCCAAAGATAAAATAACTGGACCAGACTAGATAAAAAATATTCCATAAGAACATTTGCATTTAATTAAAATATTTGATATACATACAATAACTAACTCAAATCACTCACCAATAAAAGTTTATAAGATAAAAATGCATAGTAATTAAGTAAAGAATGTGACAATGGTGCTTTCACACTTACCTGTTAAAAAGAGAGGAATTTAAAGAATGGATAGTGGAAATTATTTGACACTTATTAGGGAAGACAGAACGGTGGTGCAGCGATTAGCATTCTCACCTCACAGCAAGGGGTTCCCCGGTTCGATCCTTGGCTGGGGTGCCTTCTGTGCAGAGTCTGCATGTCCTCCCTGTGGTTGCGTGGGTTTCCTCCAGGTGCTCCAGTTTCCTCCCACATCCCAAAGACATGCTGTACGTGGACTGGACACTCTAAATTAGTCCTAGGCGTGAGTGTGTGCATGTTGTGTGCCTTCTGTGGAAGGTTGGGCACTGGGCTGGCAACTCAACACCGTAAAACTCCACTACCAATCATGAGTGGACAGGTGATCCACTGTGGTGACCCCGAACCAGGAAAAGCCGAAAGAAGAAGAAGACGAAGGGCAGACAGAAATATCTTAAGTTACAGCTAGTGAGTGGGATAAAATGCAAATGGAGTTTAAAAACAGGGTAAAAATAATGGAGAGAGACATGGTTGAGAAGTAACAGGAATTACAGAGGGGATGACAAAGGTTAAAATACTGCAGAATAAGGGGACTCTCACAGAAAAAGAAAAGGCACAAATGCAGAGTGCTTAAGAGAAAATAAGTGAGTATATGGATAATATGTATGAGTTTAGCAAGATTGCTGTCAAGCACCTATTTTTTTTTTTTATAAAGCCAAAGCACAATAACTTTTAGCACAGCAATTTAGGCAGCAAAAAGAAGAGGAAAGGTGTGTTGCCAAACTTAGGGAGCCTCTAACAAGAAAAAATAACACAGATTCAGTACAGGTTTTAAAGATATTTCAAGCAGCGAAGACCCAGCTTCATACAGACCCATTTCAACTTTAAACCATGATTATAAAGTGTTTATGTCTATACTATATAAAGAATGGCAAAAGTATTGTCAAAATTAATACATACAGATCAATGAGGTTTTGTGTAGGGAGGCAAGCATTTGACAATATTAATAAAACAATGATGATAAGAAAATACCACCGTCATTGGTGGAGCCTGATGCAGAGAAAGCATTTGACACATTATGCTGAGATTTTATGAGTACAGCAATGCCATTTGGATTCCCTAATACAGTAATAAGGTTAATTAGAAGGATATACAAAGGATCAGATGCAAGAATTAAAGTGGGAGTGTTCCCCTCTATTATTTATTTATTCCAGTTTGGTGACCGAGGAGGTCCACTGGGCTCGACAGCCCATTTTCAGTGGAGGCCCGGGGAGAAAAGCTCCACAATACAAAGTTACATTACATAGAGAATTATAAGAAAAATGTTTGCATTGCAATCAACAGGTAGTATAACAATCAACAGGTAGTATTATAATCAAAACAGGTACCATTCAGTAATGACAGCAAAACTATTAAATTTTTTTAAAAAAAAAGACAGGCATACAGCATCATGGTTGGATGTTACTGTTTAGTTATATTTATAACCTAAGTATATGAGAGAAATTAGGAAGGTATGAAGGTTAGCCAGGAGAGGAGGAGGAGCAGAGCTTGGGAGGTATGAGTTGAAGAGCGCAGTTACATTTCCTGTGAAGAAACAGGTAAGAATGAAGTTGTGTTTTGAAGGTGTGTGGCTTTGTCACAGGTCCTCAGAGTAGAGGGGGCAGGGCATTTCATTTTTTGGCTAAGGAAAAGGAGAGTAGAAGCTGACCAGCTGGGCGTTGGGTTTCTGGACGATTATAGGTTTTGGTGAGTAGCTCTATGAGGAACCAAGCAGGGGTGTCCTCTTTCCTTCCCTTATTTTGCTTTATATTTAGAGCTATTGGCAAAGAAAATAAGGGACACAGAAATCCAAAGATATACCTGGCATACTAATCAATAAAAGGGCTTCTTTTATGGCCACTAAGAATATGTGGGAAGAAAATAATAAAAGAATACAAAAACGGAGAAACTGGAAGTTCTTTGTTTATAGATATGGAAAATAAGATACAAGCAGTGAAAATGTTTTTAGTCCCTTTAATTTTATATATGGATCAGGCATATTTGTATAAACCAGAATAGAAGTTGTAGACAATAATTAAGAATTTGATGAACTTATCTGGGAAGGAAGAGGGCGAGAGTTAAGAGAGATAAATTGATCCAGCCAAAAGAATAAGATGGTTTACAATTACCTGATTTGAAGCAATATTTTAGAGCTGCACAATTATGGCTCATATACATAACACAAGAAGAATGTTATTATTCAAAATGAGAAGGGATGATGATGAAGCAAAGGGGATGCTGAGAAAGAGGGGAATTTTTTATGTAGATCTTTAAGGAGAATAACAACCATACAAAATTTTACACTCATAAAATACAAGAAAGTATTCTAAGAACAAAGCCAACACTTGAGCACTGTCTGTACTCTTGTGGCAGAAGTGTGTAGTCTGAGCCTCATCTGAGTTGGAGATTACTGGAAGAAAATTCAATGTGTGCTTTCCCATTGGTAGTATAGCTTAAAAGCATCTATGCTCGTTTGTATTTAAGCCTTGTGTTTGCCAGTAGCTGGGCACTTTACAACGGGGTTTAGTGGTGTCCTATACAGATGCAACACTTTGAAAGACAAATTTCCACTAGACATCTGTTAGTGGAACCCTCCCAAACTCCCTTGCTGCACTGCGGGCAACTCAGTTGCTCACTGAGAAGCATTGCCATAGTTTTTTTTCACTCCTAGCCTTTAACAGAGTAAGACCTTTGTTAATGGTTAATCCTAGAACAAAATCTGGTCAAACTAGCTCACTCCCCAATAGTAGCTACAGTAAAAACCTGCCAGAATATCTGGTCAGTTTCCAATCATTTCTCCAGGCAGCCTGATTGACATGGACATCCTGAGGCAATAAGGTAATTGCCTCATGCATACTGACAACCACTTACACCTAAAACAAATACAATATGAGAGAGATGTAATTACACTATGAAGTTGGAATCAATTCTCTCATGTAAAAACACACTAGACATCAAACAGGTTGTCAGCACACAGAGATCGCCTCTCACACAAAACAAGGTCACAACACAAACCCACATGTGCAGAGGAACTCAACAGAAACCTACCAAAAAATCAGAGACCTCCCAAGCACAAACCACTTGCACACACTGCAAAGCAAATAGAATCCACTACACATAATAACACACATCAGTGTGCCAGCAAATAAGCCTCAAAGGCAAAACACCTCAAAACCAAATGTCCTGGTCATAGGTGATTCAATAGTGAGGCACACAGATGTCCCTCTCACCAAGCTGGACAAAGAGAAGGTCATGGTCAGCTGCCTGTCAGATGGCAGGATCAGTGAAACCACACAATCAGTCAACAACAATTATCGCTATGACTCTGTAACAGTACATGAGGGCCCTCATCAAGTCAACTAAAGCTAATTTTGAAAAGAAAGTTGCCAAGGATGACCATAAGGCCTTCTATGGCTACGTCAAAAACCTAAATGGCAACGCTCAGGTCTTTTCTGAGCTAGTACAAAATGGAACAAAATGCACTGACCCTTCTGACATTGCCAACATCTTGGCTGACAGGTTCAGTGCAAATTTCTCCCCCCCCCCTCACCACCTACAGGGCCTATTACCATTCCAGGGGATTGTGCAAGTCCAATTATTACTGATACGTTGGTTAACAAGGCTCTATCTAAAGCTAAAAACACTGCCTCCATGGGACCAGATGGTGTCCCAGGCTGTGTCATACGCGAGCTCCAAAAGGAATTAACCCCGCATCTTAATACCCTGTTCAGTCTCAGCCTCTCCACAGGATATGTGCCCAGAGAATGGCGCACGGCAACGGTGGTCCTGCTACACAAGGGTGGGCCACAACTGACCCTGGGAACTACCGACCAATAAGCCTGACCAGTCTGATCTGTAAGGCTATGGAATGAATCATTATGGAACTCATAAATGGAGAGATTGGGAACCTCCAGCCGCTGGATGCCAGACAGTTCAGCTTCGTCAAGGGCAGATCATGCCTCCTAAACATGGTGGATTTCTTTGAGACAGTTACTCAGGCTATAGATAAGGGAAAGGAGGTACACACGGCTTACCTTGACCTTGCTAAAGCATTTGACACCATTCGGGTATTATTGATAAGCTCACCAGCCTGGGCATAAACCCTTACTTCACAAGATGGATCACAAACTGGCTCTCGGACAGATCCCGTAAAGTAAGAGTAGCGGGATCTATGTCCGAATCCAGACCAGTAATGAGTGGTGTGCCTCAGGGCTCTGTCCTGGGGCCCCTCCTGTTTGGCATATACTTTTCAGAAGTACAGGCAAGCACGGAAGGGCTGTGGCTGACTATGTTTGCGGACGACTGCAAACTGGGTGCTATAATAGAGTCTCCGGCCAACATGGAGATCCTCCAGAAGGGCCTAAATGAGACTGATGCATGGTGTCAAAGCCATGGTCTCAAGCTAAATGCAAAAAAATGCGTAGTAATCCCCTTTGGATAAAACAGAGTACCCGCAAACTACAACATAGGAGGTAATCCCCTGAAATACGAAGAAGAAATAAGGGATCTAGGGACCCAAGTAGATAGCCAGCTTTCCTTTGATAACCATGTTGCCAAAGTGGTTAGAAAATCTTTCTATGTGACCCATCTGATCACGAAAGGGTTTGCAACAAGATCTAAGGATGTAATGGTGCCCCTCTACTCTTCCCTCATCAGACCCATTATTGAGTACAATGCACCAATTGGAATGTACCTGGCTAGACATCTCCAGCAGCTGGAGAGACCACAGAGGACCTAACCAAGAGAATTACTGGCCTCAAACAGTTGCCCTATGCAGCACGACTGAAAAAGCTAAGACTGTTCTCTGTTGCATACTGCTTTCTCAGAGGCGATCTCTGTCTAACGTACAGAGCCATGTCCAACCCAGAATTGTTGAACATGCTCCATCTTAGCAAAACCAAATCTACTCGAGCTACATGCTCTAGGGATATAAACCTCAACACAACAATGAATATAACATGCTGGAGGGATAGATTCCCTTCGCAGAGACTTCCCTTACTATGGAACAGGGTCCCGATCTACATAAGACAGAGCGCCCCTCACTATCACTCTTCAAGAGGAACCCTGATGAGTGGATGGGTAACAAAGTTCACACCTGGGATCACACCAACAGCACTACTAGATAGGGGCCAAGGGTACTAGCTGCTAGTACAAGGGTCTTGGGAACTACTAAAGGGGCGGTGAATACCGCACAACGTGGCTGGGCTAATATATGCCTTCGGGCAGATAGCTCAGTACCAACCTATGAACCTATGTTGGGGTGAATGACTTGTGATGCATCTCTTTGGACTATATGAAGAGGGACATGACTGAACTCTTAGATTATGCATCCCAGGCAGGTATGACCCTGGCTCTAAGCAGCATTCTACTTTCACATAGGAAGATGTCATAATAGAGACAAAAATTACTGACTTCAACAACTGGCTTAGCTTCTGGTGTCAATCCAGAGGGATCCAGTATTTGTCAGCCTGGGAAGACACGGTCGACAGACCACGTTACTTTGCTAGAGATGGTCTTCACCTGTCTGCTCTAAGCTTTTGGATACTGACAAAGACACCTGCCTTCCCCATAGTGCCATGTTTAGGCAATGTCAAAACAACAAGATTCCCAAGTAAAAAATCTTCAAGACAAACTAAAGGTTATGCGGTTTAATGTTAGGAGCGTAAAAAGGGAACTGCACTCCCTGGAAGCACTCCTAACCTTGGAAGATGCTGACATCTGTGCAGTCACTGAAACATGGTTCAAGGCCACAGACAGCACTCCAGCCATGCAAGTCTACAATGCCTTCCACACATTAAGACTCCAAAACATACATGAAAGAACCAAAGATGGAGGTGTATCAGTCTTCATTAAAACCAAACACACCTAGAAATTGGTTAAACAGTATGACTCTCTTGAGCTACTCCAGGTCCAACTAACTATAGGTAAAACACCCTACCACATCATAGCTAGCTACAGGTCCACCACCATGAACTAAGAGAAGCACACTACCTACCTGGACTTGCTAGAGTCACTCATTATACAACCAAACACTTTGGTCATAGGAGATTTCAACTATCCTTCCATCAACTGGGCAACATATATGAGCACAAACATGCTTACCCTGAGGTTCCTGGACTTTGTTAATACAAATGCCCTGGAACAGTTCGTCTTCACCCTCACAAGGTGCTCAAATGTCTTAGATTTGGTACTTACCAACATGGTGGGTCACTGCACTATCCCCTCTGTGTGCTGCCCACCTTGGTAGGGTCAGACCATAAATCTGTCTTGTTAGAAATAACGATCAGACCGGACATCCTCACAGGAGCAAAAAAAAAAAAAAAAAAAAAAAAAGAAATATTTCTTTCTCCAAAGCAAACTACAACCCCTCTGTTAAACCAGTCAGCAATGACTCCTATGCAGAGAAGTGCCCAAATGCTTTGGACAACTACTTAGGTCCTCCCGAAAAACCAAGTCACCCTGGTGGACCTCAGTATAAACAGGTTATATAACAAAAGGAAGAAATCGTTATCTAAGAACAGGAGGGAACTTACTCAGCAGAGGAAGAACACCCACGACAGCTTGAACAAACAAATCAGATATCTTGTAAAGTCTCTAAAGCTAGTTACAAGGCAAAATTAGCATCCCTAGCTAAGAATAATCATAAGGCATTCTTTAGCTACATGTGAAATCTAAAAGGGAATGCCCAGCTAAGAGATGAACTTACACTGGACAGTACTACTCATGCTGAACCCAAGGAAATTGTCAACCTGCTAGTTGACAGATTTGGCGCAAACTTCACCACCCCCCCTGTTGCCACCAGCAATACCCCAAAGCATACCTGACACCAGTCTTCTACCTAGTATCTCCAAAGAGCAGGTCATATCAACACTCTTCAAGGCCAAAAACACTGCCTCTATGAAATCAGATAACATCCCAGACTGCTTAGTAAACAATCTAAAACAAGACCTAGTGGAACCACTTAGTGCACTCTAACTATAGCCCGAGCACCAACTTTGTTACAGCAAGGTGGAGAAAAGTACAGTTGTGTACACTTACCATAAATGTAGATGTTCAAGTGTATTCACTGTTGCAGTCATCACATTTACGTTATCTGCTTGCAGTAGCCCACAGTTATCCTGATTAACAAAGTCTTGGGTCCTGCATCGGTTGCGGTCTCATCTTCCATGACGTCAGGTAGTCAGGGGTATAAAGCATGCAGCCGACGCCATTACATCAGTTTTTCTTGCCCCAGATGTTAGGTGCCCCCATAATGGGAAGCAATTATATATACAAGGTTACACCTCCAAAAAAAAAAAAGCAAATACACCAAAAAGCTTTAAGCAAAGAAAGCAAGAATAGAAGTATAGCCAATAGAAGTCAGGGGGCTGGAGGGAGGGTAACTAGGACTGCAGCAGTGAATACACTCAAACATCTACATTTATGGTAAGTGTACACAACTGTACTATGTTTTTCATGTTTCACTGTTGCAGTCATCACATTTGGGTAGATTCCCAAAGCTAAGAATGGGAGAAGGAAATTAGATAGTATTAGGACCAGCTATAAGGCCCTGCAAGACTGCAGTGGCAAAGCCAGCTCTGGATTTAGAAAAAATTGGCAAACGGTAATGCTTGCTGAAGGTATGTACAGAACTCCAGGTAGCAGCTTCTAGGATGCCCCTGGTAGGAACACCTCTGAGAAAGGCTGTAGAGGTAGACGCAGCCCTGGTTGAATGTGGCCTAATACCCTGTGGGGTAGGTTTTCCATGGTGCTTATAGCAGAAATTAATGCAATGGCCTATCCATTTAGAAATGATTTGCTTTGAAATGGCCTTCCCCTCTGTCCCTGCAGCAAATGCAACCAGCAGTTGTTCAGATTTCCTGAGAGGTTTAGTCCTGTCCAAATAAAACCCAAGTTGTCTATGCACATCGAAGGAGTGCAGTAGTCGTTCCCCTTTGTTCTGTGGATTTGAAAAGAAGGTTGGCAAACAAATGGATTGACTAAGGGCCACACTGGATACCACCATGTGCATGAAGGAGGGATTGGTCATGAGGGACATCCTGTCCGCATGAAATATGATGAAAGGCTCCACTGCCATGAGGGGCTCCACTGCCATGAGGGCCTGTAATTCAGACACCCTTCTTACTGAAGTGATGGCTAAAAGGAAGGCTGTTTTCCAAGAAAGGAATTTCAACTCTGCATTTGCAGCTGGCTCAAAAGGAGGTAGAGTGAGTTTTTCCAATACAAAGTTAACGTCCCAGGCTGGAGTAGGGGCTCTCCTGGGTGGTCTTAAATTTTTGGCCCCTCTGAAGAACTGCTTCAGCGGTGGATGAGAGAAGAGGGGTGGTTCTGTGTTGTACTGAGCTGAAATGGCTGAGGCATGAATTTTGATGGAGGAAAAGGAAAGGCCCTTGTGCATCTCAGTTAAGTATTGAAGAATCTGAGGTAAATTGGGCGCCGCTGTGCCCATTCCCCAAGCTTGGTTGCATAACAAAATCTTTTCCATTTTTCAGCATAGGATTTTCTAGTATTAGGCCTCCTTGCCTCCAGAATGACATCCAACACTTGCTTACTGAGGGATGGTAATGGAGAGATCAGGTAATTAGCCAGGCGGCTAGGTTCAGGGTTTGAAGCTGTGGGTGCAGAATCTGGCCCTCCTGCTGGGACAGCAGGGGTCTGAGGCAGGTGCCATGGTGCCAGCAGTGACAGTGCGCAAAAGGGGGTACACCAGTGTTGGCGTGGCCAGTCTGGTGCAATCAGTATCATCCTTGGTTTGTCCTGTTTGATCTTTAGTAATACCTTGGAGAGGAGAGGCAGAGGGGGAAAGGCATAAACTGATAGTTTTTTTCCAGGTGAAGGACAGGGCATCCACTTTCTAAGCTTGTTTGTGGGGAGTCCTTGTGCAGAATTTTTCCAATTGGTAGTTCTGGGGGGAGGCAAACAGGTCTATCTGGGCTCCCCCATTTGTTTCTCAACATGTGGAATATCTTTGGTTCCAGTTTCCACTCATGTGGGTCCATGAGATTTCTACTTAGTTCGTCTGCCAGTGTATTTAGCTTTCCTGGCAGGAATTGAGCCTGTAGGTGCACTTGGTAGCTCAAGGCTGTGTTCCACAGAGCCAAGGCTAGTCTGCAGAGGGGGTATGAGTGGGTTCCCCCCTGCTTGTTTATGTACCGCATCACAGTGGTGTTGTCCGTCTTCACCATTAATTGCCCTGGAAGAATGTGGTCCTTGAAGGCTGTCAGAACATTCTGTACAGCTAATATTTATTTTTGATTGATCTGCAGGTGCATTTGACTTGGGTTCCATTTGCCCTGAATGCACTTCCCTGCCAAGTGAGCCCCCCATGCGTAGTCTGATGCATCTGTTGTTAGGGTTTGGGCGGCAGGGGGTAGAGTGAATGGCAGTCCCTTGTTTTGGTGACAGGCCTCTGCCCACCAAAGAAACTATCTGTAGACAAGCTATGATAGGAATCATTGCTTCTAGATTCTGAGAATGTTGACACCATAGGCTTTTTAGATACCATTGTAGTTTCCTCATATGCAGTCTTGCATATGGAATTAGGAGAATGCAGGAGGCCATGAACCCCAGGGCTTGCAGTATTTTCCTTGCAGATAGCTGGGTCTTTGTGGCCAGTAGTTTGAAATAGGCTGTCAAATTAACTTGTTTTTCTGGCGTGAGAAAAGCCATCTGGGAAGTTGTGTCCAAGCTTGCTCCCAGGAATACAATTTGTTGGCAGTGTACATGATGTGATTTCTTTTCATTTATGGTGTACCCGAGAGAAGTAAGCAATTTCTGTACAAACGCCAGATGATTCAATAGTATTTCCTGGCTTTCTGCCTGAATTAGACAATTGGCTTTCTGCCTGAATTAGACAATCATCCAGGTATGGATATATTTGGATATTTCTTTGCCTGCAAAATGCAATGACTGGAGCTAGGCACTTTGTGAATACCGTGGGCGCAGTAGATAAGCCAAAGGGTAGTGCAGAGAACTGATAGTGCATATAACCTGCTTTGAAGCGTAGGTATCTTCTGCAAGATTCCCTTATTGGGATGTGCAGGTAGGCTTCTTTTAAATCCAGTGCTGCCAACCAGGCATCCTTGCCTAGCATAGGGAACAGCTGGTGAAGAGTTAGCTTTTTGAATTTTGGGATCACCAAAAATGTGTTTAGGATAGAGAGGGTCCAGGACAGGATGCCAGGAGTTGTCTTTTCTGGGCACCAGGAAAAGTCTTGAGTAGAAACCTTGTCCCCTTTCCACTTCTGGAATAGACTGATGCTTAAAAGAGAGAGAATTTGCTTTTGAGCCTCTGCCCACCAATTTGGGGGTAGGTATGGCCAAGCGTTTGGGGTTGATAAGGAGTGAAAGTGGAATCTGTATCCTTAAGAAAACTGTATTTAAAACCCATTTGCCCTGGGTAATGAGTTCCCAATTTTTTGCCTGCCGGGCAATCTTTCCCCCTAAAGGAACACTCAGTTGTGCAGGGCTTGGAAGATTTAAAGTTAAGTCACTGAGAGTTTACCATTGGGGGGAGGCTTACCACTCTCTGCTTTGGAAGTGGGAGGCCCCCCACTGCTTAGTCCTGTCAATACCTTGAGACTGAAGCCTGGGAGTTCTGCTGGTTCCAGGTCTGGACTGAGAAGGCCTGGAAGAGGCCGGAATGGACCAATTTTTAGAGGGCCAATGCCTACTAAATCTGGAAGGCTGTACTTGCAGGAAATCTTTAAGAGTTTGCATACATTTAGCTTTTTCCTCCATCTTTTTAAGTACTTCCTCTGCTTTGTTGCCAAACAGGCAGTCTTGGTTTAAGGGAGCATCCAGCAATTTAGCTTTAACATGATCTGGCAAAGATTGTTCCTTAAGCCAAGCATGCCTTCTAAGTACAGACCCAGTGACAGCAGCTCTGCAAGATGCCTCTAGGGAATCAAAACCACATTGCAAAGTATGTTTTCCAACTTGTTCAGCAGAATGCATTAAATCCTGTAAATCTTTATTTTCAGCACAGTCAGGGAATCAACACCATTTTCTGTTTAAGCAATCAATAATATGCTGCTAATACTTTAACATATGAAACTGGCAGTTTAAGGCCCTAATGGCCAAGGCTGCAGAAGTGTATACCTTCATACCCCATCTATCCAGCACCCTGGAATCTCTATCAGAGAGGGTAGGAATTTTGGCAGTAGTAGCCTTAATGCCCTTGGGCCCCTGTGAAATGGTCTCAGGATCCGCAGTAGGATTTTTAAAGAGAAACTTGTGAGAGTCAGGAACCCTGCAATATCTATCTGGTTTTCTGCGAGCAGGAGGTAAAGAGTCAGGGGCCAAGCTAGATTCCGAAAAGGCATCATCAACAATGTCCAGTACAGGGGGGATAGCTAAAGGCCTGTGCTGGGGCAGGAGTAAGAAATCCCTAAGCCTCTTTTTAGAGTCAGAGTAATCTTGGCATTCCCAGCAGAAATGCTCCCTAAGAGTATGCAAGGTTTCATCAAAAGAGAAATCCTCTGATGGGGAAGCAGAGGGAATAGAGTCCTCTGCATCAGAATCCTCATAGGTAGATAAGGGTAAATCCTGGTCATCAGAGGAAACAGCAATTTCAGAGTCCTGATCAGAAGAATCATAAGCAAACTCAATCCTAGGTCTCTTATAGGGTTAAAGTAATAAGGTCTTCAGCCATTCTTATTTGTTTTTTAGGCATAGAGGCCTGACCATGCGGTCTGGGCACCAGTTTTCTAGGCATGGATCGAGTTTTAGGACTTGAAGAAGAAGATGGTGTTGGTTTAACATACAGGTCATTAAGCCTGAATACACCCTCAGAAGCCGGTGCCTGCACAGCGGATCCAGACCATTCCAAGGTAGAGACATCCGCAGGTTCCACAGTTGAAGCATCTCGCGGCATGCCGGACTACGAATGGGTCTCAGTAGAGGCCTGCAAATCTGAAGTAGCAGTTATCAGGGGCTGCAAAAGCACTTCACTGAGTACCGGCGAACTGGCGACTAGCTTAGGAGAAGTGTCATATGCAACTTTGGACCTATGCGGTCTGTCTCTGTTTTTATCTTTGTGTTTTTTTCGGAATGTCGGTAGTTGGAGGGCTTACCGAAGCCATATCTGGATAATTGAACCAAGTACCAAAATATTTAGAAGCATAAATATACCAACGACAAATAGTTTTTTGTTTAAATAAGGCACAAAACCGACAGTGAGGTACGTCGTGGTCAGGGCCTAAGCAAGGAACGCAGTACGAATAAAAATCTTTATGAGGTATTTGCTTTCTACAAGAAATGCAATTATTAACTTTTACTGACATCAGTTTAGAGCAAGAAAAGGTTTCCCCAACGGGGTACTTAGCTTAGTTGAAGACTTCAGTTCTGAAACTCGAAAACGAAAATTTAAGGAGTCGGCAGACCGGCACCTGCGTACTGCTTCTGCTTTGAGCACCACACATCAAGAAAGACTGATGTAATGGCATCAGCTGCATGCCTTATACCCCTGACTACCTGATGTCATGGAAGATGAAACAGCAACCGACGCAGGACCCAAGACTTTGTTAATCAGGCCGACTGAGGGCTACTGCAAGCAGATAACCCAAATGTGAGGACTGCAACAGTGAAAACATGAAGAACATCAGCAGCAGTAATCCCCTTGCACAAAGGGAGTCCATCAACCGACCCTGGGAACTATAGATCCATATGCCTAACCAGACTCATCTGCAAGGTCAGGGAAAGAATCATGGATCTTATCAATAAGGACATAAGCACCCTTTGAACACTTGACCCGACCCAGTTTGGCTTTGTTAAGGGTAAATCATGCTTATTAAACCTGGTGGACTTCTTCGAGAACGTCACCAAAGCCCTGGATGAAGGCAAAACAGTACATACTGCCTATCTTGACTTGGCCAAGCCTTTTAACATAATCCCCTACTCAGTTATCATTGAGAAACTCTCCCAGTTGGGTATTAATCCATACATCATTAGATGGGTAGCCAACTGGTTCACCAACAGAATGCATACTATCAAAGTTGGGAGTCCACCTCTAGCAGTAGACCAGTTACCAGTGGGGTAGCATCTATGCAGGGCCTTCTACTGTCTGGAATCTATTTCTTGGAGGTCCAGGCGAAAGTAGATGTCCTGTGCCTTACCAAGTTCAATGATGATCGCAAACTGAGTGCAATCATTAAGTCCTCCAATGATGTTAACATATTACAACAGGGGCTAACATAGACAAATGACTGGTGCTAAAGCCACAGACTAAACTCAGCAAAGTGCATTATTATGCCCTTTGGCAAACAGGAAGTCCCTGCAAATTACAATACTGATGGCACCCTCCTAAACTCAAACCCAGTGGTGTGAGATTTGGGAACACAGGTTGATAGCAACTTAAACTTTGATCATCGTGTGTCCACAGTGGTAAGAAAAGCCCTCTATCCTACGCTGCACATCTCATATGTAATGGCATCACATCCAAGACTAAGGATGTTATAACTGCATTGTATTTGACCCTCATCAGAGCACTAATAGAGTACAACGCTTTCTTTTGCATGTACTTCACCAGACACCTGCAGCTGTAAAGACCATAGAGGTTTCTCACCAAGAAAATTCAGGGCCTCCAAAACATGATCTACATGGAAAGGCTGAAAGCCCTATCACTGTACTCTGTTATCCTAGAGACTGCTGAGAGGCGACTAGTGCCTGACCTACAGAACAGTCTCTCATCCCGCCCCAATGGAAATGCTGCAGACCACAAATCAAATGAAACAAGAGTCACTCGCTCCACAGATCACAACCTAGTCTGTGACATAAATATGCTGGAGACAGATCTGTCTCCCAAAGATTGCCACTCTTCTGAAAAAACTCCCAATTCACATAAAGCAGAGCTCCTCAGTGGCCCCATTTAAGCGCAACCTAGACAATTGGATGGGAGACTGTAAATTCACCCACGGGGTGGCACCTATGTCCCTCATGGACAGGGGCAGTCAGTGTTGATCATAGACTTGCCCTGCAAATAAAGACCATCTAACCATGGTCAATTAGGGTACATAAGTATAACATGGCTAGGCTTGTAAAGCCCCTAGGTCCATTAGCCTAGTTAACGCCTATGAACCTAAGCTCTGCTACAGTTCTCAACTGAGTCAAACAGACACTGCTATTTAAAAAGGGATAACTGATGCAGCATATAAAATATTGCATGAAAAGAGCTTAGAAAAGTTTGGGGAAAAAGACTGGGAAGGCAATTTACAAAGGAATAATGGGAAGGACATATGCAGGACTCCCAAATATTCAACAAAGTCTGTAAGAGATATGATTTTATGAAGTGTTTGTATACGTATTTTACACCCCAATCAGATTTCAGAGAATTTGTTCCTCAAGCAGACAGCAAATGCCAGATGTTTTTTTTGGGAATGCACAAAACTGACGTATTTTAAAATAAATTCCTACAGAATAGTTTGTCAGAAATACTTGGGAAGCAAATGGCTGCAACCAAGGACATTATTTTTTTTTGAGCAGAGACATGGGATTTGAACTACTTAGACACAGCAATACCTTACTAAGTTTCCTGCCATTGAATACAAAAAAAAAATATTAGAAAATAAAAATAAAAATCTAAACTAAATGTAATTGGATTACAGAGTAATCTAAAGGTGCTAAGATAAGTGGAAGTGAGATCTTCAGAAAAGGGCAGAAACAGCTTATATACAAGTTAATAGAATTTGTGGGAACAACTTATGCAGAATAATTTGAGAGGAGTGAGGTTTAACAGAATGCAGGAATTTAGCAATTTATCTACTGTTAGAGTGAATGATTGGTATTAAAATACATATGTATACTGCATGAAAATGAAAAATTGTATTATGAGTTGTTCTGTTATACTTATGTATTTATTTTGTTTTTGCTTTCATTTACTGGGTTTGTCCTATTGGGTTTAGTCAAAAAGACAGTTTCATGAAAGGCCTGGGGTGAAACAGTCCAATACATTACAAACATTTTAAAACACATATTCCATAACACACAAGAACAGATATTAAATATCCATCAACAGACTAAAAAACAAAACCCGTCCTTATCCCGGGGAGTGCCTGTACAACAATGGCACTTATCCTAGAGATATACAGGAGTAGATCTACTGATATGATAGGTAAGATTTTAGCTGTGTTTTAAAGGAGTTTGCATTCTGAATGGATTTCAGTAGTACTCGGATGTTGTTCCATAGTTCAGTTACACTATTTGAACAGTCTCTCACCTGCAGTATTAGATGATTTGGCTGGTAATTACAAAATTGTTTCTACAGCATAAAATTCTAGTGTATTAAGTTGTTAAAGGCCAGCCAATTCTCTGTCTTACAGAAGTTTGAGTTAACTGAGTAAGTTCTAGGTGATGAGGTAGTTCTAAACGAGTTTAATTTTAAGAGGGCTAATTATCAGTGTGTGCTACTGGTATAGTTAACTGCAAATGTGGCTATTTTATAACAGTGCTCAACTTTGGACAGTTGTAAAACTTGAAGTTTTGTGAAGATTAGAGCAGTACAGAGAAGACAGAGAAGTAAGAATGTGGGACTATACATCTTCTGACTAGGCATTTACTCCATATAATATACCTAGTTTTTGATGTCTTTTTTAACCACATGTGATACATGGTGGTAGAATTTTAACTGGTCATCTATGATGATACCCAGTAATGTTGTGTGGTTTACCTGTCCTATCTGCTGTTGTCAGAGACCATCGTGAATAGCATTGCTTTGGTAGTGATATGTTTTGGGGTAAAGAGCAGCAATTTAAATTTTTTAGGGTTTGGCATTAGTTATGAATTATTCAGCCATGTTTCAAACAGATAAGGATTAGTATGTAAGGTCTTGGAGCTGAAAGAGAGATTTGGCAGAACAGATTAGGGTTGAGTCATTAGCATACTGAATTGGGTAGCATTTTATTAATGTATATACACATACGCCATTCTTTAACATACAATTTAATAAAAATACTAAAACAATAACTTAAGTGTACAAGTAGATTCTTTTAACTATGAGGTTGGGTCTGTACTTAGCCAGGTTTCCTCACAGGAGGTCACAGGAGGAACACCATCCTACTGTGCACTTGAATCACTGACTTCAACTCTGGTAAGAGTCTCATGCAACTAAAGGGAAGCAGTGTATGAATGCACTCTGAGCTTTGCCTAAACTACATCCCTACCTGTACTGCATAAGATTCACAGTGGCTAAAAATCATAATAGTTTAAAATGGCGACATACAGCAAATGGACAGAATGGGAAGCTTCTTAGATGGAATTCAGCATTACAGTCCTACAATATGACTAACACAGGTAGCAATGCCAATAACAATGTAGACAGTTTATCAACAAAAGGTATATGGTAATGTATCAAAAGACTGCACTCTTGTCTCAAGATTCATTTCTTGAGGGATGCTTCCGGAAGACCTGTTTGAGGTTCTTATGGGAGAACACTGTGAAGACAGAGGTAATTTCAGGCTAACAAAAAAGAACTGAAGCCGGGGATAATGCTAGCCTAAGCAAAACAGTTCAAAATGAAATGTAAAAATGCAGAGGATTTTTAATTTTTCTCTCTTGTATGTGATCTTGTGACTCTCTCCCTCTCCTGACAAACCATGTGCTGGCCACCATCAAGCCATATGCCAGACAGAAGTCTAAATAGACCTCTCCTTTACGGTTACATATTACATTATCGAAGTTTCAGTACTTCGAATGCCATATAGTCGACATCATATGATCGAAGTACTAAAACTTCAAAAATGTAATTAAAAAAAACCAAACAAAAGTAACTGCTGTGAACAGGGGGGGCAAAGCCCCCTACACCCCCCTACTTAAATATACCAACTTTGAGATCACACTTTAATGGAGTTGAGCACAGGAAAGGGAAGGTTTCTCTTTCCTATGCTGCAGTGTGATCATGGAGTTGGTATATTTAAGTAGCGGGGGGTGTGGAGGTGCTTGCCTCCCTGCCTATACCCTTTACTTTTTCTTTTTTTTAATAATTTTTACGAACATGCGAATATTTAATCGCTCGATCATTAAAGGTCGACCTTTAGTGATTCGAACGAATGAATATTCGATGTTCCAATAGGAACCCCTCCTTTTCTACTGTTGCCTCACCCATGTGGACACAGGCAGTCCTCACATCATGTTACATGTGTCCAGGTATGTGCAATCTAGTCTCCCATTATCAATGCCATTCATGTTGTTCCCACTTTACCTAGCAGATCCTGTAACTGCTACCTAAATGCATTCTTCACCTCAGTATCACAACCCTGCTGTGGGACACAGGCTGAAATTATGAACACTGCCCTATCTTTACACTGTGTTCTAACTGCCATGAGTTTGTCACTAATTCTGATGACATCTTTTACTACTTCTCTCCCTCACCACAATTCCTACAGAATTTCAAGTCTGCCTTCCCCTCTGAGCAGTAAGGCTTTGGATCCCAAACCAAGTGGCTTTGCTGCACTGCCCTTCCATCTTGTCTACCGGATACACAGGCTATCTAGCCTCCTTTATTATGTATCCTGTCAAGGTATATACACTGAGCGCAGTAATCTTTAGTTCATGTTTGGCAGGTTGATGGGTTACGTGAGTGAAAGCTGGATGTAAAACCTATTACTGTCATTGACTTATTATACGACTATTGTCTTATAACAGGTAGAGATGTAGGTCGACCGGATTATGTAGACATATTGGTGATTTTTTGGTTCTAGCCATATGTTAATTCTTTAACGTACTACTCAAGGGTTAATGAGCCACATCATTTCCTTCAAGCTGTTAGCCTATATTTGAGCTGATTGAGACAAATGTCGATCTGTTCATCATAAATTGGATATTCAGGTGGTGTACCTGAGGACTATTATTGGTTTTACAACATTAAGGTGTTTATCATTTTTGGTGGTTTGTTTTGAATAGTTTATGAATACAGTGCCTGGCAGTATCCCATCAATACTGTACATCTTATTCTTGTTCTAGATTAATAGTTTCTTAATAGTTGCAGAAAGTGTTCTAGCTCTATATATGTTTGACCTTTCTTATATATAGTTTTACTTTCTATACATAGTTTTACTTTTTATATACAGTTCTACTTATAGTAGATATTGGATACAAAGTTTACTCATATTTGGAGGTTGTTACCAACACCTTGTATCAGTATTATTATTTACAATACAAAGATGGATTTGAACACATTACTACAAGGTCTTTCTGCTGATAGGGATAATTTGACCGTATTTGGGATTCAACCAGAAGGGGATGTTAATGATAAGTTGCATCAGGATTCTCCTGAATTTATACGCAGTAGCAAATTCCAAACATTGACTAAGGATATGAAAACGTTAAGAACTAACATGTGACATTTGAAACTGTTCAAAGCATAAAAGAAGAAAGATATAACACCTAGGGGGCTGCAGGTTCACACTCTACCCTTGGTAGGTCAGTTGGATGACCAATCATCTCAGGATTGGGCAACTGCCCAACACAAAGCATCCATGTTATTTGTTGATACACTGATCACATATTATGAAAGAATCCTCGATTCTAATATAGTTGAGGTTACTAAAATTTGTGAGGAAGTTAAACTATATGAAGGCCATGGCTTTTTTAACAACCAATTGCAAACCTTAGCTAAGGAGCTATCGAATTTGGAGTCACAATTAGTTAAACGTAAAACACACAAGTTCCAAAGGAACATTGAGGATTACGCCAAAGGTAGACCATTTGGCCAAAGTAAAAATGTTAGATTTCAAGCACTCATGAACACATATAGTAATAAAAAGAAAAGACCAAGGTTCATACTTAGAAATAGGACATCAAACACAGTATCTACTTCAGGTGAAGATTCATCCTCTGGGACTGATCATGATTTACCCTCCCTGGAGGAGTCTCCAGCTGCAAAAAGAAAGCCAAATATTGGCCCTTAAGGCATAGAACCCACCGAGGGGGCAGGAAACACTGAAACAGTCAAACATTCAACAACTGTTACACAGGATCATGTCATAGGCAACATTGAGAATGTACATAATATCTCCTCAATACAACTGACTGAGAGTCAAATAAAAATACTTAATAAAGGTTTGAATTTTATCCCGTCTTCTTCTATGGCTGAACATCATTTTGTGAATGATTTAGATTTTTTTTGTTGGAATCTTAATCTGAAAATATTTTTTTCTGATGTTGGGCAATCTCAAAGATCTACTCAGTTTAGGTTTAAAGAATCCAAGTTTGCACCACCTATGGACAGACATGTTTCCATCTTTAGGGAATGCATTCTTAAAGATCTGCATTCCAATATGCAATCTCCAAAGGTTAAATCTTGTAATCTAACCAAATAAGAAAGACTGGCGCTTCAGGAATTCAGCAATAATAAAGAACTTGTAATTTTACCTGCTGACAAAGGGCAGCTGTCATAGTGATGGATTGGCATAAATATGTAGCTGAGGCACACACCCAGCTGGGCAATAAAAAGTATTATATACTTATGCCTTTGGACCCAACGTCCAAATTCATGAATGATATAGACATATTTCTGGATCTGGCAGTGGAAGAAGGTATTATTCATTCTAGAACTAGAAGGGAACTAATGGTGGATGATCCTAAATTTCAGTATTTGTATTTACTTCCCAAAATTCATAAGGATCCTATCAATCCACCAGGTAGACCCACTGTTTCGGGCCATGGTTCCCTGACTGAACCTTTATCAGCTTTTCTTACCCAATATTTAAAACCTCCTTCCATTTATCAGATCCAGAATTAAAGACACAATGGAATTCTTGAATATTATCAAGGACACACAATTGGAACCAAGTTGGATGTTATGCACACTGGACATCACATCGCTTTATACCAATATCCTACATTGGGCTGGGGTGGAAGCGGTCCAATTTTGGTCAGATAAAGTGGCCCTATACAAACCGGGTTTCAATCCCTTCATTGTATGCCTAGTGGAGCATGTCCTTACAAAAAATGTATTCTATTTCAATGAAAATTGCTACTGGCAGCTGATGGGTACGGCTATGGGGGCTTCATTTGCCCCCATTTATGCTGATTTATTTATGGGCTACATACAGGAAGAAATAATTTACGATACCAATCACAATCTATATACTGACAATATGGATATTTGGTGACGTTACCTTGATGACTGCTGGATGGTGTGGAGAAGAATTTGTCTCATATTTGAATGAGAACAAATGGGGCATACATTTTACATTGAACTACAATATTAACGAAATTACCTTTTTGGACGTACAAATTTCACATCTAACTGATCACACACTACACACTCAAGTTTTTCAGAAATTTCCACAATTTAATAGTTTACTGCATGCCTCTAGTCATCACCTTCCCCACATCATCTGCAAAGTACAGTTTTGTACCTACCATAAATGTAGATGTCCAAACTGGATAGCATTTGGAGTCATAACAAATGGGTTGTCCTGTCGTCAGGCAGCCCTTCGGTCGGCCGGATTCCAAAGTCTGGGTCCGGCTTCGGCTGATGTCGCACTTCACCCGACGTCATCTCTGCTGGTCTTCGGGTATAAAGGCATCAGCCGACGCCATTTTCCTCAGTGTTTCTTGCCCCAGATGCCAATTGCCCTCTTGGAAAGCTAAATTTTGGATAAATGCCAATGTTTCCAAAATAGTAGAAGGCAAACACAAAAAATAAACATGTATGTACATATATACAAACAAATACACCATAAGAGACTCCCAGCTAGCTATTAGGAGGATAAATACCCTAGGAGTACCACAGAGGGCAAGGAGGGAGGGTAATCCTGACTGCAGATGCTATCCAGTTCGGACATCTACATTTATGGTAGGTACAAAACTGTACTATGTCCTTCATGGATGCATCTGCAGTCATAACAAATGGGTAGAATACCATAGCCAAACTAGGGGAGGAGGAATAAGAATTATGGTGTAGTCAGAATCCCTTGCAGTACAGCAGTGGCAAACCCTGCTCGGGATCTAGAATATAGAGGTAAATTATAATGCTTGGCAAATGTATGCACGGAGGTCCAAGTAGCCGCCTCAATAATGTCCTTGGTTGCCACTCCTCTTAAGAAAGCTGTGGTAGTGGCTGTAGCCCTTGTAGAATGAGGTCTTATGTTCTGTGGAATTGGTTTTCCATGGTAGGAGTAACAGAATCTTATGCAATTTCCTATCCATTTGGAGATTGTCTGTTTGGAAATTGCTTTTCCTTCCCTTCCTGTTGCATAGGCTACAAAGAGCTGGTCAGTTTTTCTGTTATCTTTGGTTCTGTCCAGGTAGTAGCGTAACTGTCTATGTACATCCAAGGTATGCATTATTCTTTCACCTCTGTTTTGTGGATTGGGAAAGAAGGTAGGTAGGTGGATTGCCTGGTTTAAAGACACTCTGGATACCACCTTAGGCATAAATGTAGGATTAGTTCTCATGGACACCCTGTCTTGATGGAAGATTAGGAAGGGTTGCACTGCCATTAAGGCCTGTAGAAACCCTCCTTGCTGAAGTAATAGCCAGTAGGAAAGCAGTTTTCCATGACAGGTGTTGTAGATCTGCTGTTGCTGCTGGTTCAAACGGCGGGAGTGTCAACTTTTCTAGTACAAAATTCAAGTCCCATGCTGGCAATGGTGGTTTCCTAGGAGGTTTTACATTCTTGATCCCTCTGAGGAACTGCCTGAGTAGAGGATGTGAAAAGACAGGAGGATCAAAGCTGTATTCTGCTGAAATAGCTGATGCATGTATCTTGATGGAGGAATAGGACAGGCCTGTATGTAGAAGCTCTGCCAAGTACTCCAGAATGTTAGCAATATCTATGTTCGACACATCTTTTCCTCTTTCAGTACTCCAAATGACGAACCTTTTCCATTTTCCTGCATAGTTCCTTCTTGTTGAAGGTCTGCGGCTTCAAGGATAATGTCTTTAACCCTTTGTGAAAGGTCTGGGTTAGTTACTGCTATGTGATGTTCCAGGCAGTCAGTTGCAAGGTTTTTAGGTTTGGATGTATGATGTTGTAGTTGTTCTGAGTTAACATCAGGGGCATCAGTGGTATTGACCACATTTTCTCCCGAGACATGCTCCTCAGCAATGGGTACCAGTGTTGTCTTGGCCAGTTCGGAGCTATCAGAGTTATCCTTGGACGTTCCTCTTTGATTTTCAGTAGTACCTTGTGCATCAAGGGAAGAGGTGGAAATGCATATGCTGTCAGGCCTTTCCAGCTGAAGGATAGAGAGTCCACCTTCCATGCAAGTGGGTGGAATGTCCTTGTGCAGAATTTTTTGAGCTGGTGATTTTGTGGGGAAGCGAATAGATCTATTTGTGGCATTCCCCATTTCTTTGTGATGGCCTTGAAGATGTCCGGGTGTAGCATCCATTCGTGAGCATCTGAGGTGGTTCTGCTTAAAATGTCTGCTAGGGTGTTCTCTTTTCCCGGTACAAATATTGCCTGTAACTGGATGTTGTAGCTGAGAGCCAGATTCCAAAGGTCCAAAGTCATTCTGCATAGTGGGCAAGAATGAGTGCCTCCCTGTTTGTTGATGTACCACATGACTGTGGTGTTGTCTGTCCTTATCATCAAATGGCCTTCTTTGAGGAATGGTCTGAATTTTAGGATTGCCAGTTTTACTGCCAGCATTTCTTTTGGTTTATGTGCAAGTGCAGCTGGTCCTGAGTCCACAGTCCTTGTACGCATTTGTCCAGCATGTGTGCCCCCCATCCTAGGTCTGAGGCGTCCGTTGTGATGGTTTGGTTTGCTGGAGATTTGTGGAAGGGTAAGCCTGGGTTTGACTGGCATGCCCGAGCCCACCATAGGAACTCCTGTTTTAAGCATGGGATTAGTGGTATTTCTGTTTCTAAGCTGTGCCTGTGTTGAGACCATAAATTCTTTAGGTACCACTGTAACTTTCTCATATGCAGTCTGGCATGTGGGACCAAGATTATGCATGATGCCATGAAGCCCAAGGCCTGCAGGACTTTCCTTGCTGTTAGTTTGTTCTGCTTTGTTAATGCCAAGAAGTAAAGAGGGAGCTCTTTTTGTTTTTCTGCAGTTAGGAATGCCATCTGTTTTACTGTGTCCAATTCAGCGCCCAAGAAGGTTCTTCTCTGGGATGGTATCAGCCTTGACTTTTGTAAATTGACTGTGTATCCCAGGGCTTGAAGCAAGTAAATGACCCTTTGTAAATCTGTTGTCAGCTTGCTCTTGTTGTCCGCTTGTAACAGGCAGTCGTCCAGGTATGGGCAAATTTGTATTCCCTGTACTCTGCAGTGAGCGATTACTGATGCCAGGCATTTTGTGAATACTCTGGGCGCAGTAGAGAAGCCAAAGGGCAATGCTGAGAATTGATAATGCTCTGATCCTGCAAGAAATCTGAGGTATCTTCTGCAATTTGGTCGAATGGGGACATGCAGGTATGCCTCCTTGAGATCTAGAGTTACCAGCCAACACTCCTTGCCCAGCATGGGAAGAAGTTGCTGTAGGGTCAGCATTTTGAATTTTGGGACGATGATGTATGTGTTTAAGATGGACAGGTCGAGAATAGGTCTCCAGTTTTTCTTTTCTTGGTACTAGGAAGAGTCTGGAGTAGAATCCTTTGCCCTGTTCTGTTATTGGTACTCTTTCCACAGCTCTCATATTTATTAATTCCGCTATCTGGTGCAGGGCTTCTATTTTTGATTTGGGGGCAGGTTTGGCATTCCTCTTTTACTGGTAAAGTGTGGACGTGGAACCGTAGCCTTGGTCTATGGTTTGCAAAATCCACTTGTCTTTGTGATATAGTGCCAATTTTTCGAGAATAAGGCTAACTTTCCGCCTAATGGTGCTGCTCTTTGCTCCCTGGTAGGCGGAATCAGAGCCAAGTCACTGTGATTGCCCTGTTGCAGTGGCAGTGGTTGTGTCTGTGCCTCGGTTATTGCCTTGCCACTGTCGTCCTCTGTAGGCACCTCCTCTGGATTGATTTCTGCCCCTAGAGCGTCTGTTCCTGCCCCTTTGTGATCTTGTGGAGTCAGGAAAGGACCAATTTTTGGCAGGCCAGTTCCTGCTAAACCTTGGGGGCTGAACCTGTAAGAAATCTTTAACTGTTTGTACAGATTTTGCCTTCTCTTCCATTTTCTTCATTACCTGCTGGGCAGGTTCCCCAAATAGACTGGCCTTATCCATAGGAGCATCCAATAGCTTAGCTTTAACATGATCCGTAAGACCTGTTCTTTCAACCATGCATGCCTTCTTATTACTGTGCCAGTCATGGCTGATCTAAATGAAGCCTCCAGTGCATCATAGCCACATTTTAAAGAATGGTTACTAACCTGTTGGATGTTATTCACCATTTCTAATACATATTTCTTATCTAAAGATTCATCAGAGGACAGCTCTTTAATTAACTGATCAAGCATAAACTCTTGGTATTGGATCATATGAAACTGACAGTTTAAAGCTCTAGCTGAGAGAGTAGCAGAGGTGTAGACTTTTTTCCCCATCTCTCTAAGGACCTGGATTCCCTTTCAGAGGAATAGGGTTTTGCTGTGGTCGAGGCTACTGCCTTAGGCCCCTGGGATATAGTTTCGGGGGTCTGCAAGTGGGGCCTTGTATAGGTGGTGATGAGTGTCTGGCACCCTGTAAAATCTATCTGGTTTGGCAGGGGCTGGAGGTAAAGAATCAGGTGCAGTGCAGACATCATTAAATGCATCATCCACAACGGACAGGACAGGAGGTATAGCTAAGGGCCTATGTTGTGGTAAGTGCAGAAAAGTCCTAAGCCTTTTTCTTGAATCTGAGAAATCTCGTCCCTGCCATTGGAATTGTTCTCTCATGGCATGTAAGGTTTCCCCAAAGGAGAATTCCTCAGGAGGAGAGGCAGCTGGAATGGATTCTTCAGCATCTGAATCTTCATAATTGGAAAAAGGAGCCTCTGGCTGGTCTGTAATGTCTCAGTCATCCGCAGAATCAGAGGACACAGGCTCGGGGGGCTCTGCCCTTGGTCTCTTTTCTGGGGGCTGAGAGGCCCTGTCTGGGTGAGATTGGGATCCTCTAATTAAGGATATTAAATCTTCTGCCAGAGTAAGCATTTGAGAACTAGAAGTGGGCCTGAGTGAGGGTGGTTTAACAGGCACTGATTTAGCTGATTTGGCTGCTTTAGCCCTGGCAAAGGCCTTAATAGACATGGCTGCAGGAGGCCTAGCAGCACCCCGTGCTGGGGTAGAGATATCCAAAGGGATGGTGTCTGATAGATCAGTAGGAACCACAGTTGTAGGTAAAATTTCTGAGGCTGATTCAGGTAAGATAACAGGAGCCTCAGTAGTAGTCATGGATTCGGCTGAAGATTGACCAGTTTTCTCGGTTTCGGCCAAAACCGAGACACTCGCGGCTTGCTTAACCGTGGTTTCGGCCGAAACCGCGGACCGCGAGTGTCGGTCTTTTTCTTTGCATTTTTTAACAATTTGGGTAGTCGGAGGAGCCGACGGCATAATGTACGCAAAATCTGAGCCGAAAAACTTCAGCAAACTCCGACCGACGCCTAAGCGTTCGTCGGTTGAAGGAAGCACAGGCCGAACAGGCTGCTACGTCGTGGTCTGGGCCTAAGCAAGGCAAACAGTAAGAGTGGAAATCTTTATGAGGTATTTGTTTCCCACAAGTTAAACAGTTATTGACTTTTTCTGACATCGGCTGAGGCAAGAAAGAGTCCCCAACGGGGTACTTAGCTTTTTAGAAGTCTTCGAAGTAGTATTCGGTAGTAGTAATCTCTGGATCTGACCGACCGGCACTTGCGAACAGCTTCTGCTTGAGCCACGCGCAAGAAAGACTGAGGAAAATGGCGTTGGCTGATGCCTTTATACCCGAAGACCAGCAGAGATGACGTCGGGGGAAGTGCAACATCAGCCGAAGCTGGACCCAGACTTTGGAATCCGGCCGACCGAAGGGCTGCCTGACGACAGGACAACCCATTTGTTATGACTGCAGATGCATCCATGAAGGACATCATTCCCAAATCTCAGTTTGGATGAAACATATTTGTTCTTCTGATTGGGCCTATAATCAGCACCAACAGGATCTAACTCGGCGTTTTCTGGACAGGGGTTACAATAACCATCATATCCAAACAGCTAGCTTTTGGGCCACAGAACATGATAGGGACAAATTGCTTACATACAAAGCTTCATCACACCAGATATCTGATACTAGCAACATTTGGTTGGTCACCTCATTTGGTAATAATACAGGTATCTTTCGGGATATTATCCAAAACCACTGGGACATATTATTAGCACATGACAAATTGGCAGAGGTTTTACCACCGAAATGCCTTTTTTCATATAGATGTGGTCGGACTATAAACTCCTTTTTGACCCATTATAAACATACTACACCCTCGCAGACTGTACAGACCACTTTATTTGGTGATAAATTATTGGGCTGCTACCCATGTGATCATTGCAGTTTTTGCACCCACATTTGTAAAACCAAGGAATTTACTAGTAAAAACAGTTCACACATTTTTGAGATTAGATGTTTTGGTAATTGTAGCAGTGACTGGGTGGTGTATTTGGCTACATGTTTTTGTTCCGCATTTTACGTGGGTCAAACCTCACATCCTTTTAAACATAGAATTAGCGAACATTTAAGTGATATTAGGAACAAAAACCAACTAATGCCTTTTATAAGCATACACTCACCCATGCCACTGCTAAATTTAATTTTGTAATAACAGATAGAATTCAGGGACACAAATAAATCTGGATGGCATTCCATACTCAACAATAAAGAATTAAGTTGGATTGTTAGACTGGGGCATTGTTTAATGCCTGGCCTTAATGAATCCATTTAATGTTTCTAACCAATTTAGAATGTACCAATCAGCATGTAGTAGGATGTGCCTTTATCACATATATATGTATTTTTAACTGAATGTTACCAATGCACTGAAGAAGGCTTTAGTATTTTTGCCAAAACCGGTATGCTACTATGGTTATTACACATTGTTGTGATAACTGAATAAATAATTATTTTTCCTCATATGTTTGGTGCTGGACATTTTTTCTGTTTGAACTGATGTAGTTTGGTCCGTGCACCGTGTCTCCTTGCATGCTTGGATGATTCCTTCAGTATTTTACTGACCCATGGCTGCTAGGCTTTATGGTGAGCAGACATTAATAAACAAGAACAAACAGACCGCCTCCTACCATTAGCAAACGTATGTGGGGTAGGCCGGGTTCATAGATAAGTACTAGGAAAACAGTCTGCAGACCATTTCAAGCCTAGCCAAAAAACTATTCAAAATTTCCCTCTATCCTCAAGGAGGGCACAACAAAATAGACAAAGACAGAATTTGACACTACCCATCTAATTATCTTTGTTTACCTTGAAGGTGGCAAGGGTGCTACTCTGCTTGACATGTAGTGGAAGTTTGTTCCAAAGGTGAGGGACATGTTGGGATATGAATCTACCACACCAACTTGCCTTGTTTATCTGCAAATAAAGTTTTAATTCCTTCAGTAGAGTATATGATGTACCACTAGTTCTCTGAAGGTAAAGGAGATAAAACCAGGTTGAATCTTTCACAGCATGAAAGACTAGATATAGATTGTAGGAGAGTACTAGGTTAACAGCCCATGAGCCTTTTTAAGTCTATCCACCCAAAATTAATCTAAGTACCAGCATGTGACTAGAACCCACAGCCTTCTGCACTAAAGGTGAATGTACTACCTGTTACACTAGTGAGTCTGGTGAAATATGCAACAGAGAACGGCTGAGCGTCTCTCTCAACGAAGATTTTTGAGGCCACTAATCTTTTTTGCTGTGACGAGATCTCTCAAGTTGTCTGATGTGTTTAGACAAATGCATGCCAAAAGTTGCATTATATTAAATTATGTGTCTGGTAAGACATGAAAAAAGTGGAATCAAGACTTCTTTCGATCTGGTGGAGATGCCTTTAGAAATCAGATGGGCCACATAAGAGGCTTTCCAAGCTTCTGTGGAGAGACAATGGTGAAATAATAAAGAATTACCAATAAGACTGCCCAAACCTCTTACAACAGTGTCTGACTGGAGGGGTGCATCTCCTATATGGCAAATGAAATGTTTTTTTTTACATTTAACATGAGACCATTGTCCTTGTATCAACTGTTACTATGGTCAAAAGCAGTGCTGCAGCAACTGAGTCAGGCGAAGATCAAATAACATCGAATTTACAGTAATCTGCAAGCTTAGTTAACTATTGGTCAGAAGTGCTAGCCTGAAAGTCTAAGAAATATATGCCAACATGACAGAGCCCAAAACTGAGCGCCATGGTATACCACTGGTAACACTTTATTTTATAAGTGCCACCTGCTACTTTAATCACACTAGTTCTGTCACAAGCCAGTCAGCTATCCATCTCATTCAGATTTACATTCATTCATCCATCCATCCACCCACCCACAACCCCTTTTCACATTTTTTTGCACATGGGGTTGGGTTGTCACTTCATCAATGACAATCATCTAGAACCAAGGTTAATGCCTCCGAGTGGCTAGCCCTGCCACAGATTCAAATTTACATGTTTGTCAATAATGCATGGAAGGGGAATAATGTCAAAGGCCTTGGCCAACTCTAGATATGCTGTATGTACAATATACCCACTAGCCATGGCTTCGGTTACTTTTCACGGACATTTATGAAGTGAAAGAGGCAGGACCTTCTTCTGAATAGGACAATTTGATAAGGGTCCAAGGTTAATAGATTTTTAATACCCAGATTAATGAAGTCTGAGATGATGTGCTCCATAATTTTACATATGAGGCTAGTGAGACTAATGTGTCTAGAGTTACCAAAGTCCATGGTGGAGCCACCCTTGCGCTATGGCATTACAATGGCGGTTTTTCAGGCTTCAGAAATGCAGCCAGTCGAGAGGCTGACATTAAAAAGGTTAAGTAGAGGTTCAGAAAGCCCATATTTGGCACGGATAATCAGACAACCTGGTATGTTGCTAGGGCCCATGGATAAAGTATTCTAAATTTTTGAAAAGGTTGAGAGAACTTGTTCCATGGTAATTAGAAGGGGTGTCTGGAACTGTGGAACCTATGGGATAGCTAAAATTGAGGCTGGAGTAAAATTTGCACTAAATTTATAACCTATGATAATAGCTAGTCAGTGGCCAGAGGTCAAGACAATATATTGTATCTTGTGCATGGGAATTAAAAAAACTTAACCATTATGCCAACAAAGAATGCTATTAAACAAGGGGATTATCAGCAGGGCTTATTAACTGACGCACAGTAGCCATAAAAATCATTCAGAAAAGTGAATGGAAAAGGAGAGCAGACAAATTACAAATGAGCGATGAGAAGAAAATTTCCAGGGCTCCCAAACATGCAAAATAATCCTGAGAGTTTAGGATAGTTGCTTGAAAGTATCTACATACATATTTTTACACTCAGAGTAGAATCCATACAAATTTTCCACACATGAAGTGTAGTTGCTGAGACATGAAGGGGAATTAAGAAGAAAATGACTGCAACCTAGACAGGGGCCCAAGTGGAAATGAAGGACCCAAGGTACTCCATACAAAGGTACCTGCAGAGAGACAAAGGAATGTACAGTTGCACAAGTCCTACTTACCTGTAATAGTAGATACTTGAATTCCTCACTACCTAAGAGGCATTTTGGATTATTTGTCAAAGTAACCTAACACTAGCCAGCTTTCCAAAGCTCAAACTCCCTGCCATCTTTATTCCTCTGATAGCCAAAAGGGAAGCCTTCAGCTGTGACAGGAACCAAGTTTTCAGGCTTTTGCACCTCCACAAAGTAGGAGAGGAAAGTACAGTCATATAGGTAAACATACCATAACAATAGATGTTAGTATGATCACTGCTGCAATAGTCTTATCTATACAGGCTATATCCTGCCAAGGATATAACAGCCAGACAACTTCCAATTCTTCAGGACACCTTCCATATGCCCAAACCATGAGTGAGCTACAGCTGAGCTAAAAAGATGGGTTTGGGTGCCTAGCCCTTCATAGCTTTCATGCCAACACACAGCAGGAGGTTGACTCCCCAAAAAAAAGTACAGTTGTGTACACTTACTATAAATGTAGATGTTCGAGTGTATTCACTGTTGCAGTCATCATATTTGGGTCATCTGCTTGCAGTAGCCCTCAGTCGGTCTGATTAACAAGTCTTGGGTCCTGTGTCGTTTGCTGTCTCATCTTCCATGACGTCAGGTAGTCAGGGGTATAAAGCATGCAGCCGGCACCATTATATCAGTTTTTCTTACCCCAGATGTCAGGTGCCCCCATAATGGGAAGCAATTATATACACATAAGATTATACCTCCAACAAAAAAGCAAATACACCAAAAAGCTTTAAACATAGTAAGCAAGAATAGAGGTATAGCCAGTCAGGGGGCTGGAGGGAGGGTAAGTAGGACTGCAACAGTGAATACATTTGAACATCTACATTTATGGTAAGTGTACACAACTGTACTATGTTCGTGTCTCACTGTTGCAGTCATCACATTTGGGAAGATTCCCAAAGCTAAGGATGGGAGAAGGTAATCAAATAGCATTAGGACCAGCTATTAGGCCCTGCAAGACTGCAGTGGCAAAGCCAGCACTGGATTTAGAGAAAATTGGCAAATGGTAATACTGCAGTAGCAGCTTCCAGGATGTCCCTGGTAGGGACACCCCTGACAAAGGCTGAAGAGGTAGATGCAGCCCTGGTTGAATGTGGTCTAATCCCCTGTGGGGTAGGTTTTCCATGGTGCTTATAGCAGAAATGAATGCAGTGGCCTATCCATTTGGAAATGGTTTGCTTTGAAATGGCTTTGCACTCTGCCGCTGCAGCAAATGCAACCAGCAGTTGTTCAGATTTCCTGAGAGGTTTAGTCCTGTCCAAATAAAATCTAAGTTGTCTGTGCACATCTAAGGAGTGCAGAATTCGCTCCCCCTTGTTCTGTCGATTAGAAAAGAAGGTTGGCAAATGAATGGACTGATTAAGGGCCACACTGGATGCAATCTTGGGCATGAAGGAGGGAATGGTCCTGAGGGACACCCTGTCCGCATGAAAAATTATGAAAGGCTCCACTGCCATGAGGGCCTGTAATTCAGACACCCTTCTTGCTGAAGTGATGGCTAAAAGGAAGGCTGTTTTCCAAGAGAGGAATTTCAACACTGCGTTTGCAGCTGGCTCAAAAGAAGGTAGAGTTTTTCCAATACAAAGTTAAAGTCCCAGGCTGCAGTAGGGGCTCTCCTGGGTGGTCTTACGTTTTTGGCCCCTCTGAGGAACTGTTTCAGCAGTGGATGAGAGAAGAGGGATGGGTCTGTATTGTAATGAGCTGAACTGGCTGAGGCATGAATTTTGATGGAGGAAAAGCAAAGGCCCTTGTGAAGCATCTCAGTTAAGTATTGAAGAATCTGAGGTAAACTGGGCATTGCAGTGTCCATCCCCTGAGCTTGATTACAGGAACAGAATCTTTTCCATGTTTCAGCATAGGATTTTCTAGTACTAGGCCTCCTTGCCTCCAGAATGACATCCAACACTTGCTTACTGAGGGACAGTAACGGAGAGATTAGGTAATTAGCCAGGCTGCCGGTTCAGGGTTTGAAGCTGTGGGTGCAGGTGTCTGCGGCAGGTGCCATGGTGTCAGCAGTGACACACTGCTCAGAAGGGGGTACCAGTGTTCGCGTGGCCAGTCTGGTGCAATCAGTATCGTCCTTGGTTTGTCCTGTTTGATCTTTAGTACTACTTTGGAAAGGAGAGGCAGAAGGGGAAAGGCATAAACTGATTGGATGGCCTGTCCTTCACCTGGAAAAACCTCTTTAATGGCTTGTTTGTGGGGAGTCCTTGTGCAGAACTTTTCCAATTGGTAGTTCTGGGGGGAGGCAAACAGGTCTATATCTGGGTTTCCCCATTTGTTTCTCAACATGCTGAATATCTTTGGTTTCAGTTTCCACTTGTGTGGGTCCATGACATTTCTGCTTAGGTCACCTGCCAGTGTGTTTAGCTTTCCTGGCAGGAATTGAGCCTGTAGGTGCACTTGGTAGCTCAAGGCTGTGTTCCACAGAGCCATGGCTAGTCTGCAGAGAAGGTATGAATGAGTTCCCTCCTGCTTGTTTAAGTACCACATAACAGTGGTGTTGTCCATCTTTACCATTAATTGTCCTGGAAGGATGTGGTCCTTGAGAGCTGTCAGAGCATTCTGTACAGCTAACATTTCTTTTTGATTGATGTGCATGTGCATTTGACTTGGGTTCCATTTGCCCTGAATGCACTTCCCTGCCAAGTGAGCCCCCATGCATAGCCTGATGAGTCTGTTATTAGGGTTTGGCTGGCAGGGGGTAGAGTGAATGGCAGTCCTTTGTTTTGGTGACAGACATCTGCACACCAAAGGAACTCTATCTGTAAACAAGGAATGATAGGAATCATTGCTTCTAGATCCTGAGAACGTTGATGCCATTGTAGTTTCCTCATATGCAGTCTTGCATATGGAATTGGGAGAATGCAGGAGGCCATGAACCCCAGGGCTTGCAGTATTGTCCTTGCAGATAGCTGGGTCTTTGTGGCCAGCAGTTTGAAGTAAGCTGTCAAATGAACTTGTTTTTCTGGCATGAGAAAAGCCATCTGGGAAGTTGTGTCCAAGCTTGCTCTCAGGAATAAAACGTAAAAAAACACAGTTCCTAAGCACAATGCCCAGCACAAAAGGCACTAGCACACGTCAGGTAATCCAAGAATTTTATTGCAAAACAAAGTTGAGCGCTTTCATCACAACGTGACTTCTTCAGAACAATCATTTACATTCTTCCAAATACTTTTATAGAGCCACTTCATCACATGACACAAAACTAATCACACCTGACTACCATTCAAATGAAATATTACTTCATTGCCTTGTAAAGTGCTGCAAAACTCACTGACACAATTATACGTACCCCCTGCACTACATTATGTTGCAGTGCATATATTATATCACATTTAATAAAACACATTGCTAAAAAAATACTTGATTTTTTTAAAAAATACTTATTTTTTTAAAAAACTTGTTAAAAACCAAATGTACATGTTTAATTAATACAAAAGTACTTATGCTTCAATCATCATTGGAAAAAACACACGCACATTTCCAAGACACTTAATGTAAAATTCTCAACTGTTAGTAAACAGCTTCCCCTACTAACAAATTCTCGTACCTAAACCTACCCCATATTATCCAATACGGGTTTGATAGATATGTGGTCATTAATCCCCGGATGCTCTGAAGCATTTAGCTTAATTTGCCACTTGACCTCCCTATCACTAACTTTCTTTTTTATGTCACCCCCTCTTACGTTTTCTTGGATATGCTCAAGTATGCCAAATTTGAACTTAGAACATTTTTGATTATCTCTCAAATGTTTCCACAGGGCATTGTTTTCATCTTTTTTCCTTATACTATAATAATGATCGTATATTCTATTACGTAGGCACCTATTAGTCATGCCAACGTAAAAACCTGGACAGTTGGAACACATGGCTAAATACACTAGGTTCTTAGTCCTGCAATTTCCCCTCTGGAAACAGATTTTAGTTTTATTAAAATTTTGTAAAGTCGCAGTTTCATCCTCACATATGTATTGACATTGCTGACATGTGCCACACCTACTAGTTCCCTTGCTTGTCTTACTTGATTTATTATTATCCTTCCTTTCCAAAAGACCTTTCAAATTGTAACCATTCTTATAGACAAAGCAGGGCTCGTTCCTCACAACTCTCAAGACATCACTGTCAGCATGCAACACTTTCCAATTTCGCTGTAAAATTTCCTTAATACCACCACTGTATTTAGAATGTTGTATAACACAAGCCTTTTTAAATTTACAACTGTCAACTTCATGACTAGCTCCCTGGCCACCACCCTCATACACAGTACCTTGTTTGTTCCCCAGTAGGGGCTTATACTTATTTCCCCACTCTCTGGTGACGTATTCACTAACGTCCTCAATCATCTTTTCGGGGTACCCCCTCTCCCTGAAAAATTGCTTCACCTTATACATTTCCTCCCCAACCTCATTCTCTTGGGACGTCATCCGAGCCACCCTAACACATTGCCCTTTTATTATGTTCCTTTTTTGGGCCATAGGGTGACTGCTAGAATAATGTAAGTATGAATTGCTGAACGTTTCTTTTCTAAATATATTAGATTTAAACCTCCCTTCATCGATCGTAATCCTAACATCCAGATATGGTATGGTGACCTTGTCCTTATTAATAGTAAATTTAAAGTTCTCACTACATGTATTCAAATACGCACAAAATTCATCCAACTCCTCGCTGTTACCACGCTGTTGTTGGGGGGTGGGGTAGTTCTGTACTATTTTAGTGATTATAAAAACAAAATCATGGAATTGTTGTTAAACTCTGGTAAATACAAGGTATCATCTAGAAATGAAGTAAATATTGGGTACCATAAAGTGGACATTATGTTGGAAGATCTCTTAGTGGAAGAAAGGATTAGTAATGAACTATATAAATTTTTGAAGACTGAACACCCAATAATAGGTACAATTGTAGGTATCCCCAAGGTTCATAAGAGCATACAAGATCCTCCTTTTAGGCCAATCATCTCAGGGAGTCGGGCGAAAACCTTCCCTATGGGAAGGGTAATTGATAAATGGCTTAAACCTGCATTGCGGAAAATACCACATTTGGTATATGATTCTTGGGACTTTCTTAGTAGATTACAACCTGAATTGTTGATAGGGGTTCAATGGCTAGTGACTATTGATGTCATAGACCTTTTTTCAAATATACCCAAGGAGGAGGGCCTTCATAGGTTTCATGAAAGTATGAATTGTTTGGGGGTAACATCTAACGAAAAAAGTTTACTCTTGTTGGAATTTATGGAGACAGTATTGGCGCACAATTACATTTACTTTGAGGGGGAATACCACCAGCAGACCAAGGGAGTCGCTATGGGGGCAGCGTGTGCCCCTATTTTTGCGAACTTGGTGGTATATGATTGGGAAAAAGAATACGTCTTCAAATCTAAATGGTATAGGTACATCGCATGTTACCTAAGATTTTTGGACGATATTTTTGTATTATGGAAGGGTAACAGCGAGGAGTTGGATGAATTTTGTGCGTATTTGAATACATGTAGTGAGAACTTTAAATTTACTATTAATAAGGACAAGGTCACCATACCATACCTGGATGTTAGGATTACGATCGATGAAGGGAGGTTTAAATCTAATATATTTAGAAAAGAAACGTTCAGCAATTCATACTTACATTATTCTAGCAGTCACCCTATGGCCCAAAAAAGGAACATAATAAAAGGGCAATGTGTTAGGGTGGCTCGGATGACGTCCCAAGAGAATGAGGTTGGGGAGGAAATGTATAAGGTGAAGCAATTTTTCAGGGAGAGGGGGTACCCCGAAAAGATGATTGAGGACGTTAGTGAATACGTCACCAGAGAGTGGGGAAATAAGTATAAGCCCCTACTGGGGAACAAACAAGGTACTGTGTATGAGGGTGGTGGCCAGGGAGCTAGTCATGAAGTTGACAGTTGTAAATTTAAAAAGGCTTGTGTTATACAACATTCTAAATACAGTGGTGGTATTAAGGAAATTTTACAGCGAAATTGGAAAGTGTTGCATGCTGACAGTGATGTCTTGAGAGTTGTGGGGAACGAGCCCTGCTTTGTCTATAAGAATGGTTACAATTTGAAAGGTCTTTTGGAAAGGAAGGATAATAATAAATCAAGTAAGACAAGCAAGGGAACTAGTAGGTGTGGCACCTGTCAGCAATGTCAATACATATGTGAGGATGAAACTGCGACTTTACAAAATTTCAATAAAACTAAAATCTGTTTCCAGAGGGGAAATTGCAGGACTAAGAACCTAGTGTATTTAGCCATGTGTTCCAACTGTCCAGGTTTTTACGTTGGCATGACTAATAGGTGCCTACGTAATAGAATATACGATCATTATTATAGTATAAGGAAAAAAGATGAAAACAATGCCCTGTGGAAACATTTGAGAGATAATCAAAAATGTTCTAAGTTCAAATTTGGCATACTTGAGCATATCCAAGAAAACGTAAGAGGGGGTGACATAAAAAAGAAAGTTAGTGATAGGGAGGTCAAGTGGCAAATTAAGCTAAATGCTTCAGAGCATCCGGGGATTAATGACCACATATCTATCAAACCCGTATTGGATAATATGGGGTAGGCTTAGGTACGAGAATTTGTTAGTAGGGGAAGCTATTTACTAACAGTTGAGAATTTTATATTAAGTGTCTTGGAAATGTGCGTGTGTTTTTTCCAATGATGATTGAAGCATAAGTACTTTTGTATTAATTAAACATGTACATTTGGTTTTTAACAAGTTTTTTAAAAAAATAAGTATTTTTTAAAAAAATCAAGTATTTTTTTAGCAATGTGTTTTATTAAATGTGATATAATATATGCACTGCAACATAATGTAGTGCAGGGGGTACGTATAATTGTGTCAGTGAGTTTTGCAGCACTTTACAAGGCAATGAAGTAATATTTCATTTGAATGGTAGTCAGGTGTGATTAGTTTTGTGTCATGTGATGAAGTGGCTCTATAAAAGTATTTGGAAGAATGTAAATGATTGTTCTGAAGAAGTCACGTTGTGATGAAAGCGCTCAACTTTGTTTTGCAATAAAATTCTTGGATTACCTGACGTGTGCTAGTGCCTTTTGTGCTGGGCATTGTGCTTAGGAACTGTGTTTTTTTACGTTTTATTGGTGGACTGTTCCTAGTTTCGTTTTTTCCTTGCTCTCAGGAATACAATTCGTTGGCAGGGTACAAGATGCAATTTATTTTCGTTTATGGTGTACCCCAGAGACGTTAGCAATTTCTGTACAAATGCCAGATGATTCAATAGTATGTTCTGGCATTCTGCCTGAATTAGACAACCATCCAGGTATGGATATAGTTGGATATTTCTTTGCCTGCAAAATGCAATGACTGGAGCTAGGCACTTTGTGAATACCCTGGGCGCAGTAGATAATCCAAAGAGCAGTGCAGAGAACTGATAGTGCATATAGCCTGCTATGAAGCGTAGGTATCTATTGCAGGATTCCCTTATTGGGATGTGCAGGTAGGCTTCCTTTAAGTCTACTGTTGCCAACCAGGCATCCTTGACTAGCATAGGAAGCAGCTGGTGGAGAGTTAGCATCTTGAATTTTGGAATCACCAAAAAAGAGTTTAGGATAGAGAGGTCCGGTATAGGACGCCAGGAGATGTACTTTCTGGGCACCAGAAAAAGTCTTGAGTAGAAACCATGTCCCTTTTCCTCTTCTGGAACAGGCTGAATAGCCCTGATGCTTAAGAGAGAGAGAATTTGCTTTTGAGCCTCTGCCCACAGATTTGGGGGTAGGTCTGGCATACCGTTTGGGGTTGATGAGGAGTGAAAGTGGAATCTGTATCCTTGGGAAACTATATTTAAAACCCATTTGTCCAGGGTAATGAGTTCCCAATTTTTTGCTTGCCTGGCAATCTTTCCCCCTAAGAGAACAGTCAGTTGTGCAGGGCTTGGAAGATTTAAAGTTAAGTCATTGAGACAGTTTACCATAAGAGAGAGTCTTACCACTCCCCTGCTTTGGAAGTGGGAGCCCCCCACTGCTTAGCCCTGTGAGTACCTTAGGACTGAAGCCTGAGTGTTCTGCTGGTTCTGGGTTTGGACTGAGAAGGCCTGGAAGAGGCAGGAAAGAACCAATTTGTTGAGTGCCAATGCCTACTAAATCTGGAAGGCTGTACTTCCAGGAAATCTTTAACAGTTTGCATAGATTTATATTTTTAAGTACTACTTCTGCTTTGTTGCCAGGCGGTCTTGGTTTAAGGGAGCATCCAGCAATTTAGCTTTAACATGATCTGGCAAAGACTGCTCCTTAAGCCAAGCATGCCTTCTAAGTACAGACCCACTGATAGCAGCCCTACAAGATGCCTCTAGTGAATCAAAACCACACTGCAAAGTATGTTTTCCAACTTGTTCAGCAGAATGCATTAAATCGTGTAAATCTTTATTTTCAGCACAGTCAGGAATCAAGATAATTTTCTGTTTAAGCAGTCCAATAATACGCTGCTGATACTTTAACATATAAAACTGGCAGTTTAAGGCCCTAATGGCAAAGGTTGCATAAGTGTATACCTTCTTACCCCATCTATCCACTGCTCTCGAATCTCTATCAGAGGCGTAGGATTTTTGGCAGTAGTAGCCTTAATGCCCTTGGGTCCCTGTGAAGTGGTCTCAGGATCCGCAGTAGGATTTTTAAAAGGAACTTGACAGGAACCCTGTAATATCTATCAGGTTTTCTGGGAGCAGAAGGTAAAGAGTCAGGGGCCAAGCTAGATTCCGAAAAAGCATCATCAACTATGTCCAGTACAGCGGGGATAGCTAAAGGCCTGTGTTGGGGCAGGAGTAGGAAATCCATAAGCCTCTTTGTAGAGTCAGAGTAGTCCTGGCTTTCCCAGTGAAAATGCTCCCTAAGAGCATGCAAGGTTTCACCAAAAGAGAAATCCTCTGGAGGGGAAGCAGAGGGAATAGAGTCCTCTACATCAGAATTCTCACAGGTAGACAAGGGTAAATCCTGGTCATCAGAGGAAACAAACTTCAGAATCCTGATCAGAAGAATCATAAGAAAACTCAGTCGTAGGTCTCTTAGAGGGGGAAGGTTGGCTTCCCCTGATTAAAGTAATAAGGTCTTCAGCCATTCTTATCATTTGTTTTTTAGGCATAGAGGCCTGACCATGCAGTCTGGACACTGGTTTTCTAGGCATGGATCGAGTTTTAGGCCTTGAAGAAGAAGATGGCGTTGGTTTAATATGCAGGTCATTAGGCCTGAATACACCCTCTGAAGCCGGTGCCTGCACAGCGGCTCCAGACCCATCCAAGTTAGAGACAACCGCAGGTTCCACAGTTGAAGCATCTCGTAGCATACCGGACTCCGAATGGGTCTCAGTAGAGGCCTGCGAATCTGAAGTAGTGGGTATCAGGGGCTGCAAAAGTGCCTCACTGAGTACCGAACTGGCAACTAGCTTAGGAGAAGCGCCGTCGGCAGCTTTGGACACATGCGGTCTGTCTCTTTCTTTATCTTTGCGTTTTTTCGGAATGTCGGTAGTCGGGTGGCTTACCGAAGCCATATCTGGATAGTTGAACTAAGTACCAAAATATTTAGAAGCATAAATAAACTGATGACGAATAGTTCATTGTTTAAATAAGGCACAAAACCGACAGCGAGGTACGTCGTGGTCAGGGCCTAGGCAAGGAATGCAGTACGAATGAAAATCTTTATGAGGTATTTGCTTTTCACAAGAAATACAATTATTGACTTTTACTGACATTGGTTTAGAGCAAGAAAATGTTTCCCCAACAGGGTACTTAGCTTAGTTGAAGACTTCGGTTCTGAAACTTGAAAACGAAAATTTCAGGAGTCTGCCGACCAGCACTTGTGAACTGCTTCTGCTTCAGGCACTGCACGGCAAGAAAGACTGGTGTAATGGCATCGGCTGCATGCTTTATACCCCTGACTACCTGACAACATGGAAGATGAGACAGCAACCGAAGCAGGACCGAAGACTTTGTTAATCAGGCCGACTGAGGGCTACTGCAAGCTGATCACCCAAACGTGATGACTGCAACATTGAAACACCAAGAACATCAATGCTAAAAACAAAAATAAATAAATGACCACACCATGGCATAAACAACATACCAAAAAAAAGGGGATGGGGTACTGCAGAAGTGATAATTTGAACATTACTGCTTACAGTAAGTTTACTTACATAACTGTATTGTGTTTATCATACTGATCAGTGCTGCAGTAGCCTTAACTATATGGATAGATGACCCTAGCTTACTACATCTGGGAGGTGGAAATAGAAAGGTCCAAGAACCCCTGGAGAATGGTCCTTGTAAAGCTTGATCTGCACCCAGCTAAGGAATGTTAAGGAATCAAGCTTGTAATGTATGAAGACCTGGTTGTTGCTATTAGAATACATCTAGAATCAAACCTTTTCCAAAAATACACAGATGAAGTTAAGGCCCTGGTTAAATGTGATTTGACCCTGCATGGAATAGTTTTGTTGTGGCAAGTTTAACAAAATGTAATAGCCTTAGCTAACCTTTTGAAAATAGCCTGCTTTGACACAGTTTGTCCCTTCTAATTACCTTCACAATAAACAAACAATTGATGCAAATTTCTGAAAATGTTTTTTCTGTCAAGATAGTACCAGAGTTGTCTGTGGACATCCAAGGTATGGAGTATCCTTTATCCCTCGTTTTTAGGTTCAGGAAACAAAAACGGAAGATAAACTGTTTGGCTAAAAGTAAACTCTGAGTCCACTTCAGACATAAAAAAGGGATCTGTTCTCAAAGAAACCCTGTCTCTGTGGAAAATGAAATCGGGTTGACTCACCATAAGAGCTCGCAACTCAGAAATCATTCTTCTGAAGAACACAGAAATCAGTGAACCTGCTTTTCATGTTAAGAACCCCACGTCAGCCACATTAAATGGTTCAAATGGAGCAAGTGTTAGCTTCTCTAACATAAAATTAAGATCCCAAGGAGAGGGCACCAGTTTTCTTGTTGGCCTCTTGTGCAAAACCCCTTTCAAAAACATTTTGACAAGGGAATGCATTGAAAGAGGAGGATCCATGGGCAGACATGCTTAAATGAAATCAAATAAATGAACCTAGACAGGGGAGAAAGAAAAACCATAGGATAGTAACTCTCACAAATATTGCGAGACCAGAAAACAACTATCCCCAAATGGGTGCCAGTTATATTGTTGGCACCTAAAAAAAGAAAAAAAAAAGTTTCCATTTGCTAATGTACGATTTTCCAGTAAGCAGGTTTTCTTACCTACGTTAGTTCCTGCTGCACATCCCCAGTAAACAGGTGCCCAAAAGTAATTAAGACCCAATCATCCAGGCAGTTAACTGAAGCTGACTGAGGTCAGGGTGTATCAAACATTCCTGATCTTGTGTGAGTAGACCCACTATGTGAGGAAGCTTTTGGTAATTGCCATTGGCCATTTCCAAGAGAAGGAAGAACCACTGTTGCCTACACCAGAATGGAATCAACACAATGATCTTAGAAGATTTCTTCTGAATCTTCAGCGGTAATTTGGATATCAGTGGAAATGGTGGAAAAGCATACAAAAACATTCCTGTCTAAGGAAAAGAAAGAAAAAGCATCTGTCCTCCAGTCCTTCTTGCATGGAGTCCTTGAGCAGAATCTTGCCAGCTGATTGTTCAGAGAGGAGGCAAAAATGTCTTCTTGAGGAAGTCCCCACAGATGGGGCAAATCAGGAAAGACCCCCCCCCCAATCTAGTTTGCATTCATGAGGGTCTGTCCTGATCCAGCTCAGCTTGTCTGCCACACAATTTTGCTCCGAAGGAATGTAGGATGCCTGTAGACAGACTGTACTGTAAAGCAATATCCCAATCTAACACGGCTGGTCTGCAAAGGGTATACAACCTGGTTCCCTCTTGCTTGTTGTTGTACCACATGACTGGTATGGTCTGTAACAAACTGAAGAGATCCCAGGGAAGAAAGATGATTAAGAAAGTTGAGTGCCTTGATCAAGGCAAGTATCTCCTTTACATTTATGTGCTTGCATCTGCCCTTAGTGTCCCACACAGTTTGCACATTTATCCCTCCTGAAACTGCTCCCCAAGCAAAATCCAAGGTCTCAGTGGTGACTGCTTTAGAACAAGTAAAGAGAAGGGAAAACACAGATTTAGGGATATTTGCTATCTCCATCAAGTGATTTCTCTTCTGACAAACACTAACACCAGGATTTGAAAAGATAAAGGAAGACGGTGTTGGGACCAAAGAAACTTCAGATACCATTGCATCTTCCTCATGTGGAGTCTTGACAGGGGGTATCAGGAAAATCATAAATGCCGTGAGACTCAAAATCCTGAGGAAGCCCCTTGCAGTGACCGAAATCAGAGTGGAAACCCTAGAAATATATCTGGACGTAGATCTATTTTTTCATGTACAAGAAGCATTTTCAAGTGAGGTGTCTAACCAACACCCCAGGAACACAATCCTGTGTGATGGAGTCAAAAAACATTTTGAATGTTTTCTTGGAACTCAAGCTTGAGTAAGAGATCTCTTACCAAAGTGAGAGATTCCAGACACTTGGGAAAAGTCCCTGAAAAGATAAGTTTGCGGTCTAAATGTAGAAAAAATGTGAATACAATGTAGCCTGCAATGAGCTGTAACTAGAGCTAGACACTTTAGGAACACTCTGGGTGCACTGAATGGTCCAAAGGGTAAGGCACAGGGTCTGAATGGAGAGATAAGTCAGCAAGTAAAGTATTATTCCTGAAACTGAATTCATCCTCAAGTCTTGGTGGATGGACCTTGTATTTCACAAAATCTCACCAAGGCGACACTGATATAGTGACTGTATTTATATAGCATATACCATGGACAGAAATAGGTTAAAATTTAAAAAAAGAGAGCTGTTTGCACAAGACCCAAGATAAAAAAGTTCCCAATCCTGGTAGGCACATTGGTGCCAGGACTGAAAAATATGACAGTGTAGAAACCTCAAAATACAGAAACATTCCTATAATGGGGCGGGGCCTGGCCAAGGGGAAGGATGCCCCCCCCCAGTTGTAGAAGGAAGTAGTAGTCCACAAAAATCACAAAAACTGATAGGCCAAAGAAGACCCATAAAGACGATAAAGTGGACTATTCAGGATAAGAAAGAAATTATGTATTGTTACTATTATGCAAAAAGCCCAGAATTTCCAGATACAAGATATACAAAATGATAATGAGAGAAATTAGAGGAAAGAAAAATACCTCCACAAGAAAAACTGTCAGAAGCTTCAAATAAAAAATTGTATTCATTAATACAACAGATATGTGAAAAACAGTATACAGATAAAGAAACTTTGATTTGCCTGGAATAAAGCATCTGAGGAAGTGCAAAAAAATATAAACAAAACCTAGAGATTTTTGAAAAGTATAAAAAGGAAATATGGACATGGGAAAGAAAGAGAGATCTGATATGGTGCAATATTTATGCAAAGGAGAAATCCACATTAATCGATATAAAGAAGGCAGCCCCAAAGATATTCAAAGAGAAAAAAACAGGCCAAGGCATCCGTATATGGAAACTTTTACAATAAAAAAATAATATCATAAAGAGAGAATGTAGAAAAGAAGATTAGTAAAGTAGAAGTTAAAAAAAAATAGAAGCTTAAGTTATGGAGTGCCTGCGAAGTGAAGGATTTGGTGTAGAAGGTCTAACATAGGTTAGATCACAGCATGATGGAGAATCCACAAAGTAAGGAGAAGCAGGAAGATCAGGAGACATCTGAAGAAGAAATATGGACATGAGAAAGAAAAAAGAGATTTAATATGGTGTAATATTTATGCAAAGACGAAAGCAAAACTAACCAATACAAAAAGAGCAGCATCAAAGATATTTGAAGAGAAATACAGACAAAGGGATCTGGACATGGAAACTTTACAATACAAAAAATAAGAAGACAGAGAAAAAGTAGAAAAGGAGATTAGTAATGGAGAAGTTAAAGAAATAGAAACTGAGGTTATGGAGTACCTGCGAAGTTAAGGATTCAGTGTAGAAAATATAATTCAGAAAGCACCACAACAGGATAAAGCAATGGATATCCAAATTGAGAGGAACCCAGTGGGACAAGAAGCAATTGGTCAGGTGCCATATGAAGATATTTTGGAGCCTTCCACAGGAAAACAGTATAAACATTCACTTGAAGCTAGACAGCAAAGGAAGATACAGGAAACTGTGATGCACGCTACTGAGTTCCCATAGGACAGAGCAACAGATGGCATGGGATGAAATTGAAGAGAAGGTGCCACAGGAAGATGCTATAGAACTTTCTATAGAATGCCTGCAGAAAATGGAAAACAAAAAAATCTGCCCTCACTTTAAAAGAAAATGAGCTAAGAGAAGAGTTGCTTGATTTAATAGACATAGACAAATTAAGATCAATAAAAGAAATAAACTGCAGAAGCTCAATAAAACCCAAAAAGTCAGAAGTTTGATAAAATAAATGAACACAGTAATTAGGACTGCCCATAGAGATCCATGCAATATAACAGAAGTAAATAGGATATATTACTGTGCAGCTAAATTAATAACCGATAAAGTTCTACCACAAAAACACAGGATAGTGAGGGAAAGGAAGGGGAGAAATCGAATACCATCCTGGAAATATCGAAAAGAGAAAACTATAAAGCAATTAAGACAAGAAGTGTCACTGTTAGAAGAATATAGAAGAGGGAACAGATCAACAAAAATACTAAGAAAGACAGACATGATAAAAGCAGTGAGCAGTATTATAAAGACCAGGCTCTATCATGCACTACTGCAAATAAACTAAAAATCTCAGCACAGGCAGAAAAACTTGGAAGACATGCACATAAATATAAAGGCTAAGTATAAAATAAGCAATTTATTGATGACCCAAAAAGAGTTTTATAGAGAATTGTGAAACAAGTAAAAGGAACTGAAAGAGTGCCAAAAAAGAAGACATAGCTACATTTTGAAAAATTATATGTAGAGGTTCCTGTGCAGCATAAAGATGCTGAATGGATAGAAGAAGTAAAAAGTTTAAAGGTACAGGATATGAAATGGGATGAGGTAACAGCCAGACAGAAACAAAATTAGGAAAAGCCTCTAATTGGAAAATACCAGGCCAAGATGCAGTACCTAACTTTTGGTTAAAAGTCTTAATATCTTTGCATGAAGATTTAGCCATGAGTAAAAACTATTTCTATGCGCACCCTGAACAGGCCCAACCTAGCTAACAGGAAAAACAATGTTCCTACTTAAGAGTGAACCTGCAAGCTACCCTAAAAATTATAGGTCAATAACTTGCCATCTGATGACGTATAAACTATACACAGGAACTGATGCCAACAGAGTTTATAGTCATTTAGAAGAAAACTCAATTATGGCAGTAGAACAAAAGGGCAATACAAGAAAGACATATGGAAACAAAGGATTATCTGTTGTTAAAGTCATAGTGAAGAACTGTAAAAAAGGGGAAGAATCTACGTATGGGTACGGACGGACTACAAAAAAGCATTTGATAGTATTCCACATTCATGGATAAAATAGTGCTTAAAAATGTATAAGATGCACCCTACACTGATCGACTACATTACAGTGACCATGAAACAGTGGCAGACCGCTTTGCAATTAAGCCATGATAAAGGACAAATTATTATCCTAGGGATAAAAATTGTAAAGGGAGATATTTTCCAAGGTGATTCTCTCTCACCACTGCTATTCTGACTTGCGCTTAACGCATTAAGCTGTCTACTTAACAGCTTAGGCCATGGCTATAATTTGGTTCCTAGAAAACAACAAAGTGTATCAACTTTTCATCTTCTCTTTGTTGATGATTTAAAACTGTATAGCTCATCAGATGAGGAACTGAAAGCACAACTGCAAGTTGTCAAAACTTTTTCAGATGATATAAGAATATCATTTGGTCTTGATAGATGTGGAAAAGCAACCTTTAAAGCAGGAAAACTGCAGCACAAGGAAAACAAGAAGTTAAGTCTTACCATAACGTTCCATGTGCATTGTTCATCTCACCTCTGTTCTTACACACGGGTTCAGAGCCGATCCTCGGCTCCGAGTCGGCCGCATCACAAGCTCTGCATCTAAGAGAAGCTCGAGACTCAGTGTGTATCCCATGATCCTCCCTCCTATCCCTCAGATCTAGTTTGCAAGAAACTATTCCGCTCCAATACCAAGTGCGTCTAACGCCTACGCAATCACACATCAAACTATGAGACATTAGAACAACATATATATGTGTAAAGATGGAATGTAACCTAGCAATGAGAGGATATTGTAAATCATTTAGGAATAGACCAATCAAACCCTAGTCATACCAGTTCTTCCAGAACGTGGTGGGGGAAGGAGGGAGGGAATGTAAGAACAAAGGCGAGATGAACAATGCACATGGAACGTTATGGTAAGACATAACTTCTTTATGTGACATTGTTCAATCTCGCCGTTTGTTCTTACACACGGGAAGCGTCCCTAGCTCCGTAACCCTGGGTGACTCATGGAAGAACGTTCCTGAGCACAATGGAACCAAAGGAAGTCCTGTCTTTAGAGGCCTTGTCCACCTTGTAATGTGTGATAAATGTATGAGGCTTTGCCTACGTTGCTGCTTCACAAATAGTGTCCAACGGTAAGCGAGCCGCATGGGCTACAGAAGGAGAAATGGCCCTAGTAGAATGAGCCTTAGGCCTGAAAGGAAGTGGTTTATTTAGCAGCTGAATGAACAAAATTGATGCACTCCGATAGCCACTTGGATAAGGTACCCTTTGAAACCGGCATGCCTTTCCTACTGTCTGTGAATGACACAAATAGCTGATCAGATTTCCTGCAAGCTTTAGTTCTGTCTAGGTAAAATCTCAGTTGCCTACGTACATCCAATTTGTGCAACATGTATTCCAATTTATTTGAATGGTTTTTGAAAAATGTAGGGAGTGCTATAGATTGGTTAATATTTAACACCGAACAGACTTTGGGGAGAAACGACGGGTTTGTGCATAAGGAAACTCTGTCTGGATGGAAAATCATGTAAGGTGGTCTCAAAGACAAGGCTTGAAGCTCCAAAATTCTTCGAGCTGAGGTAACAGCAATAAGAAAAAGGGTCTTCCATGACAAAAACTTCAGTGGACACGATGAAGCAGGTTCGAAGGGCGCTAGCATAAGCTGGGACAACATCAAGTTTAGGTTCCATGGGAAAAATGGTTCTCGAACGGGTGGGCGAAGGTGGAAAGTACCCTTCATGAAGGCCTTACAAAGCCTGTGGGACATAATAGTGGACCCACCTTCACCTACATGGAAGTTAGATATGGCCGCTAACTGTACTCTTATGGTGGATGTAGAAGCCCCTTCATGAAAAAAAAATGGATAAGAATTCCAATATTTTGTGTATCGGGGCTACTACAGGATCAATACCGTGATCTGATACCCAACACACAAAGCACTTCCATTTGCTCCTGTATAGCTTTCTGGTGGAGGCTTTATGAGAAGAAATTAGAATGTGTTGTACTGCAGAGGAAAAAGGTTCAACCTGGCTAAACAGGGAAGCGGAGCAGCCAAGCTGTCAATTTGAGGGATTGGAGGGATGGATGAGGAATTCCCGATGAGTGAGTCAATAGGTCTGGCACTGGGTCCAGAATCCAAGGTTCCTCTATCTGATGGGATCGAAGGAAGGGAAACCAGATCTGTCGAGGCCAGAACGGTGCTATCAGGATGATCGTCCTTTCCAGGTCCCCGGCTTTCTGAAGAAATTTGGGTATCAAAGGAACAGGGGGAAATGCGTATAGGAGACCCGGGGGCCAATCGTGCACTAGAGCGTCCCTGGGGACACTCCCTGGAGGGGGAAGTAGGGCAAAGTAGCTTCTGCATTTGGCATTCAAAGGGGATGCAAATAGATCGCAGCAAGGCTGGCCCCATCTGCAGAAATTCTTTTCCGCCACTTGAATTTTCAGGGACCACTCATGTGGTAACAGGATGGCTCTGCTCAGCCTGTCCGCAATGACGTTGGATGACCCCGGGATGTGCACTATCAGAAAGCAACCCGTGGATGCAGCCCATTGCCAAATTCTCTGGGCCTCTCTGCATAACGGGTAAGACCTGGTTCCGCCTTGTTTGTTTATGTACCAGATCACTGACATATTGTCCGTCTGAACTGCTATTGTTCCCAGAGGCAAAGATTCGTGAAAGTGTTGCAACGCCAGAAACACTGCTCTCAACTCCAGGACATTGATGTGCAGATTGTACTCTGTTTTGGACCATTCTCCTTGGACTGTTGCCCCCTGAAAAAGCCCCACCCCCACCCCATCAGGGAAGCGTCCGTGGTTATGGTGGCTGTAGGGCTGGGCAGGACAAAGGAGCGACCTATCGTCAAATCTTGACTGTCCATCCACCATTGAAGATCCCGCTTGCAAGACTCCGTGATAAATATGTTGTGTGACAAAGGGAGTTTCTGGAACGACCACTGCACGAAGAGCAGCCACTGTAGGACCCTCATGTGCATTCTGCCCAGAGGAACTGCAATAAGAGAAGCTGCCATCATGCCTAGGACTTTCAACACTTGCGTGGCAGGGGCTTTTCTGCTCTGCAGGAGAACAGCGATCTGATCCTGAAGAGATGACACCCTTATCAGGGGAAGCTTTATCACCGTTGCTGTTGTATCCAACTCTACCCCTATGAATGAGACACGCTGTGAGGGCGATAAGGTAGACTTTTCGAAGTTGATTGAGAGTCCTAAATGGGAACAGAGGCTCTGTGTGTAGTCCCTGGCTTGTACAAGATGATGTTTGGTGGTGGCGGTAAGGAGCCAGTCGTCCAGATACGGAAACACCCAGAATCCTAGCCGTCTCAGGTGAGACACTACTACTGCCATGCATTTGGTGAGCACCCTGGGGGCTGAGGTGAGACCAAAGGGCAGCGCTCGAAATTGGAAATGACTGGCCCCCAGCCGGAAGCACATGTATTCTTTGGACGCTCTGGCCATTTTGATGTGGTAGTATGCGTCCTGGAGATCTATTGAGCACATCCATTCATCCTTCTGTATAAAGGGAAGGATCGATTGTAGCGTGACCATCCGGAACCTTTCCTTCCTCACGAAGGAGTTGAGTTTGCTGAGATCCAATATTGGTCTCCAGTCCTCTCTCTTTTTTGGAACTAAAAAGAACCTTGAGTAAGTTCCGGACCCTCTCTGGTCCGCCGGGACTGGTTGGATGACTCTTTTTTTTCGAGCAGCTTTGCAATTTCTAAGGCTGCTGGATCTCGCAGATGGGGTGGAACATCTGGAAATCTCTTTTGTGCGGGGGGAAATGACATAAAGGGAATGTTGTATCCTCTGGTTACTATGCTTTGTATCCAAGAATCTGAGGTAAGGTTTAGCCAGGCCTCTGGGTACAAAGCCAAGCGACCCCTGACTGCCTCCAGAGTAGGACAGTCGGGCCTCCACTCAGGAGTGCTGGAAAGGCTTCCCAGGGACAGTATCCCTGTCGCCCTGATGATGCAGACCTCCTCTGCCGCCTGGGTGGCGTCTTCCATTTCTCCCCCCCCCCCACCTCTGGAGGGGGCATCACTCTGTGTGGCCTGGTAAGATCCCTGAGTCTTACGGAACCACATTTTTCCGCCTCTTTGCCCTTTGGGGTATGGTCTGGTCAGAGCAGAAAAATGGACCCCTACGGCAGACAGGGTCTTACCTTCTAGCTCACACCGAGTGACAGTCTCATTTACTTTGGGCCCAAACAAGGTGGCACTATCAAAGGGGGCGTTGGCAAAGGAAGACTTAAAGACTTCCGCAAAGGAGCACAGCCGCATCCAGGATTGTCTACGTAGAGCAATCGCTGAGGCTGCAGCCCTACTCGAACCGTCGGCCGCATACGAGATGAGCCTCATGGACGAGTTGACAATTGAAGTGAGGGTGTTTAGCTGTGCTGTCACTTTGTCCGAGACAGCAGCATCTGTGTTACCCTGGAGGGTATCTCCCAGCTCTTTAATGAGATCCCTCTGAAGTCGCGTAAAATGCATCAGGTAGTTCAGTGAACAGATGGAAAAGGTCGCTGAACTAAAAACGCGCTTCCCATACCTGTCCATAGTCCTAGAATCCTTATTAGGAGGATGGACAGAGGAAGATGCTTCAGACATTTCCTTTTTCGTGGCTGCCGCTACCACCATAGCATCGACTGGGACTCCTTTGGTAAGACAAGTTTTGTCCTGGGGGGCGGTAATGTACTTGTTCGGTCTCCGAGGCACTGGCTCCACTGTGTCTGGTGTCTCGCATGCCCTTCGAGTTATCAGGTCCATTAGCTCGAAGGGCGGGGTCACCCAGGAGGTAGAAGGTTGAGCCCCAAACGCCTTCAGCAACACCGATTCGTCTTTGGTGGGGGCAAGTGACTGCCAATCACCCCTCTGCCTTAAGATCTCCAGGATGTCAGCAAACGAGACATCCTCCGAGGGGGAACGTGGGGACCCCTCTGCCTCATCCAAATCGGTGTCAGATGTTAGAGATTCCTGCGGGGAATCAATGTACCTCCTCTTGCACAATCTTTTCCTCGGAACCTCATCAGAGGGGGCATCTGGTGAAGCCTCTGAGGAACAGGGGACACCCTCTGGGGCTAGCTGAGGTGTTGGGACTCTACGCTTGGAAGGGATCACAGGTACAAAAGTAGAACGTGGCCCTTTGGGGAAGGAGAAGTCGACTCCGATGAAATAGATGTCTTCTCAGACAAGGCCTTCCTCATAAGATCAAAAGCCCCCGACCCTCGGGCCGAGGATTCCTCCGGATCCAAAGAACCGGGAAGCCTCCCCGACATCGGAACCAGGGGCTCCGACCCAGAGGATGGAGCCGAACTGATCTGCGCCGAGGCCCCGAGGGGGAGAGTCAGGACCAAAAATTCGGTACGTCTCTCGGCCCCGGAACCAAGGAGAGACCGTCGGCTCCGCGACTCCTCGATAGGCTCCGAAGGCGTCTATGTCAGTGGTGCCGATCACACAGTGGAAGGCTTCGGCACCGAGGGTTCCACTATCATCGGTTCATCTTCTCCCGGCTCCGAAGACTGGATAGGTCTCGAAGGAGGATCCGTTGGAGACACAGGGAGGGCTTTCAGTTTCGACACCAATTGGGACGAAACCGCAATTAGCTTGGACAAAGCTGTGTTCTCCATAAGCTTCTGTATGACACAGTCCATGTCAGTTTCAGATAAAGGCCTGGAAGAACAGGTCAAAGGCGCCGAAGACGGCACCGATTGAAGAATCGACGGTGGAAGCAGCTCCGACACCGGTTCCAAGACCTGGGGTTTGATCATAGGTAATCGTTCGATGCTCGGCCCCGAGGTCTGTGGAACCGGCGAACGAACTCTGGAAGAGGTGCTCGGAGCGGAGGACCTGGGCTCTGATACCTTCGCCGTCTTCGACCCCTTCGAAGACCTAGAAGTTTGGTCAGCCTTCTCCAAGGCTTCTAAAAAGTCTGGCTTGATTAAGCCTCTGTCTATCAGCTTCCTGCGCCTCTCCATCATGACCCTTCCACTAATGGAATGACAGAGTAGTCTTCCTGCAAGTGGAGAGGGCCAAGACAGTAGACGCAGGAAGCATGATTGTCGGTGATGGACATTTTTTGTCCACACTTGACACCTCTTAAATCCAGATTTTGCTTTTTCCGAAATGTCCAACAACAGATAAACAATTCACACACTATCTACTGTAAGAATGTATAAGGAATAGAAACACTGCACACAAAGTTAAATGCAAATCCACTAATAACTATCTAACTTAAACTACTAACAAACTGCTATCAGAGTCCTGACAGGAAAAGGGGGCCTAAATACCACAAAAAGGCTATAGATACTATATCTATATCTATATATACACACATATATATATATATATATATATATATATATATATATATATATATGTAAGAGAAACACCACAAACTATTGTAGAAAAAACACACACACTATACTATAATACTATACAGCAATATAACTCCTCTTATGAAAAATTGAGAAAATAGAAAAAAATTTCTACTGGCCCGAGCTCTCTCGACGCGATCTTGTTGCAGCAGCAAACTAGATCTGAGGGATAGCAGGGAGGATCATGGGATACACACTGAGTCTTGAGCTTCTCTTAGATGCAGAGCTTGTGATGCGGCTGACTGGGAGCCGAGGATCGGCACCGAACCCGTGTGTAAGAACAAACGGCGAGATTGAACAATGTCACATCATCAGTTTGGGACAAGAATCTGATATAAAAGAACTTGAGCAAGAGTGTATAAACATTTGGGAATTGAAGGATCAACAATAAAACATGAACAAATGTGAATGAAACTTAGTAAGGATTACTTTAGAAGGCTTAAATTAATCCTGAAAACAATACTGACATCTAGGAACAAATCCAGGCTATACACCAATTTGCTCTTCCTGTCCTAACTTGCAGTTTTGGAATGAATGGCTGGCCCCAAAATGTGTTGGACACATTAGACAGGAAAACAAGGAGGATGTTTCATGCTAACCAAATGATTTATAAAAATCAGTGCAAACCAAGATTATATATTCCCCTTTCTGAAGGAGGGCTGGGCCTTCTTGAAACTGATAACACGTATAGATCTGCAATCATGGGACTCCACACATATCTGCCGACTTCACAAGACCCAAATGCAGTGAAAGTTTTGAAAAATGAGGAGAATAAATCTAAGGTGACTTCTCTGCTTAATCTAGCAGAAGCATGTTGGCGTCAAGCAGGAATAGAAATCAAACCAGAAGTAGATAAAAATCAGGCAGCAACTGAAAGTGGCAAAATACAAAAGAAAAAACATAAGGTGAAAGACCAGATGAGAAGGCAAGAAATGTGGAAAATGGATAAATATAGTTGCAAGTATAGAAAAGTTCTGGAAAAACCTCATGTTAATCAGGAACGAACGCAGGAGTGGTTAATGAGAGATGAATTAAAACCAAGAGATGAAAGGTTAATCCTGGCAGCCCAAGATAATTTGCTGCATGCATGCTGGTTTACAAAGTCCACTGAACATGTGGGAGAAACAGACAAATGTAGGTTTTGTAAGACCGAATTTGAAACAGTTGCATACCTCATTGCTGGTTGTAACATACTAATGGCAGAAGGACTGTATACTGAAAGGCATAATAATGTGGCAAGATTGTTGCACTGGGGATTTTGCAAACATTATGGTATTGAAGTGGCTGAAAAACATTGGAAACATGAGCCACAAAGTATCATAGAAAATGATGTTTACATCACATGGGATCATCCATTACCAACAGGTCAAAGGATAGATGCTAGAAAACAGGATATAGTGGTCCACGAAAAGCAGACAAAAGCAGCATTGATCATTGAAATTGCCACACCAACTGACTACAGTATATTGCGTACAGAGACACACAAAGTCATAAAATATCAGGATTTGCAGCCAGAAACGAGAGCAAAGGGGAAGAAAGACACCCAGACAGTCCCAACAGTACTAGGAGCAATGGGTCTTATAAAAAATAATTTACAATTGTATTTACATAGGTTACAAATACATGTAACTCCGTGTGAATTGCAGAAAGTGTCATTACTGGGCACATTGTGGGTGCTACGAAGAGCACTTCTGGCTGACATCAAATATCGAAACAATACTAATTTCATGAACTTTAATCGTACTTTGATTTGGGAATGGGGTCCATTCCAGTCATGGTATTAGAAACCCAAAAGATTTGGAGAAATGAAAAAATAAGGCACAGAACTGATAATGGGATCCAGACACAGAAAACTGTTAAAAGCTTGAAGTCAGGATGAATAGGGATATGATAATAAGCATCTTTTAAATCTAATGTTACCAGGAAACTTGAATGAGGAAGGAAGGAGAGGTAACAGGTTAAGAGAACATTTTGAACCTTGGCACTATCATAAACAAGTTTAGGAAAGAAAGTTCCAAAAGTGGTCTCCAAGCATATTTTTCTTTAGCACTAAACTTCCTTGAATAAAAATTTTCCCAACCTGGGAAGTGGGAACTGGTTATATCCCTCCTGGAACAGCACATGAAGGACAGGGGAAAACAAGAGAGTATGATCTGGTAGATGAGAAATTACCCCCTCGAAAGGAGGGATTTCCTCAGACTGCCATCTTTAGTGTTGATGAATAATCTTCAGAACCGATTTGTCTAAAACTACCCACCACTAAACAGAAAAGTTTCTGGAAGGGAAAAAGTCCTGCTAGAGTGAAGAAGGGGGACAAGGTCACCTAAATACTGTCATACTGACTTGTTGGACTCTCCTTGGTTTGGGGGGGGGGTTCCTGAATTCATTTTGGAATGGCCTTGCAATTTCTTCTTAAACATCTGTTCAGCTGCATTTTGTCGAGACAGTTTATTTTTCTTTCTGCCAAAACTGGATGAGTGGTTAGAGAATCCCTTAGAAATTTTGGAAAAGGAAGGTTAAAAAATCTAGGAGATTCCTTGTATCAACTTAGCCCTGTCGTCATATGTTCTGATAACCTCTGCAGCAGAGAAACCAAAAACTAAATCTCTATCCAAAGGTGAAGTTAAAAATCTCATTTTTCACATCATCTGGGAAGTTCAGAGAATACAGACAAACAAACCTCTTCAAAACAGTACCAGTGTCCACAGCCCTGGATGAAGTATTACTTGAGTCAAACACACACTGCGAACAATGAGTAGGGACTTGTACAATCGAAGAAACTAAATTATTTAAAGCAAATTATTCCTCACAAGAAGTAACTGCAAACAAAACATTCCTCATAAATTTCACAATTAGTCAGAACAAACTAACACATGAATCTAACAATTCATAATTCTGAAAATCAAGGTTGCAGAAACATACACTTTTTTCTCATACTTATCAATGATCTTCCAATCTTTTTTAGATAAAAAAAACTCTACTGAATTATCACTCATGACATAAGCAATCACACATTTATATAAATAAAAACAAATCTTGCTGTCATATTTTCACTTGCAAACATTATACATCACATACGTGTTTTCCCATAATTCCCATCTTTTCTAAGTAATTTGCTGCTGCCCTTTTCCAAAGATCCCACTTCCAGTTCTTTTATCACCTGAGGTAGCGTTGTTCCTCACAGTAAGACGTTGACATGTTCGATTCCCAGCTAGAGCATCTTCTGTGTGGAGACATGCTTGAATGGGCATACCTTCGTTGAATGTTGTGCGTCAGGGCTGGAAACTCGGCACGTAAAAAATCTACTGCCAATCATTAGCGGACCGGAGTTCTGCTGTGGTGACCCCCAACAGGGAAAAGCCAAAAGACACAACAACAACATATTCACTTCTTCTAATAAGGTTGGCTTAGACTCTGATTTCCATCTTTTAGTAATTGCTTTTTTGCAGCCACCAGAATTAAACTGAGTGTAAAGTCTTCAAAATGTCTAGGCAATTCAGACTGTATCACAGCTCAAAAAAATCATTCCCTTATTTACACCAATTTGCTCCCTCAATAATTCCGATAGAGCAGTCTGCAAAGAATTTTTAAATTCTGCCACCTTATTACACTTCTAAAAATAAGTTCTCAATAACCTCTTCCTTCTTCATCACACATTCAACACTGGCAATCTACCCAAGGAAAAAAATCTTTGGGGTCTTCTTGAGGTATAAAAATATATATGCAAATGCTTCCAAGCAAAAATTCCTAAATCATCTAGACTTTGTTGTACGTTTGGGAGCCATACATATATTCTCCCATTTTTTCTAAGTGAATTGCTTATCCAATCTCTCTTTCCAATCCTTTCTAAACTTCTCTGATTGATTCCTATAGCTATCATGCAACATTGTATATGCCTAATAATTATCCCTTTTTTAACAACAGCTTCTGTTATACATTCTGCTAGAAACTCTTATCATTGCTGGTCTTTCACTTAGGATCCCACTATTCCTTTATCTGTGCCTATACTCCGATATCAATCTCTGATAGGGAAGGCAGTTTCTAGCCTGGAGTCCAAATGTATTCTTTGCCTATTCCCAATTCTATTACCTTTCCCTCTCCAATTGTTTGCTACCAATACCTTGGTTTATTTTCCAGTTTTCTCCAGTAAATTCCAACCTCCCTTGCATATTCTCTGTACAGCTAACTGCAGTCATCCCTACTGGCAGAATCTCCTTTCTCCATTCCCATGTTAGCCAAGCTCTTAGAAAACTTTCTATTTATGAATATCATATTCTGTATAGCCATTGTTATTCTTAAGGATCTGCACCCAAAACCTCTGACTTCTCATTATTTCTTGAGCTTCCCTCCTGCTTTATCATCATCATTATCCTTTTCCACTTTGAATTATAGCTTTCTACTTGTGCAATGTATAGGAACTTTAACTATGTAGCTCTGAAATGTCCCTTAAAGTTACGGAATCCCAAACCACATTATTCAATAGGAAGGATCATCTTATTCCACTTTACTTTTGCCCTCTTCCCCTCCCAGATAACATCCCTCACTTTACTAACTGCCATCCACAGCTTCTCCTCTAGTTGTTAAAATACGCCTGATTTGTGTATAAAGGTAAAAGGACAAAATATTTTAACTGCTTCTATCTTGCTATGTATATCCATAAAATGTAAGTTTCTCAGTTTTTGTACTATCTTTTATTTACTCTCTTCCCACATATCCTTAGGTGCCATAGCAGAATCCTTTTTAATCCACCCTCTTAATTACTTCATTTTATTATGTCCCCATAAATATGGGTATTGCTGAACTAATCTGGGTGTGGGTATATAAAAAAAATAACACAATGGTTGCAAATTATTTTCATTAATTTTGTATCCAAAAAAGATTTGAAACCGTCTCAGAATATTCCACAATACTGAAATGTCCTTTTCTGGTTTATCAGGTACAAAATAATCATCTGCAAATAAAGCCAATTTTTTTTTTATTACCATACCAATTATACCTTTCACTTTGAGTTCCTTATTTTCTCTGCCAATGGTTCTAAATGCAAGACAAATAAAGGGGAAAGAGGACACCCACACCTAGCTCCTCCATTCAAACAGAACTTATCAGAGAGGAACCCCCACCACTTTAATATTTGCCTACGATCCTCCTAATTAACTTCATTACTGTGTCAGGGGAATGCAAGTGCTTCCACTGCCCTAAATAATCTTCCCATCTTTGATAGAAAGAGTGGATTGATATTAACTAAATATTTAGCAGTAGTAGTATTAACTAAAGCTGCTGAGTCAGGTTTGGGAAGAGTGTATAAAAATTTGAAAGACTGATGAGCTTTATAGAATCTATTGTCATTTTTGGGGTAGCAGGTTATCAGAAAAAATTACAGGCAGTAACACATATATCCTCTGAAGCTGACCGAACTGGAGGAATGGGTGAAGGTTCTAGAAATTTCTTCTTTAACAGCTCATACTATTTTCTGAGGGACTGAGAACTGAGAGATTACCAGGAAAACTGCAGTCAGTAAGACAGATATCCTCTAAAGGAAGACAGAACAGGAGGGATGGCTGAAGGTTCTGGAAAGTCCTTCTGTGGCAACATACATTTTTTTCTGATGGACTGAGAAACTTCAGTCTTCTGCTGAAATTCCTGGCACATTCTGGAAATAGTCCCAGAGAAAGAGAAATCCACACAGGGAAAATCAGAAACTGAGCTCTCCTTGGAATCTGAATAAAAACAAAACAAAAAGAAAAACCCTGTATCTGTCTCTTCATTACCCTGTCCAGATTCAGAATCTTGAATCTTTTCAGGAAAAGAGGCATCTCTCTTTCTTTTACCAGAAACCACCTTACAGGAAGGATCAATAGCCTGAATCAGACTAAGCCAGACATAATAAACTACTCCTTGTCTAGCGAAATTTGACGAGTAGCGCTATATAGGGAAATTTGACGAATAGAGCTATATTTAGTTTTCTGCTTCTTTTTCAGTAAAAAAATGGGGCCAACGGTGTTATTAATGGCAGCAGCAGCTTCCCAAGGATGGGCACAATATTCTGACTAATGAGGGAAGCCTTCCCTGTTCCCTCTCCCAGGAATGACAAGAGTGGCTCTCCCTTGCCCACTAAGGGGAATCCAGCAGCCACAAAGAATGTGGGTAATCCCCAGTCCATAGTGGCTGTAGGCCCTACACTAGAGGGATTCAGGATAAAAGATAAGTGATCTGAGGAACAGGCTATGGTCATTGCAGAGTTACCAGTCTGAAGCTGAGGCCAACCGCTTGCCTGCTGCAGTGGCAAAGGCTGTTTGCTCAACAGTTTCTTTTAATATATGGAAAAAGGACAGACCATTGGACCAGCATTTTTTTTTCTTGGTCAAGTTGAAAATGGTGCTTCTTTCCCAGAAAAAAACAAAGAGCAAAAGCTGTTTAAAATGTAAAGTCTTTAAAAGTCACTTTCCCCATGAAAACACAGTAAAAAGAACATTTAAACCCTTTTCCAGCCCCCAAACATAAACTAAACACAGTTTATCCACAGAAAAACATGGCTTTCAACTACTCTAAACAGCTTTTCAACTTATAGAGAACAAGAGCACTCCCGTTTAAAAGTACAATCAAGTCTTGTGACAGTCTATTAAAACATACACTCACAGGTTAAAAATAAAGAAAGTACAATAAAAGAACATCTTCTATAAAGTGGAATGTTTTCCCCCCAAAGGGAACTTGTCTGCCCAGCAAAGGAAATAAGTAGACTGTGGATCCTCAAAACCCAGTACAGACATACACACTGTGGCAGCTGGAAAGCTCTGAAGGGCTTGGTGCCCAAACTTGTCTGAGCTCCATCTGACTGGGTGCATGGAAGGTGCCTTGAAGCTTTGGAAGCTGGATGGCTGTTATATCCTTGGCAGGATATAACTCATAACTAAGGCTACAGCAGCAGTAATCAATATGATAAACATAGTACATGAATCCAGAATCATCTAGCAAGAGTAAATTCGCAACCAATCACAAAACCATATTAAAACTAAATCCAACAATCATCGAATCAAAGATTCTGAAATGCACCTCAACTATACACAGTATGGGGGATGGTGAGTGGGTGCTGCCACTGAGGCAGGGAGGAATTCAAACATCCACTGTTACAAGGTAAGTAGGACTTGTGGACCTGTACTATGTTCATCTTCCTTCTTCCTTGGTGGCATTCTGGGAACCCTACCTGGAAAATAAGGATCCAGAAGCCGCTGGAGAATGCTTTTAGCAAATCCTTCTGTGGACCTTGAAAAGAAATACAATTTGTAGTGCTTTGTGAAGGTATGAACAGAGGACCATGCTGCCACCTCTAGAATTCTTCTATAGCCCACTTCTTTCGAATAAGCTAATGAAAAAGATAAAGCCCTAGTTTAGTGAGCCTTAACCTTGCCTGGAAGTGATTTACAATGGTAGGAGTAACAGAAAACAATAGCAGAGGACAATCCTGCAACAGTTTGCTTAGAGATAAGTTGACCTTTCTTAGTCCTTGTACAGGTAATAAACAGCTGTTCAGCATTCCTAAAGGGCTTTGTTCTGTCAATGTAGCAACAGAGCTGTCTGTGTGCATTCAAGGTATGTAGGATCTTTTCTCCCATGTTTATTGGATCAGGATAGACCACTGGGAGATTGATGACTTGATTCAAGGTAAATTCAGAAACCACTTTAGGCATGAATGATGGATCAGTGAATAACGCAACCATGACCTTGAGAAAAATCTGATCAGTTTGGCAAGAACTTGGCAGTTTAGAGATTCACTTTGCAGATGTCAGAGCAATGAGTAAATCAGCCTGACATGCAGATTCAAAAGGAGATAAGGTCAACTTTTCAAGAACAAAGTTCAGATTTCAGGGAGGAGGAATTTGCTTTCAAGGGGATCTCACATTCAACACTTTTCATAAACTGAACACAAAAAGAGAAAGGAAGAGGAGGATCAATGGGCAAACAAGCTGAAATGGCTGCAACATACATTTCTGTCAAAGTGCAAGACAAACTATCTTTAAATAGCTCAAACATTTTAAAACCTCGGGTTGAAACCCTTTTGGGACCTCTATTATTGGCACCTAGAAAATGTCTTCCACTTGCAAATGGATGACTTTCTAGTTGCAGGTTTTCTTGCCTCCTTAAATACTCGCTACACTTTCTCATGGAACGAGTGCCTAAAAAGGTATCAACATGGAATCATCCAAGGCTATCAGTTGCAAATGCTCTAAGCTGGGTTGTACCAATCACCCTGAAGTCGTGTGAGCGCATAGTCTGAGGAAGCTTATGCTAACTAACCTTGGCCATTTCCATTAAAAGGGAGAACCAACTATGCCTGGACCAAACAGGGTAAGAACAATGATCTTGGCAATTATTCCTGAATCTTTATAAGTACCTTGGTACTAGAAAGGGTGGAAATGTATACAAAAACATTCCCCACCATCAGAATGACAAAGAATCCATCTTCCAAGCATGGCTACAAGGATGTCTTGAACAGAATTTTTTCAGTTGTCTATTTTGAAAGAAGGTGAACAGATATACTTGAGGTGCTCCCAAAAACTGGATCAACTCCTAGAAGATCTCTACATGAAGCTTCCACTCATGAGGGTCTGCCCCGGATCTTAGTCTGTCTGCCGTTGTGCTTTGCTCAGATGAATGTACAAGGCCTTAATTGTCAGAGAATGCTGTACAATCAGCTCCCAGGCCATCACTGCCAAATGGCAAAGAAGGTATGACCTTGCATATCTTTCTTTGATCAGGTATCGCATGACAGTAGTGTTGCCTGTGACCAGTAGAACACAGAATCAATTAGTAGTGAAGAACTTTTAAAGCATGTATCACTGCCAAAATCACTTTTACATTTATGTTCTTTGTTGTGCCCTGAGGACCCACAAGCCTTGCATTTAAATTCCCATGGACACTGCTCCCCACAAAAATATCTTGAGTATGTCTGGATAGATTGGACTGGGGTCCAAAGGCAGAAAGCGAATCTGGATTCAGAGACAGTTGCTCTCTCCACCACTACAGTTTCTGTTTCACAAATCCCAGTACAAGTACCTGGAAATCCAAGAGATTCAGGTGCTGGGTCCAACAATTCTTCAAAAAACGTTGAATTTTTCTCACGTGTAGTCTGGCTAGTGGTATCATGAGGATCACTGATGCCATGAGGCCCTGAATTCTGAGGAACTCTCCTGCTGAGGCCACATCTAGAAGAGAGAGAAATACAAGAAAATACCCCGATAAGTCAGAACTTTGCCTTTTGGCAGTAAGGCCATCCTTATTACAGTGTCTATCCAACACACGAGGAAAACAATTCATTGAGAGAGTGTGAGGAAGGATATTTGAAGGTTTAGTTTAAAGCTCAGGTGAGAAAGGAGGGAAGTAACCTTTATCTAAGGACGCTAATCAAATGGATATATAATATACATAAATCAAGTTGTCTAAATAAGGAAAAATGTGAATGCCTAAGCTTCTGTATTAGGCAAACACTGAGGCCAGACAGTATGTAAACACTCAAGCTGCAGTAGATTGCCCAAAATTGAAAGTCACCATGAAATAGTGGTCTGGAAGCAATGCTAAGATCAACTGTAAGGTGAGCATTTTACGTTTAAGAACTTTTACAAAGGTGTTTAGAAAGGACAAATCTTCATGAGTGCTTCTTTTTTGGTACCAAAAAGATTTTTGTGCTAAATCATTTACTTTTCTGTATTGTAGACACTGGTTCTATGAACCTGTTTCCACAATGTGATGGTGCACTGAAAGAAACGGCTCTGACTGGTCTGGTGGGATTGGGGCGGAAATTCCCCTAAAAGGTAAGGATTTTCTATCCACTACAAATGTAACCTCTCAGAATTATTCTCAGAATCTTTGCGTCTGAGACTATTTGGGGGCAGGCTGCAGAGTTGGACAGCCTCTGGGGAAGAGGAAGAGAAGGAAGGGCAGGAGGGGGAAATTGCTTAGCTCTATGACTCATCACAGTCATTCCTTTGCAAGGAGTTGATAATTTTTCAGAAAGGAACCTCTCTTGTTTGGTTTCTAAGAATTATCCTCCTGTCATTTCCTTTTGGATTCCAAACTTGTTTGCCTGCAACTTTTCTTTGCTCTACCTCTTGAAGACTGAAGCTTTGTTTTGGGAGAACTTGGGCAATTGAAACCCATAGATACCCCATGCATTAATTTGCTTCTATTATGCCACTATTTGCGAATCTGTGTAACAGATGGTCCAAACACCAATTCAGAACTTTAAGGTGTATTTAGAACTTTGTCTTTTAGATCAGAGAAGTTCTGATTACGTAACCATACTGTCTTAATACAACAGAAGACGCATTATTACTCACGACTATTTGCACATTCACTCACACCTATCAAAGGAGGTTTCAAAACCAGTCAAATTAAAAACAATTCCATTCATGTAAGAGTTTTGCAGGTAAGGATATAACAAATTTCTTTTTTTATCAAGAAGTTTTGGATTAGATGAAGCCAAGGACATTTTATTTGAGCAGGCAGATAGACAGACCACAGCTGGGTCAGCAGTCAAATGAGAAGAGCAACCTGTCATAACTGAGGAGACCTAATATTTTCTAGAAACTTTACATTATGCTGTAATAGATACTAGTGTCTTGAAGGCAGCTTTATAAACATTTTCTAAGGCCAGTAAGGGGGAAGGGAGACAGCAACAGAACAGGGCATCTCATCCTCTATAAAGTCATATACCCTACCTAGCTCTGGGGTAGTTGCAGACTGCTCCCAAGCAAAAACATCACTAAATGTAACAATCATTGAGGAAAAGTGAGCACTTGTTTGGACTTGAGCTCAGGTTCACCTTCCAATGAATAATATTAACTGAAATTCGTGTCAACTAGGAAATCACCACTGTCTTCATCAGATTCCTCTTTCTCTGAAACAGAAAGGTCTCCACCCAAACTAGCACTAGAGCCATGTATGGGAGCACAACCATCAGCAATAAGTTGCCCGCAGAACAGCCAAGGAAGCCACGTTAGCCTTATAAAAAGCTATAATCTGTTTAACAACTGTATGATGAAGCTTCTGTTTCTTTTTCCTGTGAACTTCAATACTGCATAAAATATCTGGCAACAGAGTATTATGTCTGGCAAGGGGTCTCTTACCACGCACTACTGCACCTAAATGATTTGATTGTCCCCATACCTGTTCCAGGTACTGGGACTGCCCCAGAGGATATGTCTAACACTCATTCCATAGTAGCCAGCAAAGCTACACTAGAGGGAAATGTGGCAAAAGCTTAAGTGGTCTGTGTGCCCCATAAGAATTAAACCCTAAAAGGGTGTAGTATTCTCATCCTAAGGGGTGGTGTAAGCCACATACACTCTGGCTAGGCTTATAAATGCCTTAGGGCAGACAGCCTAGTACGAACCTATGAACCTAAGAATCATTAACCATAGGAAGAGGCTTTTTTTTTTTTTTTTTAAGTAAACGAAGATGGATTTGATGGAGAGGTATAATATTTGGGATCCATCAAGCCTAGGGAGAGAAAGTACAGTTTTGTACCTACCATAAATGTAGATGTTCGAGTGCCAATACAGCTGCAGTCATAACAGATGGGTTCTCCTGCCGTCAGGCGGGTCCTCGGTCGGCCAAATTCCAAAGTCTAGGTCCGGCGTCGGTTGTCGTCGCTTCTTCCCTGACGTCAGTGCAACAGGGGTATAAAGGAACCAGCCGACACCATTTTCTTCAGTTTTTCTTGCCCCAGATGTCAGGTGCCCCCAGAAGGAAGGCAATACACAAATTTGTGTAATAATGCAGTGCAATATAATCAAAATACAGTAGTTGCAAGCAAATACATCATAAATGAATACCCTAATCAGGTTGTATGAGGAAGTGTTAGCCTATAGGCCTGTCCCAAGAGGGGAAGGAGGGAAGGAAACCTGGACTGCAGCTGTATTAGCACGCGAACATCTACATTTATGGTAGGTACAAAACTGTACTATGTTCATCGTGCATACAGCTGCAGTCATAACAGATGGGTAGAATCCCAAAGCAAAGAAAGGGGTGGTAGGCACTAGGTGGAACTAGGAGGAGCCAAAATGCCCTGCAAGACTGCAGTGGCAAAACCTGCTCAAGATTTGGAGTATAATGGTAGGCTGTAGTGCTTGGAGAAGGTTTGCACAGAACTCCAAGTGGCTTCTTCCAAAATATCCTTGGTAGGAACTCCTCTGAGGAAGGCTGCAGAGGTGGCTGTGGCCCTGGTGGAATGAGTTCTAATGCCTGTAGGTACAGTTTTGCCATGAAAGGAATAGCAAAAGCGTATGCAGTGGGCTATCCATTTTGAGACTGTCTGTTTGGAAATTGTCTTTCCTTGATCTCCTACCGCATAGGACACAAAGAGCTGTTCTGATTTTCTGAAAGGCTTTGTTCTGTCCAAATAATAACGCAGTTGTCTGTGGATGTCCAAGAAATGTAGTAATCTCTCCCCTTTGTTTTGAGGATTAGGATAAAAAGTAGGTAAATGTATGGCTTGATTTAAAGCTACCCTGGATACCACTTTAGGCATAAAGGACGGGTTGGTTCGTAAGGAAACTCTGTCCTGATGGAAGATGATAAAAGGCTGGACAGCCATGAGAGCCTGTAGTTCTGAAACTCTACGAGCTGAGGTGATAGCCAGAAGGAAAGCTGTTTTCCAGGACAAATATTGCAAATCTGATGAGGCAGCTGGCTCAAAGGGAGGCAAGGTCAGTTTTTCCAGAATGAAATTAAGATCCCAAGCAGGTATTGGTTGTTTCCTTGGAGGTCTTAAATTCTTAGCCCCTCTGAGGAACTGTCTTAAGAGAGGGTGAGAGAATAAAGGTGGATCAGTGTTGTATTCTGCAGAAATGGCTGAGGCATGGATTTTGATGGAGGAGAATGAAAGGCCACTGCTTAGCAGCTCAGCCAAATATTGTAGTATTTGAGGTAAATTCAGTTTTCCAGGATCCTGGCCCTTTTTCTCATTCCAGACACAAAACCGTTTCCATTTTGGAGTAAGCTTTTCTAGTTGATGGCCTTCTGGCCTCCAAAATGACATCCTGCACCTCCTTGGAGAGTAGGGCCTGTTGTGATGCTAAGGAATCTTCCATGCGGCTAGAGTGAGTGTTTTAGCTGGCTGTGAAGAGTTTTGAAGCTGTGCTGAGTCAGAAGAAGAGGCATTAGAGGCAGGGTCCATGGTGGGGAATGCGTCAGGCTCCTCAGGAGTGGGAACCAGTGTTGCCTTGGCCAGTCCGGAGCAATGAGAATCATCTTTGGTCTGTCTGCTCTGGTTTTCAATAGAACTTTGGGCAGCAGAGGAAGAGGTGGGAAGGCATAAACTGTCATTGATATCCAACTGAAAGAGAGAGTGTCCACTCTCCAGGCCTTTGGATGGGAAATCCTTGAGCAGAATCAATTGATGATTTTTGTGGGAGGCAAAGAGATCTATGTCTGGCCTTCCCCATTCTTGGATTATTTCTGTAAAAACTTTTGGATGCAATTTCCATTCGTGTGGATCTGTCATATTCCTGCTTAGGTTGTCTGCCAGTGTGTTTTCCTTGCCTGGCAAGTACTGTGCTTGTAGTTCCATTTGTAAGTCCATGGCCATGTTACAAAGTGACATGGCCAGTCTGCATAGGGGGTAAGAATGCGTTCCTCCCTGTTTGTTTATGTACCACATAACTGCGGTGTTGTCCGTTCTTATCAATAGTTGACCTGCTTGTAGAAGGTCCTTGAAAGCTATAATAGCATTTATTACTGCTAGCATTTCCTTTTGATTGATGTGAAGGTGCTTTTCTTTTTTGGGACCATTTGCCCTGAATGCACCGATCTGTCATGTGCGCCCCCCAGGCGTAGTCCGAGGCATCTGTTGTGATGACTTGATTTGCTTGAGGCTTGCTGAATGGAAGACCTGTGTTTGTTTGACATGCTTGAGCCCACCACAGAAATTCCTTTTGCAGACATGGAATTAGTGGTATTATTGTTTCCAAACTGTGGCTGTGTTGAGACCATATGTTTTTCAGGTACCATTGTAGTTTCCTCATATGCAGCTTTGCACATGGGATTAGTAAGATGCAAGATGCCATGAATCCCAGAGCCTGCAGGATTTTCCTTGCAGTCAGCCTGGTGCAATTTGCTAGTGTTCTGAAGTAATGAATTAGTTGCCCCTGCTTCTCTGGCGTGAGGTAGGTCATCTGGGTGTTTGTGTCCAAATTGGCACCCAGGAAAATTATCTTCAGAGAGGGTATTAGCCTTGACTTCTTTTTGTTGACTGTGTATCCCAGAGAGTTCAACAACATTATTACATAAGCCAGATGTTTCAGAAGAATGTGCTTGCTGTCCGCTTGGATCAGGCAGTCGTCCAAATAGGGGTATATTTGTATCCCTTGAAGTCTGCAGTAGGCAATTACTGATGCCAGGCATTTCGTGAATACTCTGGGCGCAGTAGATAAGCCAAAGGGCAATGCAGAGAATTGATAATGGGTTGAACCTGCAAGAAATCTGAGGTACCTTCTGCAATTTTGTCTGATTGGGACATGCAGGTATGCCTCCTTGAGGTCCAATGTTACCAGCCAAGACTCCTTGCCCAGCATGGGAAGAAGTTGCTGTAGAGTGAGCATCTTGAATTTTGGTACTAGTAGAAATGTGTTTAGGATGGATAGGTCTCCAATCTTTTCCCTTCCTTGGTACCAGAAATAGCCTGGAATAACAACCTTGACCTTGTTCGTGCGTAGGTACTTCTTGAATAGCTTTCATGTCTATGAGATCTGTAATTTGCCTTTGTGCCTCTGCCCTTTGATTGTGTGGCAGGTATGGCATGCCTCTCATTTTTGGAAGGGTGTGAAAATGGAATTTGTAGCCTCTGTTTATAATGTCCAGGATCCATTTGTCCTTTGTGACAATATGCCATTTTTTTGAAAATAATGCCAGCTTTCCTCCTAAGGGGGCTGCCATTTGAGACTTGGTTGGCATGCAAAGGGGAAAGTCATTGGGGTTGCTTTCTGAAAGATTGTGAGTTATCCTCACCACCTCTTTGTGTAGGAGCTTGCCATTGTCTGCCTCTAAATGATCCTTGGGATTGTCCTCTGCCCCTCTCGGGCGCCTGTATCTGCCTCTTTGGGGTCTGTCTGTGGCAGGAAAGGACCAGTTTTTGGAAGGCCAATTTCTACTAAAACATGGGGGTTATACCTGTAGAAAATCTTTCACAGTTTGCATTGATTTAGCCTTTTCCTCCATTTTCCTTAATACCTCCTCAGCATTAGCACCAAATAGTACATCCTTTTGAAGAGGGGCGTCTAGTAATTTAGCTTTGACATGATCAGGCAAGGCTTGTTCCTTGAGCCAGGCATGCCTACGTATGACTGATCCTGTAACAGCAGCACTACATGAGGCCTCTAGAGCATCAAAACCACATTGTAAGGTATGTTTGCTCTGCACTATGCATCAAATCCTGCAACTCCTTCAAGTCTGGTTGTTCAGGTTGTGACATTTTACTTTTCAACTGTGATAACAAAAACTGTTGGTATTTTAGCATATGGAACTGACAGTTTAAGGCCCTCATGGTTAAGGTAGCCGAGGTATATACCTTTTTTCCCCCACCTTTCTAAGGATCTGGAATCGGTCTCGGAAGGTAATGGATTTTTAGCAATGGAGGCCTTAACTCCCTTGGGGCCCTGTGAGATGGTTTCTGGGTCAGCAGCATGGCTTTTGTATAGAAATTGGTGTGAGTCAGGAACCCTGTAGTACCTGTCAGGCTTAACTGGAGCTGGAGGTAGAGAGTCCGGGTTAAGGCAGGCCTCCAAGTAAACATCATCTAGGATGTCCAATACAGGAGGTATAGCCAGAGGCCTGTGCTGAGGTAGCAAGAGAAATTCCCTAAGCCTTTTCTTGGAATCTGAATAATCTTGGCCTTCCCAGTGGAAGTGTTCCCTTAAGGTATGCAAAGTTTCCCCAAATGAGTAATCCTCAGGGGGGGATACAGAAGGGAAGGACTCCTCCGCATCAGAGTCTTCAAAAGGGGAGAAAGAATGTTCCTGATCATCAGAGTGCTCTGAAATAATGGAGCCCTGATCAGAGGAGGGGGAATCTTCCTCCACTCTGGGCCTCTTGTCCGGTGGGGGCTGAGAACCTCTGAGAAGAGTAATTAAATCCTCAGCCATTTTAAGCATCTGTTTCTTAGGCATGGGGCCTGGAGATGGGCACTGTGTAGCTGGTCTCTTAGAGTGCATGGCTGCTTTAGACTTAGTGAAAGCCTTGATGGAGAAAGAAGAGGAAGGTCTGAAGACACCTTGAGTGGAGGTGGACCTGTCCACATCCTGAGTTTCAACGCCAAGAGTGGCTTCGGTATCTGTAGTCGGGGTGTGGGCCGAGGAGCCTGCGACCTTGGGCACAGGAGACACTGTCAAAGAAGTGTCGTCGGTAGTCAGGGGCTGCGTAGGCGCCTCGCTGAGAACCGGACCACGTGTAGTCAGCTTTGGAGTGGTGTCGGTAGAGGCCGCGGACCTCGTGTGTCGGTCCTTATCTTTGCTTTTTTTTGACAAAACTGGAGTCGGAGTATCCGACGACATAATATAGTTAAATGCTTTCCCAAAATAATGCTAGGCGAACTCCGCCCGACGCTTAATGGTGCGTTTGTTGAATGTAGCACAAAAACGACAGACCGAGACGTCGTGGTCTGGGCCTAAACAAGGTATACAGAGGGAATGGAAATCCTTATGTGGTATTGGCTTCCCACAAGAAATACAATTATTAACTTTGTCTGACATCGGTCTGAGGCAAGAAAAGTTTCCCCAACGGGGTACTTAGCTTTCAAGAAGACTTGGGTTTCCAAATTTTCGTAATCTCAGGAGCTGGCCGACTGGCACTTGCGAACTGCTTCTGCTTCGGGCACCGCGCGGCAAGAAAGACTGAAGAAGATGGTGTCGGCTGGTTCCTTTATACCCCTGTCACACTGACGTCAGGAAAGAAGCGACGACAACCGACGCCGGACCTAGACTTTGGAATTCGGCCGACCGAGGACCCGCCTGACGGGAGGAGAACCCATCTGTTATGACTGCAGCTGTATGCACGATGAACATCAGCCAGAATAATAAACTGACATACTTGATAATGTATCACAATAAGCACTTAATGTTTCTAGTAATAAGTATGTCTCCACACAACTAAACTCTGCCAAACTGTACTATTATCACAAAAAATAGTATGAATGTGTCCTAAATTCCTTTAAAACTGACAGAAGTTAAAAAACTTTAAGGCAAAAAAGTCAAAACACAAAAGCAACCAATGTGCCAAACTAGTGTTAAAAATTAATGCCACATACTTTAACCTTATTAAATGCCATAAAATAATATTTACTAGCAATTTAAACTACATTTTCTTGTCAGACAGTAAAATATCCACAGTACATTCAAATACAATTTGTGGTAAAATTGTGACCCAGTCTTAAAAACACACAGCGTAGAGTAATACATAGTCAATAATGTGTATTTGCCGAAAAAATCCAAACCCTGCAATATTTTCCTGCCAAAAGATGAAAATAAGTCAGAGTAACAACACTACAGATGAGCCTCTAGTATATAAATGCACACATAGGCACTGTACTTTTGAGAGAAATAATACAAGCATTTGTCAAAAATATAAGCCAAACAAACAAACTATACTACAAGTAGAAATTCCAACAGGAATTACTGTAAACACGGACAGAAAAGAAATAGTAAAATTGCACACACACACACACACTCACACACTCACACACTCACACACTCACACACTCACACACTCACACACTCACACACAGGATATAAAAAGTGTGCATACCCGTGTTAAAATGCCAAGTTTTTGATATAAAAAATTTAGATCACAATCCATCATTTCAAAACTTTTCATACCTTTAATGTGACTTATAACCTGTAAAATTCAATTGAAAAACAAAAAAATCTGTTAAGGGAAAAATATAAAAAATAAAAAACATACAATAACCTGGTTGCATGTGTGCGTACACCTTTAAAATAATACTTTCTTGAAGCACCTTTTGATTTAATTACATCAGTCTTCTTGGGTAGGAGTCTATCAGCATGGCACATCTTGAATTGGCAATATCTGCCCACTCTTCCTTGCAAAAGCGCTCCAAAATTTTCAGATTGTGAGGGCATCTCTTGTGCACAGTCCTCTTAAGGTCACCCCACAGATTTTTTATTGGATTTAGTTCTGAGCTCTGGCTCGACCATTCCAATACTTTAATTTTCTTCTGGTGAAGCCATTCTTTTTGTTGATTTGGATGTATGCTTGGGATCATTGTGGTGTTCAAAGGTGAAATTCCTCTTCAGCTTTCTAGTAGAGTCCTGAAGGTTTTGGGGCAAAAGTGACTGGTATTTGGAACTGTTCATAACTCCCTCCAACTTGACTAAAGCCCCAGTTCCAGCTGAAGAAAAAGCAAACTCAAAGCATGATATTGCCACCACCATGCTTCACCATGGGGATGGTGTTCTTTTGGTGATGCAAAGTGTTGTTTTTGCACCAAACGTACCTTTTGGAATTGGGCCAAAAAGTTCAACCTTGGTCTCTTCAGACAATAACACATTTTCCCACGTGCTTTTGGGAGTTTTGAGTTACTGTTTTGCAAATTTTAGCAAGGTCTGGATGTTTTCCTGTGTAAGAAAAGACTTCTGTCTTGCAACCCTACCCCACAGTCCAGACATATGGCGAATGCGGGAGATTGTTGGCACATGTAGTACACAACCAACTTGCCACAAATTCCTCCAGCTCCTTCAGTGTTGCTGTTGGTCTCTTGGCAATCTCCCTGACCAGTTTTCATCTTGTCTTTTCATCAGTTTTGAAGGGATGTCCAGTTCTTTGCAACGTCACTGTTGTCCCATATTTTCTCCACTTTTTGATGACTGTCTTCACTGTGTTCATGCTGTGGAAATTTTTCTGTACCCTTCTCCTGACTGATACCTTTCAATAATGAGATCCCTTTGATGTTTTATAAGCTCTCTGTGAACCATGGGATTTGCTGTAGCAGGCAACTGAGTGTAAGAAAAATCCTACTAGGACAGCTGAATTTTATTTGGGGTTAATCAGAGTCTCTTTAATTGATGGCAGGTTTGTACCCACAAAGACAATGCTGCAATTCAATCAAAAGGTGCTTTAACAAAGTATTAGTTTAAGGGTGTGCACACTTAAGCAACCAGCTTAATGTACGTTTTTCATTTTTTTATATTTTTCACCCAACAGATTTGTTTTTCAACTGAATTGTACAGGTTATAGGTCACATTAAAGGTGCGAAAAGTTTTGAAATTATTTATTGTGGTCTCATTTTTTTATATCACAAAAACGTGGCATTTTAACAGGGGTGTGTACACTTTTTATATCCACTGTAGACATGTGTATGTACATATATATATATATATATATATATACATATACACACACACACATATACACATACATACATGTGTGTGTGTATTAAATATATATATATATATATATATATATATATATATATATATATAGGTCTATAGGTCTATTTTTATTTGTCAAAGATACGTTTCTTCAACAAAGAAAAGTATGACCTCACTTAAGCAAAAGTGCACATTAACGAAAAAGCACTTTCGCAAATTCCAGTTGATTGAACCGGCAATAAAAAATAAAATTAGAAAGTATGAAGGCAGTTATGCAGGAGGGAACGACCCCCTGCACCCCCGCTACTTATATATATATATATATATACTAACTCCTAGATCATACTACAGTGGGGAAACAGGTATATTCCCTTATCCCCATAGTAGCATGCTTTTAGCATGTAGTGAGATCTCGGAGTTAGTATATACAAAGTAGCGGGAGTGTGGCGGGCAGAAGAAATGTAACTTTGACAAATAAAGTAGTCCCATATCTATATAGATATATATATATATATATATATATATATACACACACATATATATAAAAACACTTTTTTTCTGTTAACAAATCTAAAACTACAAAGAGAATAATAAATTAATAAAATAAGAGGAAAGGAGTCATTAAATAGGGCTTACCTGAGCAG